>NC_091981.1:269158030-269758030 GCF_044704955.1 Pristiophorus japonicus | reverse complement strand
GATATTGTTACTGTTACTATTATTGTCTCAGCCACGGCTCAGTTGATAGCACCCTCACCTCGGAGTTAGAAGGGTGTGTGTCCACGTCCCACTACAAAGACTTGAGCAAAAAAATCTAGGCTGACTCTCCAGTGCAGTACTGAGGGAGTGCTGCACTGTCAGAGGTGCTGTCTTTTGGATGAGAAATTAAACTGAGACCCTGTCTGCCCTCTCAGGTAAAAGATCCCATGGCACTATTTCGAAGAAGAGCAGGGGAGTTATCCCCGGTGCCCTGGCTAATATTTATCTCTCAATCAACATCACTAAAAGAGATTATCTGGTCATTATCATATTGCTGTTTGTGGGAGCTTGCTGTGCACAAATTGGCTGCCATATTTTCTACATTACAACAGTGACTACACTTCAGAAGTACTTAGTAAAGCACTTTGGGACGTCCTGAGGTTGTGAAAGGTGCAGGCTTTCTTTTCTTTCTTTATTGGTGCTACCATCCTGTAACTACTGTCGTTTAGGGGTACCGAGGGATATGGAGTAAATTGAGCTGAAGTATAGACCAGCCATGATCTAATAGAATGGAGGAACTGATGCAAGGGGCTGAATAGTCTGCTCCTGTTCTTCTGTTTCTATGTTCCTATATTCCTTATTATTGTTGTTTATAGTCACTGTCATTGACGCTTATATTATTGTTGTTGCTTTTACATAAGAATATAAGAAATAGGAGCAGGAGTAGGCAATTTAGCCTCTCGAGCCTGCTCCACCATTCAATAAGATCATGGCTGATCTGATCCTGGCCTCAACTCCACTTTCCCGCCCACTCCCCATAACCCTTGACTCCCTTATCATTCAAAAATCTGTCAATCTCCATCTTAAATATATTCAATGACCCATCCTCCACAGCTCTCTGGGGTAGAGAATTACAAAGATTCACGGCTTTTCTGAGAGAAGAAATTCCTCCTCTTTTCTGTTCTAAATGGGCGACCACTTATTCTGAAACTATGCCATCCAGTTCTAGATTCTCCCATGAAGGGAAACATCCTCTCTGTATCTACCCTGTCAAGTTCCCTCTGAATCTTATATGTTTCAATAAGATCACCTCTCATTCTTCTAAACTCCAATGAGTATAGGCCCAACCTGCTCAACCTTTCTTCATATGACAACCCCTTTATCTCAGGAATCAACCTCGTAAATCTTCTCTAAACTGCCTCCAATGCAAGTATATCCTTCCTTAAATAAGGAGACCAAAACTGTACACCATATTCCAGGTGTGGTCCCACCAACGCCCTGTACATTTGGAGCAAGGCTTCCCTGCTTTTATACTATATCCCCCTTGCAATAAAGGCCAACATTCCATTTACCTTCCTGATTACTTGCTGTACCTGCATACTAACGTTTTGCATTTCATGTACAAGAACCCCCAGATCCCTCTGTACTGCAGCACTTTGTAATCGCTTCCCATTTAAATAATAAGTTGCTTTTTTAATTTTTCCTACCAAAGTTGATAACCTCACATTTTTCCACATTATAGTCCATCTGCCAAATTTTTGCTCACTCACTGAGCCTGTCTATATCCCTTTCTAGATGCTTTGCATCCTCCTCATAACTTGCTTTCCCACCTATCTTTGTATCATCAGCAAATTTATTTTGCTACAGTTTTTAATGATTGTTCTATTCTGGTTATTGTTCCAATATTGTTATTACCAACAATAAGAACATTCAGAAGACAAGGACCAGCACCTACATAAAGTTTCCAAAGCCAATAGTTTTTTTATGGGGATGGTGGCAGGGGGAGGGGTTGGAGTGGTGGTGGTGTTGGTGGAGGTTATGTATTATCCCCCAATATAAACCAACTTTCTCCTTGCATTATGTTGGCTGATTGAATTTCTCAGTAGCTCAGGTAAAGCCAGACAGTAATTATGCCAAATTATCCTTGTTTGCTCTCCTTAATTAAATTAAATTAGTTTCTGTCCATTGCCATTTGCCTCGTGACTGGAAACTGTTTAGAGTTTAGCTAGACAAGAAGTTGTCACCAGCGCACCTTTGCTGGAGATCCTTCAATGTATTTAAATGCCACAGGCGTAATAAATCACAGGAATAATTGTCACTTAAAAAAACAACAACTTTAGGACCAGTGAATCACCATTAATATGCCATCCATCATTGATGTTATTCTTGTTCTACAGTATCTGGAAGACCAATCACTTTTTTAAAAGTTGTGCCCTGAAGCTCCATCCCCAACTCCCACAGCCCTTATAATCCCTGTTAACAAATTGCAGTTTGTGTGGATCCTTACTTCACAGATGAAATTTACCTTCTTGCATCATTACACTGCAGCTCTGACTTAAACAGGCAGAAGGAAAGTTTGCTTCTTTGAAAAGCCAGCCAATGAGTTTGGAATGTATTCCTCAGAAGCCAGATAATAGGTGTCTAAATGTAGGAACATATTTCTCAGGAGCTTGGAAACTGGAATCCACTGTCCACAAGTTTGGATTCTCTTTAGATCTGGATCACATTCCCATTGAATCTGGATCACATTCCCTTGAATCTGGATCCTATTCCCATTGAATCTGCATCACATTCCCTTGAATCTGGATCACATTCCCTTAAATCTGTATCATATTCCCATTGAATCTGGGTCACATTTCCTCGAATCTGGATCACATTCCCTTGAATCTGGACCACATTTCCATTGAATCTGGATCACATTCCCTTAAATCAGGATCACATTCCCTTGAATCTGAATCACATTCCCTTAAATCTGGATCATATTCCCATTGAATCTGGATCACATTCCCCTTAAATCTGGATCACATTCCCAATGAATCTGGATCACATTCCCTTGAATCTGAATCACATTCCCTTAAATCTGGATCATATTCCCATTGAATCTGGATCACATTCCCCTTAAATCTGGATCACATTCCCAATGAATCTGAATCACATTCCCTTAAATCTGGATCATATTCCCATTGAATCTGGATCACATTCCCCTTAAATCTGGATCACATTCCCAATGAATCTGGATCACATTCCCTTGAATCTGGACCACATTTCCATTGAATCTGGATCACATTCCCTTAAATCAGGATCACATTCCGTTGAATCTGAATCACATTCCCTTAAATCTGGATCATATTCCCATTGAATCTGGATCACATTCCCCTTAAATCTGGATCACATTCCCATTGAATCTGGATCACATTCCCCTTAAATCTGGATCACATTCCCAATGAATCTGGATCACATTCCCTTGAATCTGGATCATATTCCCATTGAATCTGGATCACATTCCCAATTAATCTGGATCATATTCCCATTGAATCTGGATCACATTCCCAATGAATTTGGATCACATTCCCTTGAACCTGGATCATATTCCCATTGAATCTGGATCACATTCCCATTGAATCTGGATCATATTCCCTTAAATCTGGATCCTATTCCCATTGAATCTGGACCACATTCCCTTGAATCGGGATCGCATTCCTATTGAATCTGGATCATATTCCCATTGAATCTGGATCACATTCCCTTAAATTTGGATCACATTCCCAATGAATCTGGATCACATTCCCTTGAATCTGGATCATATTCCCATTGAATCTGGATCACATTCCCATTGAATCTGGATCACATTCCCTTAAATCTGGATCCTATTCCCATTGAATCTGGATCACATTCCCAATGAATTTGGATCACATTCCCTTGAACCTGGATCATATTCCCATTGAATCTGGATCACATTCCCATTGAATCTGGATCATATTCCCTTAAATCTGGATCCTATTCCCATTGAATCTGGATCACATTCCCTTGAATCGGGATCGCATTCCTATTGAATCTGGATCATATTCCCATTGAATCTGGATCACATTCCCTTAAATTTGGATCACATTCCCAATGAATCTGGATCACATTCCCTTGAATCTGGATCATATTCCCATTGAATCTGGATCACATTCCCATTGAATCTGGATCACATTCCCTTAAATCTGGATCCTATTCCCATTGAATCTGGATCACATTCCCCTGAATCTGGATCCTATTCCCATTGAATCTGGATCACATTCCCTTGAATCTGGAGATCATTCCCACTGAATCTTGAGCTCTTTCCATTGAATTGGGAATCCATTACCTTTGAATCTGGAGCTCAGTCCGTTTAATCTGGAGCATCCAGCACATACTCCATGAATAAAAGTCTGGAATGAGTGAAATTGTGGAATGTATGCCCCCTGATTTTAGCATGCATTGCCCTTGGAGCTCAGTCCCCATGAGGCTGGAGCACATTCCTTACTGGCAAGGCATTCATTAGGAAATGGAAGTTGAGTCGAGAGCCTGGCACGCTCTCCATCTGTCTGGATTGACCCCTTGAGGGCCCAGAGCATAGGTGTTTCCAAAGCCTGTAACCCAGGAATTCTCCTAGAACCTGAAGCACCTTCCTCATAAGATTGGAGCTTGCGCTTATTAATCATAAACCAGAAGTGCATTTTACAGAACACTGGACCTTCACCTTTCCTTGTCTGATATCAGGAGTTGTACTAATCCCCAGAATGCTACAATTGTCTTGGGAAAGCAAATTTATGGAAATTGGCATCTCTTTTTAAAAGCATATTTCAAACTAAGAAATGATTAATAGTACATTCACACCCCACAACTTTAGGATGGGTGCCAACTTCCAAGCGGTTTGCGCTATGAACCCATGCTAAACATAAGAGTGTGGAAACCCAACCTAACTTCCATGCAAAGCAGAGAGATTCCCTTCTGCAGGGCATTTGACTCCACTTGATTCTAGGTGTTCGGTGGGGCACTGAGGCATGACTTATACTGATTGGAGCCAACACTACAATTGTTGGACATACGCATTCTGAAAGGGAGAGACATTCCGGCCCATTAACCATTGCGAGCAGGGGCGCGTTTATTTATTACATAAGTTCTTACAGTTAGGGCACCTCCTTCTCCCTGACGCTGAGGATGATGTGCAAACAGGGTCGATGTCAAATCGAACCCTTCTGCAGACCCAGCACCCGATGGTGCGAGACCCGATCAGAACATGGTGGGCTGTAATATGAACATGCTCTGTAACGTGGCTTCCAAACGACAAATTGGGGAAACAATCTCCAATATGTTTATCCTACCGGAGATAAACTCTTTTTAGTGTCTCCTACATTTATAAAAAACGGTTTTGTGTTATGATATCATCATGTTAGTGTCCAAATCCTCAATTGAAATTAAGATTGAGTTTTGGAGGTGTTCGGTATGAATAGGCTTGTCAGCCCGGAGGTGACCTCTTGGCTATTGCTCTACTGCCTTTTGGGAAGATTTCTGGCTTTTCTTTATAAATGTGTGTTCCTTGAATGTCAAAACCTTGAAGCTGTGTTATATTTAATCGACGGGCCAGTCTTAAAAGCCTCCTGTCTCCATTATTAACAGTGGGAGTCTTCTTTCGCTTCGGCTGCCTGTGGGTAGCTTCGCGTTTGGTAGATTGGTTCAACTTTCCACATGTAAACATTACAAAGGCCAGGACAGTTTGGAATGTATGTGATGTGAGTGCTGTGCAAAGCGAACTAAAGCCGCCATTATACTCCTAATAGTTAGTGCCTCCTTGTTAGTATGTGTGTGTGTGCGTTAAAAAAAATATTGGGGGCAACCACTCCAGAAGTGAATTAAAGAATGGTTTTACAGGATGTCCAATCCTTTAACTTCTCCTCTCCCATATAAGTTCATTCATATAAGTTTAAAAAACAATCATAGCAACTCGCTCATGTGATACAGATATATATATATATATATATGCACACACACACAAGCTCCATCCAGTCCATCCCATTCCATTCTAGAAAATGCAGACTCGAACAAACAGTTACTTTTCTGCACGGGGAATGTGTCACTCGTTTGTGATCGTTTCATTAGCCACACAGACACATGGATATTGAAGGGGGTGTCCTGGCTGATCTGGAATGCTCTGCCTGAAAGGGTGCTGGAAGCAGATTCAATAGAGAATTTGATATGTACTCGAAAAGGAGACACTTTTAGGGCTATGGTGAAAGAGTGGGACTAATTGAATAGCTCGTTCAAAGAGCTGGCACAGGCATATTGGACGAACGGCCTCCTGTGTTGTATGAATTCAGTTGACCAAATGCCTCCGCTTCTGACATCGGAGCTGATAAAACTTTTGTAAATGTAATTGTTCAAACCAGAATCGATTATATAGTAATGTTATTATTCGGCCTCAGGTTACAACAGCATCGTTTAGGTTTCCAATGCAGGACTCTGAGCAAGCTTATCTCTAAGAAAGAAGATGCAGCCATATAGCACGTTGGAAAAATATTTTTTGCAGTTCATACATTTAAACAAACCTTCACGCTTACTTTTCTCCAATGCATTACATTAGGCTTCAGAAAAAATTTATTTTTCTTTTAAAAAAAGTTGTTCAAAAACAAAAGCAGCACTGAGGGAAAAAAAACTCTGTTGATCGCAAGCGACCAAATATTTGCTACAAACAATATTTTCGTTTCTTACATTTGTTTCTTTTTAAGTCCCAGAATGATTGAATCAAACAGCATTGTAAAATGTAGTCCGCTCTTTCGGACCCTGTCGCAGTAAATACAACCATTCTACCTCCAGTATGTTGTGACTTAAAAGAGGTGTGGCTAAAACATAAATATCTCTTCTCATTTTTGCAAAATATTTTAAAGTATCTGTACACAATGCCTTTTTTTTCCTCCCTATTATCAAAAGTTGAGTGTAACTGAAATGCTTTATATTTTAATAATATTCAAACAGAGCATTTTGGCACATTTCTATATTATAAAACTACTGTATTAAACTATTACAAAATATGCAAATAATACGGTTTAGTAAATTTACAGCTGTTTTTGTCGAATTTTAATTCGTATGCAAAAAAAACTTTGTACAAACTACTATTTTCATTAGAATATGAATATTCATTATCAAGCTTCCTCACTTTTAAAAAATAATTTCTTCCAATAAAATCCAGTCTCAGTTGGAAATGACTTGGGCCTTGCTAATGCTGGCCGGAGAGCTGTTTATCACCTTATGGGCAGCACATCTGGTTCTCAACATAGCACGTTTAACATAGCAAGAAACAAAAACGGTAAATGGGATGGTCAAAACGTTATATTTTTTTTGCACCTAGACTTTAAATTAAAATAATATATTCTCGTATTTTACACTATTTCAAATAACGAAATGCGATTCAGTTAAGTAATGATATCTCCAAAATCTAATTTACAATTCTGTATAAAAATATAATTTATGGACCCCAAAAAGAAGACGAGACAGAGAGAAAAAAAAACACAATTATGTGAGAGCGGAACACAAGGGCATATGAATGCACCAATAATCCTAACGGAATTCGTTGCAGACGTTTCTGAAATGTTTCATGACTATCAGCCGTGTAGAAAAATATATCCTGCGCCTCTTGTTTGACCACACAAAATAATTTCCTTTCTGGAGGGGGTCAAAAAAAGTTCACGTGGGAATAAATTATCAAAGGAGTTTTAAGGCTCTTGAAGTTCCAGTTTTGTTTTTCGTTACACAAGTAAACAAACAAAAAATACATCAGAAACAAACAGAAAATAAAAACCCAATACAAATGAGAACGAAATAAATATTCCCCCCCCCCAAAAAAAAATTTTTTTGGGGTCTCTGTCGAAATTCTACTGTGTGTTTTTTATGTGTTCTACTGTAAAGTCTGTTTTTTTTAAAGTGTGAAATCTCGCCCTCTCTCGTTAAACTATTTCAGCTAGAGTCCAACGCCATTCCCAGTGGATGGATAGATGCGCCGTCCAAAACCCATCTGCCTATTTGATACAAGGCGCTCGAGTACCAGTGGACCCCGTCTTCCTGGACAGTGCTGTTGCCCATTGGTGAGTCGCTTGGTAAAAACAACGAGCTGGCCGCGTAGCTCATTCGTACAGGCGCGAAAGCCCAGTGGGCCAGCGTGTGCTCCTCGATCACCGCATAGCAAGAGGCCAGGACCTGGTTGACCACAAGGGTGCCCTGGACAGTCAATGGGGCGTAAGCACCTGCCATCTCCTCCAGGTAAACCTTCTCGACCCTGGCAGGCTGCAGCAGGCGGCCGCCCCCGTCGGCGATGTACACTAGCTGTCCGGATCTCACGTTGCTGGCGAAAGTTGCCTTGAAGGCGCTTTGGCCCCGGGTCGCCTCCTGCCCGGCGAAAAGTAGATGCGCCGCGGTGAGGGCGACCCTCCTCCGAGGTTCTCGCGTTTCTATCACGTAGAACATTTTCCTGACCTCTTGCGCTCTGTCCAAGAACATGACGAAGTCGCTGTACAGAAGGTTGCCTTCCGCGTCCGCCGCCAGTACCCGGTCTCCCGGCTTCAGGTCCTTCACTGACTTGTTCCCACCGTTCTCCAAGTTCACACTGGCTGAAGCTGGGAAGCAGCCGCCGGACTTAGCAGCGACCGAGTTTTCTATTAGAAAAAACAAGAGGAGCAAGAACATTTTCAGAAGGACGTGGGGACCACCGTTAAATGGGTTATAGAATAAGCAGGTGGATTACAATGCAAGACTGCCAACCCGCCGATATTGACCTGGCTGCAATTCCCAAGTGACGGGCAGAGTTA
This sequence comes from Pristiophorus japonicus, assembly GCF_044704955.1. NCBI lineage: Eukaryota > Metazoa > Chordata > Chondrichthyes > Pristiophoridae > Pristiophorus > Pristiophorus japonicus. The sequence goes on along the minus strand of NC_091981.1, from coordinate 269,749,427 downwards.
TATTGGCACTTTCACCTCAACCTGGAGTGGTCTGTAACAGCAGCTTGACCCAGGAGCCAATTCCCAACCTGACTCCGGAGCAATGTGAGATTCCTCCAGAACCCCAATTGGTAACTCCGATCGAAGCCTGTACACATATGAAACAACACCGTGCATTTATATAGTGCCTTTAACTTAGTAAAACATCCCAATGCGGGGACAGAATCAAAACAAAACAAAGCTGACACCGAGCCAAATAAGGACACATTATTTAGGACAGGTAACCAAAGGTAATGAAAGAGGTATGTTTTAGGAATGTGCTCAGGTGATCTATCGGACCTACTCGGGGACTTTCTTGTACAAGGTTGACCCGCCTGCCCGCTCTACCCTAACATCATTAAAGGACCTAACATTTAGCCTTTGGGAGGGAAGAGCTCTTGCACACGTGTGCCAGCTTCCTTGTGGCTAAACTCTGTGCGATACATAGATGGCAGTATGACTCTGCTCTGTACACGACACTCCCATGAACCGGCACCGGCATGGGACCAGCAGCTGCCGTTTAACTGGAGCTCCAAACTACATTCAGCTTTGTTCCAGGTGTGCGCGTTTTCTACCAGAAATAAAGCTCTTTCAAATTCAGCTTGTATGTGTAAGTTCCAAGTTTCTTTGCAATACCTGCATTATATAGGGGAAGGTGAATAAAAATGGAGGTACAGCGTTTCCAGACACCATTGATGGGTCATGTAAATCTTGCCTTATATTCAATGGAATTTAGAAGCATGAGAGGAGATCTCATAGAAATATATAACATTCTGAGGGATTGGACAGGTTAGATGCAGGAAGAATGTTCCCGATGTTGGGGAAGCCCAGAACCAGGGGTCACAGTCTAAGGATAAGGGGTAAGTAATTTAGGACTGAGAGGAGGAGAAACCTTTTCACTCAGAGAATTGTGAACCTATGGAATTCTCTGCCACAGAAAGTTGTTGAGGCCAGTTCATTCGATATATTCAAAAGGGAGTTAGATGTGGCCCTTACGGTTAAAGGGATCAAGGGGTATGGAGAGAAAGCAGGAATGGGGTACTGAAGTTGCATGATCAACCATGATCATATTGAATGGCGGTGCAGGCTCGAAGGGCCGAATGGCCTACTCCTGCACCTATTTTCGATGTTTCTATGTTTGCCTTGTTTTTGTCAATACGTGGATACATGTTGCTGCAATCATTCTTCCCACCTTTACACCCAGGGATGCTCCTAGTTAAGTGTATTTGTTCGTTTCAATTTACAGGGACTCAGTTTTTGTACTTCGATTTTATCAATGGCCAATAGATTTAATCAAATGACACCGAGGCCTCGTGTTTTGGACACTCGCTAATTTTCTTCACAGACCCAGAGAAAACAATTTGAATAGACCTGTCTTTGATGTCCTTGCACAAGTTTCAGTTTCTGCTTATCGTTTTATTTATATCATCAATGCGGACGACATCATCGGGAAACTGACTGGAAGGGGTTACAGAGCCCTGCAATATCACTCAGATAAATTAAGGTCAGTTGAGACAGGGGCATCGGGTGACTACATCATGGCGAATTTGTCATTTCAAACAGTGTGCAGACACTTCGCAAGTGAACGTCTCTCAGCTCCCAACTCCCACAGATCAATCATACACATGCACAAGAATAGAATGAATAAAGGTTATGGTTATTTAATTTCTGTGTATTATATATACAGCATAGTTTAAAAAGAAATCTGATGGCCAGGCTCCTTTAAACTCAGTTTTTTTACACTGTATTTTTACACATACAGTAATGTTTCAGGTAGGACAAGAGCTTTGGTCTATCTACGCTATCCTGCCAAACCTCCTATCAGATTCCTTACATGTGACTCTGGAATGATTAGCCCTACATCTCTTTAACTGACAGGAAACTATCCAGTCTTAAAAGAGGGCATTGCTTTCTATTTCACCACCCTGACTGGAAATCAGGTTCCCGATCCAGTTACCACCTTACTAAATGAATCAAGTTCCTCTTAACTTTAAACGGCGCCTGGTAATCCTTGAATACTATGCTCACACAAAAATCTGTCCTGTATAAAACCTTCTCTACACCCATGAAAATCTTAAAGTCCTGTATCAAGTCCTTCCCCCCAACATCCTCCTCCTCTCCAGAGAGTAAGGTCCAAGGGTAGACCATCTTTCATTGTACCTCAGCCCTCTAAATTTAGGAATCCCCCTTCTAGCCCTGGTATGGACACCCTCCAGTAATTCTATATGTATCCTATAACATGGAGACCAAAGCTAAACCTCGTAGTCCAGATGTACTTCAGTAAAGACCTGATACAATTTTAACATCATCTCCTTTGACTTGTAAGTCATACCCTGGCTGCACATCCCAACATTCGGTTTGCTCTCTTAACTGCTTGGAACAATTAACCGAATAACTTAACCAATTATTCACCAAATTCCACAGATCTCTTTCTTTTTGTGCTCCATCAAGCAGGTACCGTGTAGCATAGGATCATAGGAACAGGAGTAGGCCATTCAACCCCTCAAGCATGTTCCATCATTCAATTAGATCATGGCTGATCTGCATCCTAATTGCATGTACCCGTCTTGGTTCCATAACTCTAATTACCCTTGCCTAACAAAAACCTTCCCCACCAGAGGAAATAGTTTCTCTCTACCTACCTATCAAATCCTTTAATCATCTTAAACACCTCAATTAGATCACCCCATAATATTTTATACTTGAGGCAGTACAAGTCTCGTCTGTGCAATCTGTCTTCATAATTCAACCCTTTTAGCCCTAGTATCATTCCAGTTAATCTGCACTGCACCTCCTCCGAGGCCAATATGTCCTTCCTGAGATGCGGTGCCCAGAACGGAAGGCAGTACTCCAGGTGGAATGTAAGCAAGGCTCTGTACAACCATGGCATAAATTCCACCCTTTGTATTCCAGCCTCCTTGAGATAGAGGCTAAAAACCTAACCTTTTTAATTATAGTTTGTACCTGTCCACTAACGTTTAGTGATTTCTGTACATGGACCCCTAAATCTCTCTAGCCCATTTGTTTAATACATTATTAATTGCATGAAACTGTAAAAGTTGTCATGTATTAAAGAGTGGTATCATTGAGTTTATTTTATATTATAGAGATACAGTGTAAGATATAAAAGGGAACACCTGACACCGATAATAAGATACTGGGCAAGTCTCACCAGAGCCAGGCAAAGGGCAGGGTTCTCTAAATGAACTTCAGACACATCTAATGCACAGGTGTGAGATGTACACTGTATTTAAAAATAATAACAATTCAAGTGTAACATTTTAATTTTGTCTATATTTAAAGATCTCATTTTCAGCAGACTATTAAATGATTCATTGGCCAAGACTAACCTCGGACAAAAAGTGTGAGAGCAATGGGATTAACACAATGCTCACTAACCCCTGAAATGTGAAAGTTCAGCCAGTGTATTGTCTAAATGGGAATCTGAGGTTACAGCAGTATATGACAACGAAAGCTGAACACATATTAACATTTATATATACATATATATATTATACTGCTATGGCCTTTCCCGCTCGAATGGTTTGATTAGAACAAGAATTAATTATACATTTAAGGCCATAGCAGTATAATATATACATATATATATAAATGTTAATATGCATTCAGCTTTCTGTGTCACATGCTGCTGTGCTATGTGTTCAGGTAATATAGAAAGATAAATACATAGAGGAATGTATATATACATACATCTGTGATTAAATAAATAAGACAGACAGATAGGTAATAGATTGATATATGGATACACAGATTGATATAAATAGGTAGATAGATAGATAGATAGATAGATAGATAGATAGATAGATAGATAGATAGATAGATAGATAGATAGATAGATAGATAGATAGATAGATAGATAGAAGGAAATGATTGTTTCCATTCATTATATATTAAGCAAATGAAGGGACAGGGAAGACCAAATAAATTGAAGCAATGATCTGTGGACATTTCCAGTTTACACATTACATTTACTGATTGTACAGAAATATCAGACCATTCCATTTAAAGGACTCTTTGGGGCTTCAAGCGTTTAACTTCTCTATCCTTGCCGTTCATTTCCTTCCTTTCTCTGGCCAGTGTTTTCCCTCATGTATCTTTTCTGAATGAAATCAGTGTTCAATTTATTTCCCCGGAATTTAGTAGTCCCATTGGCTATCAGTTAGGACAGTAGAATACAAATTCCAGGCCATAAGCACATGAGAAATAGGAGGTCACAGTTAAGTACTTTTATTTTAAATGTATAATGAATTCTTGTTCTAATCAAACCATTCGAGCGTGAATCTTATATATATTATTTTGTATCTGGACCGATATTTAAGCGAGGAGCAGGATGACTGGGATGTGAAGCTCCGGTAAAGTCGCTCACTTGAGCAGCCAATAGCCCCGAAAGCTTTCGGCCCTGCACAAGTGAGGTGCCGCCTGTTTGAATCAACGAGGAATGTGCGCCTCTGTCACTTGCATCGCCATGGTGATCACAACGAGGATCGCAATGTTAAAAAGAAAACAAGACAGCGATTTTCCTCCGTTCTGTTGAAAATACATTACCATCTCCTAACACGCAGCGATTCGCATTTAAAAACAAAGTCCTGTCTGTTTCTCAGGAAATTACTTTTTAATTGGCGAGAAAGAGCAGCAAATTACATTTTATTGATTTGTTAACGACTTTCTCGCCTCCGTTTAATGGAAGTGAACGAATTTGCAAGGGCTTGTCACAGATTGCATGCAAGCAAACGCAAGCAAACACCAAAAATAAAGAGTTGTTTGTTTTTTGCGGGGGCTGTGAGGAACTGCAGAGCCGGCAGAGCTCTGAGTCTAACCCGGAGAGAGCGAGTCAATCTTGCTGCTTTTGCGGGTGAGAATGGCTGCGGCAGAAACTGCCCTGCAGCTGGGCTGGGAATGGGCCGCAAGGCTGCAACCCGCCGCTTGAGGGGACTCGGTCCACGCCGTCTCATTAAAATCCAATAGAGGGGCTGTATGGTCATTCGGATTCAGCTAATGGAGGGGACCACTCGTGGAAGAGAGGACACTTCCACTTTTTTTTCCCAGCCCCTCTGCCTGTTTGCTCAGGTGCAGAAACCCCCTATGTGTTAATTCACACATACACTACACGCCAGAATACAGTGTTTGCACAGCAGATACTCTGTTCGTTTTGCTGGACACTCAAGATGGGCATTTGAATTTTAAATGCCCGAGGTTGGCTTTAGATGCTGGCTATAACCATCATCAATGCCTCCTTCTCTCACTCTGTTCGCCTGACAATGATTCAGGGCTTGAGACAATTCCGCTTTGCATTCCTATCCCCGGGATCATACTTTCGGCAAATAGAGATGTAGAAAGCGAATCTTCCTCGCTGGAATGTTTCTCCTCTGCAGACAGCATTTAATCTTCTCATATGATTCACTGACATGAAATGGTAGCGGAACAAACGGGTGGAAGCTTGAGCTAACAGTATTCTCCAATAGTTCGGCCAAATCCATTTGGTATAGTCACACGACCCACATGACATGGACTCAAATGAGTCTGGAAAGCTCAGTGTGTTTGGAATTTTAAATGTTAGATTTGTCACTCTCCTATTTAAAGACTAATAACAGGAGGGCGGGATTACACTCGATATTAGACGAGTCTTCACGCAGTTCTTATCTGCAATGCAAGATCTGTTATTGTGTAGCTGGCACAGCACTGTTAATTCTTCATTAAGACAGTGTGTGGCGTTGCAAGTACGGCGAAAGAGCGGCTGGATCTTTCTGCACTCGAGAGGTTCCCCGGGCCCCACTCTTGTCTTTTTAAAGCGCGCGGTTCACAGCTCGTTTGCACAAGTGGACATGCTTACTTTGCTGAATATTCTTGTGAACAAAAGGAGATTTAGGCATTTGCCATCTCACAACTGCACGGCCGATAGAATGGGGAACATTTATAGAAATATAGTGTGCGTATGTGTGTGTGTGAGAGAGATAGACAGGGATCAATAATTAGATATAAATATATGATACTTAGGTAGATAGATAGATTAATATATAGGTAGATAGATAGAAAGAGATAGATAGATAAATTAATATATAGATAGATAGATAGATTGATATACAGATTGATATATAGATAGAGATAAAAATATATATAGAGATAGATAGGTAGATAGAGATAGATGGATAGATAGATAGATAGATAGATAGATAGATAGATAGATAGATCTTTTTTTAACTATAATAATACTATATATAACTATAATAGGAATGTTGGGGAAGTCCAGAACCAGGGGTCACAGTCTAAGGATAAGGGGTAAGCCATTTAGGACCGAGATGAGGAAAAACTTCTTCACCCAGAGAGTGGTGAACCTGTGGAATTCTCTACCACAGAAAGTTGTTGAGGCCAATTCACTAAATATATTCAAAAAGGAGTTAGATGAAGTCCTTACTACTAGGGGGATCAAGAGGTATGGCGAGAAAGCAGGAATGGGGTACTGAAGTTGCATGTTCAGCCATGAACTCATTGAATGGCGGTGCAGGCTAGAAGGGTCGAATGGCCTACGCCTGCACCTTTTTTCTATGTTTCTGTTTCTAATGCACGTCAACCCAACGGAGTTAAAATCATCAATTAGCTGCAACACTGCGGAACAATAGTGAGGGATTCAGTAAAATTATACTAAGTCTGACTCTCTCCCTCCCCCCACACACTTAACTGTTTTGGGGAAAGGAATAATTAGCACGGTATACATTACTCAAAATATTATTGTTGATTCAATTACCTGAGTGTTAAGTTTGTAGAACTAAATATAACTTACCTGTTCTGTTTAAAACCAAGATGTATGCATTTATTCCATTGTCTCTATATAATTTCACGCACCTATTATACGAAACTCGGCCCGTATTTGGATGTCCCAAAAAGCAGCAGTGTGATTGATTTATGCAAAAGTGTGCATTGGGTTTGGTTGGGCGAGGTGCGATTAGCACCCAGGACCGTTAATTGCAGCTAGTTCTCCGGTGTAGTACAAAGAACGCGTTATCAACACAACACTGACAAAACATATTGGATTTCTACTGATTTTCATTTTTTCAAAGTGCAGTTGATGTTTTGCCGACTCCTGGATTTATATTTACTAAGCATTCACCGCACGTTTTCCTACTTAAACTCTATGAAGTCTTTTCATTACATAGATATCTGTGGGCTGGGACAGTTTAAGTATGAGCTCGTACGTGACCCGTGCTGCGGTTTCTTTATGTGTCCTTAGAGACTGGAGGAGAAAAATTGCTTAAAGTGACCACGTTGTTTATCGCTAGAGATTCCGATATTGCATTAATATGAAAACACATAGAAATCCGCCCAATGACTCGGAATATATGGGGAATAATATAAGAAACAAATTATGTACAGGCCATGGTTATATGAACTAGTTATATATTGACATGATTGATGCAGGATCTACTTTTTTTGGTACATAATCTATGCCGGTCTAGTGTCGAAAGTTATCCTTCACCGTGGAACCTCTGTCTGGCCAGGGAGAGTTAAGCCCTGCTTATCGGTCATCTACTGACCAATTGGTGACTATTCGTCTTGGGTGGGGGTGGGGGGGGGGGGAGGTATTTCACTTGAGTTCGCTCCAAGATGACACCCCTAATAATGGAGGTTCGTATCCTCGGCATATAAACTGCGACTGTAGCCAGATCCTCTCTTGTGCACGGGGAGACTGTGCTTATAAGTTCTCTCTCGGCGTGTGTCGATAGGGAGCGCCCCTTGAATGCTTCCACCTATTCCAGCCCCACATTCCGGAGCAGGCAGGCAGTAACTACTCCTTTGGACTTCTCACTCGTCTGGTTTGGAGATGTGGTGACTGAGTTCCCGCTGGTGATAGCACAAACTAAAAGCGATTGGATTATGGGCCCGGCGCAATGATTGTCGCCTCTTTAAGAACACATCCCAGTTTACTACATTTGGCTTACATACTTCCTACCATTTGCCGTGAAATAATGACCCATATTATTTATTACAAGATCAGTAAAACGACCCTGTAATGTTCCAGCGCCCCCGCCCTGCAAGGGAGTGACAGGAAGCGTTGGCTGGCGCCTGGGGTGTCTTCAGATTAAAAGTGTGTAATGCAGATATGAAATATGATCACGTTAATCGGCACAGCATACCGGCTGATGGGAAAGGCGCGCAGGTTCTTGAAAGCGCTCCCTCACCTGCTTTGACGGAACAGTGAATGTGAGCTTTGGATTCGTAGTAAACCCAGTCGAAGCCCGCTTCCACGGCCAGCCTCGCTAACATGCCGTACTTGCTCCTGTCGCGGTCCGAGGTGGTGATGTCGACGGCCCTGCCTTCATAGTGCAGGGACTCCTCGGAATGATGGCCGTCTTCATCCCAGCCCTCTGTAACCCTCAGCTTCACCCCGGGCCATTGGTTCATCACTGAGATCGCCAGAGAATTTAATTTATCTTTGCACCTCTGTCAGGAATACAAAGAAAGAGGGAGAGAGAGAGAAAAAAAACTCAGTTAAGCCTCCGGTCCAATTTGTGGAATTTTCTGGTTTTGCGGTTGGCTGCGAGACAGAATGAGGCATTTAATCATTACGGTAACACACTTGTTGCCTCCTATTTATTTATATATTGGCCAATTACACACACACATGAACACAGGCACTAAAGAGATGAGTATCAGGAGGCGGGGGGGGGGGGGGTGAGGAAGAAATTCGGGATCTCCAGCTAACATCAGGAGCAATCCATGGAAGCATTCACCTCGCCTTGTCAATGCTCCCCCACCTATTCTACCCCCACCGACACGCCCCCCCCAAACACCCGTCCCCCGTGTAAGTTTAACGTGTTTCATCACTTCTTTGTGGAACGCCAAGGGTAAGTAGGAATCAGCCAAAAAAGCACCGGCTGTAAGTAAATTGGAAAAATAGTCCACCTTCTCCGAATCAGGGTCAAACAGACCTTAACACATAGGCTCGGTCTCCGTGTGTGGGGAGATGGGATTCACGCAGGTATCCTATCACTGGAGTGCTCGTCCATCTCGCTAATGTGACAGAAATGCTCTGGAAGATGCTGATATCTGTTTGGCGCAATTGTGGGAAAAAAAACCCAGGCCGCCTCACAGACACACACAAGCGCGGGGGTTACGGTTTTATTTCCCCGAAGTTCTCCCAACAAAGAGAAATTCGATGCGGCGAGAGTCAGAGAGAGAGAGGGGGGGAAATGAGGGAGGAAGGAGGCGCTCTCTAACTTCTGTGAGCATTCAGTGCTAGGATGCTTCTCCAGGACAACTCTCCGCAACACTATACCAATGTGTGAAATAAAACACATTAGTCCTTTGCCACAAAGGCTCTTTTCAGACCAGAGAGAGTGAGTTGGGGTGTGTGTGGGGTGGGGGGGGAGAGAAAGGGAAACTTGCATTATTTTCGCTGCCTGTCTTCTGTAAGACGTGACAACATCGCGCCGAGTAAGTCTTCACTGCGAGCTGAATGTTGTCTCACGGCGGACTGTCCAGAGAGTAAACGGAATATTTCTGCATGTGCAAGTTAATGATTCTCCCTATTAGGGTCCCTGGCAGACTTTCTCTAAGTGCTCAATAAATGAATCGTTGCATCGGCTTTGCTGGGAACAAATGAGAAGCTGAAGGGAGGGATGAACTCATTTTGAGATATATTCTCGATGACTTAAAGACCACAGTCTATACACATGTAACATTCGCAAACAAGCACGCCACACACTGCACGCACAAACTCACACAATGCGCGCACACACACTTAAAACCCAGCTAGAAGCCGGCTGCACCTTCCTCAGGATGTGCATTCTGAGCAAGTTTTCTTTCCCAAACGGTCCCGACTCGCGGTGATATCACTTTAAACCTCTTCCACTGCACCAGGTCGCCAGTGCGCACATGCGGGGTCTGTGCTAGCGATAGATCCCCCAATATCCTTAATGCCGCCCACCCCCCGCCCCCCCACCAACAACCTCTCTAGGACCAGTCATTATTGAACGGGCTTCCAGGAGATGCTGAGAAGCTCTGCATGGGGAAAGTGTGACACCGGCTCCTTTAACATAGCACAACCAGCCGGAGGTCGCAGTCGTGGGCTTTTACCCAGGGATATATAAAGCGAGCGACCGATCAGAGTCACAAGCAACGCAGCCACAAAAAAAAAGTTATTAATTCATCGGGTCGTGTGCCACAAATCAAGCCCAATTCTGACCCGCCACCAGCAACGCTTAGCGTGACATCTTTGCTGACGCTTTGTGTGGCCACAAAGCACTACAAGCAGCCACCGCTGGTGATAAGGTCTTAAATCTATTCACGCTGGGATTGTGAAATGAATTGGGTGGGGGAGAGAAAACACTTAACAGATACCTGTTCATGCAAACAGCTATCCGGGGCTGTCAAAGGCAAACAAAAAAGGAGGGCTCACTCCCCACCCACCACCCCCACCTTCCACATATCGATCGCCAATCGATTATATTCGGGTCCCGCAAAACGCAAAGTCGCGAATTCTCTCCCCGCCAAGTGTCTCAAGGGTTATTGGTAACACACACACACACACACACACTCTGAACACAGATTCGTCCTTTGGGCTGCCGTTACAAATTCGGAGGGAGGTGGTAGAATTACAGTTGAACTTGACATCCAGAAAGCTGTTCATATATATATATATATAGGGGAATATTTAACGAAACACAGATGGAAGGCGCAAGTGTGTGCTGCCGTTGCCTTCATATTGGGAGAAAACGAGAGAAGGTCATAAGTTCAAACGCTCGCAGCTAATGCAGGATCCGTGTCGAGACGCTGTCTATTCCCAGGGAAGTGTCCGCTCCCATTCTGTGCACTCGCTCTCCTCCCGGGCAGTCAGTACAAACGATTTGGGATTAAAAAAAAACCCCGATGCGGCATTTCAGCTATTTCTGAACCAATCTTAAGAAGCAGCGCAATTTTATTTTTGGCCTCTCTTTTAAAAAAAATCTTTTATTCATGAACCCCCGTCTTCGAAAGCACCGCGCACATAAAACCCGAGCTTTGCGGTTGCCACTGCTTATGAAGAGAGAGAGAGAGGTAAAGATGAAATGTGAGATCCTAGCCAGTCGCGATCGATAACAGAAGAGGAAGTGGAGCTGAAAATGCGAGGCGTGTGTGTGTGAGAGAGAGAGAGAGACCCGGCGGAGGACCGGCTATGCAGCATACAGCCGCGGCGATCTGGGACTTACATGAGCCTCGCCGTCTGCACAATGTCAAATTGAACAAGCTTGAAGCCAGCCAGCCACCTTCTTGCTGTTAAAAAGCGACACAAGCTCCTTGGATGCAGCACCGAAGAACTACACGCGCTGCTTGTAAACATTCAACCACTCTAATTGTTTAAAGGGGTAATATCACCGTACGTGCAAAATTTGCACCGTCTGTCTTTTTAAAATCTCTGTTTAGTTTCACTGTATCTGTTCATTAAACGCCTGTTAGGGATTTAAAAAAAATGTTTTTTTTTACACGTTTAAATCCTAACACTGACTTTTGGTGTGGGTCCCACCAAATGACATACACGGCGATCAGCAGGTTACGCCGCGTTCGGAGAGGAATTTTCTGTCATTACCCGAATATAGTCCTCCTAAAAATTGTAATAAAACTTTGATGCAAGCGGACCATTGCCTTTTAAAAAAAATCTGTAGCGCTGGCACGCACGCCCAACACTTGCCCCTCTTAAAGAAATATCAATATATTAACGCTTCGACAAACACACCGCAACACGATGCGATTGCGAGGTGGACGGCGTCAATACACAGATTGCAGACAAGGCAGGCGAGAGGAAGACGGGTCGATTTCGCTCCCACCCCCCTCCCTCTCGCTCTCGCTCTCTCCTATATTTAGAAAAGGCAGCCTCATTAAGTCATCCCAGCTCAGATCTGCGAGATTCAGAAGCTACTTTAATAGGAGAGAGAGAGAGAGAGAGAGAGAAAAGTCAAACCCGCAGCAGGTTAGCTATAGCAACATAGAAACGCAGGTTAGCAATGATACAAGTGGTCCCGCGGTCAGTATACACTTGGGAGTCCCCCTTCCTTCACTGTGCACACTCTGATTGATCAAAGTACAGCCCTAGGGACTATTGCAAACAGATTCACAAAACCGAGCCACAAGAAGCTTTGCACACCAACCCAAAAAAAATAGGGATATAAAAGGATTCACCGGAATCTATAAAGTTTTTCCCCCCTCCTATATATGACTCCCCTCCGACGTATTGCTTATATCTGTCACACATCTCGGCAGCAAACGTTGGACACGCTGGTCCGACAATGGGAAAATGTAATTGGTGATCTGAACCGTACCTGTGTCATCAGCCTGTCAGCCCCCGTGTTCTCTTCATCCTTAAAAATAATGTCTGGGTTGTAATTGGGTGTCAATTCTTTAAACCTCTCCGAGTTCCTGGTAATCTTGCCTTCGTATCTGCCACTTGCCCCCAGAGTCTTTTCTGCCACATTGGGAATATATTGCTTGTAAGCCAGAGGGGTTAATTTTCTGGGATGCCGCCTTCTCCCATAGCCCCGGCCCGGCCCACACGCCTTCACAGACGAGACGAGAGAGCAGCAGATCATTCCCACTAACACAATTCTTGTCAGCATCATGTCCACTGAATCCAATTACTCGGGGCTTCTATGTCTTTCTCTGCCCTCTTGCTATCTCTCTTGTCTTCCTTCTAATGTTCCCTATCGAGGCAGGTGCTGAAATGGCAAGCTTCAGATCCCCGATAACGGTTACACATCGAAGTTGGGAGCTTTGACAGCGTTTTTTTTTAAATAAAAGGGACAAAATGCTGTTTAAAGGATACGAAGGCTGGAGACGCTAAAGAGAGACTGGCTGTACAGCAATGTAATATAGCCTCAAAAGGCACAACGGCGAGATCTGATTGGCCAGCCAGCCGCTACTGGCTTCTGATGTGTTCACTAAAACCAACAATTTCTGAAAATTCACCTGAAGTCTGGCGTATCAGGAGCGGGAGGAGGACTGCCTCTCGTTATGAAAACATCCATTACAACTTGTTTTCATTGCTGGGTCTCTCCCCCCTCGGTGCAAATGCAAATCAATCACCGGGATTGATTGGCTCCAATGTAAAATCTTCTCGCTTGACACACGGAACAGCGGTACAGTTGCAAGCAAATAATTGATCTAAATTCCAAAATTGTATTTATTGTAAAGATGTCTTAGCATCTGCCATTTGTCATTATATATTATCAAAAGGGAGTTTAAGAAACACACACACACACATATATACATAGTCAAATGGCAAATATATATATATAAAGTGGCACCTATTAAGGAGGTATTTCTTAAACTCCCGTTGGATAATAATATTTCAGATAGACTTTCACCTCCGACCGCAATCCTTAAATAAAAAGAGACACTTTTGTCCTTAAACTCTTGCAAAGTTAATTAAATGCAAGTATAAAGTCCAAAGGCTTATTTTAAAAAACTGATTCATTTGACACATGTTAAGCAAAAGCGCTTGATGAAACTTAAGTGTCCTGATAGAAAGTTGAACTGCGAACCGTTAGTTAATATTCGGATTTTTTTTCCCGAATAGAAAAGTAATGGGTGTAAAATGATGATAGGAAATGCAGACACTTCCAGACTTTGAACATTCACCGCTGTCCAGTATTTTATTTTAAATAATACAAACAGAATATATATGAAATAAATAATTCAGTGTTCCAGCACAGAAAAAAAATCCACTTAATCAGGCTAAAATCTGAAAAGCAGTTGACTGCTTGGACACTGAAGATTAAGAAGGGGAAAGTTCCTTTCCTCTCTGTCAACCCGCATTTCCTGATACCTGGTGTACTATATATCTTTTTACAGATCGCCACTGGCAGACGCTTTCGGGATGGGGAAAAGAGTGGCGTGGAAGAGTATCTGTAAATACAATTTCGCAGTGATCGATCCGGAAGATGAGTTTAATGTTAAATTCATTGCTATCTCATGCAGCATAGCAAAATGATGCCCTTCTCCCCACACACCCAAAGCCTGGTAATTGTAAAGCTTACATTGGGGTGTTCTAGGGCTCTAGCCTCGACAGTGCAGTTCACAATGTAAAAAAGGACAAGGCTTTGACTGTCCAGGAGTTAACTTCTCCAATAGAAACTTTCAGCACCGATGGGATTGGGCACAGCTCGGGAGCCGTGGACTAGACATTTTAACTAAAGGTGAAAAGTTTCCTCCCTTCCTAATAATGTGACTGCTATTTTTTTAAGTTCATTGATAGCGACATTTTTTTTAAGCAGACAAGTTCTGAAGTTTTGTATCATTCTTAAATCATAGTCACTTTAGATTGCAAAGGGATTACATGGCAGATGAACATGGCACGTTAATTCAAATGCCCAGGATGCAAATCAATGCCCCAGTCCGCGAACAACGACCGTTTTCTATTACATTCGCCGTTCTGGGGATGTGCTAAAAGTTATTTTTCTTTAAAAGGTTTAGTTGTTGATTTGAGTTGTTTTATTGGTTTAAAAAAAATAGAATGCACTCACAAATATATATATAGGAGAGAGTGCGAGCGATGATTGCGGACGAAGTACACTGATGGATTCTCACCTCTGTCTTTATAGTTAACTGGTACATTATTCTGTGTTTAAAATACTATTCCTAAGCAACACAAATAACATCTCTAAAGGGATAAAAACACAGGAACACATTTCCAAGTAACAAAACTCAAGGGTTAATTGTCAATTAATCTAATCAAGATCCTTGAATCAGTTTACTTTGAGCTTGTGCAACTTTTGTAGTGTTCTTTCCTTATGTATCCCTTCTACCAACTTTTTGATGGAACTATACCCGTTTAACACTTGTTTCTTTGCCCCGCTTTTTTCTTTAAAAAAAGGAAATAAAATTAATGCTGCCTAATTCAAGCTAAAGAGTGCACCAAATTCTGGATCTGATTGGGAAAGTTTGTTTTTGAATAACTACAGGGCTCATTTGCACTCAATACGCGATTGATTGAGTATCGGCCTGTGCCATCTTTGCACCGAACATATTTTCAGACAGTGGCAGTCACTGTGTGTAAAAAAAAATAACTTTGATGTGGGATAATCCACTGTTGATGATCTCGATTAAAACCGAATAACAGGAGCGCATTTCAGATAGTCTGGTGTCCTTTGCCTTTTCAGTGCCATTTAAATTCCCTCCCTTTTCCTTCAAGAACACGCCACAAAAAAAGCCCAATTGCTTTCATCTTGTTCCCAGTGACAAACCGCTTTTCAAAAAAAAAAATCGCTGGACAATATCACAGTAACTTTCGCAGACAACTGGTGGGGCGAAGGGACCCGAGAAGTTATTAAAAGTTTTCACATAACTGGAGCAGTGGTCCTGTGGTCTGCTCCATAAAAATAAAACTAAGTCTGCTCGAGGAAACGATCACACAGGCTTTGTTTTTTTACAACAACAATAACAACAACAACAATAATAAAAGAGAAACGAGTTGTTTATATTACTCTATGCTCCACTGACCAATTTAACAGTGGGGAACTTTCCCCATAAAAAAAGACCTTGTAATTAGAGACTTCATACATCGAGGTTCAACGCTGAAGGATATTGAAAATAAAACGCAGGTTAAACCCTCCTCTCCCTCCCCCCGCGAAAAGTCTGAGAAATCTTAGTTTAAAACTTTTTTTTGTTAAAGTGGAGGGAAGCGGTGACCCACGTGGGACCCCAATAGTCAACATATAATCGTGTTGCTATGGAACTCTCTGAACATTGTTTTACTTAAGTGTACTTTTTTCCCCCCACATATATATATATAAATAAATAAAAGCTCTCCTGATCATATGCAACACATCGGGCAAGTTTCATTGGATTATTTTACACATGTTGTTGATCAGATAAGATAACAGTTTCATGTGTCCTGGGCTGTGGTTGTCCAGATTGGACCCCGCAGGGGCCGTTCAATTGCTGTGGTTTCGATGACTTATTGCTGACCATTGTTCCGGCTTTCAAAAATACAAACAGAAGCCTTTCCATTGAATTGCAACCAGCATTGCTTCACTCAGCACCACCAAACACCAGAAGGATCATCTCCAAAAAGATACACATGAAAATGTTAAAGGGGCAGCCACAGTATTATCACTTGAATTTCCTTTTAAAAAATGTTCATTTTAACACCCGGTTTTCCAATAAATGGAGAATTACCAGTGGATCTGACTGAGGTCTCCTACATTGTCCTTACTTTAATCCTCTTGTTTTACGCAGCAAGTTTGAAAGTGTTAAATCTGTAAATACACTGCATGCCTGCATCCACGCATCCCCACACAATAATGATGCGCCCGAAATTTACTTACCATGGTTTAAAATTATTCCACGACATTAAATCCTTAATTCATTCAGTGAGTCGCTTGGGACGTCCCAAGAGTGCGAAAGGCGCTATATAAAAGCGAATTGTTTTGTTTTGTCTTTTTCCCCTTAATTTTTACTATTACATAGTGTTTACAGCACAGAAACAAGCCTTTCGGCCCAACAAGTCCATGTTGGTATTTATGCTCCACACAGACTCTGGCAAATGCAACAAAATAATACAAAGTTTGACGACTTTTATTAATTGTCCTGAAAATGCACCTTGACAAGATAACCCACACAAACATAGATAGATAGGCAGACAATAGATAAATAGACAGAGACCATAGATAGAGATAGATAGATGGATAGATAGATAGATAGATAGATATAGATGGACAACAGACAGATAGACAGAGACCATAGATAGATAGATAGATAGATAGATAGATAGATAGATAGACAGATATAGATGGACAACAGACAGATAGACAGAGACCATAGATAGAGATAGATAGATAGATAGATAGATAGATAGATAGATAGATAGATAGATAGATAGATAGATTTAGATGGACAACAGACAGATAGACAGAGACCATAGATAGAGATAGATGGATAGATAGATAGATATAGATGGACAACAGACAGATAGACAGAGTGGATAGAAAGATAGAGATAGATAGATAAATACAGATCGATAAATATAGATAGATAAATATAGATAGATATAGATAGCTAGATAGATAGACAGATATAGAGAGATAACAGACAGATAGACAGAGAGAGGATAGATAGAGATAGAGAGAGAAATAGATAGATAGATTGATCAATAGATAGATGGACAGATGGATAATAGAGAGATCGCTGATAGATAGATATAGTTATATAGATAGATATAGATAGATATAGCTAGATAGCTAGATATATAGGTATAGATAGATATATAATAGAGATAGATAGACTGACTACAGATAGATAGATAGATAGAGAGATAGATAGGCAGCTATAGATAGATAACATAGGTAGACATAGGATAGATAGAGATAGATAGCAAGATAAATAGATAGATAGATTGATCGATAGATAGATTGATAGATCGATAGATAATAGAGAGATAGATAGACAGATAGATATATAAATAGATAGAGAGATCGATAGAAAAATAAATGGATAGTTAGATAGGTAATGGAAAGATAGATGATATATAGATAGACAGAGACAGACAGACAGACAGACAGACGGTAGGTAGATAGAGAATGAGATAAATAGATATATATAGATGGATAGATAGATAGATTGATAGATAGATAGAAAGTTAGTTAGTTGATAGATAGTTAGATAGATAGATAGTTAGTTAGCTGATAGACAGATCGATACTTAGTTGATAGATAGGTAGTTAGTTTAATTAGTTGATAGATAGATAGTTAGTTGGTAGGTAGACAGATATAGATAGTTAGTTGATATATAGGTAGTTAGTTGATAGATAGTTAGATAGATAGATAGATAGATAGTTAGTTGATAGATAGATAGTTGATAGATAAATAGTTGGTTGATAGATAATTGATAGACAGATAGTTATATATAGTTGATAGATAGTTAGTTGATAGATAGATAGTTATAGTTGATAGATAGATAGATAAATAAATAGTTGATATATAGATAGTTGGTAGATAGATAGATAGATAGGTAATAGAAAGATAGATGATAGATAGATAGACAGAGACAGACAGACAGACAGAAGATAGTTAGTTAGTTGATAGATAGATAGATTGATAGATAGATAGATAGATAGATAGATAGATAGATAGATAGATAGATAGATAGATAGATAGATAGATAGATAGATTGATTTGATATTCGATTAAGTTTGAAGCTGAAAAAATCCAGACTGGGTCTACGAAAATCATATAATGCTCATATCTAACGGATATAGTCCAGCAATAGTTTCGAAATTACAGAGCACTTGCAAACTTCGTTAAGAGGTAAGATTGGAAAGTCTAGACAACACTAGACCACATAGATTATCATGTAGCTCCAAAGTAAAACTAATTTTCATATTAATAAAAGTAAGAGAGTGACGTGAGACATGCCATAAAATGATAGCACAACTCCCACTACAGCCTGCCAGCTGTTTAGTGAGAGAGGCAAAAACCGCTGCGTTGTTATCGAAGGACCGAAATTGCATGGGCGTGTGAACAACAACAGCAACAACAAAAAGTTTAGAGTTAAGTAAAAGCGCATCCATCGCTGCCTACTAATGCCCTGGCAGTCTCCTAAAGGGGGTGTCAAGAGAAACTCAATGGCATGATGCTAACTGAAGGGACCCTGCGCTCTCTGGCCCAGGCAGGCGGGGCCTGGGCTGCCCAAAGTACACAGATATGCAGCCGCGAGCTGGGGCTCTGTGTTTGGGTAAAGCTCGGAGACAATGCCTAGCCCCCAAAGTCCACTTCGAAGCCAGCCCTAGCCATGGCAACCACTGTATTCACTAGTCCATGGCAGCGTTCGAGGTATGTGCATAATTGCGCTGGCTCTTTTTCTCGTATGGGCAGACTATTTTTAAACACACTATAGATGTTGCCTTTTTTGTGTGTGACATATTTACACCCCAGTGCTTGTTTGTCCCACTTGTTTATGGCCGGCCAGTGGGGGTGTCTGTCTTCTGAACACACATATCCAGAACTCCCCCTTACTTTACACGCACGTAAGAAAAGAATAGCCACATTTTAAGGAGTATGTAATGATATGGCATATTTTTTGTTAAAAAAGCACTACAACACGCAACTGAAGGAGTTGCTAGTCTAGATTATTTTTTGCCTGAGTTTGACATAGTCGATACATTAATTCCACTCAACTTGTAGAGAAATCATACATTTGGGAATATGTCTAACCCAACGGCACAGCATGAATTTCATTACTCTCTTAAAAAAAATTATTTAACCCGTATAAAGTTTTTATAAAAGTTTATCAGTAAATGCACGCAGCGGCGACTTCACAAAGATAAAAAAAAAAGCCATTTGCGTCTCCGAACAAAATGCGTTAAAGTTAACAAAATCTGTTAAATATCTGGGGAATGAAGTTGGGAAAAAATCAACTACGCTGCAAAGTCAAAGAACTTTTAAAAGTAATACGTGAGGTGTGAAAGCACATTTTAAGTCGTGTAGTTTCAGTCTTAAAAACTTACATCCATCTGAAGAAGAGCCATTGTGTGATCATTTATATCGTTTGAAGGTCTTCAATATTTGTAGATACCTTTTATAGTCTCTCATTACATGAGAGCATTGCCAACTAATGGAAAATACACCGAATTTCACATAATATCTCTGGGATATTATGGTTTAAAAACACACCTTAGCATTTTGTTTGAATCGTTCCTATTTAAAAAAATAACTGTTTTCCAGTGAGAATATTTATAGGGGGATGTGTCCTCTTTGTCCAGACATATAACATTTCTCGTAGCATTTTGGGAGCAGGTCAATGAAGACAGAATTAAATAGCTTCCAACATACTAAACTGTGCATAATCCATTCGAGTGTTGAGTTTTATGTGTTCAAGTGATCTCCTGAAGTTAAGTCACTTAGTTTTATTTCAATATATAGGCAGAACAGAACGATTGTGATTATTAATGTAACTCATTGAGGATTGTGTGACATTTTCCTACCACTTTAAATAAACCGATCAATTCACTTTAGTTCATCAAATCAGAACATTATTTCAGTGCAGAAAGTGGCCATTTCACCCATTAAGCCTCTGCAGGTACCAGCTTTCTTACTGGAGTTATATACTCTAGTCCCAGCTCTCTCCCCAGTCACCATACCCTTTTACATTGCCTCCCTAAAAATTCTTATCCAATACCATTTTAAATGGTGTCATAGTTCCTGCTTCGATAAGCCACTTGTGATAAAGCATTCCATGTGCTCATGATTTTCTGTGTGGAAACACTTCTTCGAACTTCCTCATTCATTATTCCAGTGATAAGATTAAGCCTAGGTCCCTTTGTTACTGATTTTCAACCAGCGGAGCCAAAACCTATTAGATTCCCCACTAACCTTCTCTGTTCCAGTGAAAATTCTCCAATATTTCAAACCCTTTCCTTTAACTTTAACCTTTCATTCCTGGCACCATTGAAGTGCATCTTTCCATAGCTCTAATATCCTTCATAATATGGGGAGCCCAGAATTGCACATAATAATTATTATTGCCTAACCAACGTGTGTACAAATCCAACATCATTGCTTTTGTATTCAATGCCCCTATATATAAAAACCAGAATCCTATTTTCTTTTGCAATGACCTTTTCTAACTGAACTGCCACCTTTAAAAATCTACATATCAACATTCCCAAATCTCTCTTTTCTTTTTCTCTATTTAGAATCTGACCATTTTCTTTTGCCCCTGTTCTTTTTCCCAAAATATGTTACGTAACAGTTCTCTGCATTGAACTGCATCTGTCACCTATTCATATATTCTGCTAACCTGCAAGTCCCTGATATTCTTCCCTGACACTTTGTCATGCCCCAAATTTATTATCAAAAGATTTCAATATTATTCCCATTGTACTTATGTCCAAATCATTTATATCAACAGAAAACAGATGAGGTCTTCACACTAACCATTTTGAAAAACATCCACTGTCCATTTTTGTTCTTGTACCATCTCTGTCTATCCATGCAGCTACATTCCCCTTAAAGTCATATGCCTTCATTTTTTTAACACGTCTCTTCTGTGTAACCTTATCGAATGCTTCTAAGAGTCCATATATACTGCCTCCATCACATCTCCTTTATCTATACTTTCACATGATTTCCTTAATTAAATTAGTTAAGCATGACCTATCCTTTGCAAGTTCAGTTTGTTGCTGGTACAGCAGATGTACCAGTTTTGGAGTGGTGCAAGTGTACATTGCAGGGTTATATTGCCTGCTTGCAGTACTCTCTTAAAGTACATTTATACGGCCACTTGAAAAAAGAACATTCTTGGGATGTGGGTGTCGTTATCAAGGCCAGCATTTATTTCCCATTGAGAAGGTGATGATGAGTCTTTTTCTTGAACCGTTATAGTCCATGTGGTAAAGGTACTCCCATTGTACGGTTAGGTAGGGAGGTCCAGGATTCTGACTCAGTTGATGATGAAGGATCGGTGATATATTTCCAAGCCAGGATGGTGTGTGACTTGGAGGTGATGGTGTTCCCATGCACCTGTTGCTCTTTTCCTTCTAGCTGGTGGAGGTTGAGGGTTTAAGAGCTGCTATCGAATGTAGGAGGTTTTGGGAGGTGTGCGTCAATGTAATGTAAGTTTTGCTTCATGCTAACTCATTATTGGAACTATGATTTGGAGTCAGATTGGTGTTCTAATCCCCAAGTACATTATAAGAGGAGGAATGAAATCCCCTCCATTCTGCTGCAGCTGGGCTGGCATGTAACTCCAATATGCCTGAGGTTGCGTGCAGAGCAATACATTCCCCTAATTATGGAATAGGCTTACTGTGGGAAGTGTATGTAAGTATACATGAGTAAATCATATGCCTGGCAGGCTGTATGCAAGGTACATCTAGTCGCAGTTTCCAGTATAACTCATGTTTTGCCAGGTATGCTTCATACTCTGCAGGTAATGGTCTCAGACTGATGACACAGTATAACAGCAGCTTACGATGCAGGCATTTGGAGTGAGTTCATAGTTTGGAGCTTTCTAAATTAATTAAATGTAATTGGAAAAAGTACAGAATTATCTCCCATCTGCATTTCCAGTGACAGAATAATGACGTTGGCCCAGAATTTGAGGTCAGCAGCGAAGGCATTCACCACTAACACAACGTTTAAAATTTTGATGGGTTTAGACAGGTTAGATGGAGGAAGAATGTTCCCAATGTTGTGGAAGTCCAGAACCAGGGGTCACAGTCTAAGGATAAGAGGTAAGCCATTTAGGACAGAGATGAGGAGAAACTTCTTCACCCAGAGAGTGGTGACCCTGTGGAATTCTCTACCATAGAAAGTTGTTGAGGCCAATTCACTAAATATATTCAAAAAGGAGTTAGATGTAGTCCTTACTACTAGGGGGATCAAGGGGTATGGTGAGAAAGCAGGAATGAGGTACTGAAGTTGCATGTTCAGCCATGAACTCATTGAATGGCGGTGCAGGCTCGAAGGACCGAATGGCCTACTTCTGCACCTATTTTATATGTTTCTATGTTTCTATGATATTGCGATCCCTGACTTAAGAACTTTGGGTTTTCCAACCTCCAATTCAAATCAACGGATGTTAGTGGGAACCCCCTTGGGCGAAGTGCGTTTCATCAACAGGTTGTCTAAGCAGCCAATCAAAATGAAGAATTCTCATAGACAAGGAAGTCAGTAAGCTCTTAAAATTCTAACTTTTTAAAACTGTTAGAGAGAGCAAAACAAAGATTGGGGCTCTCACCAGGGGAAGAGGCAAACCTGAAATAAAGATAGACAAACTTAAAAAAAAGATGTAATTTGTTTTGGAAAAGTTTCTTAAAAATGTAAATTTTTAATTAAAATGGACAAATTTCACACTGCACAAAATTAAAATTAGTTTTCCAGGCCCGCAACATTTTTTTCCAGCAGTAATAATGCTGTCAAAACCCCCTAATCCCTTTGGGTCTAACTTTTAGTGGGGAATTTAACAGCGTACTTACTGCGAAAGAGCCAAAGGTTTTGACAGTTTCAATGATTTGCAAGATTTCACTGATTGGTGGCTGTGTTTAGGGGTGGGGGTGGGGGGCACAGCGCAACCTGTTTCAGAGCTGTCAATGACAGACCGCAACTTTGGGACTTCTGCTAATACCCCATGTTGCGGTTAGTTTCAAAGGTGGAATGATGGCGAACACTGCCAGTTCACCGTCATCCTGACCGCAAATGCTTTGCCAGTACAGTAAGAGAAATGTGGAACATATTATGCTGTAGAATAGAAATGCAATAATAAAATAATCATTAGTAAAACACTTAATTGCTTTGAACATGTTATTTACCACACAACAATTTGAAGAGAGCTAACAAAATGCAGAAAGAGTTTTCAATAATATTTTTGTGCTAATTGTGGCAATGAATATAAAGGAATGTTTTCCTTTATTCAACACCTATTATCTATTAATGGTTAGAAGCAGACTGAAGCTCTGTTTCAACTCGCCTCAGTTACAACTTCAGAAGAGTAAATCCTAGTGTGCCATTTTTCCATTTGAAGAACCATTGCATGGATTCTCTGAATGAGATTGTCAAATTAGTCCCTAATTACGGATAGTTTTGGACTGTTGGGTTCATGATTACTGGGAACTGGACTGTCCAAACTTATTTCAGGCAGGATCAGTCATTCCATTGGTGTAGGTTGGATTTGACCCCAGATCCCAAAAGTGAACAGCTAAGCCGAGGGATGCCAATATATCCCCATCTTCAGTACAGGAGAGTTAAAAGCTTGTTCTAGGTAAGAATATGGGGCAAAGAATCATCATTCCTTTAAATTAACATTGTTCATTTGCATAATATGCATAAAAGCATCTGGTCTAACATTGCAATTAAGAAGGGGTATATAATACAGTAAGATTATTATTGCAGTTACAAAATTGTAGAAATGTGCTAAAGTACCCTGGAGAATGGTCGTAACTTCATAACATATGATTAATTTAAGCCCAAGGAATTTGTAAATCTAATGAAACTCGGTACCAATATTGCTGAAATCTAATTGAACTTGGTATCAATGCATGAATCAATACTGATGTGCTCAGCCACTGAGGAAGCATAAAAATAGCTGGCAAATGGAATTGTGGCCAAAGTACAGTGTAGTCTTTATAGTCTTAAGTTAGAAATCTATTGGGCATCAAACTAATTCCTTTGATTTAAAGGGAAAGGTAATCCCACGGTTCAGTAAAGTAACATCACTGACATTAACAAATACTCAGTGATGGCTAAATGAAAAACACAGCTGTCTTCCGATGATTGGTCTATAAAAGTCCCTATCAGTTGTAATGACCTTATACAGTGACTGGTGCTCCTGAACGTTCTTTACTCAGAAATTGGTGAGAATGGGGAAATCGCTACCACATGACGTGGTGGCAGCGAATAGAATCGAAGAATGTAATGGGACGCTAGTTAAGTACAGGAGGGAGAAAGGAATAGAAATATATGTTAATAGGGTGAAACAAAGTCAATAGAGTTGGAGGAGGCTATAAATTCTATGCAACTGCCAGGAATGGATGCTGTGTCAGACTAGCATAGCTATCATTCATAAATTGAAATAAATGGAAAGGTTCTTTGATAAGTGATTTTCAAAGTTATCTGTGTGGAGAATCCCTTGCAAACTCCTCACTCCTCATCCTCAGTTACAAAGCACAGGTCCCAATTTTAATTTGGAGGCTGGTAGGGAGTGGGGGTGGGGGGGAGGTGGCGGGAGGGGTGGTAGTGGTGGGGAGGGGGGTGGGGGACAGTGCAGGTTGTGGACAGTGCTGGGGAAACCCCGGAAAATGGATTGGCTGCCTGCTGCCCCCTAAAACCAGAAGTGGGTGGGTTGGAGAGCGGGTTGGGGTCGGAATTCAGATTTTTAATCGATAACCTCCCACCCGACCCCAACTCGCCCGTTGTTTGGAGTTAAAATTCCCCCCAAAGAAAAAGAGCACTAGCATCGCAGAAACTATTTTTCATTAGCATACAGCATCACAACTAAAGTGTTAATGTGTCAACAAATACAGAAGAAAGCAGAAATCTGATGACTTCATGTACCTCGGGAAACTTCACACTAGGGCCTGGAGACCCTGATTTACTGAAATCATTTGAAAATACGAAATTAAAAAAAATAAAGCAAGAGCTGGTAGATGCCCCTCAGTACAGTTTCCAACATTAATATTACATTTCAGTTCAATGTTAAATAAAATCGCATGCCCTTTGTGTGCATTTTGTTCAATGGTGTATTCACTGAATGCGTCTTTATTCCTTCCCAGTGTGTTCCTGCTGTGTAGCTGTTCAAATAAAATCACTTTACTAACAACACAGGAATCGATTTCAGTTCGAAGGTTCTGGGAAAGGTTCCCTTGCTGTAGCTAACCTAGAGCAGCAGTTGCTAATGGAGCCAGCAAGAATGGCACCACCTTAGCCTCCACGCTCAAGGTACAAGCATTGCTCTTCAGAATTTAATCGGTCTTGGCGCTGAAATAGCTTGTCTAATGAGTAATTATGCAACTTAGATAAAGATAGGACAATCATAGAATCATAGAAAGTTACAGCACGGAAGGAGTACATTTCGGCCCATCGTGTCCGCGCCGGCCAACAAAGAGCTATTCAGCCTAATCCCACTTTCCAGCTCTTGGTGAAAAAAATTCCTCTTAAATCTCCTCTTCCAACCAATTACTTTAAACCTATGCCTCCTGGTTGTTGACCCCTCTGCCTAAGGGAAATAGGTCCTTCCGATCCACTCTATCTGGGCCCCCCATAATTTTATACTCCTCAATTAGGTTTCCCCTCAGCCTCCTCTGTTCCAAAGACAACAAACCCAGCCTATCCAATCTTTCCTCATAGCTAAAATTTTCCAGTACAAGCAACATCCTCGTAAATCTCCTCTGTACCCTTTCCAGTGCAATCACAACTTTCCTGTAATATGGTGACCAGAATTGCACACAGTACTCTATAGTTGTGGCCTAACTAGTGATTTATATAGTTCAAGCATAACCTCCCTGCTCTTGTAAGCTATGCCTTGGCTAATAAAGGCAAGTATCCTGTATGTCTTCTTAACCACCATATATATCTGGCCTGCTACCTTCAGGGATCTGTGGACCTGCACTCCAAGGTCCCTTTTTCCTCGACACTTCTCAGTGTCTTACCATTTAATGTGTATTCCCTTGCCTTGTTAGCCCTCCCCAAATGCATTACCACACAATTCTCCGGATTGAATTCCATTTGCCACTATTCTGCCAACCTGACCAGTCTATTGATATCTTCCTGCAGTCTACAGCTTTCTTCTTCATTATCAACCACACAGCCAATTTTTGCATAATCTGCAAAATTCTTAATGATACCCCCTACATTCAAGTCTAAATCATTGATATATAGCACAATAAGCAAGGGACCCAGTACTGAGCCCTGTGGAACCGCACTGGTAACAGCCTTCCAGTCACAAAAACATCCATCAACCATTACCCTTTGCTTCCTGCCTCTGAGCCAATTTTGGATTCAACTTGCCACTTTGCGTTGGATCCCATGGACTTTAACTTTCGTGACCAGTGGGACCTTATTAAAAGCCTTGTTAAAATCCATATACACTACGTCAAATGCAGTACTCTCATCGACCCTCCTTGTTACCTCCTCAAAAAATTCAATCATTAGTCAGACACGATCTTCCCTTAACAAATCCATGCTGACTGTCCTTGACTAATCCGTGTCTTTCTAAATGAAGATTTATCCTGTCATAAGAACATAAGAAATAGGAGCAGGAGTAGGCCATTTGGCCCCTTGAGCCTGCGCCACCATTTAATAAGATCATGGCTGATCTGATCATGGACTGAGCTCCACTTCCCTGCCCGCTCCCCATATATATTTATTCCCTTATCACTCAAAAATCTGTCTATATCCACCTTAAATATATTCAATGACCCAGCCTCCACGGCTCTCTGGGGCAGATAATTCCACAGATTTACAATGCTCTGAGAAAAGAAATTCCTCCTGATCTCAGTTTTAAATGGGTGGTCCCTTATTCTTAGACAATGCCCCCTAGTTTTACTTTCCCCGATGAGTGGAAATATCCTCTCTGCATCCACCTTGTCGAGCTCCCTCATTATCTTATATGTTTCAATAAGATCACCTCTCATTCTTCTGAACTTCAATGAGTATAGGTCCAACCTACTCAACTTATCTTCATAAGTCAATCGCCTCATCTCCGAAATCAACCTAGTGAATCTTCTCTGAACAGCCTCCGATGCAAGTATATCCTTCTTTAAATACGAGACCAAAACTGTACGCAGAACTCTAGGTGTGGCCTCACTAATACCCTGTACAGCTGTAACAGAACTTCTCTGCTTTTATATCTATCCCCCTTGCAATAAAGGCCAACATTCCATTTGCCTTCCTGATTACTTGCTGTACCTGCATATTAACTTTTCGTGTTTCATGCACGAGGACCTCTGTACTGCAGCACTTTGCAATTTTTCTCCATTTAAATTATAATTTGCTTTTCTATTTTTTCTGCCAAAATGGATAACCTCATATTTTCCCACATTATACTTCATCTGCCAAATTTTTACCTATTCACTTAGCCTGTCTATATCCCTTTGTAGATTTCTTGTGTCCTCCTCACAATTTCCTCTGCCACTCATCTTCGTATCATTAACAAACTTGGCTACATTACACTCGGTCCCTTCATCCAAATCATTAATATAGGTTGTAAATAGTTGAGGCCTCAGCAGCGATCACTGCGGCACCTCACTAGTTACTGTTTGCCAACCGGAAAATTACCCATTTATCCCGACTCCTTGTTTTCTGTTAGTTAGCCAATCCTCTATCCATGTTAATATATTACCCCCAACCCTGTGACCTTTTATCTTGTGCAGTAACCTTTTATGTGGCACCTTATCGAACACCTTCTGCAAATCCAAATACACCACATCCACTGGTTCCCCCTTATCCACCCTGCTCGTTACATCCTCAAAGAAATTTGTCAAACATGATTTCCTTTTCATAAACCCATGTTGACTCTGCTTAATTTAATCACGCTTTTCCAAATGTCCTGCTACTGTTTCCTTAGTAACGGACTCCAGCATTTTCACAACAAAAAAGTTAGGCTAAATAGTCTATAGTTTCCTGCTTTCTGTCTGCTTCCTTTTTTAAATAGGGGCGTTACATTTGCAGTATTCCAATCTGCTGGGACCTGCCCTGAATCTAGGGAATTTTGGTAGATTACAACCAATGCATTCAGTGTCTCTGCAGCCACTTCTTTTAAGACCCTAGGATGAAAGCCATCAGATCCAGGGGACTTGTCTGCCTTTAGTCCCATTATTTTACCGAGTATTACTTCATTCGTGATAGTGATTGTATTAAGTTCCTCCCTCCTTATAGACCCTCGATTATCCACTATTGGGATGTTTTTAGTATCTTCTACCGTGAAGACCGATACAAAATATTTGTTCAAATTCTCTGCCATTTCCCTGTTCCCCATTATTAATTCTCCAGTCTCATCCTCTAAGGGACCAACATTTACTTGAGTCACTCTTTTCCTTTTTATGTACCTGTAGAATCTCTTACTATCTGTTTTTATATTTCATGCTAGTTTGCTTTCAGAATCTATCTTCCCTCTCTTTATTATTTTTTTGGTCATTTACTGGCCTTTAAAAGTTTCCCAATCCTCTGACCTCCCACTAGTCTTGGCCACCATTGTATGTCCTTGTTTTCAATTTGATACTATCCCTTAGAAACATAGAAACATAGAAAATAGGTGCAGGAGTAGGCCATTCGGCCCTTCGAGCCTGCACCGCCATTCAATGAGTTCATGGCTGAACATGCAACTTCAGTACCCCATTCCTGCTTTCTCGCCATATCCCTTGATCCCCCTAGTAGTAAGGACTACATCTAACTCCTTTTTGAATATATTTAGTGAATTGGCCTCAACAACTTTCTGTGGTAGAGAATTCCACAGGTTCACCACTCTCTGGGTGAAGAAGTTTCTCCTCATTTCGGTCCTAAATGGCTTACCCCTTATCCTCAGACTGTGACCCCTGGTTCTGGACTTCTTCAACATTGGGAACATTCTTCCTGCATCTAACCTGTCTAAACCTGTCAGAATGTTAAATGTTTCTATGACATCCCCTCTCATTCTTCTGAACTCCAGTGAATACAAGCCCAGTTGATCCAGTCTTTCTTGATATGTCAGTCCCGCCATCCTGGGAATCAGTCTGGTGAACCTTCGCTGCACTCCCTCAACAGCAAGAATGTCCTTCCTCAAGTTAGGAGACCAAAACTGTACACAATACTCAAAGTGTGGCCTCACCAAGGCCCTGTACAACTGTAGCAACACCTCCCTGCCCCTGTACTCAAATCCCCCCGCTATGAAGGCCAACATGCCATTTGCTTTCTTAACCGCCTGCTGTACCTGCATGCCAACCTTCAATGACTGATGTACCATGACACCCAGGTCTCGTTGCACCTCCCCTTTTCCGAATCTGTCACCATTCAGATAATAGTCTGTCTCTCTGTTTTACCACTAAAGTGGATAACCTCACATTTATCCACATTATACTTCATCTGCCATGCATTTGCCCACTCACCTAACCTATCCAAGTCACTCTGCAGCCTCATAGCATCCTCCTCGCAGCTCACACTGCCACCCAACTTAGTGTCATCTGCAAATTTGGAGATACTACATTTAATCCCCTCGTCTAAGTCATGAATGTACAATGTAAACAGCTGGGGCCCCAGCACAGAACCTTGCGGTACCCCACTAGTCACTGCCTGCCATTCTGAAAAGTCCCCATTTACTCCTACTCTTTGCTTCCTGTCTGACAATCAGTTCTCAATCCATGTCAGCACACTACCCCCAATCCCATGTTTCCTTAGTTAGCTACGGATGGTTATCCCTTCTCTTACAGTCTTTCCTTCTCATTGGGATATATTTTTGTTGAGAGTTATGAAATATTTCCTTAAATGTCTGCCACTGCTCATCAACCATCCCACACTTTAATCTATTTTCCCAGTCCACTTTAGCCAACATTGCCTTCATACCTTTGTAGTCACCTTTGTTTAAGCTTAGGACACTGGTTTGAGATCCAACATTCTCACTCTCCAACTGTATTTAAAAGTCAAGCATGCTATGGTCACTCATTCCTCGAGGATCCTTTACTAGGAGATCGTTTATTAAACCTGTCTCATTGCACAGTACCGGATCTAAGATAGCCTGTTTCCTAGTTGGTTCCACAACGTACTGTTCAAGGAACCGATTCTGGATACAATCTATGAACTCTTCCTCAAGGCTACCCTGGCTAATCAAAATTTTTTCCAATAATTTTCCCAAGTGGTGTTCTAAGTGTTTTAAGCACATTCCTAATTCAAATTTTGAAAAAAAGCAGTAACAATGTTCAGAGCTGCATTTCACTTATCTCCAGCATATATAATTTCGTAATATTACATTTAAAAGCTTGGGTAGTGAAGTTATTTATTGATTTTGCACTTTGAGTATTGGAGATTGCTTCACTTTCCCCCACCTACTTGGCTGCCCTGGCATATTGGGATGATCGCAAGGAACATAATGAAGGAAAAAGGTCGAATCATTTGGTAGTATTTATTGGCCAGAATTTCACTTTTTTGCATGATGCTATTGCATCTAAAGCATATCCATTGTATTTTTTCTCAATCTTCCACCTGGTACTGAAATATAACATAATTAGGCCTTGCAATAATAAAGGATACATAGAAAAACATAGAAACATAGAAAATAGGTGCAGGAGCAGGCCATTCAGCCCTTCTAGCCTGCACCGCCATTCAATGAGTTCATGGCTGAACATGAAACTTCAGTACCCCCTTCCTGCTTTCTCGCCATACCCCTTGATCCCCCGAGTAGTAAGGACTTCATCTAACTCCCTTTTGAATATATTTAGTGAATTGGCCTCAACTACTTTCTGTGGTAGAGAATTCCACAGGTTCACCACTCTATGGGTGAAGAAGTTTCTCCTCATCTCGGTCCTAAATGGCTTACCCCTTATCCTTAGACTGTGACCCCTGGTTCTGGACTTCCCCAACATTGGGAACATTCTTCCTGCATCCAACCTGTCCAAACCCGTCAGAATTTTAAACGTTTCTATGAGGTCCCCTCTCACTCTTCTGAACTCCAGTGAATACAAGCCCAGTTGATCCAGTCTTTCTTGATAGGTCAGTCCCGCCATCCCGGGAATCAGTCTGGTGAATCTTCGCTGCACTCCCTCAATAGCAAGAACGTCCTTCCTCAAGTTAGGAGACCAAAACTGTACACAATACTCCAGGTGTGGCCTCACCAAGGCCCTATACAACTGTAGCAACACCTCCCTGCCCCTGTACTCAAATCCCCTCGCTATGAAGGCCAACATGCCATTTGCTTTCTTAACTGCCTGCTGTACCTGCATGCCAACCTTCAATGACTGATGCACCATTTAACTATAAGAAAACATGTGGACGAGAAAAGATGATTCACCCCATCAATCCTGACCTTTCCATCACCCATCAGTGTAACCTCGAGAGGGGAAAAACTAAATAAAAACTCCCTGATCCTTAAATGAATTGAAGGACAACTCCAGAACCTCTATCTGCACCTGTCGACCCTGACTGGCTGCCCTTTGCAGCCAACAAATTTCCCCCCCTCACCCCTTCTCCCTGTGCCTCTCAGCTTCCACTACCCAGCCCCAGCAGCATTGAAACAGATGCTCTCAATGCATATAGTGACTAAGCTGTTTGCCTCATTAAGTAAATCCAAGATATGTTGTAAGTATTATAAATTCCCACCATTGACTGGCATACTAATGAATCATGCAGAACTCTACATGACCTGTCCAAATTGATTAAGATTTTACAGATATAGTTACTTCTTACAGATAGCACTCGGAATCTCTAGACATGTTCTGCTAGCCTTTTTTGCATAAACGCTGTGGCAGTTGAGCTCAATTCCGATCAAACTCATATTTCCTTTACTTACTGCGTTTAGGATTACACTCATTGCAGTTAACAAAGGACGAGTGAGACAGTCGGGATCCTAAATACACTCATCATATGACAAGTCTCAGTTGGTATCTTTCACAGTGCATTGATTGTTTTTAATGATTGTATCAGTCACACTGTCAAATGGAAATCTTATCTGTTCTCATTGCCAAATATGCAGAAGATTGGGATTTCCACTAGGCAAATGTTGCCGTTTACCTGAGCTCTGATAATGTCCGAGAACTATATTTACTTGCATCAGTTGAATGCAAGTGGCCTTCAAATTACATAGCTAGACTTCAGTTTCTGAGGCTGCATTAAGAATTGTTAACTTCCTTTTGAGACATTGAAACACCTTGATATTTTTATGCGCCATTTCTCAAAATAAAAAACATTATTTTACCATAGTACATTTTGCACAGTCACTTTGATGGGCCACATTTATTTTAAGATTAAAAAGAAAATCTCTTTTAGTTGAAGGGTTACAGCTGAAATGTTAGCTTTCCTTTCTCTGTCAGATATCGGTTGGCTTCCTGTACATCCATCCCAGTAACAGTAGCAGCAGAGAGTTTGTCTTTCACCTGGATGTTCATCTGTGGAATACTAGAGTTGCCTTTCACCTTAGCCTAGCTGACACTCTCAATGTTGCACCATATTGCATCACTAGGTTGATTCCGGAGATGAGGGGATTGACTTATGAAGATAGATTGGGTAGGCTGGGCCTATACTCATTGGAGTTCAGAAGAATGAGAGGTGACCTTATTGAAATATATAAGATAATGAGGAGGCTCAACAAGGTGGATGCAGAGAGGATATTTCCACTCATAGGGGAAACTAAAACCAGTGGGCATAGTCTCAGAATAAGGGGCCGCCCATTTAAAAATGAGATGAGGAGAAGTTTCTTCTCTCAGAGGGTTGTAAATCTGTGCAATTATCTGCCCCAGAGAGCTGTGGAGGCTGGGTCATTGAATATATTTAAGGTGGAGATAGACAGATTTTTGAGCGATAAGAGAGTAAAGGGTTATGGGGAGTGGGCAGGGAAGTGGAGCTGGGTCCATGATCAGATCAGCCATGATCTCATTGAATTGTAGAGCAGGCTCGAGGGGCCAAATGGCCTACTCCTGCTCCTATTTCTTATGTTCTTATGTTCTCATATGCTCAACTATCCATGAGCAGATCTTCCAGTTAGATGCTACAGAATACCGATAATGTTCAGCTATATAAAGAGCATTATGAGCTAGTTGTTAATAGACCTTTCCCTCGTTTTAAACTCTCTTAGCCATATTCACGGCTACCCCCTCAACCTTGTCATCTCCCGTGGCCTCTCTACTCCCATGGTCTCCATCATAGACGAGGCTATCTCTGACAATTTCTTTGCATCTCTCACCACCCATACCCCCCAACCCCCAATCCCAATCCTATCAACAGTACTTCCTTCTGTGACCACCCCTGCACAAACTATCCCCAAAGTCACTTCTTTCAAGCTGCCAAATGCCTAGCTTTTACTGTTTCATCTGCCGACACTTCTGCAGATGTCAATTTGCTGAACCACTCCCTCACTTCCACCTTTGATGCTCTTGTCCCCAATAAAACAAGTCTCTACAATCCTGGTCGATCTCCTGGTTGGGCTCCCATCTTTGTTCCCTCCAGTCAAGGGGCACCGACGTGAGCAAATCTGCCGCACGACTGGTTTAACCAGATCCAAGTGGACCACATCAAGTACTACTGGTCCTCACGCTCCTTTGTAAAATCACCCACTACTCCATGATCATCCTGGAGAGCAATGATAATCCCTGGCTTCTGTTCTTCACTATCAACGGACTCCTTAAACCCCTCTACCCTGCACACTTCACCCTCACTTCCAATAGCAGCGTGAAGAGCTCATGGACTTCTTTGTCACCAGGACTGAGAGCATCCATTCAGCTGCCTCTATTGCTTCTCCCTGACATCCTTCCCCAACCAAATCAAGCTTTTCCAGCTTCTCTTCCCACCCCAGCACCATTATCTCTGGAGTCCAACAAGGATATTTCATTGGCCCCTTCCTTTTCCTCATTAACCTGCTGCCTTTTGGTGACATCAGCTTCTACATCTATCTCTCCTCCACTGCCTCTGTTGACAGGCTGCTTATCTGATGTCCAATCTTGGATGCATCCCCACAAGTTCTTCCAGTTAAACAATTGGGAAGACTGAAGACATCATCTTTGGCCCCTGCTACGAGCTCTGTACTCTTGCCACTTATTCCATCACCCTCCTCAGCCACAGTCTTAGGTCAAATCAGAGTGTTTGCCACCATGGCATCCCATTCGACTCCGCCTTGAGTTTCTGACCCCATATCCTCACCATCACAAAGACTTCCTACTTCCACCTCAGGTAACATTGCCCGCATGTGCCCCTGCCTCAGCTCATCTCCGACTAAAACCCTCATCCATGCCTTTGTCACCTCCAGACTCGACTATTTTAATGCTCTCTTGGCTGGCCTCCTATCCTCCAACCTCTGTAAACTTCAGCTACTCCAGAACTCTGCCTCTTCATCTCCCTTTGCTCCTTTAATATCCTCCTTAAAACTCAACTACTTGACCAACCCCTCCCAATATCTCCTCCTTTGGCTGACTGTCCATTTTTGTCTGCTTATGTGAAACACCTTGGGACTTTCTTCTATGTTAAAGGTTCTATATAAATGCAAGTTGTTGTAGTAAGTTATAGTTCTATTGTTTGGCTAGTGGGTCCATGTAACTGGCGCATTGAGGGAATTCAACTTAAAAAGCATGCTAAGGCCACTTAGTCAAACATCATGATTGTAGCAACTATTTTAGTTATCTTAATCTGAACCCAACATATTACACTCATGAAATTTACACATGGAAGTAGATGCATGATCTTTGCATCCTAGATCTGATGGAACTTTGCAAACAAGTTTGGTCAGTTTGTTACTGGGCCACAAGATGGAGTACCTTACCATAGCAGGATGGTGGGGAAGTGGGGGAGGGGGAAACTGACACAGGCAAATCACACTACTCTCAGACATCTCCAGTTGGCCAATGACAATAGTCATGGAACAATCCAGAGCCCAGATCATCATCTTCTGTTGTATCAACTGACTGATGATGCAAATAAATGGAGGACCTCAGTGTAAAAAAACATCAAGTGAAAACCCCCTGCAGATTCTTTTTCTAAATTCAGTTTGAATGTCACCAAGTTAATTTGCATGATCCTACAAACAACAATGGCAGCTCATTGCTGCTGTGCAGCATATTTTAGATGACGCTTTTGGGTTGTTTATTGATTTTCTGTATTGGAGTGTGAAGGTGTCTGTGTTTTGCATTTAGAGTGTTTCCATATCATAAGATAACGGATTTCAATTGCAAAACTTTTAGTTTTATAATGATTCAAAAGTTTGGTTAGGAGTAACATTTGCAATGAAACATTTGTATATTGGATCTCAGACCTTGTAATCGTCCTTACCTTGTGGTCCTTACATCACATGCACAGGGCTGTACACTTCATGAAGGCAGCGCAAGGATTTCATCATGCAAATTACAATTGTAATGTGGGAATGCATAGGGCATTTGTATGAAGTTTTTTTGTCTGCTACTTTAAGTGGGTCTTTAAGCCATTTAAAGCAAGCAGGCGAACTCCTCTGCTAAAATATCAATTCAAAAAGTCATATAAATGTGTTAAGCTTAATTACAAGCGATCTAAGATTGTCTGCAATAACTCTACGGTTGATTTCTACTCTAACATCAGTCCTGATTTTCTGAAAGCTAGTTGCTATTGCTCTTGATGTTTCTCTTGTTTTCTCCATCTCATGGATATGTGGAGAAGCTGACATTAAGAAATTGAAGTTTTAATTGGCAAGTTTCAAAAGGATCCCATTGGAATAAAACAACTGTTAAAATCAATATAGTTTTGCAAAAGTCCACTAAATATTCCAAAGTGTTTCATTTTTGTTCTGTACCAAGAGGTTAGGTTACATATCATAGTCTACACCTTGAAAACTGCTGTTCAAGTCATTGCATTGGAATGTTGTGTACGAATAGAAACTTGTTATTTTATGCAAGACTCCAAATGCTTTCCCTTCAGTAATTGTATGCAAGTTTCGCTGGTTTTGCTGCATTGCACTCTCTTTTGGTTATTTGACCCTAACTGCTCCAAGCTCTTCAGGTACTTCAAGCTCAAATTCTTGAACTGCTCCTGAGTTATTGCCCTAAGACATCGTGGCTGAACGACATTCGGACCATGGCACTCTGCCGATCCGAAGAGTAGAGAATATATGCTGTGTGGACTGCTCTGGCAGATTGTTTTCCAACAACAATCAATGTTTCATAATGGGATTACGGGCTTTAAATGTAATCTCTAATAGAAGCACGATACCGCTAATGTTCAGCGATATAAAGCTTACTGGTTAAACAACACCTCGATTTTAAAGTTTTCATCCTTGTTTTCAAATCACTTTAGGGTCTCGCCCTTCTCTATCTCAGTAATCTCTTC
This sequence comes from Pristiophorus japonicus, assembly GCF_044704955.1. Lineage (NCBI taxonomy): Eukaryota > Metazoa > Chordata > Chondrichthyes > Pristiophoridae > Pristiophorus > Pristiophorus japonicus. Next base: position 269,712,966 of record NC_091981.1, on the reverse strand, counting down.
CAGCCCTACATCCACCCAAGATCTCTGCGCTGTGCCAAATCTGGCCTCTTGAGCAACCCTGATTTTAATCACTGGTGGCTGTGCCTTCAGCTGCCTGGGTCCTAAGCTCTGGAACTCACGCCCTTAACCTCTCCGCCTCTCTACCTCTCATTGCTCCTTTAAGATGCTCCTCAAAACCTACCTCTTTGACCAAGCTTTTGGTCTTCTAATTTCTTCTTATGTGGCTCGGTGTCAAATCTTTGTCTTATAACACTCCTTGAAGCGCCTTTGGACGTTTTACTACATTAAAGGTGCTAGATAAATACAAGTTGTTGTTGTTGTGGTATTTCTCAGTATGTATGGGGAGTGACTTGGAGGGGAAGTTGGAGGTGATGGTGTTCTCATCTGTCTGAGCCTATTAAAGTTTTGAGCAGTATCTGTCAGACCTCACGTATCAAACATACAAATTATCAACTTGAGAGATATTGCTGGGGTGGGGTGGGGTGGTGGAGATGGATTGTGATGCACATTACTTGGAATTGAGTTTGTGAGAGATGTGTTCAAGCACTAGAGAATTTTTGAAAATTTGAGTCACAGGATTTTTTGTGTGAGCAGAGTCTTGGCATGTGTGACAAGCACATTGTGGACATGAGACTTCCACATATATAACTCTCCCATGGGGTTGCTTATGGATTAAACAATGAGTATGTGAGTAAGTCTTCCCCACCCACTGCAGGTAGATAAACAAAGAATTAAATCTGTTCCCCTCACATAGCACAGTTACATCAATAAATACATCTTTGCATATAACTTGCCATTTCATAAAGAAACAGCTATTTTCCCATGGCCGAACACATCTCTCAGAAACTCGTTGAATGTTGTACTGTATCATTTTTACTGTCAAAGTTACCTCAGATAAAGTTTTGATGATCTCACATAAAGAAATTGATAGCTACCGTCACAGTTTGAATAATGACGTTGTGGCTTTCAGTTCAGTCTGATTCAATGCTCTTTGATCATGAGGTGAGGGTAGGGGGCAGGGCTTACAAACAGAAAGATCTTGCATGTTCTACGAATCACAAAAAAAAATAATTCTGGACCCCTGCCCCAAGTTGGAAAATTTGATGTAGTTCACTGGACTCGGTCGGAAGTGACAGGTCACTTGCAAAGAGTGACTCTGGCTCATTTTAGGAGTGAGTGTGATACCTGGTGACCTTATACATTGGCTGCGGAAGCAACCAGCATTTTAAAATGGCTTTGCATCTGTGATAAAGTGTGACTGTACAGGGTATCGGTGAGGCCACACCTGGAGTACTGCATGCAGTTTTGGTCTCCGTATTTCAGGAAGGATATACTTGCATTGGAGGCTGTTCAGAGAAAGTTCACTAGGTTGATTCGGGAGATGAGGGGGTTGACTTATGAAGATAGGTTGAGTAGTTTGGGCCTATACTCATTGGAGTTCAGAAGAATGAGAGGTGATCTTATCGAAACATATAAGATAATGAGAGGGCTCGACAAGTTGGATGCAGAGAGTATATTTCCACTCATAGGGGAAACTAAAACTAGGGGGCATAGTCTCAGAATAAGGGGCCGCCCATTTAAAACTGAGATGAGGAGGAATTTCTTCTCTCAGAGGGTTGTAAATCTGTGGAATTCTCTGCCCCAGCGAGCTGTGGAGGCTGGGTCATTTTTAAGGCGGAGATGGACAGATTTTTGAGTGATAACGGAGTAAAGGGTTATGGAGAGCGGACAGGGAAGTGGAGCTGAGCCCATGATCAGATCAGCCATAATCTTATTGAATGGTGGAGCAGGCTTGAGTGGTCAAATGGCCTACTCCTGCTCCTATTTCTTGCGTTCTTGTGTTCTTGTGAATGCTGTCTGTGCATTCTGAGCTGGAAGTGTATGAGTCTGTGGGCCTGAGAGTACAATGCATGAGGTTCTACAGAGCCTGGGAGAATTTATAGAGAACTCCCGTAATCAGTGGGTATGATAGTATGTAATTTGACAATACTTTGAAGAATGTCCAACAGTGTGGCCAGATTGGGGAGAGTGGCATCTCGAAGAATGGAGAGGAAGATTTGGGCTTGAGCCCAATTGTGGGGATGGGAATGAGGAAAAAAGCAGCCATGGACCTTGCTCGATTATAAAAAGAAGAAAGACTTGCATTTATATAGCACTTTTCATGACCCAAAGTGCTTTATAACCAAAATGTTTTTTGACGTGTAGTCACTGTTGCAATGTACGAATGCGGCAGCCAATTTGTAGACAGCAAGCTCGCACAAACAGCAATGTGATAATGACCAGATAATTTTTTAATGTATTTATGAGGGATAAATACTGGCCAGGACATTGGTGATAACTCTCCTGTTCTTCTTCAAAAGAGTACCATGAGATCTTTTACATCCACCTGAGAGAGCAGACATGTCCTCGGTTTAACGCCTCATCCAAAAGACGGCGCTTGCCGACAGTGCAGCTCTCCCTCAGCACTGCACTGGAGTGTCAGTCAAATTTTTTGTGCTCAAGGCTCTGGAGTGGGACTTGAACTCACAACCTTCTGACTCAGAGCGTGAGTGTGCTACCCATTGAGCCACAGCTGACACAAGGGGACCCAATCCCCTTCTAAATGCTAGAAATATCCTCATTGAGCAGAGCGCTCACAGTCCTTTGATTGTGTTATCGTTGTCTTAAAAAAGTTGCTCTGCTTAATGCAGAACCTGACATCATGTGAATTTTGTCTCTGAATATTTCTGCTGAACATGGGCAGTTATATTTTTGATTGGGTGGAACGTTTCTGTGCACCAATAAAACCATATCAATGGCAGAAACTCAGTTGCAGTGACAAGCAAAACAAAAGGATGACGTGGATCCAGATTTAGGCTCTTTGCAATCAGCAATATTTCATAATTGTGTTGCATTCTATGAAGAAAGAATGCGTGCACACGTACTGTGATAAATAATTGCTATTGTTGATAGCGCTAGTCATTGATAATGTCCCAAAGGTAGCAGAAGTGGTGCGTTGAGTGCATTATGGGACACAGGTTACCACAGGAACCTAAGAGACCAAAATCTATTTTCATTGCCTGTACATGGCAGTATTTGTTTTCATTATACTCTTGAGATATGCTATTTGTGGTGCATATATCTGACATCAACAGTTTCCATTTCAATTGCTATGGTCACAATTGCTAAAGACCATTTTCCATTGACGTTATTCAATAAAAAATGCTTCCTAACTCAAAACAGCTCTTGCGTTTGTCTGAAGGGTATAAACGTCAAAGGTAAGGAATATTTGAACTGATTTTTGTATTACCCCCCCTCCCACCCCCACAAATATTCAGTGAAATAAAAACAGTGAAGTTCAAAGCTGATCTAATGTCGTTATCTAATTTTCATATCTTCACACTCTTCGCTGGGAGGGTAGTGTGAAGTAATGGATGATTAATAGTCTGACAGGCCTAGACATGAATGATGCTTCCAGGGTCACAGCCATTTTTATACCAGCTGATAGCATGGCTAGTTAATAATAACATAAGAACATAAGAAATAGGAGCAGGAGTAGGCCATACGGCCCCTCGAGTCTGCTCCGCCATTTAATACGATCATAGCTAATCCGATCATGGACTCAGGTCCACTTCCCTGCCCGCTCCCCATAACCCCTTATTCCCTTAGAGTGTCCATTTAAATAATAATTTGCTTTTTTATTTTTTCTGCCAAAGTGGATAACCTCACACTTTCTCACATTATACTCCATCTGCCAAATTTTTGCACACTCACTTAGCCTGTCTATTTCCCTTTGCAGATTTGTTGTGTCCTCCTCACAACTTGCTTTCCCACCTACCATTGTATCATCAGAAAACTTGGCCACAATCAGGGGTGCTCAAGAGGAGTGCAAAAACTCGGAGGGTTCTAGGACTGTATAATAATGTATTTTGTTACTAATATAACATGCTCCGTTACTCTGTACAATTTAGAGATTGTTTAGAAATTAAGAAACACCCTTGTGATTGGAGAGAGAAGTAGAGAGGCGGAGAGGTTTAGAGAGGGAATTCCAGAGCTTAGGGCCTAGAGAGCTGAAGGCACGGCCGCCATTAACACCTCCATTACCTAAAGTGAATTAGAACCTGCTGGCCTAGATTTTACTAACCACCATGGTGAAAGAGTTAACAAAATGTGAATAACAACTTTAATAATCTATTTTGCACACTTCTCCATAGTTACATCAGTCAATGGAAGATTATGAATGGATACTGCTTTGTATGAAACATGAATAGGTAATGTGTGATGAATTATTTTATTGTTTATGTATACAATACGCAAAGTAAAGACTCGTTTCATTCATATCCTGTCATTTATAACTATTAAATGTGCACTGGATTTTCTTTCATTTTCAAATGTATAGAGACCATTATCCTGGCTTAAAGCTCTTCAAACATTTTTGAACTCAGTAACATATTAGCATTGCACCGAAAATGTAATCTTTAAATAGTTAGACAATACCAGTGGAAGTTAAGATCGCAGAACCTAAAGTTCTTGCATATGTGAATTAGGGTGATGAGGGCCTTAGAAAAGGTTTCCGTTGCCTTTGCAGGCCACTTTCCGCAGCTCCACCTGCTTCTGGTGGAAGGGTGTGACGGGTCTCGGCGCAATCTTCTCCCCGATTGCTGCCGATGTCACTGCATAAATGCTTGATGGAAGAGGCCAGTCAATGTGGAGCAAAGTAGATAATATCAGAAATTTCCTGCCACCCCCACTTCCCCTTGCACCTTCACCTGAAATCTTCCCCTGATTGTTGCTTCCCAAATAATAACCACAGGCAGGCATCAGGGGCTAGAACCTGCACTTTCTTTGCATGTGTAACGCCCACTTAACGCCCATTTTACCGCTGAAATGACGTATAACACCCATATATCGCCCATTTTGGCACAAAATGGAAATTGACGGGCATTTTTCGGAAACTTATCGCGAGTGTTACTTTCCCCATGTGCGTAACGGCGAGAAAAAATATTACCGCCTGCCCACTTTTTTGGGGCGGAATCAGCAGAATGGGCGAAATCAACGCCCATAATATCGCCCAGCGTTACTTTCAGCAGGGATTTAATGCCGAGATTCAATATTAACGCTCGCCCACTGTTTTTTGTTGTAAAGAGCATATTTACCCAAACTAGCGGTCATGGAAATCGCCCAGCACCAATTTCACCACCTCGCACACATATCGCTCACAATATCGCTCGCTCAAAAAACCACCCAAAAAAGTAGAACTAACCGGAACGAACGGCAATGGTGTGGCTGGTATTTTTTAAATCCCACTCTTACATGAGGAGCTGATATCGGAAAGGTTTGCCTGAAAGAGCGCTGATGTGAGTGACAACGCTGGCACACTGCTGTGTGTGTGTAGCTCAGACATCAATGGTGCCCATCATCTTGGTGCCAGTTAAAGTTTACGTTGATTGATGTTAAGTTGTATTTAACCCTTTCATGGTAAGGAATCACTAGTGTGTAACAGTCTAGCTATCTGAGACAATGCACTACAAGGTTATGTTCAATAACAAAAATTTAATACCAACATTGGTCTGAAATCATAAGTGTCACAGCCATTAACACCCAACCCCTGCCCACACCCCACTCTTTCCACCATTGACATCAATCAAATGTTCAACATGTCCAGCAACACAGAATACAAAGGCAAAGCAGGAGGGTGGCTCCTTCCCCCCATACATTGCAACAAATTGCATACACCCAGATGGAGATATAACACAGCCATCACCTGCACACATGCACCTCACTTTCCTTCCCCCCTCTCCTTCTCCCCACCTCTACCCCTTCCCCTCCTCGTTCCATGGCGCCTAGCCGAGAAGCTCCTAAGGCAGTGCCTCATTGGGGGGGATTAAGGCAGATGCGGTTGTTGCACAGGTATGGGAGTGGGGGGTGCTGAGGGGCAACATTCTCTGATACAGAAGCAGGATCTTGGTCCTTGCTCTCATCTGTCGTTCGCAGTGGTGGTGCGGAACCTAGGTATGGAGTGCTGCTCTCGGGGACCACTGAGAGGCCTGTGGCAGCAGTGTTCCTGGTTATCGCATCCAGGAACTCCGCCATTCGCGGAATGTACTCGGTCATGGTGGCCAGCTGTCGGGATAGGCTCCCCAATGCTTCGATGAACTGGTCACCAAAGTTTACAGTTCTCCTGGACAACTGTGCCATATCTCCGCTGTCATGTTGCACTCGTGGAACAGACCTGCCGCGTCCACGAGGCCTCTGCGGGGTTGGCGCCGTCCTGGGGACAAATGGGGTGCCCTGTGAAGAGGTGCTTGGAACTGGTACCTCTAGAGTGAAGGCGGGAATGACCGGAGGACCACTAGATGGCCTTGGGGTGGAATGGCTTCTGGTGCATGGCGCTGCAGGTTCTTCGAAGTCCGCGCTCTCATCTGTGGAGATCAGACCCAGCGGATTGACGGGCGAGAATTGGAACTCCTCAGCATCAGATGTAATAGGATCATCTACTGACTCCTGCCCCTCGCCCCCAGCTTCTGGACTCTGTGGTCTTGCCTGGGACCGAGCTGCTGGCTGACCTGCAAAGCACAAATGAGATTATTAGAGAAGGGGGTGCTAGGGTGACAAGGTGAGTCTAACGCTACACGTAGCATACGCATGACAAAAGCACCACCGCTATCAAAATCATCACAGACATCACATTTCATGACCATCAACACATTGTGCATTGCAATGATTTTCATTAGGCCAGAATTATTTCCATGCCACTTTTAGAAATCATTTATCATATAAGATTGTTCGAATATGACTGGGTGTGGCATCTATAGACTACATGACACAATGGTGTAAGCTTGGCATCACTTCAGGGTCTGCAGATGCATCCGTGGCTGTTCGGGGATGCTTCCCCTCGAGTGCGAGCACTCGCTCCTCCATCTCTGTGATGTCGCTGTGGACTGGTGGCCCCCCACCCGTTCGCCTCTGCACGGACCTCATCATCGATAACTTCTTCTGTAAAAGCTGACAGGACGATATATCATGAGATCATTGCTTGATATCATTGTTAGGTACTGTCACTGACACTGATACAACACATAACCGACAGATGTAATCATGATTATTATGATTGTTATCATTCTTTACCTAAAGACGTACACCATAACCGCAAGCTTTGAGTAAAACATTCCCGGTAAAAGTGCAAGACCTCACATCTGCTGATAGTCACTCATGACTGTTACAAATCAAATTACCTAAATACATCAGTACATGTAAGTCAATGTAATACTTACTCTTGCGGATCCCCCAAGGTCATTCCATCGTTTGCGGCATTGTTTGCCCTCAAGTACCTCATTGGTCGCCGATGAGACCACCTCTGCTAACTCTTTCCATATCCTCTGGTAGACCTTTGGGGCCCTCCCTGTGTCAAATCATCCCAGCATAACTCGACCTCCTGCAGGAGGGAAGAATTTGCCTCGTCCGAGACCCTCCTAGCTCTTTGCGGCCTTCAATGTGCTCCTCTCCCAGCTCACTGCTCTCTCCAGCATCAGTCTCCACAGCGTGCTGTGATGCTTCCTCCTCTCTCTCCATTATAGGCCAAATTTGGTCAAATATGTGGCTGGTAACGCCTACTTTTTGTTTGCCTACTTGGTGTGAAGCTCTAAATTCTCTCTCCTTCCTCCCAAAGCAGCCACACCAAACCCAGCCACGCCTTCAGTCCCTCTGAGCTCCCTCTCTCTCTGTCTCCTCTTCTGTGCAAATCATGGTGACCCTTGACCTCCAGAATCGCGGGAATCGAGCTTTATCATGCTGTTGCTAAGGACGGCCACACTTTACGGCAGAAGGTCAGAAAAATTTAACGCTACCGCCCACTTTATATCGCTCGCGGTAACGCCAATTTTCAAAAGTGGAGACTATGTGGTTTGAGAATGGGCGAGAAGCCGGCGATCTGAAAACTCTTTTTTACCGCCCACAAAAGTGCCGGTTCTAGCCCATGGTGCCTTTCACATGCTAAAATATTCCAAGTTACGTCATTTGAGAAAGCAGGCCGAGTGACAGTAGAAGCAGGAGAGTCGGCTGAATATATGGTAAAAAATATGCATTTTAAGTTTGTTTTATTTTTTTAATGGTTTTGTAAAAAAAATAAGTCTGGATTTTCCTCCTCCCATTAGGAACAGGCCTGTAGCACCATGAGAAGAGCAGCAGCATTTACAGCCCCATTCCTGCTGACGCCCAGGGCACTGCCATATTGATGCGGGTCTTGGAATGCAGGGCCTCGGCGCCCAAAGGTTATGGGGGAAGCCTTTTTAGGTGATGATACAAATCAGGATCTTTTGTTGTCAATAGGATCCTGATGTAAGTTTGAAATACCAAAGGGTGGAGCAGCTCTTAGTATGCTCAACCCATTGGTACTTGGCCTCATGCGTGCTCAACCCATTAGAAATTGGCACGATACACTCTCTGCCCAATGGCATTTGGCACCGTGCGCACTCTGCCCATTAGTTCTTGGCTGCAGTGAGCTCACTGCCCATTGGTATGTGGCACTGTGCACACTCTACCCATTGGTACTTGGCACCACGCATGCTCTGCTCAATGGTACATGACACTGTGCACACACTGCCTATTGGTACTTGACTCTGCTCCTGCTCTGCCCTTTTGTAGTTGGCTCCTCGTATACTCAACTCATTGGTACTTGGCATCATGCACTCTCTGCCCATTAGTTCTTGGCTGCAGTGAGCTCGCTGCCCATTGGTATGTGGCACTGTGCACAAATTGCCCATTGGTACTTGACACGGCTCCTGCTCTGCCCATTGGTAGTTGGCTCCATGTACATTCTACCCATTGGTACTTGGCACCAGGCATGCTCTGCCCAATGGTATATGGCATTGCGCCCGCATTTTCCATTGGTACTTGGTATATCAGTGGCCCTTCAAAGCTTCTCAAAAAAACGGATGAAAAAATGGTTCTCAAATGATTTTGTGGAGCCAGGAGGAGCATTAATGCTGACCCCACAAAAATTGTAACCTCTTACATCTCCCCGCCCCCCCATGTCTGATCCTCCGCAGTCCTCCGCTGAGACTGTTGTTCCCTTAACTTACCTGCCCTTGCCGGGTTCCACGATGGAGTCATCGGACCTTCTGCCCACTCCAATTAGCAAGATGCTCCAAGCATGCGAGCAGCTTGCTGACAGACAGCTAATGAAGCCAGACCATGACAATAGTTCGGGCCTCCAACAACTTCTATGAGGTAGGTGGTAGGCAAAGGTTTTAAAATCAGTGTTCTTGAGGGACACGAAGATAGTGAGAACTTGCAAGGACAGCTGGAATTGTATAAGGGACTTGGTGCAAGGCAGAATCCAGGCAGCAGAGTGTGGAATTTATGTTGGATGAAGGCCAGCAAAGTGGGCATTGCCAAAGTTGGGTCATCAGGTGATGAAGGTGTGGATAATGTTTTGGTGGCATCGAGGGTGAGGTAGGAGCAGAGGAGGCAGACAACTTTGCAGAGGTGGGAGTATGCGATCTGAGTGGTAGATGGGGTTTGAAGCTCAGAGTCGAACAGGACAGCAAAGTGGCTCACAATCTGGTCTAACCTTAGTGAGGGAACAGCTGGGGAGGGGGAATTGAGTTGGGGCAAAGGATACACAATTTTTTGCAAGAGCCAAATATAATGACCAAAACTTTCAATTTTGGTGAGGAGGTGAAACGGGCAGTAGCGAATCAGCTTCAATGGAAAGGAAAGGTGGGCGGGGTGAATAAGGGACGGCCAATCCGCTCCCGCTCTTTTACACCACTGCTGAATTTGGACCTTCTGGCGAATGCGGTAGGTTTCTCCACCGTTGGAGATACTTCTGGGTCAGAGAGGAACTTGAGCAGTGGTGCAGCAGGGAGGGATTCAAATTCCTGGGGCATTGGAACCGGTTCTGGGGGAGGTGAGACCAGTACAAAGCGGACGGTCTGCACCTGGGCAGGGCCGGAACCAATGTCCAAGGGGGAGTGTTTGCTAGTGCTGTTGGGGAGGAGTTAAACTAATATGGCAGGGGGATGGGAACCAATGCAGGGAGACAGAGGGAAACAAAAAGGAGACAAAAGCAAAAGACAGAAAGGAGATGAGGAAAAGTGGAGGGCAGAGAAACCCAAGGCAAAAAACAAAAAGGGCCACTGTACAGCAAAATTCTAAAAGGACAAAGGGTGTTAAAAAAACAAGCCTGAAGGCTTTGTGTCTTAATGCAAGGAGTATCCGTAATAAAGTGGATGAATTAACTGTGCAAATAGATGTTAACAAATATGATGTGATTGGGATTACGGAGACGTGGCTCCAGGATGATCAGGGCTGAGAACTCAACATCCAGGGGTATTCAACACTCAGGAAGGATAGAATAAAAGGAAAAGGAGGTGGGGTAGCATTGCTGGTTAAAGCGGAGATTAATGCAATAGTTAGCATGGACATTAGCTTGGATGATATGGAATCTATATGGGTAGAGCTGCAGAACACAAAAGGGCAAAAAACGTTAGTGGGAGTTGTGTACAGACCTCCAAACAGTAGTAGTGATGTTGGGGAGGGCATCAAACAGGAAATTAGGGGTGCATGCAATAAAGGTGCAGCAGTTATAATGGGTGACTTTAATATGCACATAGATTGGGCTAACCAAACTGGAAGCAATATGGTGGAGGAGGATTTCCTGGAGTGCATAAGGGATGGTTTTCTAGACCAATATGTCGAGGAACCAACCGGGGGGAGGCCATCTTAGACTGGGTGTTGTGTAATGAGAGAGGATTAATTAGCAATCCCGTTGTGCGAGGCCCCTTGGGGAAGAGTGACCATAATATGGTGGAATTCTGCATTAGGATGGAGAATGAAACAGTTAATTCAGAGACCATAGTTCAGAACTTAAAGAAGGGTAACTTTGAAGGTATGAGGCGTGAATTGGCTAGGATTGATTGGCGAATGATACTTAAGGGGTTGACTGTGGATGGGCAATGGCAGACATTTAGAGACCGCATGGATGAACTAAACAATTGTACATTCCTGTCTGTCATAAAAATAAAAAAGGGAAGGTGGCTCAACCGTGGCTATCAAGGGAAATCAGGGATAGTATTAAAGCCAAGGAAGTGGCATACAAATTGGCCAGAAATAGCAGTGAACCCGGAGACTGGGAGAAATTTAGAACTCAGCAGAGGAGGACAAAGGGTTTGATTAGGGCAGGGAAAATGGAGTACGAGAAGAAGCTTGCAGGGAACATTAAGACGGATTGCAAAAGTTTCTATAGATATGTAAAGAGAAAAAGGTTAGTAAAGACAAACGTAGGTCCCCTGCAGTCAGAATCAGAGAAAGTGATAACGGGGAACAAAGAAATGGCGGACCAATTGAACAAGTACTTTGGTTCGGTATTCACTAAGGAGGACACTAACAACCTTCCGGATATAAGAGGGGTCAGAGGATCTAGTAAGGAGGAGGAACTGAGGGAAATCCTTATTAGTCGGGAAATTGTGTTGGGGAAATTAATGGGATTGAAGGCCGATAAATCCCCAGGGCCTGATGGACTGCATCCCAGAGTACTTAAGGAGGTGGCCTTGGAAATAGCGGATGCATTGACAGTCATTTTCCAACATTCCATTGACTCTGGATCAGTTCCTATCGAGTGGAGGGTAGTCAATGTAACCCCACTTTTTAAAAAAGAAGGGAGAGAGAAAACAGGGAATTATAGACTGGTCAGCCTGACATCGGTAGTGGGTAAGATGATGGAATCAATTATTAAGGATGTCATAGCAGTGCATTTGGAAAGAGGTGACATGATAGGTCCAAGTCAGCATGGATTTGTGAAAGGGAAATCATGCTTGACAAATCTTCTAGAATTTTTTGAGGATGTTTCCAGTGGAGTGGACAAGGGAGAACCAGTTGATGTGGTATATTTGGACTTTCAGAAGGCTTTCGACAAGGTCCCACACAAGAGATTAATGTGCAAAGTTAAAGCACATGGGATTGAGGTTAGTGTGCTGACATGGATTGAGAACTGGTTGTCAGACAGGAAGCAAAGAGTCAGAGTAAATGGGTACTTTTCAGAATGGCAGGCGGTGACTAGTGGGGTACCGCAAGGTTCTGTGCTGGGGCCCCAGCTGTTTACACTGTACATTAATGATTTAGACGAGGATATTAAATGTAGTATCTCCAAATTTGCGGATGACACTAAGTTAGGTGGCAGTGTGAGCTGCGAGGAGGATGCTATGAGGCTGCAGAGTGACTTGGATAGGTTAGGTGAGTGGGCAAATGCATGGCAGATGAAGTATAATGTGGATAAATGTGAGGTTATCCACTTTGGTGGTAAAAACAGAGAGACAGACTATTATCTGAATGGTGACAGATCAGGAAAAGGGGAGGTGCAACGAGACCTGGGTGTCATGGTACATCAGTCATTGAAGGTTGGTATGCAAGTACAGCAGGCGGTTAAGAAAGCAAATGGCATGTTGGCCTTCATAGTGAGGGGATTTGAGTACAGGGGCAGGGAGGTGTTGCTACAGTTGTACAGGGCCTTGGTGAGGCCACACCTGGAGTATTGTGTACAGTTTTGATCTCCTAACCTAAGGAAGGACATTCTTGCTATTGAGGGAGTGCAGCGAAGGTTCACCAGACTGATTCCCGGGATGGCGGGACTGACCTATCAAGAAAGACTGGATCAACTGAGCATGTATTCAATGGAGTTCAGAAGAATGAGAGGGGACCTCATAGAAACGTTTAAAATTCTGAAGGGTTTAGACAGGTTAGATGCAGGAAGAATGTTCCCAATGTATTGGAAGTCCAGAACCAGGGGTCACAGTCTAAGGATAAGGGGTAAGCCATTTAAGACCGAGATGAGGAGGAACTTCTTCACCCAAAGAGTGGTGAACGTTTGGAATTCTCTACCACAGAAAGTAGTTGAGGCCAATTCACTAAATATATTCAAAAAGGAGTTAGATGAAGTCCTTACTACTAAGGGGATCAAGGGGTATGGTGAGAAAGCAGGAATGGGGTACTGAAGTTACATGTTCAGCCATGAACTCATTGAATGGTGGTGCAGGCTCGAGGGGCCGAATGGCCTACTCCTGCACCTATTTTCTATGTTTCTATGTTTCTATTGCCGAGTAAACTATTGTGCGGGCTGGCAGACAAACTATGAAAAACGACCGAAATGAGGCAAATATGTTTGAGTGGCAGGCAGCCTTAGAACTCAAACTCCCAACGTTCTGGTGCCAAGCCCAACCCAGGAAGGGCTGTAACAGTGAAGCATATTAGCTTCCACTGTTCATGGCGCATTTTGATTTGAAAATGACAGAATGCAGAACAACCTATGTGTACACCTGGAGTGTAAATGGGGTTCAGTGTGCAGCTATGATTGGTGGACTTCCTAACAAAGATCAGGTCTGAGCAACATTTGGCAAAAGATAGCTGGGTGAAACTCATGACCTTCTGGTTGAGATCCAATGGCTTAATTATCTATGGCACCATTATAGTGCAGGAGATCTGAAATCCTTTCATGTTTTACACAAGGGGGCCAAAATTGCCTTGTTTTGTGCTTTACATTAGCACCTCCAGGGGTGGTAACGGGGCATGAAGCTGTTTATGTCTGGGTGGGGGGGGGGGGGGGGGTGGGCGTACCAACTCCTGAAAAATTGTGTGGGAGTTAGCAGAGGCGCTGACACGATAGCGCCGTGCCACGCCGGTAGTGCCCCGGGCCGCCACACAACCGCCGATGACATCATCGCTGTGTGGGGCGACCCCTTAGCGCCGCGTGACGACCCCTTCGCGACCCGTGGCAGAAGTTGGCCAGCGCCCGCGAGGCTGCAACGGGAGGTGTCAGTGCCAGTCTCGCCGGTCGCGAACCGGGCCACCATCCGCTCGCGGGGCGGAAGTAAAAGGGGAGGTGGGGAGCGCCGTGCGCCGCCATTTTGGCCAACTCACTGGTCGATTCGTCTTCATGCAGCCTGGCACTGCGCTTGGGTGCCGGGCTGCGGCCTCGACATCACGCCGCCCTGGTGGCCCAGAGACGCACCCAACTTTTCTACCTTGTCACAAAGATTAGCTGACACGCTGGGATCGCTCGGATTTGCACTCAGCCTCATTAGTGATAAGGTCCTGTCACCTTACTCCCAGTGTCGCTCAGGAAAGATGTTCATTCGGACATCTACCGATTGCATTAGCACACTTAACAGCATTTATGCTACAGCTGTAAACATAGGTTTGTCCTGCATTTCACCTGTTTCAAATCAAAATGCTCTGTGTGAACAGTGAAAGCTAATTTACTCCAGTGTTACAGCACACTCACTTCCTGGGTTGGGTTTGAAACTATGAATCAAATGGATTAGAACCAGACTGGTATAAACAGTATGATTTGAATCCCTGCTGGCTTCCTGCTCTGCCTGACACTCCAGTGCATTTTCTGACAGATAATTTGATACTGCCAAGCACAAGTACAGAAATGAGGGGGAATTTTAGAGCGGAATTAACTACAACGCAGACAAACAGATTAAAACTGAACTTGGCCTCAACCGAACGCTTGGAATGTGAGTTAGAAAAGGAGTGACAGAATTAAAGAGTATTGTGGAGGGGAAAAGGAGGCGATTTTTAACAAAGTACAGCAACCAGGAGGGAGAGAATAAGAAGAGTTTAAAAAGCTTGTATCAGTGTTTGACTGCTTTGTCTCTTAGTCTGTTAGGTCACAGACCCAGCATGGCAGACAACTCGTTTAGTTACTCAAAGATTGAGTCTGTAAGGTTGTATAATGCAATTTATTTAAATTATAGTTGTTGGAAAATGGCAACAAATACGAATTTTAACATAATTAAACATGCTGCTAGAACCCGATGCAACCAATACTTACTGTTGTCTTCTTCACATCTTAATCAATCCAAATCAATAGCCAACATTTCGCCGTAAAATATACATTGTTGCAGAATCGATACTTGTACAGATTCCTGTGATGCTATCAGTTCCATGGGTTTCATGTACACATGTGCTGACAATTTATATTTCAACAACATGGAACAGGTTCTCTGAAATCCGACCAGCAATGCGCAAGTCTTGTATAGGCCCAGTCTGTTTGTTTCTTTGCTTGTAACTTCGGCAGCAGTGAGTGTGTGCTGCAAGTGAGTGAGACATTATTAGAAAACCACAAACAAGGGGCAGCAGTCAATAATGCTAAGTCAAATTCAATCATATCAGTTAGTTTGATGTCAGTTGTAGGGAAAAAAAGCTGGAAGGCATTAATAAGCGATGGGATGTTTCATCACCTGGAGAGGTCGGCAGTTATTAGAGAATCCCAGCATGGAAAACAGATCTCCTGCTTCTCTAACCTGATGCAGTCCTCTGAAGAAAGAAGTGTGTAAGTAGATATTGTTGTATACCTTGACTACCAGAAAATCTTCTGACAAAGAGCCACACAGAAGGCTATTGGGTAAGATTGGCAATCAGGCATTATGCTGGATTGTTTGCTTCTTATAAGTAGAGGGTAACCATCAATGGGAGCTGAGCTGCAACACTTCCTCTTCTCGTTACCTCTGGTATCCCCCAAGGATCTATCTTGGCCCCCTCCTATTTCTCATCTACATGTTGCCCATTGGCCATATCATCCGAAATCACAGCGTCAGTTTCCACATGTACGCTGATGACACCCAGCTTTACCTCACTACCACTTCTACAGTTCGTTAGATATATTCAAGAGGGAGTTAGATATGGCCCTTACAGCCAAAGGGATCAAGGGGTATGGAGAGAAATCAGGAAAGGGATACTGAGGTTGAATGATCATCCATGATCTTATTGAATGGCGGTGCAAGCTCGAAGGGCCGAATGGCCTGTTCCTGCACCTAATTTCTATGTTTCTATGTTTCTCTCAACCCCCTCCACGGTCTCTAAATTGTCAGACTGTTTGTCCGACATTCAGTTCAGGGTGAGCAGAAATTTTCATCAATTGAATATTGGGAAGACCGAAGCCATTGTTTTTGGTCCCCGCCACAAACTCCGTTCGCTGACCACTGATTCCATCCCTCCCCCCAGCTCCTGTCTGAGGCTGAACCAGACTGTTCGCAACCTTGGTGTCATATTTGACCCTGAAATGAGCTTTCAACCACATATCCGCAGAATAACTAAGACCGCCTATTTCCACCTCCGCAACATAGCAGTTTCCCCCACTGCCTCAGCTCATCCGCTGCTGAAACCCTCACCATGCCTTTGTTATCTCTAGACTTGACTATTCCGGTGCACTCCTGGCTGTACTGCTACATTTTATCCTACGTAACCTAGAGGTGATCCAAAACTCGACTGCCCGTGTCCTAACTCGCACCGAGTCCCACTCACCCATCACCCCTGTGTTCATTGATCTGCATTGGCTCCCGGTTAAGTAATGCCTCGATTTCAAAATTCTCATCCTTGTTTTGAAATCCCCCCATGGCTTCACCCCTCCCTATCTCTGTAATCTCCTCCAGTCCCACAACACCCCGCAATGTCTGCGCTCCTCTAATTCTGCTCTCTTGAGCATCCCTGATTATAAACTCTCAACCATTGGTGACCCTGCCTTCTGTTGCCTCGGTCCTAAGTTTTGTAATTCCATGCCTAAACCTTTCCGCCACTCTACCTCTCTATCCTCCTTTAAGAAGCTCCTTAAAACCTACCTCTTTGACCAAGCTTTTGGTCACCTGTCCTAATTTCTCCTTATGTGGTTCTGTATCAAATTTGTTGTCTCATACTATTCTTAGACTGCCATAGCGGAGCAGGCTCGAGGGGCTAGATGGCCTACTCCTGTTCCTAATTCTTATGTTCTTATGGAGTGCCTTGGGAAGTTTTACTATGTGACAGGTGCTATATAAATAGAAGTTGTTGTTGTTGTTGAGTAGACCACATCACGGGCGGAGACCTGCAGGAATCTGTCCTAGGACAATTGTGGGTCACTATCTTGGATTAGGTCTATAATGGAACCATTCATTAGCTTTCAGATGACACAGAAATGTGCACAGGAGTTAGGAATTTAGATCAAACATCGAGGGAACAAGCTGATTCGTTAAGGTTAAGGGTGGCTCTATCTTGGGACTTTCTACAATGGCTACTCAGCTCCCTGAACAGCCAAGGCAGACCAGTGGAGCAGGTATCACTGTCTTTAAACTCTTCATGCCATATGAGGAGAAGGTCATAGAACTCATGGGCTCATGGGGTGGGGGCACTACTGTGGGAGATGGTGAAGTCAGCGACATGTCACCAGCACCAAGTTAGTGACTGAGCACCTATATTGTCATCCTGGTATCACTGGAAAGCAATGCACAGCCATAAGATTCCATCCCTTTCTCTGTCTCCCTAATCCCAAGGGGGCATTGCTGACTCATTAATGGTTTCTACCCTTTCCCTGCAGGTCCACCACAGGAACAGGGAGCACAGGAGGAGGAAGAGCACAGATTTAACTGCCTCCTGTTATGATGACGTGGAGGATGATGAAGAGCCCAAAGCTTTCAAGACGCCTGGACTGGTTGACGTTCTCTATTCAATGCTCTTGAAGAACCATCTGCTCCCATCTTTGGGAGATTGGTTGGTGAAGTTACCCAGCCTCCCTGAAAAAGTGCAACAACCCCATTGACACCTGGGAATCCCTGGCCAAAGACCGCCCTAAGTGGAGGAAGTGCATCCAGGAGGGCGCTGAGCACCTCGAGTCTCATCGCCGAGAGCATGCAGAAATCAAGCGCAGGCAACGGAAAGAGCGTGCGGTAAACCTGTCCCACCCTCCTTTTCCCTCAACGACTATCTGTCCCACCTGTGACAGGGACTGTGGCTCTCGTATTGGACTGTTCAGCCACCTAAGGACTGCCTATGATGATGTTGTGATGATGATGCCCAGCCTTGTTCAACAATTAAACCACATACCACAGACCACACAGTGACAAGAGCATGCCATATCTTCATGGGAATTGGATAGAGTAATTTGTATTTTCCTAGAAATTTCTTCTAGAAATAAAACAAAAATAATCACTTGGCTATGGTTCAATTGCAGCTGATACCAATCAGCTACAATTTGTCTGAATAATATTGGGGTTCTGCATCATCTCACCACTCCTGCACCACATTAACTGAGATCAGAGCCAGAGCACTTTATTTTGTGCATGTTGCAGTTACTTAACATTGCAGTGAATGTGTTACTTCAACAAACAAAAGCCTATCAGGTGATTTGTAGTGTCCCATTCTATCAATCAGTGCACATTCTACTGTCATTTAAATAACTCAGTGATATTAAAAAACATTGTGCTTTTCTTAATGCAACAGAGAAATGCGTTTGTTTTCACACTGGACCGATTCCCTTCTGCCTTACTGTTTGATGGATTATCTGTCCCTCCTGCTTCTAACAAAAATTTGGCCGCATTGTGTTGTCACAGAACCTTGGTGCTTTGAATACAGAATTTTAAAGGTAGGTTTAACTGGCACCTGCTGAAGTAGGGTTCTTTCAACAATTGAAGACACTGGGATTGTGCGTCAGTATCAGACCACATGCTCTCCAAGATTTCTGTGCACACATCAGCCAAATGGTCGAACTTTGTGAGACACCTGTCCTTGTCATCGTAACCTCGAGCTTCTCACAATATACCAAAAATACAAATAGAATATATCAGCATTAATTGAACTAGAAGAGCAAAAAGTAGCTTTCAGCATCAACTGTAATGTGCTCGCATAAAATCAAGCCCAGGGATATTGGCTTCGGAGTTGAAGAAGTGCCTGGATTCAGCGAAGCCACTTGTGTTCAGTAAAGGTACAACAAGAACATCAGTTATGACTGTTTTTGTTGGCAAACATTTCAGTTGCAACAGGCAGATTTTCATGCAGAATTTGTCAGCACTTTTCACTTGGGTTAGAAGGTTGCAAGTCTGCCATCTGAATTAAAGTGCATCATGGAAGGAGGGCATTAGCGCGGGTTAGATGTGGGCTGAGGGTCAGAGTTGGTCTGACGATTAGAGGTGGGCTGAGGGCTGGAGTTGCATTGTGGGTTAGACTTTGGCAAGGGTTAGCGTTGGGCTGAGGGTTAGGGTTGGGCTGAGGATTGGGCTGAGGGGTAGGATTGAGGTTTAGGGTTGGGCTCAGGGTAGGGCTGGGCTGTGGGGTAGGGTTGAGGTTTAGGGTTGCGCTAAGGGGTAGGGCTGGGTTGAGGGTTTGGGCTCAGGGGCAGGGTTGGACTGAGGGGTAATGTTGGGCTGAGGGGTAGGGTTGGGCTCAGGGTTGGGCTGAGGGATAACATTGTCTGAGGGGTAGGGTTGAAGTTTAGGGCTGGGCTGAGAGGTAGGGCTGGGCTGAGGGGTAGGATTGGGCTGAGGGATAGGATTGGGCTGAGGGGTTGGGTTGGGCTGAGGCGCAGGGCTGGGCTGAGGGATAGGGTAGAGGTTTAGGGTTGGGCTGAGGGATAGGATTGGGCTGAGGTATAGGATTGGGCTGAGGGATAGGATTGGGCTGAGGGGTTGGGTTGGGCTGAGGCGTAGGGCTGGGCTGAGGGATAGGATTGGGCTGAGGTGTAGGGCTGGGCTGAGGGATAGGATTGGGCTGAGGTGTAGGGCTGGGCTGAGGGGTTGGGTTGAGCTGAGGGGTTGGGCTGGGCTGAGGCGTAGGGCTGGGCTGAGGGATAGGATTGGGCTGAGGTGTAGGGCTGGGCTGAGGGATAGGATTGGGCTGAGGTGTAGGGCTGGGCTGAGGGATAAGATTGGGCTGAGGTGTAGGGCTGGGCTGAGGGGTTGGGTTGGGCTGAGGGGTTGGCCTGGGCTGAGGGGTTGGGTTGGGCTGAGGTGTAGGGCTGGGCTGAGGGGTTGGGTTGGGCTGAGGGGTAGGATTGGGCTGAGGGGTTGGGTTGGGCTGAGGGGTAGGATTAGGCTGAGGGGTAGGATTGGGCTGAGGCACATGGCTGGGCTGGGGGTAGGGTAGAGGTTTAGGGTTGGGCTGAGGCGTAGGGCTGGGCTGGGGGGTAGTATTGGGCTCAGGATTGGGTTCGGGTGGAGGTTGGCTTCGACCAATGTAGAAGGTTAATCTTAGGATTAGGGTTTGGCTTACAGTTAAGGTGAATGTATTTTGGAAGACAACTTTATTTTGCTGTGGAAGACCCTATAATAGATTGATTCACTGTAGCAAGCGAGTGATCTGTCACAGGACCAAAATATTTTATGAAACTGGCTCTGGTATTGTCCAATGTGGCCTTGCTGCTGCTGCTCCTGTTCCTCACCATTGGCTCCTGCTGCTTCCTGGGTTTAAAGGTTGCATGCAAGGAGTCAAGTTTTAGAGGGTGGAAGCATCCAAGTGGTGGTGGTGCTGGAGGGGTGGGAAGAGCTGAGTACCCCTTCTTTTAAATCCCACTTTAATCAGTATCTAAAAATGACTGTTCGAAGAGGAAGGGAACTTTCACCCCGTCAGTCTGGGCTGCATTAAAATCCATGGCCTAGGGCTAGAGGCAGAGTGTTCTACCCCTCGCATGCCTCGCCCTTTCAACCCTAGGGCTAAGTTTCTAGTTTGTGCCTCATTGACACAAAAATATAAACATCTTTCAACAGTGTCCTGTGTAGCTTCACTGCCAAATGCCAATAACTGGCACCTGCTTCTTACTTTAGCTCCTCTGCAACCTACCATTTTTTTAAAAAAGCATACATTAATCCTAAATATCCATGGATAAAAGTCTTACTGGCATTTAACTAGTATCTTATGTGTTAAAGCACCTTGAATCACTTCGCACAATGAATTGCTTTGGAATGCCGTGACTGTTGTTGTGTAGTTAAACACAGTGGCCATTCTGTGCCAGCAATGCCCCATAAACCATCATCATCACAGGCAGTCCCTCGAAACGAGAATGACTTGTTTCCACGCCAAAAGAAAGGATGCGTTCACAGGTGTTTCGAATGAAGAACCCGAACTACATCCTGAAGGGTGGAAGATGCCTGTGCGTGGATTTTTTTAACATGTGGTGGCCGTTGCACACCAGCCACCACACGGGCTTGACAAAGCTAGGTCTTGATCCAGTGGCAAGGGTTACCCAAGACAACTGGAGACCTGCTCTGCTGCACAGACCTAGTGCCCCATAAACAGCAATGAGATGAATGACCAATGACCAAGTGAATTGTTTTTTGGTACTAATGAGTCACATAGCAAGAAATTCAAATAGCTGTTCAAAATTGATTAAAATATAAGCGTAGAAATTAGCGTTGGCATAAAGATATTGAAGGGCGGGTAGGTTGGTAGCGCATATTTCTGGTCGACACTCTTCTGTATTTCTGACAAACCCAAGGAGATTTCTATGTACTAGAGCAGCGTAAATATAGAAACATAGAAAATAGGTGCAGGAGCAGGCCATTTGGCCCTTCGATCCTGCACCGCCATCCAGTATGATCATGGCTGATCATGCAACCACAGTACCCCACCCCTGCCTTCTCTCCATACCCCCTGATCCATTTCGCCACATCTAACTCCCTTTTGAATATGTCCAACGAACTGGACTCAACAACTTTCTGTGGTGGGGAATTCCACAGGTTCACCACTCTCTGGATGAAAAAGTTTCTCCTCATCTTGGTCCTAGATGGCTTACCCCTTATCCTTAGACTGTGACACCTGGTTCTGGACTTCCCCAACATTGGGAACATTCTACCTGTATCTAACCTGTCAAGTCCTGTCAGAATTTTAAAAGTTTCTATGAGATCCCCTCTCATTCTTTTAAATTCCAGTGAGTATAAGCCTAGCCGATCGAGTCTTTCCTCATATGTCAGTCCTGCCATCCTGGGATCAGCCTGATAAACCTTCGCTGCACTCCCTCAATAGCAAGCATGTCCTTCCTCAGATTAGGAGACCAAAACTGCACACAATACTCAAGGTGTGGTCTAACTACAGCCCTGTACAACTGCAGTAAGACCTTCCTGTTCCTATACTCAAATCCCCTCGCTATGAAGGCCAGCATGCCATTTGCTTTCTTTACTGCCTGCTGTACCTGCATGCCTACCTTCAATGACTGATGGACCATGACACCCAGGTCTCTTTGCACCTCTCCTTTTACTAATCTGTCACCATTCAGATAATAATCTGCCTTCCTGTTTTTGCCACCAAAGTGGATAACCTCACATTTATCTACATTATACTGCATCTGCCATGCATTTGCCCACTCACCTAACCTGTCCAAGTCACCCTGCAGCCTCTTAGCATCCTCCTCACAGCTTGCACTGCCTCACAGCTTGCACCGCCACCCAGCTTACTGTCATCTGCAAACTTGGAGATATTACATTCAATTCCTTTGTCTAAATCATTAATGTATTTTGTAAATAGCTGGGGTCCCAGCACTGAACCCTGCGGCACCACACTAGTCACTGCCTCCCATTCTGAAAAGGACCCGTTTATTCCCATTCTTTGTTTCCTTTCTGCCAAGCAGTTCTCTATCCACATCAATACATTACCCCCAATACCATGTGCCACTAATCTCTTGTGTGGGACCTTGTCAAAAGCCTTTTGAAAGTCCAAATACACCACATCCACTGGTTCTCCCTTATCCACGCTACTAGTTACATCCTCAAAAAACTCTAGACGGATTTGTCAAGCATGATTTCCCTTTCATAAATCCATGACTTGGACCGATCCTGTCACTGCTTTCCAGATGCGCTGCTATTTCATCTTTAATAATTGATTCCAACATTTTAACCACCATCGATGTCAGGCTAACTGGTCTATAATTCCCTGTTTTCTCTCTCCGTCCTTTTTTAAAAAGTGGGGTTACATTAGCTACCCTCCAGTCCATAGGAACTGATCCAGAATCCATGGAATGTTGGAAAATGACCACCAATGCATCTACTATTTCTAGGGCCACTTCCTTAAGTACTCTGGGATGCAGACTATCAGGCCCTGGGGATTTATCGGCCTTCAGTCCCTTCAATTTCTCTAACACCATTCCATGACTGATAAGGATTTCTCTCTGTTCCCCCTTCTCGCTAGACCCTCGGTCCCCTAGTATTTTCGGGAGGTTATTCGTGTCTTGCTTAGTGAAGACAGAACCAAAGTATTTGTTCAATTGGTCTGCCATTTCCTTGTTTCTCATTATAAATTCACCTGATTCTGACTGCAAGGGACCTACATTTGTCTTCACTAATCTTTTTCTCTTCATATATCTATAGAAGCTTTTGCAGTCAGTTTTTATGTTCCCTGCAAGCTTACTCTCATACTTTATTTCCCCCCTCCTAATTAAACTCTTTGTCCTCCTCTGCTGAATTCTAAATTTCTCCCAGTCCTCAGGTTTGCTGTTTTTTCTGGCCAATTTACATGCCTCTTCCTTGGATTTAACACTTTTCCTAATTTCCCTTGTTAGCTACGGTTGAGCCACCTTCCCTTTTTTATTCTTACACCACAAAGGATGTACAATTGTTGTAGTTCATCCATGTGATAATTAAATGACTGCCATTGCCTATCCACCGTTAATCCTTTAAGTATCATTCTCCAGTCTATCCTAGCCAATTCACGTCTTATACCATCGAAGTTTTCTTTCTTTAAGTTCAGGACCCTAGTCTCTGAATTAATTGTGTCACTCTCCATCTTAATGAAGAATTCTACCATATTATGGTCACTCTGCCCCAAGGGGCCCCACTCGACCAGATTGCTAATTAATCCTCTCTCGTTACACAAGACCCAGTCTAGGATGGCCTGCTCTCTAGTTCGTTCCTCAACATATTAGTCTAGAAAACCATCCCTTATACACTCCAGGAAATCCTCCTCCACAGTATTGCTACCAGTTTGGTTATCCCAACCAATATGTAGATTAAAGTCACCCATGATAACTGCTGTATCCTTATTGCATGCGTCCCTAATTTCCTGTTTGATGCCATCCCCAACCTCCTTACTACTGTTTGGTGGTCTGTACACAACTCCCACTAACGTTTTCTGTCCTTTGGTGTTTCGCAGCTCTACCCATATAGATTCCACATCATTCACGCTAATGTCCTTCCTTGCTATTGCGTTAATCTCCTCTTTAACCAGTAACGCTATCCCACCTCCTTTTCCTTCCTGTCTGTCCTTCCTGAATATTGAATACCCCTGGATGTTGAGTTCCCAGCCTTTTATACTCTGGAGCCATGTCTCCGTAATCCCAATTACATCATACCCGTTAACAGCTATCTGCGCAGTCAATTCATCCACCTTATTACGAATGCTCCTCGCTTTGGGACTCAGAGCCCTCAGGCTTGTTTTTTTTAACTGTCCTTTTTGAATTATGTTGTAATGTGGCCCTTTTTGATTTTTGCCCTTGATTTCTCTGCCCACCATTCTTGCTTTTCTCCTCCCAACCTTTTGCTTCTGCCCCCTTTTTACTTCCCTCTGTCTCCCTGCATAGATTCCCATCCCCCTGCCATTTTAGTTTAAATCCTCCCCAACAGCATTAGCAAACACTCTGCTTAGGATATCGGTTCTGGTCCTGCCCAGGTGCAGACCGTCCTGTTTGTACTGGTCGCACCTCCCCCAGAACCAGCGTAGACTTAGAGGCGACCTAATAAAGGTTTATAAAATAATGAAAGGGCTAGATGGCGTGCCTATTGATAGATTATTTCAGTTTGGCATTTGAAATTATCTCATCACGATGCTCCGGTCACCATGAGTGTGGGGCGAGCATGATGGACCAACTGGTCTTTTTCTGCCCGTCATTTTTGCAAGTGCATAATGCACATGCTAGCACTATTAGGCCTATTAATGCTGGCATAGTTGGAGATGAACCATGTTGCTGAGCTTCTACATCCGACCTGGAATCTTCCTAATGAATCTATGCAGCACCTTGATCATGACGCCAATATCCTTCCTATAATTGTGTACCCAAATCTACACACAGTGCTCAAACTGTGGCTTAAGAAATGTCTCATATGAATTCATCACCACTTCCTTGCTTTGGTCTACAGTCTGGGGTTACTTCAACAGAAGGACTGATTTTGATCAGTAATTGCTGACACACTGATAGATCTGCGGAGACAGTGATTGCCGGCAACTTGCGCACTGCCTCCACACTCAGTTTGGAAAATTGACACAAACGATGTCCCCTCATCATCCTCACTGCAGAACTAAACTTTTATGAGAAAACAATTTTAAGATAATTGGCAAAAGAACCAGGGGGAAGATGAGAAGAATCTTTATCACGCAGTAGTTGTTGTGATCTGGAACACACTGCCTGAAAGGGCAGTGGAAGCAGATTCGATAGTAACTTTCAAAAGGGAATTGGATATATACTTAAGAAGGAAAGGTTTGCAGGACTATGGGGAAAGAGCTGAGAAGTGGAGCTAAAAGAGAGTCGGCACAGACATGATGTGCCAAATAGCTTCCTTCTGTGTTGTATGATTTTATGATTCATCAGCGGCAAATTGGGGCCATAAAAGGAGCGTCAAGCGGCAGCCATGGGCAGCATGGCGGCGTACCACTGCAAGGTACAGCGCGAGTTGGTGCAGGAGGGCGACGGTAATGAAGAGGGACGTTATCAAGGTCCAGGTCAGTGATTGGAGTGTGGACAGATACAGCAGGAGCGGCGAGGTCAGGACAAAGGAGCTGTGAGAGATTGTAGAGGGTGTGATCGGGGCCTAGGAGAGGTGCGAGTTCAGGAGCAGAAAAGACGTGGGCCCAGGGGCAGCACGGACCAGCCCACACTGCAATAGTGTGCGGCTCGGTCCGTGCAGCAGAGCTGGTCTCCAGTCATCTTGGTTAATCCTCGCCACTGGACCAAAACCTAGTTCTGTCAAGCCCGTGTGGTGGCAGATGAATTTATAATGGGGAACAAAGAAATGGCAGACCAATTGAACAAATACTTTGGATCTGTCTTCACTAAGGAAGACACAAATAACCTTCCGGAAATACTAGAGGTTCGAGGGTGTAGCGAAAAAGAGGAACTGAAGGAAATCCTTATTAGTCAGGAAATTGTGTTAGGGAAATTGATGGGATTGAAGGCTGATAAATCCCCAGGGCCTGATGGGCTGCATACCAGAGTACTTAAGGAAGTGGCCCTAGAAATAGTGGATGCATTGGTGATCATTTTCCAACACTCTATTGAATCTGGATCAGTTCCTATGGACTGGAGGATAGCTAATGTAACACACTTTTTAAAAAAGGAGGGAGAGAGAAAACAGGGAATTATAGACTGGTTAGCCTGACATCGGTAGTGGGGAAAATGTTGGAATCAATTATGAAGGATGAAATAGCAACGCATTTGGAAAGCAGTGACAGGATCGGTCCAAGTCAGCATGGATTTATGAAAGGGAAATCATGCTTGACAAATCTTCTAGAATTTTTTGAGGATGTAACTAGTAGAGTGGACAAGGCAGAACCAGTGGATGTGGTGTATTTGGACTTTCAAAAGGCTTTTGACAAGGTACCACACAAGAGATTGGTGTGCAAAATCAAAGCACATGGTATTGGGGGTAATGTTTTGACGTGGTTAGAGAACTGGTTGGCAAACAGGAAGCAGAGAGTCAGAATAAACTGGTCCTTTTCAGAATGACAGGCAGTGACCAGTGGGGTGCCGCAGGGTTCAGTGCTGGGACCTCAGTTATTTACAATATACATTAATGATTTAGATGAAGGAATTGAATGTAATATCTCCAAGTTTGCAGATGACACTAAACTGGGTGGTGGTGTGAGCTGTGAGGAGGATGCTAAGAGGCTGCAGGGCGACTTGGACAGGTTAGGTGAGGGGACAAATGCATGGCAGATGCAGTATAATGTGGATAAATGTGAGGTTATCCACTTTGGTGGCAAAAACAGGAAGACAGAATATTATCTGAATGGTGACGGATTAGTAAAAGGGGAGGTGCAACGATACTTGGGTGTCATGGTACATCAGTCATTGAAAGTTGGCCTGCAGGTACAGCAGGTGGAGAAGAAGGCAAATGGCATGTTGGTCTTCATAGCTAGAGGATTTGAGTATAGGAGCAGGGAGGTCTTACTGCAGTTGTACAAAGCCTTGGTGAGGCCTCACCTGGAATATTGTGTTCCGTTTTGGTCTCCTAATCTGAGGAAGGACGTACTTGCTATTGAGGGAGTACAGCGAAGGTTCACCAGATTGATTCCCGGGATGGCTGGACTAACTTATGAGGAGAGACTCGATCAACTGGGCTTGTATCCACTAGAGTTCAGAAGAATGAGAGGGGATCTCATAGAAACATATGAAATTCTGATGGGATTGGACAGGTTAGAGGCAGGAAGAATGTTCGCTTTGCTGGGGAATTCCAGAAACAGGGGTCACAGTCTAAGAATAAGGGGTAAGCCATTTAGGACCGAGATGAGGAGAAACTTCTTCACTCAGAGAGTGGTTAACCTGTGGAATTCTCTACCGCAGAAAGTTGTTGAGGCCAGTTCGTTAGATATATTCAAAAGGGAGTTAGATATGGCCCTTACGGCCCAAGGGATCAAGGGGTATGGAGAGAAAGCAGGAAAGGGTACTGAGGTTGAATGATCAGCCATGGTCTTATTAAATGGCGGTGCAGGCTCGAAGGGCTGAATGGCCTGCTCCTGTACCTAATTTCTATGTTTCTATTTTTGTATGTTTCTATGCAACGGCCACCACACGTTAAAAAAAATCCAGGCACAGGCATCTTCCACCCTTCAAGATGTAGTAGGTCCTTCATTGAAACACCTGTGAACTCATCCCTTTTCGGCATGGAAGCAAATCATCCTCGTTTTGAGGGACTGCCTATGATGATGATTATGATTCTATGATTGATTTTGTGATTCTATAATTCTGCGGTTCTATGTAAATTAGTTGAGAAGAGACATGATCCACATATAATGTGAAGGCAAGCATATTATTTAGCTTTGCGATTTTAAACTAGAGGCATGAGTCCAAAAATAGCAAGCAAGATACTGGAGATCAGGAGAAACAATTGTTTAACAGAGTAGTGTCTATATGGAAGCAGTTCCAGCGAAAGTATTTAATGGGATTGCAGTCCTCATCCACAGAGCTGAATAAATGGGAGATGTGAATGGCAACAATCTGGCCATTTCTAGGAGTACAAAACTATATTCTGGTGGGGTCCACCAGGCTAAGAAAGTGCCCATGAAAGAGTCTGTCTGAATTTTGGAACCATTCCTCATAATGACAATGAGGTGACCATTCCTATTAATGACTCTTTTAAACACAATGCACTGCTTAGTCTAGGAAAATTCATAACCTTTTGTCATGTTTGAGGCTGTGTGATATAAATGGAATGTGCAAGCAAGTGGAAAGTATGACATTAAGCGTATCAAAGATTTGTATTGAAACCTTGGGCTAAAAGAAAAAGTATTGGATTCAGACCCTGGTCCTTCACAGGATTACTGCCACAGTGTTATGATGCAATATAATTAGTTGGTCCTCTTTGGTAAACCACTGAATACAGAATGTATTCCTCAAGTGAGCCATGCAGATTCCGTTCATGAGTGTGATAAATTCCCTTTTCAAACTGAGTAGTTTAGATTACTCGCTTTGTATATAACATGTATGGTATAGCACGTTATAATGAAAGAAGTTTGATGCGGCACTTAAAATAAAAATGGAATTTTATTTTAATCTGGTTTATTGAAAAGGCAAACGGTGCGTAATACCTCTTACACTTTTACGTGAAGTATTTTTGGCCTCTCTCGAAGGTTCACCTTTTTTGGAAATCCTGTTAAAGTTAAAATTTACAAGTAGGTACATTCATCCTAAATCATTGATCTAATTACAACTCTTGGGTATAGTAGCCATCTGTCACCTCATGCCTTTCAAAGGAAGCATAACTGGAGTGTGCCCTCAGAGACAACAGACTTAAAATGTGTTACACTTTAGGGTGTCACATTTCCGGCCGTCACGACTTAAAGCGTCACATGTCTGTCTGGTGGAGTATGAGGATTGATTGAAATGAGGACTTATCTGGCAAACTACTGAACAATTATCCAAACTAAACAAGAACAATTCAAAAACTGTTTGACGCAGCAATCAGTTAGGGGTAAGAATATGCACGATCTGCTGGGACAGTGGTGCACTTTTAGAAATATTGGTGTATGTTTTCAGCAAGAGTGTCTTGGCTTCTTCAGGGCCAAGGTACTTGTCAGGAGGTTGTGATGCCCTGAATTTTGTATGACTGCACAGCAGGGTAAATTTATCCAACCTTTGCCCCCAGCAAGGAGCTGCACTCAAAGGTGAGTTTGGGTCAGACGCAGACTTCAGGAAGACACAGACAGACCGGTGAAATGGACAGAGACACATGGCAGATGAAATTTATTGCAGAGAAGTGTGAAGTGATGCCTTTTGGAAGGAAGAATGAGGAGAGGCAATATAAGTTAAATTACACAATTTTAAAGGGGGTGCAGTATAGAGATACCCTGCGGGTTTACGTACACAAATCTTTGACAGGACAAGTTGAGAAGGCAGTTCACAAAGTGTAAGGGATCCTTGGCTTTATTAACAGAGGCACAGAGTACAAAAGCAAGGAAGTTATGCTAGACCTTTATAAATCACTGGTTAGGCCTCAGCTGGAGTTAAGTGTTCAATTCGGGGCACTGCAAAAGGATGACAAGGCTTCACTGGATATATTCAAGAGGGAGTTAGATATGGCCCTTACGGCTAAAGGGATCAAGGGGTGTGGAGAGAAAGTAGGAAAGGATTACTGAGGGAATGATCAGCCATGATCTTATTGAATGGTGGTGCAGGCTCGAAGGGCCGAATGGCCTGCTCCTGCACCTATTTTCTATGTTTCTGTTTCTATGAGAGGGTGCAGAGGAGATTTGCTAGAATGGCACCAGGGATGAGGGACTTCAGTTATTGGAAAGACTAGAGAAGAGACATAAGGAAAAAAAACGATTTTACACAGCGAGTGGTTAGGATCTGGAATGCGCTGCCTGAAACGATGGTGGAAGCAGACACAATCACAGCTTTCAAAGGGAGCCAGATAAGTACTGGAAAGAAAAAACCTGCAGTGCTACGGGGAAAGGGCGGGGAGAGGGACTAGCTGAGGTGATCATGCAGAGAGCCGGCACGGGCTCGCCAGGCTGAACGGTCTCCTTCTGTGCTGTAGCCATTCTAAGATTCTAAAAGCCGAATTATTCATTTTAAAGCAGTAAAGGTTAAGGGGAGATTTAATAAAGGTGTTCAAAATTTTGAGGGGTTTTAGTAAAGTACATAGGGAGACATTGTTTCCACTGGCAGGAGGGTTGGTAATCTGAGGACAGTTTTAATGCAATTCGAAAAAGAACCAGAGACGAGAGGAGGAGAAATTGGTTGTTGTGATCTGAAATGCACTGCCTGAAAGGGTGGCAGAAGCAGGTTCAATATTAATTTTGAAAAGGGCATTGGATAAATACTCAAAAAGGAAAAAAGATTCAAGGCAGTGGGGAATGAGCAGGGGGAGTAGGAGTCATTAGATGGCTCTTTCAAAGAGCCGGCACAGGCATGATGGGCCAAAATGGCCTCTTTCTGTGCTGCATGATTCTATAATTCTATGAAAATCAAGTGCAGCAGGTCCATCTCCAACTTACATTCTGTCTCATTGGAAGCAATGGAACTGTGAATTTACCTGCATGTTGCAATTTCAACCCGCAGTTTCATGCTGTGCAAACGCTACCAATGTCGCACAATGCCTTCACTAAGCTTCTTGCACTGTTGCATATCTGTTTACTGCTTGTGGGTTCAAGGCCCACTCTAGAGACTTGAGCACTCCAATGCAGTGCTGAGGGAGTGCTGCACTATCGGAGGAGGTGCCCTCTTTCGCATGAGATGTTAAACCGAGGCCCCCTCTGCCCTCTCAGGTGGACACAAAGGATCCCATGGCACTGTTTCGAAGAAGAGCAGGAGAGTTATCCCCAGGTGTCCTGGCCAATATTTATCCCTCAATCGACATCACTTAAAAAAAAAACAAGTTATCTGGTCATTATCACATTGCTGATTGTGGCAGCTTGTTGTGCTTAACGTGGCTGCCGTGTTTCCTACATTACAACAGTGACCACACCTCAAAAAAGTACTTCATTGGCTGTAAAGTGCTTTTGAATATCCTGAAGTCATGAAAGACACTATAGAAATGCAAGTCTTTCTTTTTTAATTTTTAACCAATACAGCTGTGAATTTTCACATATCTCTATGAAGGCAAGACTGACTGGTCCTGGAAGGAGCCTTGAAGCCATTAATAGCACAGAACTGAAGTTCTGAAGTCACTTTCAGAGCTAATGTGGGACTCTGTGGTAATCATGGGTTTTGACTCAATCCTCTCCTGCAACTTGCTGCAGAATCTTTCCTTAATGTGAACGAACTTTATAGCTCGCTCATGCTGTCTAATGCAGTTTCAGGATCAGTGCACCAACGTCCGTGTTCTTGCTCAAGCCAACATCCCCAGCATCGAAGCGCTGGCCACACTCGATCAGCTCCGATGGACGGCCCACGTTGTCCGCATGCCCGATACGAGACTCCCAAAACAAGCACTATACTCAGAGCTTTGACACGGCAAATGAGTCCCAGGTGGGCAGAGGAAACACTTCATGGACACCTTCAAAACCTCCTTGAAAAAGTGCAACACCCCCACCAACATCTGGGAACCCCTGGCCCATGAAAACCCAAAGTGGAGGGGACGCATTCGCGAAGGCACTGAACACCTCGAATTTCTTCGCCGGGTGCACGCGGAAGCCAAGCGCAAACAATGGAAGGAGCGCACGACAACCCAAGCACCCCACACACCCATCCCTCCAACCACCGTCTGTCCCACCTGTGACAGAGACTGTAGGTCCCGCATTAGAAACATAAAAACATAGAAATTTACAGCGCAGAAAAGGCCATTTTGGCCCATCGCATCGGCCCTTGGTCAGCAGCCCTAAAGGTTACATATAAACCTATGACCAATGATGGAAAGGTAAAGAGCACCCAGCCCAATCTGTCTGCCTCACACAACTGCGGCACCCCTTATACTGAAACATTCTACACTCCACCCCAACCGGGGCCATGTGATCTCCTGAGAGAGGCAAAAGCCAGATAAAACCCCAGGCCAATTTAGGGAGAAAAATTCTGGGAAAATTCCTCTCCAACCCATCCAGGCGATCGAAACTAGTCCAGGAGTACTTACCATTATATCTGCGCTGTCCAACAAAAGATTATCCAGTCTAATCCCAATTACCAGCTCGATGTCTGTAACCCTGCAGGTTACTGCACTTCAAGTGCCCATCCAACCATCTCTTAAAAGTGGTGAGGGTTTCTGCATCCACCATTCTTCCAGACAATGAGTTCCAGGTCCCCACAACCCTCTGCGTAAAAAAGCCCCCCCTCAAATCCCCTCTAAACCTTCCATCAACCACCTTAAAACTATGCCCCCTCGTTATAGACCTCTCCACCAATGGAAATAGGCCCTTACTATCCACTATGTCCAGGCCCCTCAATATTTTGTACACCTCAATGAGATCTCCTCTCAACCTCCTCTGTTCCAATGAGAACAAATCCAGCCTATCCAATCTGTTCTCATAACTAAGATTCTCGATTCCAGGCAGCATCCTAGTAAATCTCTGCACCCTCTCTAGTGCAATCACGTCCTTCCTATAATACAGCGACCAGAACTGCATGCAGTACTTCAGCTGTGGCCTAACCAAAGTATTATACAATTTAAGCATAATCTCCCTGCTCTTATATTCTATGCCTCGGCCAATAAAGGCAAGCATTCCATATGCCTTCTTAACTACCTTATCCACCTGGCCTGCAACATTCAGGGACTTGTGGACAAGCACTCCAAGGTCCCTTTGTTCATCTACACTATTAAGTGGCCTACCGCCTAATGTGTAGACCCTTTCCTTATTAGCCCTCTCAAAGTGCATCACCTCACACTTCTCTGAGTTAAATTCCATTTGCCACTGTCCTGCCTACCTGACCAGTAGATTGATAACCTCCTGCAGCCTAAGACTTTCCTCTTCATTATCAACCACACAGCCAATTTTAGTGTCGTCTGCAAACTTTTAAATCATCTCTCTATACTCAAATCTAAATTGTTGATATATACCACAAAAAGCAAGGGTCTCAGTACTGAGCCCTGCGGAACCCCACTGGAACCATCCTTCCAGTCACAAAAACATCCATCAATCATTACCCTTTGCTGCCTACCTCTAAGCCAATTTTGGATCCAACTTGCCACTTTGCCCTGTATCCCATGGGCTTTAACCTTCATGACCAGTCTACCATGTGGGACCTTATCATCAGTCTCATCAGTCACCTGGGAACTCATATTAGTGTGGAAGCAAGTCATCCTTGACTCCGAGGGACTGCCTAAGAAGAAGAAGAATGCATCAGTATTTTTAGAGATGGTATGTGGCTCTATTCTGGGGATCATGGGTTTCTTATATTGTTGTGCCTCGTCTATCAACACCAACAACAACAACAACTTGCATGTATAGAGCAACATTAAAGTAGGAAAACATCCCAAGGCGCTTCACATAAGTGCTATCAAACAAAATTTGACGCCGAGCCATATGACGAAAAGCTTGGTCAAAGAGGTAGATTTTTAAGGAGTGTTTTAAAGGAGAAAAGGAGGTAGAGAGGCGGAGAGGTTTAGGGTGGAAATTCCAGAGCCTAAGGCCTAGGCAGCTGAAGGCATGGCTGCTAATAGTGAAGTGATTAAAATCAGGGATGCTTAAGAGGCCAGAATTGGAGGAGCACAGATACCTTGGAGTGATAAGGCAACTAAAATTTTCTGCTATTTATATGTCAGCCTTGGCTCAGTCAGTCAGTTGTGGGTTCAAGCCCCATTTCACTGACTTGAGCACATAATCTAGGCTGACTGTCGGAGGAGATACGAAACCAATTAATGCCAGGCTGATGTAAAAGATAAAATTCGATAGCTCTTTTTTGAAGAAGAGCAGGAGAGTTTTCCTAGTGTCCTGGCTACCATTGAACCCTCAACCAACAACAATAACAACAGATTATCTGGTCATTTATATCATTGTTGTTTGTGGGATGTTGTTATATGCAAATTGGCTGCCATGTTTCCCCGCATCCGTTACACCTCAAAACTACTTCATTGGCTGTGACGCACTCGGGGATGTCCAGAGAGTGTGCAAGATGCTACATAAATGCAAATTCTTTCTGCTTTCTTTTTGTATGTGGTATAATTGAGACCATGTTGTTCTCACAATTGCTATTACTCTAACCAGATAGTTATCAGTGCCACTTGTATTAAAAACAAGAGAGAAACTCTATCTGGTGGGGCTCCTGATTATGGTTACATTATTGGGCCAAAAACTGTGAGGTAATGATACTACCGTTAAGATAACTACAATGGCAGCCAGAAATAGAATGGTTAAGTTGTCCCCCCTTTTATCAGGGACAAATATTCAGCACTTAACAGTAGTGGAATCCAATTTAATTATAGTGGTCACCAGGAATGACTACAGACAAACCTGTTGAAAACACCTTTTACAGCAGACTTCACTAAGGTCGCATTGGCAGGTTGAGGATTAGAACTACAGTCAGTGAGCAGCAAAGGTTGAAGTGACTCTTTCACCTCTGTCTGTGCCAACAGTCCATAAAATATATGTGCTGACTCAGCCGCCACAGTGCAATGGAATCGACCCTGTGTTTTTTTTAAGGTGGCCTATTCAGCATTGGCGTATACATGGCATAAAATAAAACAAGGAAGCATCAGGAAAGGTAAATAAATCAAGATGAACTCATTGCCTTTAACATTTAAATAACTACCTTTTTATTGAAAAAAAAGCTTAGGGGTAAACAAGAGGTCAAAAGGAACTATTTAATGAGAAACACAGTATTGGCCAGGATCAACGAGTAGTAACAAGTGTTTATGACCGCACTCCCAGCAGCAACCTCATAACATCCTTCTGGTCTCGGGAGGGTTATAAAAATGTGGCATCATTGAACAAACACAGGATATCGGTGCTTGAACTTTGTTTTCTCCCCCCCCCCCCCACAAGAATATAAAATCAAAGTCACAAAACTTAAGGGATGAGAATGAGTTACACAGCCTGCTAAAATGGAATAACTCTTGTGACATACTGTCAGTGCTACATACGATGTGCCATTTCATTCAATTTAAATCTTCTGCAGAGTGAGCAATTAGATGATACAATAGTTCATGTCGGTTTTTATCTTCACTGCACCAAATTATCGCAGTTCTGAGATGTAAAATTATTAGCTAGAAAGTAATTGACTGCAACAGGTAATTTTATTAACCTATGATGTAAGATATAAATAGTCGCCAATGTGAAAATGATGGAATCTTGCTTACCTAGGAACCAGAGGAACTGAACAACACAGACACAGACGACCCGCCTTCGTTCTGTAACTGTTTCATAGAAACATAGAAACATAGAAAATAGGTGCAGGAGTAGGCCATTCGGCCCTTCTAGCCTGCACCGCCATTCAATGAGTTCATGGCTGAACATTCAACTTCAGTACCCCATTCCTGCTTTCTCGCCATACCCCTTGATCCCCCTAGCAGTAAGGACCTCATCTAACTCCTTTTTGAATATATTTAGTGAATTGGCCTCAACAACTTTCTGTGGTAGAGAATTCCACAGGTTCACCACTCTCTGGGTGAAGAAGTTCCTCCGCATCTCGGTCCTAAATGGCTTACCCCTTATCCTTAGACTGTGACCCCTGGTTCTGGACTTCCCCAACATTGGGAACATTCTTCCTGCATCTAACCTGTCTAACCCCGTCAGAATTTTATATGTTTCTATGAGGTCCCCTCTCATTCTTCTGAACTCCAGTGAATACAAGCCCAGTTGATCCAGTCTTTCTTGATAGGTCAGTCCCGCCATCCCGGGAATCAGTCTGGTGAACCTTTGCTGCACTCCCTCAATAGCAAGAATGTCCTTCCTCAGGTTAGGAGACCAAAACTGTACACAATACTCCAGGTGTGGCCTCACCAATGCCCTGTACAACTGTAGCAACACCTCCCTGCCCCTGTACTCAAATCCCCTTGCTATGAAGGCCAACATGCCATTTGCTTTCTTAACCGCCTGCTGCACCTGCATGCCAACCTTCAATGACTGATGTACCATGACACCCAGGTCTCTTTGCACCTCCCCTTTTCCTAATCTGTCACCATTCAGATAATAGTCTGTCTCTCTGTTTTTACCACCAAAGTGGATAACCTCACATTTATCCACATTATACTTCATCTGCCATGCATTTGCCCACTCACCTAACCTATCCAAGTCGCTCTGCAGCCTCACAGCATCCTCCTCGCAGCTCACACTGCCACCCAACTTAGTGTCATCCGCAAATTTGGAGATACTACATTTAATCCCCTCATCTAAATCATTAATGTACAGCGTAAACAGCTGGGGCCCCAGCACAGAACCTTGCGGTACCCCACTAGTCACTGCCTGCCATTCTGAAAAGTACCCATTTACTCCTACTCTTTGCTTCCTGTCTGACAACCAGTTCTCAATCCATGTCAGTACACTACCCCCAATCCCATGTGCTCTAACTTTGCACATCAATCTCTTGTGTGGGACCTTGTCGAACGCCTTCTGAAAGTCCAAATATACCACATCAACTGGTTCTCCCTTATCCACTCTACTGGAAACATCCTCAAAAAATTCCAGAAGATTTGTCAAGCATGATTTCCCTTTCACAAATCCATGCTGACTTGGACCTATCATGTCACCTCTTTCCAAATGCACTGCTATGACATCCTTAATAATTGATTCCATCATTTTACCCACTACCGATGTCAGGCTGACCGGTCTATAATTCCCTGTTTTCTCTCTCCCTCCTTTTTTAAAAAGTGGGGTTACATTGGCTACCCTCCACTCCATAGGAACTGATCCAGAGTCAATGGAATGTTGGAAAATGACTGTCAACGCATCCACTATTTCCAAGGCCACCTCCTTAAGTACTCTGGGATGCAGTCCATCAGGCCCTGGGGATTTATCGGCCTTCAATCCCATCAATTTCCCCAACACAATTTCCCGGCTAATAAGGATTTCCCTCAGTTCCTTCTCCTTACTAGACCCCCCGACCCCTTTTATAACCGGAAGGTTGTTCGTGTCCTCCTTCGTGAATACCGAACCAAAGTACTTGTTCAATTGGTCCGCCATTTCTTTGTTCCCCGTTATGACTTCCCCTGATTCAGTTTGGTAATACTGGGGTAAGTTCTACCCTGATCGTTATATATGTCATGTCCTAAATGTAGTCCAAAGATTTATTTTGTTTGTCTTCTCTAGCAAAAGCACATTCATAACTCTGCTAAACTTAACAGTCTTCCAGCTAGGTTTGTGCTTTTGCATAAACAGTGTGTTCCTTTAAAATGACCAGTAGATGCCCTGTGGCATTGCTCAAGATTTGTCTAGAATTTGACACATAGTTGTGATGCTCAGCTGTTAAGGCAGAGCTGTGTTTAACCGGGCTTGACCGTTCCAGGCCTCTGCTCATGTACTTTTGGTGGGAAAGTGGTCTAAATGCATATGATTATAACTGCTGTAACGCATTGAGGGCGAATAACCACTTGTAAGTATCTGGTTTCAGGTCAGAAGAGACCAGTGATTCGAGCAAGGTGATTTGAAGCGCATTGGATCATGCTAGGTACAAAACCTTTATACAGAATAAATAAATGATACTGATGTCATAAAGAAGAGCAGACTGATATAATATAGGGGGATGTCAATGATAGGTGTCATGCAACATTCCTTACTTTTTGGTCATAAAGGAAAAATTAAACTCTTCTGACTTTGTCAATCAGTTGTCATCTTCAGGTCAACCACAACTCCTTGACAACACATGCTATTATCTGCAAATGTCTGCCTGTTGTCACTCTGCCATTTGGATCTTCCGGTACACAATCCCACTGTCCCAACTTTGGCCCTCTATCCAGTCTTTTATCCTGGAGGACACATTCTGTCACTTTTGCAAGGTACTGATGTCATACTCGATCTTCTGCTGTAATGTGCTCTGTTACTCCATGCGGGCCAATCTCTCTCAATACTTCAGTGTTAACTGCACTATCCTACAATAACAACCTCTTGCCCTTATATAGCGTCTTTAAAGTAATAAAACGTCCCAAGGTGTTTCACAGGAGTGTTATTGAACAAAGTTTGACAACGAGCCACATAAGGAGATATTAGGACAGGTGACCGAAAGCTTGGTCAAGGAAGTAGGTTTTAAGGAGCATCTTAAAGGAGGAGACAAAAGTAGAGAAGTGGAGAGGTCGAGGGAGGGAATTTCCAAGCTTAGGGCCTAGGCAGCCACTGGTGGACCGATTAAACTCAGGGATGCACAAGAGGCCAGAATTGGAGGAGCGCAGATATCTCGATGGGTTTAGGGAATATAATAATGTGTTCTAATATAACATACTCCATTACTCTGTAAAATTTAGAGATTGTTTCGAAATCAAGAAACACCTTTATGATTAGAGCATAGTCCTTATTAATAAATTCCAACTTTTATATGTCACAACACTTCCATGTGTAGTAGAAGTTATCTCACAGATTTACACCATAGCACTTATTTCACAGAGAAATAATAAATCCCACTTCATATGGGTTTTAGTAGCACCCACACTTATTACTCAAGAATGTGATGCAAAAAAGGATTGTAACTTTTTGAGGCTGTCCCGCCTCTTAATGATTACTTTAATTACTATTTGTCTACGAGAAGTGTATGATAAAACATCGCAATTGACTTGGTGTTAAATGTAGATTAATGGTAATAATGCACAAAGTTGGTTTCTCAAATTTCAACTGATCACCAATAGTCCAGCATACTATTTTTTTCACTCGGGGAGGGTTGTTGGGATCTGGAATGCTCTACCTGAAAAGGTAGTGGAGGCTGATTCCATTAATCATTTTAAAAATGAGTTGGACAGATACTTGAGGATGGGGAACTTACGAGGTTACCGACAAAAAGCAGGGATGTGGAACTAAGCACAACAGCTCTTTCAAAGAGCTAGCGCAGTCACGGTGGACTGAATGGCCTCCTTCTGTGCTGTAAGTTTCTATGAATCTTTCTGTGATTCTCTTACATCTAGGATGGTTCCATGGCAATTAAGAATGGGTTTGTGGAAATGAATGTTGAATGTAAGTAATGCATACGGGGAAGGTCAATACTGAGTGCATTTATATTTTTTCATTGCTGCTATTGTATCAAATGATTAAGCTGATTTCTAGATCACTATTTGCATTCGGAAACTGCATTGAGTTCAACTCAAACTGACCCAAAACGGAATGTGGCATCTTATTCAGAGCACTGCTCAGGCCATGTGCTGGAAAGCATCAAGCTATCAGCCCAGCACATGTGCTGTGATCTTCATTGAGCAGGAGGTGATCATCAGTTGGGTCTGATTCTAATTTCAATCACAGCGCTTTGCAGTCAGATTGAAACCAGCCTGCAAAAGGTGGGAACATTTACTCGGAAGTTACGATGCGTCTAGGCAATCGTGCACTGGCAATTTTAATGGGAAACAGCTGCAGATTCAAAATAAATGCAAATTTTGCAGCTTTGGTCCAGTCAGGGCTTAGAAAGGTTGCTTGAAAGTACATTTAAAGAAAAAAAAAGCTGGAGGCATGGGGTCCCACCTCTTTAATTCTATTATGATTGTAGAATGTTGGTCTTTGTGGCAGATTGTAGTAAGCATGGTCAGTTCACTTACTGAACCTATAAATTGTTCAGTAAACAGAAGGCATTTCTCACTGAAGCACCCGAAATATCATCCACCTCCGCCCTACCTCAGCTCATCTGCTGCTGAAACCCTCATTCATAGAAATCTACAACACGGAAGGAGGCCATTGCTGCCCATCGTGCTATTGTTACCCTCAGACTTGATTATTCCAATGGTCCCCTGGTCGGCCTTCCATCTTTTACTGCCCATAAACTATAGCACTCATCCAAAACTCTGTTGCCTGTATCCGAACTCGCACCAAGTTCCGCGCACCCATCATCCCTGTGCTCATTGATCTACATTGGTTCCCGTTCCACCAACACCTCTATTTTAAAATTCAGATCCCTCCATGGCCTCACGCTTTGTTATCTCTGTAATCTCCTCCGGCCCTACAAACCTCCAACTCTGGCCTCTTGTGAATCCCCCATGACTGTCATCCCACCATTGGTGGCTGTGCCTTTGGCCATCTAAGCTCTGGAATTCCCTCCCTAAACCTCATCCCCTCTCCACCTTATTTTCCTCCCTTATGACCCTCTTTAAAACCCTCCTCAGATAAGAAACATAAGAAATAGGAGCTGGAGTAGGCCATACGGCCCCTCGAACCTACTCCGCCATTTTATAAGATCATGGCTGATCATCGACCTCAACTCCATTTTCCTGCCCGATCTCCATATCCCTTGAGTCCCCTAGAGTCTAAAAAATTATCTATCTCAGCATTGAATATAATCATAGCTTCAGCATCCACAACCCTCTGGAGCAGAGAATTCCAAAGATTCACAAACTTCTGAGTAAAGAAATTCCTCCCCATCTTGGTCTTAAATGGCTTATCCCTTATCCTGAGTCTATGCCCCCTAGTTCTAGACATCCAGCCGGGGAAACAACCTCTCAGCATTTACTCTGTCAATCTCCTTCAGAATCTTGTTTGTTTCAAAGTGATCATCTCATTATTCTAAACTCCAGAGAGTATAGGCCCATACTACACAATCAAGCTTTTAGTCACTCCTCCTAATATCCTAATATCTCCTTCTCTGGCTTGCGAGTAATTTTGATCTGATTGCATTCCTGTGAAGAAATTTGGGACATTTCCCTACATTAAAGGTACTCATTATTATTGTAGCAATGTTGTTGCTACAATTTTACGATCTCCTTGAACTTTTTCTGCATCTGAAAACTTAGTCTGATGACCTGAAAATCTACCAGACCAAGTGGACATGTGATAAGCTGTATGATGTGAAGTAAAAGAAGGGAAAGAACTTCATTTATATAGACGGAGAAGGACTTGCATTTATATAGCAGCTTTCACAGCCACCGGATGTCTCAAAGTGCCTTGTAGCCAATGAAATACTTTTGGAGTGTAGTCATTGTTGTAATGTGGGAAACGCGGCACTCAATTTGCACACAGCAAGCTCTCCCACAAACAACAATGTGATAATTGTTATGTATGAATAAAGAGTCTGACCAGATACTGTGAGCTCAAAGTAAAGTGTGACCGTAGTCTTTTATTGCAGGTCTCCAGAGTGCCTCTCCAGCCTGTGAGGCCTCCTTAAGTACAGGTGCTCCCAAGGGATTGTGGAATCCCTTGGGACTCCAGGGGATAAGCCCTCTGGTGGTTACACAAGATATTTACAGGTTTACATATATAACAACACTCCCCCCCCCCAAAGTCAATAGTGTAACTATTTACAAGGTGAGTGATCTGGGGCCTTCCTTTCTCTGGTTGATCGTCTCGGTGCAAATGCTGGTTTTGGTGAATCGTTTGTTGGGCCCTCGCTGGGCTGCT
Organism: Pristiophorus japonicus; assembly: GCF_044704955.1. Lineage (NCBI taxonomy): Eukaryota > Metazoa > Chordata > Chondrichthyes > Pristiophoridae > Pristiophorus > Pristiophorus japonicus. Next base: position 269,671,659 of record NC_091981.1, on the reverse strand, counting down.
GCACAGCTGGCCCTGTTGGACTGCTGGGCGTGGTGAGTCCTGCTGGGCTGCTGCGGGTGATGGGTTCTGCTTCATGGTCCACCGCTGTGTCGGTTGCCACTGGTGTGTGTGTTGGGCGGTTAAAAAAGTTAGGGTCTAATGTGGGTTGCTCTGGATAGTCCATGAATCTGAGTTTGGTTTGGTCCAAGTGTTTCCTGTAGATGAGTCCATTTGAAAGTTTGACCAGAAATACCCTACTCCCCTTTTTGGACACAACAGCGCCGGGAAGCCACTTGGGACCTTGTCCATAGTTCAACACATACAGGATCATTAATTTTAATTTCGCCTGACACATTTGCGCTCTCATGATATGTACTTTGTTGAAGCTGCCTGCTCTCTACCTGTTCGTGTAGATCAGGATGGACTAATGAGAGCCTTGTCTTAAGTGCCCTTTTCATGAGCAGTTCAGCGGGTGGAATCCCAGTGAGCACGTGGGGTCTCGTGCGGTAACTGAGCAGCACTCGGTGAATCTGCAGTGAGCCATCAGTTACCCTCTTCAAGCTCTGCTTGATGGTTTGCACTGCTCTCTCTGCCTGACCGTTGGATGCTGGTTTGAACGGGGCAGATGTAACATGTTTGATCCTATTGCGGGTCCTGAACTCTTTGAACTCGGCACTGGTGAAACATGGCCTGTTGTCACTCACAAGGACATCAGGCAGGCTGTGCGTGGCAAACATGGCCCGCAGGCTTTCAATGGTGGCAGCGGACGTGCTTGCCGACATTATCTCACATTCAATCCATTTGGAGTACGCATCTACAACCACTCGGAACATTTTACCCAAGAACGGGCCTACATAGTCGATATGGACCTGAGACCACGGTTTGGAGGGCCAAGACCATAAACTTAGTGGCACCTCCCTGGGTGCATTGCTTAACTGTGAGCATGTATTACATTTGTGCATACAGGACTCTAAGTCCGCATCGATACCGGGCCACTACACGTGGGATCTGGCTATCGCTTTCATCATTACAATGCCTGGGTGGGTACTGTGGAGATCACTAATGAATGTGTCCCTGGCCTTTTTTGGCACCACTACCCGATTACCCCACAGAAGGCAGTCTGCCTGTATAGACATTTCATCTTTGCGCCAAGGGTTCTTCCGCTGCCTGCGCTTGTTTTCTGCATGCTCCCAGTGACGAGACTCGAGCTGCTCAGCACCCTCCCAGATGCTCTTCCTCCACTTAGGGCGGTCTTTGGCCAAGGGACTCCCAGGTGTCGATGGAGATGTTGCATTTTTTCAAGGAGGCTTGAGGGTGTCCTTGAAACATTTCCTCTGCCCACCTGGAGCTCGCTTGCCGTGTAGGAGTTCCGAGTAGAGCGCTTGCTTTGGGAGTCTTGTGTTAGGCATGTGAACAATGTGGCCCGCCCAACGGAGCTGGTCGAGTGTGGTCAGTGCTTCGATGCTGGGGATGTTGGCCTGATCAAGGACGCTAACGTTGGTGTGTCTGTCCTCTCAGGGGATTTTCAGGTCTGGTTAGTGCATAGGCATACTTTGACTGCTGCGTCTACCTTTGGTCATCAACACACAAGAGTGGAGTTCATCCTTGGAGTCACTGTGGAGAAGAGCAATGACACTGATCCTGAATTTCAGAGGATTGAGTTGTGAAGAAACTTGGGGTTATCAGCCTTGCAAGGAGGTGACTGAAAGATGAACTTATTGAGGTATAGATAGGAAATGATGTCGGGAAGGTAAGTCTGTAGCACTGCTTCAAATTAAACCATGGCATTAGGACAAGGACCACAAGTTCAAACCAGCGAAAGGCCAAACAAAAACTGATGTTAGGACACTTTTTTTCACATAAAGAATGATTAACATGTGAATGGTCTTTGAATTGGGGAATAGAAAGAAAGAAAGGGAAAGAATTTGAATTTATAAAGTGCCTTTCATGTCCTCAGGACATTCTAAAGCATAAATTACTGTTGAAGTGTAGTCACTGTTGTTATGTGGGCAAACGGAGGCAGCCAATATGCAAACAGTGAGATCCTGCAAACTGCAAATAAGGTGAATGTTAATCTAATTATGGTGGTATTGGTTGAAGACAGAATGCTGAGCAGGGCACCAGGAGAACTACCATGCTTTTCTTTTGAATAGTGCCGAGATTTTTTACATCTAACTGAGCAGACAGACAGATTTTGATTTAACATCACATCTGAAAGACAGCACCGATGACAATGCAGCACTCCCTCAGGAGAAAACTGAAGTGTCATCATAGGTTATGCACTGGAAGTCCTATAGTGGGACCCTGAAGCCACAATCTTCTAACTTCAAGTCCAAAGTGCTGTCAATAGAGACAACATCCCCACCCCTCCACTGAAATAATTCAAGTAGCAGTCTTTCTGGATGGATGAGCAAAGATGGTTGAGTTGCCTAATTCATTCAAATCCATCTCGAAATCTTGTGACTGCTTCAATTGGGTGCAATTCTTCTGTAGATCCCAAGACTGTGACATTACTCATCAGTATTGATTTTAAAGTAATCATTTTTTAACCTTTGATCCTTTGCACTGGGTTCGGCTGTGATATTAGCTCTGCTCCTAACTATGTTCAAGCCCAGGTATCTTGGGGCCGAATTTGGTCAAGGCCTCCGCCCGCCCAAGTGCCGCACAAAGTGCCGCCGATGGCCGCCGAGGTACCCTGGCGGTACTTTGGGCGGGGTTTTCATCGCCGAGGGCCCGCGAAGGCCGGCGGGCGGCAAAGCAGCGACGTACGCCGCCAATCTGGGCGGCAGCGGGCGGGAGGTCTCATTCTCAGCGGCGGAGGCGCTTGCTGCCCAAGTGCCGCCGAGGATGGAGCCGGGCCCACGGAGGGTCGAAGAGGTAAAAATAAAAATCAGCAACAAAAAAAAAACATCTGAGGACCATCAGGGGCCCCCATCCAGGTAAGTAGCTGTAAAGAAATAATTTAAAAATATTCCAATTACCTTTTTTACAGCAACTTCGCACTTACCGTTGAGGACAGAGCTGCCTGGACTCAGTGGTCCACCGCTGTCCTTCCGCCAACTCCCGCCTGCACCAATCTGGCATCTCGGCGGGCGTGAATCTACTTACATGCATCGACCGTCTGCTGATGTCGGCGGGCGCTTCCCGGCGGCTCTCTCCTCCTGTCCGCTCCAGGCCACGTCGAAAGTGGCAGTGGGCGGTTCGAGCAGAGAAATGTCGGTGGCAGTGGGCGGCAGTGGGTGGTAAGACCATCAATTTCGACTCCCTTGTTCTTTACATGCGCAGCACTTTCAAAGGGAAAATTAAATTGCAAGGAAACTGAAGAAAATGTAAAGATATTTTTTCAAGGAAGATGCAGCGATTGTGTCCACCGATGGCTCAGTTGGTAAATGCACCACACAAGCTACGAGGGCCCCAAATTCAATCGTCAGTTTAACCTGAGTTAGTTGAGTCAGCCAGTTGTCAAAAATAAATGGTTTCAATGAACCAAGGCTAGGGAAGGGAATAATCAGCTCGGGCTCCTGCTCCTGATCATTATCCAGGGAGCCGCTATTGGAAAGTGGGCATGTGTAAACGTTCTACAAGGGCAGATTTGTCCCACCATTGGTGGCCATGCCTTCAATCATCTAGGCGCCAAGCTCAGGTATTATTGAATCATAGAATCATAGAATAATTATAACACAGAATGAGGCCATTCGGCCCACTGAGCCCATGCTGGCTCTCTGCAAGTGCACTTCAGCTAGTCCCACTCACCCACCCTTTCCCTGTAGCCCTGCAATTTTTTTTCCTTCAGGTACTCATCCAATTCCCTTTTGAAAGCCACAATTTAATCTGCCTCCACCGCTCTCTCAGGCAGTGCACTGCAGGTCCCAACCACTCGCTGCGTAAATATGTTTTTTCTCATGCCGCCATTGATTCTTCTGCCAATCTCCTTAAATCTGTGTCCTCTGGTTCTCGATCCTTCCATCAAAGGGAACAATTTCTCCCTATCTACTCTGTCTAGACCCCTCATGATTTTCAAATATCCCTCATGATTTTTAATTCCCTCCCTAAACCTCTCCAGCTCTCTTTCTTCCCTTTAAGATGCTCCTTAAATCCTACCTCTTTGACCAAGCTTTTGGTCACCTGTCCTAATGTCTCCTTCTTTGGCTCAGTATCGATTGTTGTCTGATTAGGCCCCTGTGAAGCACCTTGGGATGTTTATCTATGTTGTCAGCCATAGCTCAGTGAGTAGCACACTCTCCTCTGAGTCAGAAGGTTGTGGGTTCAAGTCCCATGCCAGGGACTTGAGCACACAAATCTAGGCTGACACTCCATTGCAGTGCTGAGGGACTGCTGCAATGTTGGAGGTGCCGTCTTTTGGACAAGACGTTAAACCGAGGTCCTGTCTACTCTCTCAAGTGGTCGTAAAAGATCCCATGCCACTATTTCGAAGAAGAGCAGGGGAGTTATCCCCGGTGTCCTGGCCAATATTTATCCCTCAATCAACATAACAAAAAAATCAGATTACCTGGTCATTATCACATTGCTGTTGGTGGGAGTTTGCTTTGCTGCAGCATTTGGCTACATTCTACATTCCAACAATGACCACATTCCAAAAGTACTTCATTAGCTGTAAAGCGCTTTAAGACGTCCGGTTGTCATGAAAGGCGCTATATAAATGCATGTCTTTCTTTCATTTTAGTTGTTGATTGGATTCCGTTGGGATGTACCCCTCCCTCACGGTGATGTAATCTGAGAAACCTTATGGTCCAGGCTTGCACATGAAGAATGGCTACTTGAGTGGGGTACAAGAAGGCGGTAGATACCCGTGGAGCAGTTGACCCAGCATGAGACAATGCCTTCAGGAAAGGACTGGAAAAAAATTGGCGAAGCTACATTAAAAAAACTGGAAAATAAAGATGCAGAGATTAGGAAAAAGGGGCCTTCGCTTCCTGCCCTGTAAATACATTTAAAAATTGGAAGGTGTTTCAATCCTAGAACTGACAAAGAAAATCCTAGATGAAGGATTCATGCCAGTTCCTCCGGCTCTTGTTCAGGGAGCGAGAATATCGACCAGTGGCAGATTCCATTGATTACATGTCACTTGTGTGATTTAATCATACCCTTCTTTATTCTCTGTTTGCACTGTTCCTCTATTGTCTGGCACAGTGCCTCAGCTGAGGCCTTCAGAATAACTAAACCTTCCCATGTTCACTTTGTTTTTGATAGGTGGGTAAATAGCAGGCTACAGGTACTGCGAAGCCATTCTGACTTTATATGTACTTTAGCAGGATCCAGTTATGCATCTACGTGACTATTCCTTTGTGTCAGAGCTCCAAGAATTCAAAATATTCCTGCTAGATTATTCACCTCTGATAACCAGACGAGCGTCAAATATTTAGCTGTCTGTAACAAATTTTTAAAAAAATGAATATTTTGTTTCAAATGCTGTGTCATTGCAAAGATGGGTATAAGGCAAAATTGGCCTTTTTATTGAAATAGGCCATCCCATCACCACAGCACTGGCTTTCCTTCAATGCAAATAAAGATTGTGACGGAAATGTGAAGTCATAGTAATTTTTACCAATCATTTTGATGTTTGTGGGACCTTGCTGTGTATAAATTGGCTGCCGCATTTGCCTACATAAGACCAGTGACTATAGAAGTAGTTCATTGGCTGTGAAGTGCCTTGACATGTCCCAAGGACATAAAAGGCACTGTACAGGTCAAATTCTTTCTTTAATAACAATATCTCTTAAGCATTTCATTTTTCTAATTTTGAAATGTATTTTCTCTCCATCTTTAGTCTTCCATTGCTATATATCCATTCCCAGAACACAGTGCAGGGTGGGATGGAACATAGACTGTTTCCATTGGTTGAAGGCTTTTGGATGAGGGAGTCCCAGATATAAGATTAAATGTACGAGATTTAGGACACAGAGCAGGAGAACTTTTTGTTTTACACAGAAGGTTGTGAAGCAGTGGAATACACTGCTAGCATTAGGGATTGAAGCATAGGAATACATAGGATATATGGCACAGAAACAGGCCATTCAGCCCAATCAGTCCATGCCGGCGTTTATGCTCCACTCGAGCCTCCTCCCATCTTTCCTCATCTAACTCTATCAGCATAACCCTCAATTCCCTTCTCCCTTATATGCTCATCTAGCCTCCCCTTAAATGCAACTATACTATTCGCTTCAACCACTCCCTTTGGTAGCAAGGCCCACATTCTCACCACTCTCTGGGTAAAAAAGTTTCTTCTGATTTCCCTATTTCTTGGTGACTATCTTATATTGATGGCCTCTAGTTATGATCTTCCCCACAACTGGAAACATTCTCTCTGTATCCACTCTATCAAAACCTTTCATAATTTTAAAGACCTCTATTAGGTCACCCTTCAGCCTTTTTTCAAGAGGAAAGAGACCCAGCCTGTTTATCCTTTCCTGATATGTATACCCTCACATTTCTGGTATCATCCTTGTAAATCTTCTCTGCATTCTCTCCAGTACCTCGCTATCCTTTTTATAATATGGTGACCAGAATTGTACACAGTGCTCTAAGTGTGGTCTAACCAAGGTTTGATACAGGTTTAGCATAACTTCCCTACTTTTCAATTCTATACCTCTAGAAATAAACCCTAGTGCTTGGTTTGCTTTTTTATGGCCTTGTTAACCTGTGTCACAACTTTTAGCGATTTGTGTATTTGTACTCCGAGATCCCTTTGTTCCTCTACCCCACCTAGACTTACACCCTCCAAGTAATAAGAGACCATGTCAACATTTTAGAATAGGTTAGCTAGGTGGTTGAAGGAAAGGCAGATACAGGGATATGGGAACAGAGCAGACACATGGGATCAGGACCATTCTTGCTTGAAGGAGAAACACTGAAAGAAAAAACTTGCATTTATATAGTGCCTTTCATGACCTCGGGACATTTCAAAGCACTTTGCAGCCAATGAAGTAATTTTTGAAGTGTAGTCGTTGTTGTAATGTAGTAAACATGACCGTCAATTTGTGCACAGCAAGCTGCCACAAACAGCAATATGATAATGAGATAATCTGTTTTTAATGATGTTGGTTGAGAGTTAAATATTGGCCAGGACACCGGGGATAACTCCCCTGCTCTTCTTCGAATAATGCCATGGATTCTTTTATTGAGGGGGCAGACAAGGCCTTGGTTTTATGTCTCATCTGAAAAATGGCACCTCTGACTGAGCAGCACTCCCTTAGCACCGCCCGAGGTGGAGAAAGTGCATCCAGGAGGGCGTTGAGCTCTTCGAGTCTCAACGCAAAGAGCGTGAAGAGGTCAAGCGCAGGCAGCGGAAGGAGCGCACGGCAAAACAGCCCCACCCACCCCTTCCCTCGACGAATGTCTGTCCCACCTGTAACAGGATCTGTGGCTCTCGTGTCGGACTGTTCAGCCATCAAAGAACTCACTTTGGGAGTGGAGGCAAGTCTTCCTCGATTCCGAGGGACTGCCTATGATGATGATGATATGATGTTGACTCCCTCAGTACTGGCACTGCAATGTAAGCCTAGATTTTGTGCATAAGTCTCTGGGGTGGGACTTGAACCCACAATGTTCTGACTCAGAGGCAAGAGAACTAGCAACTGCGCCATGGCTGATACCTAATGCGTCTAATACAAATAGTAGCGCCACAAGGCTTGTTTCCGTGTTGTAATTTCTACATAATTCTATGTAATTCTATGTGATTCTGATCTCCATATGCCCAAGATGCTGAGGATAAGAGGACAGGCTTTTGACCTCCCTACAGCTTCAGTACTAATGCTGCTCTATGCTTTACCTGTGGGGTGGCATGGTCTGGCTTGTGTCTTTTTATTTTTCCATAACCTGTCTACCTAGAAATGCAACTGAGCACTAAGAAAAATGATATGTTGGATCTGAATACACGAGCATAGACAACCCTAGAGTTGTGAAACAAGCATCTCAACTACTATAGGGAGAGAAAGTCTGTATGGATCCAGTACTTCCTGTTCATTGTACTGCCCCCATGGAGTAAGAAGAATATATATTTCTGAAAATATTTTTTTAGCTTTTATTTAAAAGATGGCAACTTCCTAACTATAATAGAGACTCATCCTGTGTCTCCTGCCCTCCAGGCGTCTCTGGTCTTGTCACCAACAAAGAGGTCCCCTATGAGTTCAGGAAAATGCTCAGTCTACACTATACTTTTAGTACTAAAAGTACAAAATCACGGATAGCATTTTGGCCTTGTTATTTTCTGGATTTTGCCCTTTTGTTGGAGATTCTTATTTGTGCCTGGGAGTCAGCAGTGAATTAAAGCTGTATATCAGCTACAAAGGGAATGCGTTTCACTTGTGAAAATCTAAACCCACATTAACTTAATAACATTTAATAAGGTGTTTACAAATGTTTTCAAAGAAAAGTCATCAATTAGAGATCACCCAGGATGTCTTCTCTTCCTGCCATTAAGCAGCCATTTGTCTTTGAAAAGTTATGCCTTATTTAACAGTTGATACATGTAGCCATTCTGCTACCTATAATTAGATTAAAGGTAAAATAAATTACTATACACAAACACTGGAATTATTGCGATGGAGATATCAAGTCTCTGTTTCCCTGCTATTCTTATATAATTATCTTTTGGTAAGATTTGAAAAAAAAATCACCTGGTGAAGGGAAAGGGTTAAAAGATTAAAAGCGATTTATTTGCTTGTGTTTTTTTTGGTTACATTTTGCATTATCTGTGCTTAAATGAGAGAGGATCTGCCAGGTGAAAAAGCTGGAATATACCAGACAGAAAGAGAGGATTTTACACCAAGTGATTACTTCCTTTCGTGATTATTTAAGTAGAGATGACACTGATTTGGAGCCTAGGTAAATCTACGGGCAAATTTATTCACTCTCCACTTTGTTTGGCTGTGCAAATCACCAATACTCGGTCTGCCCTTGAAGCAGCTCGAGAAGAGGCCTGCTGTATCAATACTGGTTGCTCAGTAAATGAACATATTTTCCCTCTGACCTTTGACGTAGCTGACTACGCCACTGGTGGGAGTGGGAAGGCGCGAGGGAGTCGGGCGGGGGTGGGGAGTGAGTAGTTGACCTCGTTCAGCCCTGAAGACCCGATCCAAGGCCACAGCCAGTGTAGAACAAATACCAACTGGCAGTTGCTATACACACAGCACACAGCATAGAAACCCCTGGCTGCGGCCTAAAACTGATATCGACAGGTCTTTGTTTTTTGTGTATGTGTGTGTGTGTGTTGTAGAAGGCTGTAGGTCTCCAGAAGGCGGTCACAACTTAAAATGCTGACTTCTGACCTTACTGCCTTGAAAATTAAAGAAAAACGATGATTAAACGTTTAGCCATTTATTCACATTGATAATTTTTGCCAGATTACTTAGTAGGTGACATTTTACATTTGGCAGCTCATTACAGTACTTCTCATGGGAGAAAATGTTAAATGACCACGAAAAATAAGAAAAAAGTGTTGTTGCTAGATCGACACGGATTGTACTGAATGGAGTACTTTCTGTAATTCTCCAATGTGGGAGGTTGACGTACAATATATCGACTGTGAGTGGGCCTTTTAAAGCGGCTTTTAGAGATTCACACGTTTCGATGAGATTGCACATAAAACAGTGAATGGCGTGGAGCTACCTGGCTGATGCCAGCCGCTCCTGATTGTTGGCAAAAGTGCCCTCTTACATGACCCCACGTGGTCGTCTATCCGCATTTATTCCGTCGCTGGATCAGAAGCATTTTTGTTGCATTGTGCAGACTTGCAGACGGCAGCCAGTCTACCCCTCCCCCATGTCACCCCCCCCACCCCCGCCACCTCAAACACTGGGCGTCCGGCCAGTCCGCACAGGGAGAGATTCAGACCTGCCATTCAATCTCGCTCGTCACACTTGCCCTGCTCTGTTGCATTTCGCTTCCCGAGAAATGGCATTGCAGTGAGTAAAGACGCACCCACTTGCAACAATACACATAGCCGGCCGGTGATCGGAATGGCATGCAATATACAAACATGTCTTGAATTTTGTTGCATACACTTCTTTCCACAAAGGAGAGCATTCCGCGGCTTTCGCCCACCGCCCCTCCCTGCCCCCCCCCACTTTACAGCAATATTCTCTCTTGCCTTTTGTCCACAAAATATTACAGTAGTAAGAATCTGAAAAATGTAATATTTTTTAAAGGTTAAACTATTTTCCCCACCTGATTTTCTGCTTGGTTTGCCCCACGTCTTCTGAAAGTGCCGCCTTATGCTGGAATATATTAAGGGGAACTGAAAGGGTAGATATTGAGAAACAATTTCTGCTGGTTGAGGACGAGGGGACATAGTTAGAGCCAGACCCTTCAGGAGTGAAGTCAGGAAACACTTATACATGCAAAGGGTGGTAGATGTTTGGAGCTCTATTCTAAAAACGGGAGTTGGTGCTCGGTCAAAAAGCAGAACAAATCCAATTACCATCCCATCAGTCTACTCTCAGCAAAGTGATGGAAGATGCCGTCGATAGCACTATCAAGTGGCACTTACTCACCAATAACCTGCTCACCAATGCTCAGTTTGGGTTCTGCCCGAACCACTCGGCTCCAGACCTCGTTACAGCCTTGATCCAAACGTGGACAAAAGAGCTGAATTCCAGAGGTAAAAGGTGAGAGTGACTGCCCTTGACATCAAGGCAGCATTTGATCTAGTGCGGCATCAAGGAGCCCGAGTAAAATTGAAGTCAATGGGAATCAGGGGAAAACTCTCCACTGGCTGGAGTCATACCTAGTTTGTTGGTGACCAATCATCCCAGTCCCAGGACATCGCTGCAGGAGTTCCTTAGGGCAGTGTCCTAGGCCCAACCATCTTCAGTTGCCTCATTAATGATTTTCCATCCATCATAAGGTCAGAAGTGGGGATGTTCGCTGATTATTGCACAATGTTCAGTTCTATTTGCTACTCCTCAGATATTAGAGCAGTCCATGCCCTCATGCAGCAAGATCTGGATGATATTCAGGCTTGGGCTGATAAGTGGCAAGTAACATTCAGGCTTGGGCTAATAAGTGGCAAGTAACATTCGCACCACACAAGTGCCAGGCAATGACAACCCCCAATAAGAGAGAGTCTAACCACCTCTCCTTGATATTTAACAGCATCACCATCACCGAATCCCCCACCATCAACATCCCGGGGGTTACCATTGACCAGAAACTTAACTGGACTGGCCAAATAACTACTGTAGCTACAAGGGCTGGTCAGAGGCTGGGTATTGTGTGGTGAATGATTCCCTTCCTGACTCCCCAAAGCCTTTCCACCATCGACAAGGCACAAGTCAGGAGTGTGATGGAATACTCTCCACTTGCCTGGATGAGTGCAGCTCCAACAACGCTCGAGAAGCTCGACACCATCCAGGACAAAGCAGCCTGCTTGTTTGGCACCCCATCCTCTACCTAAACCATTCACTCCCTCCAGCACCGACGCACTGTGGGAATCAAGATATATGGGCATAGTGCAGAAGAGTTGAGTTGCGGTTGAAGATCTGCTGCGTCCTGTTGAATGGAGGAGCAGGCTCGAGGGGCCGAATGTCCTGCTGCTCCTATTTACATAGAAACATATAAAATAGGTGCAGGAGTAGGCCATTCGGCCCTTCGAGCCTGCACCACCATTCAATAAGATCATGGCTGGTCATTCACCTCAGTACCCCTTTCCTGCTTTCTCTCGATACCCCTTGATTCTTTTAGTCGTAAGGGCCACATCTAACTCCCTCTTGAATATATTCATTAAACTGGCATCAGCAACTCTCTGCGGTAGAGAATTCCACAGTTTAACAACTCTATGAGTGAAGAAGTTTCTCCTCATCTCAGTCCTAAATGGCTTACCCCTTATCCTTAGACTGTGTCCCCTGGTTCTGGACTTCCCCAACATCGGGAACATTCTTCCTGCATCTAACCTGTCCAGTCCCGTCAGAATTTTATATGTTTCTATGAGATCCCCTCTCATCCTTCTAAACTCCAGTGAATACAGGCCCAGTCGATCCAGTCTCTCCTCATATATCAGTCCTGCCTTCCCGGGAATCAGTCTGGTGAACCTTCGCTGCACTCTCTCAATAGCAAGAATGTTCTTCCTCAGATTAGGAGACCAAAACTGAACATAATATCCCAGATGAGGCCTCACCAAGGCCCTCTACAACAGCAGTAAGACCTCCCTGCTCCTATACTCAAATTCCCTCACTATGAAGGGCAACATGCCATTTGCCTTCTTCACCGCCTGCTGTACCTGCATACCAACTTTCAATGACTGATGTACCATGACACCCAGGTCTCGTTGCACCTCCATTTTTCTAATCTGCCGCCATTCAGATAATATTCTGCCTTCATGTTTTTGCCACCAAAGTGGATAACCTCACATTTATACACATTATACTGCATCTGCCATGCATTTGCCCACTTACATAACCTGTCCAATTCACCCTGCAGCCTCTTAGCATCCTCCTCACAGCTCACACTGGCACCCAGCTTAGTGTCATCTGCAAACATGGAGATATTACACTCAATTCCTTCATCTAAATCATTAATATATATTGGAAATAGCTGTGGTCCCAGCACTGAGCCCTGCGGCACCACATTAGTCAGTGCCTGCCAATCTAAAAAGGACCTGTTTATCCCAACTCTCTGCTTCCTGTCTGCCAACCAGTTCTCTATCCATGTCAGTACATTACCCCCAGTACCATGTGCTTTAATTTTGCACAACAATCTCTTGTGTGGGACTTTGTCAAAAGCCTTTTGAAAGTCCAAATACACCACATCCCTTGTCCGCTCTACTAGTTACATCCTCAAAAAATTCCAGAAGATTTGTCGAGCATGATTTCCCTTTCATAAATCCATGCTGACTTGGACCGATCCTGTCACTGCTTTCCAAATGTGCTGCTATTTCATCTTTAACAATTGATTCCAACATTTTCCCCACTACTGATGTCAGGCTAACTGGTCTATAATTCCCCATTTTCTCTCTCCCTCCTTTTTCAAAAAGTGGTGTTACATTAGCTGCCCTCCAGTCCATAGGAGCTGATCCAGAATCGAGAGATGGTTGGAAAATGATCACCAATGCATCCACTATTTCTAGGACCACTTCTTTAAGTACTCTGGGATGCAGACTATCAGGCCCCGGGGATTTATCGGCCTTCAATCCCATCAATTTCCCCAACACAATTTCCCACCTAATTAGGATTTCCTTCAGTTACTCCTTCTCACTGGACCCTTGGTCCCCTAGTATTTCTGGAAGGTTATTTGTGTCTTCCTTCGTGAAGACAGAACCAAAGTATTTGCTCAACTGGTCTACCATTTCTTTGTTCCCCATTATAAATTCACCTGAATCTGACTGCAAGGGACCTATGTTTGTCTTCACTAATCTTTTTCTCTTCACATTTTATAGAAGCTTTTGCAGTCAGTTTTTATGTTCCCAGCAAACTTCCTCTCATACTCTATTTTTCCCCTCCTAATTAAACCTGTTGTCCTCCTCTGCTGAATTCAAAATTTCTCCCAGTCTTCAGGTTTGCTGCTTTTTCTGGCCAATTTATATGCCTCTTCCTTGGATTTAACACTATCCTTAATTTCCCTTGTTAGCCACGGTTGAGCCACCTTTCCCGTTTTATTTTTACTCCAGACAGACATGTACAATTGTTGAAGTTCATCCATGTGATTTTTAAATGTTTGCCATTGCCTATCCACCGTCAACCCTTTAAGTATCATTTGCCAGTCTATTCTAGCCAATTCACGTCTCATACCATCGAAGTTACCTTTCCTTCAGTTCAGGACTCTAGTCTCTGAATTAATTGTATCACTCTCCATCTTAATAAAGAATTCTACCATATTATGGTCATTCTTCACCAAGGGGCCTCGCCCAACAAGATTGCTAATTAGTCCTTTCTCATTACACATCGCCCAGTCTTGGATGGCCAGCCCTCTAGTTGGTTCCTTGACATATTAGTCTTGAAAACCATCCCTAAATCACTCCAGGAAATCCTCCTCCACCATAATGCTACCAGTTTGGTTAGCCCAATCTATATGTAAATTAAAGTCGCCCATGATAACTGCTGTACCTTTATTGCATACGTCCCTATTTTCTTGTTTGGTGCTGTCCCCAACCTCACTACTACTGATTGGTAGTCTGTAGACAATTCCCACTAGCGTTTTATGCCCTTTGGTATTCAGCAGCTCCACCCATACAGATTCCAGATCATCCAAGCTAATGTCCTTCCTTGCTATTGCATTAATTTCCTCTTTAACGAGCAACGTTACCCCACCTCCTTTTCCTTTCCGTCTATCCTTCCTGAATGTTAAATACCCCTGGATGTTGAGTTCCCAGCCTTGGTCACCCTGGAGCCATGTCTCCGTGATGCCAATTACATCATATTCGTTAATTGCTGCCTGCGCAGTTAATTCGTCCAGCTTATTACGAATACTCCTTGCATTGAGGCATAGAGCCTTCAGGCTTGTCTTTTTAACACACTTTGTCCCTTTAGAATTTTACTGTAATGTGGGCCTTTTTGATTTTTGCCTTGGGTTTCTCTGCCCTCCACTTTTACTTTTCTTCTTTCTATCTTTCTTATGTTAACGTTGATTTGGCCAGGTGAAAATCGGTTCCAGTGTGAAGCCGATTTTATCATGGGAGGCACCAGAGCCTTACCCTGGTCTTATCTCTCATCCATACATACACACATTCCAACCGGGCTCAATGGGTGGCAGTCAGCAGCAGGATCCCTCGCGCATCTTTCTGCTCCATGGAGGAGCACCAAGTGAGGACATTCTAGGACATGTGATTGCCATTCCAGCAGAGATCAGCTATCTGAGTATGGATTAAGACTGACCTGTGACCTTCTTGGCCTCTATGGGTCTGTATCACACTGACTGTACCTTCATAGCATCATAGAATTGTGCAGCACAGGAGGAGAGCAGTTGGCCCATCGCTCCTGTGTTGACTCTCTGAAAGAGCTGTCCATTTTGTCTCATTCCCCCACCCTTACCCTTAAAATTTTTCTTTTTCAAGTTCCGGTTAACAAGTTCCGATTTCAAAATTCACGTCCTTGTTTACAAGTCCCTCCATGGCCTCACCCCTCCCCATCTTTGTAATCTCCACCAGCCCCACAACCCCCTGAGATATCTACGCTCCTTAAATTCTGCCCTCTTGAGCATCCCTCATTATAACAGCTCAACCATCGGTGGCCGAGCCTTCAGCTGTCTCTGCCCTAAGCTCTGGAACTCCCTCCCTTTACCTCTCCATCTCTCTATCTCTCCACCTCACTTTTCTCCTTTAAGCTGCTCCTTAAAACCTACCTTTTTGACCAAACTTTTGGGCATCTGCCGTAATTTCTTCTATGTGGTTCAGTGTCAAATTGTTGTCATATAACACTCCTTCAAGCGCCTTGGGATGTGTTACTCCGTTAAAGGTGCTATATAACTACAATTTGTTGTTGTTGTTATTTATCCATTTCCTTTTTAAAAGCTATTGTGGATTGTGTTTCCCCCATTTCTTCTGGTAGGGAATTCCGTATCCTCTGTGTAAATAAAAATCTTCCAGCCGGGAGTAGTGGTGAACGGTTGTTTTTCAGACCGGAGGAAAGTATACAGTGCATTAGAACCACTGCTCTTTGTGATATTTTAATGACCCAGTCATGTGTACACAGGGCATAATTTCAAAATTTGCGGATGACACGAAACACGGAAATGTAGAATACAATGAGGAGGATAATCGCAGACTTCAGGAGGCCATAGGCAGATGGATGAAATGGGCAGACACATGGTAGATGACATTAAATGCAGAGAGGTGTGAATTGATGCATTTTGGAAGGAAAAATGAGGAGAGGCTACAGAAACTAAATGGTACAATTTTAAAGGCGGTGCAAGAATAAAGAGACCTGGCGGGGGTGTACGTGCTGCAATCTTTGAAGGTGGCAGGACAAGTTGAAAAGACTGTTTAAAAAGCATATGGGATATTGGCTAGAACTTCCACTTTCTTTGCATGCTTAACACCCACAATGCCCAATTTACCACTGAAATGACATGTAACACCCATATATTGCCCACTTTGGCACAAAATGGAAACTGATGGGCTTTTTTAGGAGACTTATCGCCGAGCGTTACTTTCCCCATGTGCTTAACACCGGGAAAAAATATTACGCCCACCCACTTTTTTTGGGGCGGAATCAGCAGAATTGGCTAAATCAACGCCCATAATATCGCCCAGCCTTACTTTTCGCATGGAATTAACGCCAAGATTCAATATGAATGCCCGCCCACTGTTTTTTGTCATCAAGTGCATATTTACCCAAACTAGCAGCCATGGAGATCACCCATCGTCAATTTCACCACCTCGCACACATATCACCCAGAGTATCGCTTGCTCAAAAAAACGCCCATAAAAAGTGGAACTAACCAGAACGAACGGCAGCAGTGTGGCTGGCATTTGTTAAATCCCACTCTTACGTGAGGAGCTGATATCTGAAAGATTTGCCTGAAAGAGCGCTGATGTGAGTGACAACGCT
Source organism: Pristiophorus japonicus (assembly GCF_044704955.1). Lineage (NCBI taxonomy): Eukaryota > Metazoa > Chordata > Chondrichthyes > Pristiophoridae > Pristiophorus > Pristiophorus japonicus. Next base: position 269,655,181 of record NC_091981.1, on the reverse strand, counting down.
GACACACTGCTGTGTGTGTGCAGCTCAGATATCAATGGTGCCCATCACCTTGGTGCCAGTTAAAGTTTACTTTGATTGATATGGAGTTGTATTTAACCCTTTCATGGTAAGGAATCACCAGTGTGTAACGGTCCAGCTATCTGAGACAATGCGCAACAAGGTTATGTTCAGTAACAAAAGTTTAATACCAACATCGGTCTAAAATTATAAGTATCACAGCCAATAACATCAAACCCCCGCCCACACTCCACTTTTTCCACCATTGACATAAATCACATGTTCAACATGTCCAGCAACACAGAATACAAAGGCAAAGCAGGAGCATGGTCCCCAGCCCCCATACATTGCAACAAATTGCATACACCCAGATGGAGATATAACACAGCCATCACCTGCGCACATGCACTTCACTTTCCTTCCCCCCCCTCCTTCTTCTCCCAACCTCTATCCCTTCCCCTCCTCGCTCCATGGCACCTGGCCGAGGAGCTCCTCAGGCAGTGCCTCATTGTGGGGAATGAAGGCAGATATGGTCGTTGCATGGGTACGGGAGCAGGGGTTGCCGAGGGGGCAACATTCTCTGATGCAGAAGCAGGATCTTGGTCCTTGCTCTCATCTGTGGTTCGCAGTGGTGGTGCGGAACCTTGGGGTGGAGTGCCGCGCTCGGGGACCACTGGGAGGCCTGTGGCAGCAGTGTTCCTGGCTATCGCATCCAGGGCTTCCGCCATGCACGGAATGTACTCGGTCATGGTGGCCAGCTGTTGGGATATGCCTCCCTAATGCTTTGATGAACTGGTCACCAATGTCTACAGTCCTCCTGGACAACTGTACCATCTCTCCGCAGTCATGTCGCACTCGTGGATCAGTCCACGAGGCCTCCGTGGGGTCGGCGCTGTCTTGGGGACAAATGGGGTGCCCTGGCGAGAGGTGCTTGGGGCCGGTACCTCCAGAGTGGAGGCGGGAATGACCGGAGGACCACTGGATGGCCTTGGGGTGGAATAGCTTTTGGTGCATGGCGATGCAGGTTCTTCGAAGTCCGTGCTCTCATCTGTGGAGAACAGACCCAGCGGATTGACGGGCGAGAATCGGGGCGCCTCACTACCAGATGTAGTAGGATCATCTGCCAACTCCTGCCCCGCGCCCCCACCTTCTGGCCTCTGTGGTCTTGCCTGGGGCCACACTGCTGGCTGAGCTGCAAAACACAAATGAGGTTATTAGAGAAGAAGGGGGTGCTCGGGTGACAAGGTGAGCCCAGCGCTACACACAGCATATGCACGACAAAAGCACCACCGCTCTCAAAATCATCACAGACATCACATTTCATGACCATCAACACATTGTGCATTGCAATGATTTTCATTAGGCCAGCATTATTTCTATGATATTTTTAGAAATCATCTATCATATATGATCGTTCGGATATGGGTGGGTGTGGCATCTATAGACTTTACATGATGCAATGGTGTCAGCTTTATTCATGTGGCATCACTTCAGGGTCTGCAGATGCATCCGTGGCTGTCCGGGGGTACTTCCCCACGAGTGCTAGCACTTGCTCCTCCATGTCAGTGATGTTGCTGGGGATTGGTGGTCCCCCACCCGTTCGCCTCTGCACGGACCTCATCGTCGATAGCTTCTTCTGTAAAAGGTGACAGGACGACATGGCATGAGATCATTGCATGATATCATTGCTAGGTACCGTCACAGACACTGATACAACACATAACCGACAGATGTAATCATGATTATTATGATTATTATCATTCTTTACCTAAAGATGTACACTGTGACCGCAGGCTTTGAGTAAAATATTCCCGGTAAAAGTGCAAGACCTCACATCTGCTGATAGTCACTCATGACTTTTACAAATCAAATTATATAAATACATAAGTACATGTAAATAAATGTAATACTTATTCTTGCAGATCCCACAAAATTGTTCCATCGTTTGCGGCTTTGGTTGTCTTCACGGACCTCGTTGGTCACCGACGAGACCACCTCTGCTATCTCGGTCCATGTCTTCGGGTAGGCCTTTGAGGTGGGCTTCCCACGCCCTCCCTGTGTCAAATCACCCCAGCGTGACTCGACCTCCTGCAGGAGGGAGGCATTTGCCTCGTCCGAGAATCTCCTGGCTCTTTTGCGACCTCCAATGTGCTCCTCTCCCACCTCACTGCTCTCCAGCGCCAGTCTCCACAACGTGCTGTGATGCCTCCTCCTCTCCCTCCATTATAGGCCAAATTCAGTCAAATATGTGGCTGCTAACAGCTACTTTTTGTTTGCCTACTTGCTGTGAAGCTCGAAAGTCTCCCTCCTTCCTCCCAAAGCAGCCACACCACACCCAGCCACGCCTTCAGTCCCTCTGAGCTCCCTCTCTCTCTGTCCCTTCTGCGCATGTCATGGTGACCTTTGACCTCCAGAATTGTAGGAATCGAGCGTTGCCATGCCGTTGCTAAGGACAGCCACACTTTACGGCAGAAGGTCAAAAAACTTTAACGCTACCGCCCATTTGATATCGCTCGCGGTAACACCCATTTAAAAAAATGTAAATTTGGTGTTTTGAGAACGGGCGAGAAGCCGACAATCTGAAAACCCCTTTGTAATGTCCACACAGGAAATAACGTCCATTTTTGGACGATAAGCACAAAAGTGGAGGTTCTAGCCCTTTGGCTTTATAAATAGAGGCAAAAAGTACAAAAGCAAAGAAGTTAGACTAAACCTTTATAAATCACTGGAGTTAAGAGTGCAATTCTGGGTACCACAGTTTTGGAAGGATATCATGGTCTTGGAGTGGGTCCATAAGAGATTTACTAGAATGTAGTAAATCACCTCCCTCAGTACTGCACTAGAGCGCTAACCTTTATTATGTGCTCAAGTTCTGGATTGGTAGTTGAACCAACAATCTATTGAAACAGAGGCAAAGGTAGGGCCAATTTTTAGAGATTTACCAGAATGGTACCCGGGATGAGGGAATTCTAGTATGTGGTGAGACTGGAGAAGCTGGGGTTTTTTCCCTTAGAGCAGAGAGGTGTTCCAAAGCATAAAAGGTTTTGATACAGTAAATAATGAGAAACTGTTTCCAGTGGCAGAAGGATAGGTAACTGGAGGACACTGATTTAAGGTATTTGGCAAAAAAGCCAGAAGTGAATGAGGAGAATTTTTTTTTACACAGCAAATTGTTATGATCTGGAATGCACTGCCTGAAAGAATGTAGAAAGCAGATGACTGAGGGAAGGCATTCGGATCGCCAGAGGTCCACTTCATGGAAGGAGGAGAGGTGAGAGAGGTGAGAGTGGCCACAGCCATTGTGCAAATCATGTACTCGACAGGGGCTCTGCAGTTGAGTGGAGCCAGTGGCCGGGTGGAGTCCCGAACGTCGCTGGAGGGATGAAGGCCCGAATGTAGCCGAAGGGAGGAAGGCCGGGACGTCGCTGGAGAGTGAAGGCCTGAACGTAGCCGGAGGGATGAAGGCCCCAACATAGCCGGAGGGATGAAGGCCAGGACATCGTCGGAAATCCATTGAGAGGATAGACACACCAACATCAGTGTTCTCAATCAGGCCAACATCCCCAGCAGCGAAGCACTGACCACACTCGACCAGCTCCGTTGGGCGGGCCACATCGTCCGCATGCCCAACACGAGACTCCCAAAGCAAGCGCTCTACTCGGAACTCCTACACTGCAAGCGGGCCCCAGGTGGACAGAGGAAATGTTTCGAGGACACCCTCAAAGCCTCCTTGATAAAGTGCAACATCCCCACCAACACCTGAGAGTCCCTGGCCCAAGACCGCCCTAAGTGGAGGAAGTGCATCCGGGAGGGCGCTGAGCACCTCCAGTCTCGTCGCCGAGAGCATACGGAGGACAAGAGCAGGCAACGGAAGCAGTGTGCGGCAAACCAGGCTCCCCACCCACCCTTTCCTTCAACCACTGTCTGTCCCACTTGTGACAGAGACTGTAATTCCCATATTGGACTGTTCAGTCACCTGAGAACTCATTTTTGGAGTGGAAGCAAGTCTTCCTCGTTTTCGAGGGACTGCCTATGATGATGAGAAAGCAGATTCAATAATAACTTTCAAAAGAGAATTGGATAAATACTTGAAGGGGAGAAAACTGCAAGGCTATGCGGAAAGAGCAGGGGTAGAGGGACTAATTGGATAGCTCTTTCAAAGAGCACTCTTGGACAAATGTGTGGATGTGTAAGATTCCACAGTACATCATTATCATCATCATAGGCAGTCCCTCGAGCGAGGATGACTTGCGTCCACGAGAGTTCACAGGTGTTTCAATGAAGGACCCGATGTTCCAGTCCTGAACTCCAATTGGTGGTGTGGAAGATGCCTGTGTGTGAATTTTTTTAACGTGCGATGACCGTTGCACACCAGCCACCACACGGGCTTGACAGAGCTAGGCCTTTATCCAGTGGCAAGGATTAACCAGGACAACTGGAGACCTGCTCTGTTGCACAGACCTAGTGCGCACACACATCACAGTGGGGGCAGGCCCGTGATGCCCCTCGGCCCTCAGCTCTTCTGGGCCCCACATCCTCATTTGCTGCACCTCTGCCACAATCCCTTGCCGCTCCTCCGCCACAAAAACAATCACCGCACCTCCGCCACGATCTCGCGCCGCTCCTCCCCCACAAAAACAATCACCGCACCTCCGCCACGATCTCTCGCCGCTCCTCCCCCACAAAAACAATCACCGCACCTCCGCCACGATCTCTCGCCGCTCCTCCCCCACAAAAACAATCACCGCACCTCCGCCATGATCTCTCGCCGCTCCTCCGCCACAAACATTTGCTGCACCTCCGCCACGATCTCTCGCCGCTCCTCCCCCACAAAAACAATCACCGCACCTCCGCCACGATCTCTCGCCGCTCCTCCCCCACAAAAACAATCACCGCACCTCCGCCATGATCTCTCGCCGCTCCTCCCCCACAAAAACAATCACCGCACCTCCGCCATGATCTCTCGCCGCTCCTCCGCCACAAACATTTGCTGCACCTCCGCCACGATCTCTCGCCGCTCCTCCGCCACAAAAACAATCACCGCACCTCCGCCACGATCTCTCGCCGCTCCTCCCCCACAAAAACAATCACCGCACCTCCGCCACGATCTCTCGCCGCTCCTCCGCCACAAACATTCGCCGCACCTCCGCCACGATCTCTCGCCGCTCCTCCCCCACAAAAACAATCACCGCACCTCAGCCACGACCTCTCACCGCTCCTACGCCACGATCTCTTGCCGCACCTACGCCACAAACACTCGCCGCTCATCCGCCCCGACCTTCCCACTCCTCTGTACCTGGGCCTCGCCGATGTTCCTGCCAACCCTCCAAAACGGCGACCTGGGTTTTGATGATGTCACCCAGTCGCCCATCTCAAAATCGGCGCACACTTGGAGCAGCTCGCGCTGGAGGTTTAAGTGGTATGCCACTCCACTCTTTTATAGCCCGACCTGCGGAGCCAAGGCTAACAACAGTACTCATCTCTCGCATGCAACTCTGAACACCCTACCTAATCTAAAAACGTTTCTTGGTATTTGCATCTGTACATTGCAGCAATGATCTAAAATGCAATGAATCCCTCTGCCATGCCCGCCAGTTGTGATGTGCTGGGCCCAACATGTTCCTTCTCAATTTATTTTTCTTCGGCAGTCCCTCGGAGTAGAGGATGTCTACGCGGAAGGCCATGTGTATCCAGGGGAAGCTTTCAGAGTGCCGGGCTCCGACTACTCGCTGCTCCTCAGCAAAGCCAAGAGTGAGCAGTCAATGGCCGTGGCACCTCCCTCTCTCCATTTCCAACTCACAGTACACTCCTTTACCAAATGGTGTCTGCATCGTTCTATGATTCCATCTTATCCTTTTGAAGAGGAGGGGGAAACCAAAATAATAAAACTATTAATACACTTGCAATCAGGAACAGGTTGCAGGACTGATTTTTCCCTCCTTCCTGGTCCAATAGTTCTGAGACTAATTGGAACAAAGTTCAGCTAAATGAGCAAAGAGAAATGATTAATAGCAGATAAACCTTTTTAAAAATCTGTGCTGTAAATAGCACCAAGTTCACATTAAGATGTTTGAAAAAATTAATCAAGACATTTGGGTGTCAAAAGTGATATTGGAGATTTCAAACAGACCAATGTTAGATTAAACAAGGATGAAAGATAAATAAAAGTTAGATCACAGCAAGGTGTATTTTGCAAGGTTCCGTGTGCTCTGTTTATCTTATATGCACTAACTAAGAATGATCCACTCCCTCAGTGGCCTGGCGTCTCACAAAATTTACCCCGATCAAAATCAAGTTAACAACAAGCTGTTTAATTAGCATCTCTTTTATCATTTGTCACTTTGGTTAAGCTTTAGACATAACGGCCCCAAGTTTCCACACGCAGCAAAAAAGGCGCACCTCAGAGCTGGGTGCCGGTTTTTCACGCCGAAAACGCGGTATTCTCGAGCTCCTTTGAGCTCGATGTCTGCTTGGCGCGGCGCACAGGGGGCGGAGCCTACCACTCGCGCTGATTTTGTAAGTGGGAGGGGGCGGGTACAATTTAAATGAGGCTTTTAGTGCCGGCAACCCTGCGCATGCTCGTTGGAGCGTTCGCACACGCGCAGTCTGAAGTAAACATTGGCACTCGGCCATTTTTATAAGTGCTGCAGAAAAAGTGAAGATTTGTTTCTTGGACCCCTACAAAGGCTTGTATTTTAATTTTCTTGATATTTCTGTGTGTGAGGGAGTGCTTTTAGCAGCACTGCTGAATAAATCACCTGCTGAAATCAGTGAGTTCAGCTTTTCACTGCTAAACTTGCAGAACCGGTGCCTGCAAATTAAGGACTGTGTGTTTGAAGAAATAAGAGTGCCAATTCAACTTTGCAATGGGTCAACGTCCACCAAGAACAAAGAATTTCCTGCATGAGGAAGTGGAGATATTAGTCAACGTAATTGAGCAGAGATGGCAGGAGCTAGATACCAGCAACAGAGGTCGCATAAAAGTGCCACCAAAAGAAATGAAGAAACGCTGGAACCAAGTTGCAGAAGATTACTGCGCTGTGGTGCATACCAGGAGATCTGGAAGCCAGTGTAAAAAGAAATGGCACGACCTTGGTCAAGTAGTTAGTGTAAGTAATATTTTCCATTTTTAATTTAATCGTAATTGTAACTTGGCTATCTGTATGTCCCACCTTGCAGACTGACACACTCTGTAAAAAGTTATATTTTACTCTTTGCAGAAGAAATTGGCCCACAACAAAAGGGAGGCAACTCGGACAGGAGGAGGCGTGCCCAATCTGCATCCACTGACACCCTTGGAACAAAAGGTAGCTGCTATGATGAGTCGGACATGGAGAAAAGCAATCAGTACAGCACAAGCTGGGCCCGCACGCGAGGAAGAGGGTAAGTCCTGAAAATGCATCGTGGCCCTTTAAATCAACCTGCTGCCTGGCCTGCTATGTGTGAGAGTATTCATGCCACCCATCCGGCCCCCTCCCTTGCTGTTAAGCATTTGACTGTTCTGATGTATTTTGCAGAACATGATGATGATGATGATGATGATGCTGCTGCTGCTGCCAACCCTGAGGATCCTGAGGGTACAGAACAAGAACCAGTACAACCAGCTGCGGACGATCCAGACTGGATGATGGCAGCGATGACTGAAATGTCTGCAGGGGAGAGCTTCCAATTTAATGTTTATGAGCCCCCATCAAGGGGCATCAGAGTTTCAACCCCTAGCATAGGTCTTGGTTCCACCTTCCATGGTTTCGCTTCCGATGTTGCGGGTCCCAGTGGTGCTGCTGGTATAATGCAGCTTTCTACAGTCAGTGCACTACCGTCCCAGCCTGCGCCTCCCTCTCGCATAGGTTCTGGTTCCACCTACTATGGTTTTGATTCCGACGGTTCGGGTCCCAGTGTTGCTGCTGATATCATGGAGCAGTTTACACCCATTCGTCCAACATCCCATCCCACGGCTCGCACTCGAGTGCTGTCGTCTGGAACACCGAGCGTCCTACCGTTCCAGCCCGAGCTTCTCCCTCTAGTTCTGCCGTCTGCAACAGAGCATCCCACCATTCCAGCCCAAGCCTCTCCGTCCAGTTCAGCTGTCTGGAACACAGAGCGTCCCACAGTCCCACCCCGCGCCTCCCTGTGTAGTGGTACCGCTTGCAACACCGAGCATCCCACCCTCCGTGCCCGCGCCTCCCAGTGTAGTGGTGCCACAAGGCAGACCCAGGCAGAGGAGAAGGAGATTGGAGACACGCTCTCCTGAGATGCAGCGTGCAACAGATGCGGCTCAGGTTGTGGCATTGGGTATGGAGACCAATGAGCTTACCCGATCACTCATCGGTGGCGTCAATGCAGTAGGTGAAGAGTTGACGGGCCTGACGGGCGAAATAGCAGTAATGACACGGGAACTTAGGGAGGGAATGTCCGAGGGAGTGCAATCGACGGCACAGGCCGTCAGGGAGGGCATGCAAATTACGGCACAGGCCATCAGGGAGGGTATGCAAGTGTCGGCACAGGCCGTCAGGGAGGGCCTGGTTGAGGTAGCTGCTGCAATAAGGGCACCCCCAAGAGGAAGTGAACATTCACTGAGATATGGATGAGACATGGTTGCAGCCTTTCTTTGCTGCTTTTGTTCTTGTTCTTGATGTAGCTGTAGTAGCATTTTTCAAATTGAAATTGTTTTGTAAGTTTTGTAACTTTACAACTTATAAGGGATCTTATGGTTTTTAAGTGATCTTATAGTGTAAATGCTCTCACATTTTTTTGTATCTTATTTAATTTTGCACCTAAAAAGTGATCCTGAAGTTTAAGTGTTCTTCAGAGTGTAAGATTTTTCACAATGAAACTGTTTTGTAAGTTCTGTAACTTTACAACATATAAGTGATCTCAGGGTTTTCAAGTGATCTTATAGTGTAAATGCTCTCACATTCTGTAAATTATTTAATTTTGCATCTAAAAAGTGATCTTGAAGTGTAAGTGATCTTAGAGTGTAAAATTTTTCACATCGAAAGTATTTTGTAACTTTTGTAACTTTACAAGTTTATAAGTGATCTTAAAGTTTTTAAGTGATCTTCAAGAGTCATATTAAAAAGTATAGTTTGATACAACAAATATTTTATTAGAGTGACGTTAACTTTTCAATAAAATATTTTTTCATTAAAACTGTTTCATGTTCCATTAACACAACACAACGTAGGAACAACTGCAAAGAATAAACATGTCCATACGCAAAAGTGGTCGCAGAGCCCTCAGGCATCAGTAGTTGAAGCGTTCACGGATGAGCTGCTGGCGCAAGTCTCGAGCAATCGTTAAAGGGGCACGATGGACAGCCCTCCTCCGACCTCGTGCTCCGGCATCAGGCACTTGCATGCTTTCCTGATTGTCGTTATCATCCACATCCTGGTCTTCAGTAATACTATCATCATGCACTGGACCCTCACGTCGGTCTTCGGGTTCCACTACCAGCTCCTGCTGCCTCATGATGGCTAAGTTATGAAGCATGCAGCACACAACAATGAAGTGACCGACAATCTGAGGAGAGTATTGCAACTGTCCTCCGGAATGGTCCAGGCATCGGAATCGCTGTTTCAATATGCCAATGGTCCTCTCAATGATGCTGCGCATCGCAATGTGCGCCATGTTGTATTGATGGTCAGTTTCTGTCCGTGTCACGCGTATGGGCGTCATGAGCCAGGTGGTCAGGCCGTACCCTTTGTCTCCCAGTAGCCAGCTCTGCCCTTCTGGCTGCTGCTCAAACATGTCAGATATAACGCTGTCGCGTAGGATGAACGCATCGTGGGTGCTGCCAGGGTATCTCGCGTCGACTGACATGATGCGCTGCTTGTCGTCACACACGAGCTGCACATTGATAGAGTGGAAACCTTTCCTATTTCGGGACTGCTCAGATTCCTCCACAGGTGCTCGCAAGGCTCTGTGGGTACAATCAATGCAGCCCTGTACCTTTGGGAAGCCAGCAATCCTGAAGAAGCCCACAGCCCTCTCATGGATCGCTTGTGCGGTCATTGGGAAATTGATGAAGTCATTCCTTCACGCATAAAGTGCAGCCGTGACCTGGTAAACGCAGGCATGTATTGCACGTTGAGAGATGGCACACACATCTCCAGTTATAGCCTGAAATGATCCCGAGGCATAGAAAGAAAGTGCAGCTGTTACCTTCACTTCAACAGACAAGGCAGTTGTCCTTCTGCTTCTGGGCTGCAAATCTGCTCTCACCATATCACAGATCTCAGTGACAACTTCTCTGTGAAAACGCAGCCTTTTCACACAATCAGCCTCGCTCATGTCCAGGTACGAGCGCCTGGTTCAATATTGTCGACGTGAGTAAGGTCTCCTGCCCATCAACCTACGGGCTACGACGTTCCTGGTGCGGTGAGCTCTAATCAATTCTCTCCTATGCAGTGAATTGATGGCAAACCATTGCATAATACGTGGTGTTGACAATGCAGCACCCATTCTGCTAATTTAAATATAAAACTGTCTATGTGGCTGCCTCTCCCTGTCCAAATGGCCTCAGTCCCCCTCACAGCTCGAAGGTTGCTGCTGTATCTTTGGCTGCCGGCCAGCCACTGACGCCGCCCCTAAAGCATGGCCGAATGGCCTCAAGAACCTTAATGAGCTGCGTGTGTCCTGTGTGGATTCTTCGGCTGCCGGCCAGCCACTGACGCCGCTGAAATCCCATGGCCGAATGGCCTCAAGTCCGTCCGGGTGCTGCATCTTCGCGGGGAATGAAGGCCTGCCTCAAGCACCAAGGCTGCTTGCTGCCGCTGCCATCGAGACACTGACGCCACACCGCTGCCTGAAAGACCTGCCTGAAGCACTTTCACACAGGTAGGAACATGGTTTATTTAATCTTTTCTTTGCTTATAAATTTTTATTCAGGTTGGATTTATTTGTATAATATTTGTATAAGTATAACTAAGGATTGATTGTATAATTTAATTACTTCCCTTCCCCCCCCACCTCGTTCCCGACGCCTAATTTGTAACCTGCGCCTGATTTTTTAAAGTGTAGACAAGGTTTTTTCAAGCGTACAAAAATCTTCACTTGCTCCATTCTAAGTTAGTTTGGAGTACGTTTTCACTGTGGAAACTTTCAAATCAGGCGTCAGTGGCCGGACACGCCCCCTTTTGAAAAAAAATTCAGTTCCAAAGTGAAACTGTTCTATCTGACTAGAACTGCAGAAAACTAAATGTGGAGAATTGCGATTTCTAAGATACTCCATTCTACACCAGTTGCTCCTAAAAATCAGGAGCAAATCATGTGGAAACTTGGGGCCAACATTTGTAAGTAATTTGTTGTGTGAACACTTTGAAATCTTAGGACATGATCAGGCAAATATTACATGTAAATAAAAGCACAAAACTTTCTTAATGTTAACATAAATGAGAAAAAATTTCTTTGAACATCCTCTGCTGTTGGCGCATGTACAGCAGAGTGAGTGTCATGGACCTCCGCTCCTGATCCTTTTGGCGTATCCAGGGTCAGGGTGGGGTCAACTAAATGACATGGTTGGTAGGTAGCCACACCAGTATCGGAGCATCAGGTGGAAAGGGGTGGGGGGCGGGTTGCGGTGGGAGGATGCGAAATGCAGTGCAGGATATCTGCCTCAGGAACCCCTGGTGACCACCTCTAAGAGTGTAGAATCCTCTCCCCAATCCCTCAAGGATTGAAATCTTGCTAAGCAATATTAGTGTCAAATGTGTTGATGTGTAAAATTCCACTGTACACTCCTTTAACAAAGGTGTTAACCTACAGGTGGCATTAGGCTATTATAAAAAGCCATAAACGCATGCCTTTTAAAACCAACCAGATAGGCCTCCAATTGTTTTTAAACTCCACTCTTCAGAAGTTACCAGGTCTCCCTCTCTCTTACAGTTACCTTGTCTTTCTCTCTCACTCTTTCAGTCACTCTGTCTCTCTCACAGTGAAGACTGAGATGAGGAGGAATTTCTTCACTCAAAGAATTGTGAATATTTGGAATTATCTACCCCAAAGGGCTGTGGAGGCTGAGTTGTTGAGTATATCCAAGGCTGAGATAAGAGATTCTTGGAGATCGGGCGGGAAAATGGAGTTGAGGTTGAAGATTAGCCATGAACTTATTGAATGGTGGAGCAGGCTCGAGGGGCCGAATAGCCTACTCCTGCTCCTAATTCTTATGTTCTTGCTCTCTCACACACACACCAGCCTCAGGCTCTTCTGCCTACAGATCTGGATGCCAGAATGAACCGTGTACAAGTCAGCTACAGATTGGAAGTTGGCGGTCCTCTGGGGTCTCTAGGCTAGAGGCAAGGCCTGAAAGATCTTAGCAATTAAATATTTTGATGGGCCCTCCTATAAAGTGGGAGGGGGTGTGGGGGACTTTGGGGGAGGACTAAGGGACAGAAAAGGCAGAGGATTTTCAGACCCTTCATTCTTTATAATTCATGTCCATGCGCAATGTCACAGGAGAAGAATAACTCCTGGGAGTTTGGACTTTGGAATTAATTGTATAAAGAAAACATTTGTGATTTTGTTCAAAAAACATCAGCCAGAGGAAATCTTCCCCCCCTAATCTTTAACATGTACAGCATCAGAGCTTCATAAATTTTCTCAGGGTCTCTCCGATCTGCGATCGTCACTGTGGGGCAAGATTGGCATAAACCCCATTTGTGCATCTATCCAGGGATTCTGCCAAACCTCCAAAGAATCCCCAAGGAAATTCCTAGGGTTAATGAAAACAAATAATGAGTTTAAAATTAAAGTCTGTGGGATAGAAATCCTTGGGCAGTAGCATTAAATGGGAGGTGTTGCATTTAACTGGGCCCCCGTTCCACGCCCTGCTTGAGTTCAGTGCTAGTGAAGTCAGCGGATGTGATGTATAATGGCCGGCTGATTTGATAATGCCCGTTTGTACTGTCTCCTCAGATAAAAACCTATGGAGTCTTATAGACCAGTTATACTACACAGTTTCTGGGCTATGTGGAGAAATTTCAGCAAATGGCATAGTGCAATTCAGGTGTGAGGATGTCAGAATCAAAGTGGTATTATTGCACCTCTGGGAGATAGTCTCACACCACTTGAGCTTCACGTCAACTGTAGTGGTAGTGCAGTCAATGAGAAGCAAAGCCCAAGAAGTTCCCAGGCAGCCAATGGACTTTCTGGGAACTTTATAAAATTCATTCTTCACCTTCTTACTATTACGAGAGCCAAACACACATTAAAATTTAATTGGTGTTTGGACATTGCGCACTTGCAGACATTTACAGAGCTCAACTTATTCTGAGCAGAGGGCAGCAGAGAGCTGGCCATGTAAATTGGGGCTATTATTGCAGATATAAGGGTGGCTGGTTGGTACTGCTCCACCATTGGTAATTTTCAAGGTGTAATGCACTTGCAATCTAGTGTGAGCTGTTATCAGCACAGAGCTGTAGCCATGCATGGTTCGGTGCCAGTGGTGGTTCAGTGGGTAGCACTCTTCCCTCTGGGTCCTGAAGGTTGTGGGTTTAAGTCCCACCCCAGAGACTTGAGCATATAATCTAGGCTGCGACTCCAGTGCAGTACTGAAGGAGTGCTGCACTGTTCGAAGTGCTGTCTTTCGGATGAGATGTTAAATCGGATGAGGCATCCGCCCCCTCAAGTGGATGTATAAGATCTGATGACACTGTTTCGAAGAATTTAAGAACATAAGAACATAAGAAATAGGAGCAGGAGTAGGACACCTAGTCCCTCGAGCCTGCTCCACCATTTAGCAAGATCATGGCTGATCTGATCATGGACTGAGCTGCACTTCCCTGCCTGCTCCCCATAACCCTTTACTCCCTGTGGCTCAAAAATCTGTCGATCTCCGCCTTAAATATATTCAATGACCCAGCCTCCACAGCTCTTTGGAGCAGAGAATTCCACAGATTTACAGATGGTTGAGAAGAAATTCCTCCTCATCTTAGTTTTAAATGGGCGGTGTCCTGGCTAATATTTATCCTTCAACCAACACCTAAAACAGATGATCTGGTTATTATTTCATTGCTGGTTGTGGGAACTTGCTGTGCGCATATTAGCTGCCGTGCTTCCTACATTACAACAGTGACTGCACTTCAAAAGTATTTAATTGGCTGTAAAGTGCGGGAGCGATGGAATACAAAAGCAGGGTGGTCCTGCTGCAACTGTACAGGGTATTGGTGAGGCCGCACCTGGAGTACTGCGTGCAGTTTTGGTCACCTTACTTAAGGAAGGATATACTAGCTTTGGAGGGGGTACAGAGACGATTCATGAGGCTGATTCCGGAGATTAGAGGGTTACCTTATGATGATAGATTGAGTAGACTGGGTCTTTACTGTTGGAGTTCAGAAGGATGAGGGTTGATCTTAGAGAAACATTTAAAATAATGAAAGGGATAGACAAGATAGAGGCAGAGAGGTTGTTTCCACTGGTAGGGGAGACTAGAACTAGGGGGCACAGCCTCAAAATACGGGGGAGCCAATTTAAAACCGAGTTGAGAAGGAATTTCTTCTCCCAGAGGGTTGTGAATCTGTGGAATTCTCTGCCCAAGGAAGCAGTTGAGGCTAGCTCATTGAATGTATTCAAATCACAGATAGATAGATTTTTAATTAATAAGGGTTATGGGGAGCGGGCGGGTAAGTGGAGCTGAGTCCACGGCCAGATCAGCCATGATCTTGTTGAATGGCAGAGCAGGCTCGAGGGGCTAGATGGCCTACTCCTGTTCCTAATTCTTATGTTCTTATGTTCTTATGGGACATCCTGAGGTCATGAAAGGCACCATATTTCTTTTACTTCCTCGGCATGGATCACAGTTTGAACTAATTGCGTGTTTGTCAACATTCAGGATCTTCAGGTGAGTCCTTTGCTTGTTGTATGGCTGCTTGGGGTGGGCTGAAAGGTCAATCTGGTATGTGTCATGGCTGCAAACTGCTTGCCTCCTGCTGGACTAGTTGGGATGTTGTGTGGTTGGAGGAGACAGACTGCTCTCTGTTTTCACCTGGCTGCATTGACCTACTTGAACATAAGAACATAAGAATTAGGAACAGGAGTAGGACATCTAGCCCCTCGAGCCTGCTCCGGCATTCAACAAGATCATGGCTGATCTGGCCGTGGACTCAGCTCCACTTACCCGCCCGCTCCCCGTAACCCTTAATTCCCTTATTGGTTAAAAATCTATCTATCTGTGATTTGAATACATTCAATGAGCTAGCCGCAACTGCTTCCTTGGGCAGAGAATTCCACAGATTCACAACCCTCTGGGAGAAGAAATTCCTTCTCAACTGGGTTTTTTAAATTGGCTCCCCCGTATTTTGAGGCTGTGCCCCCAGTTCTAATCTCCCCGACCAGTGGAAACAACCTCTCTGCCTCTATCTTGTCTATCCCTTTCATTATTTTAAATGTTTCTATAAGATCACCCCTCATCCTTCTGAACTCCAACGAGTAAAGACCCAGTCTACTCAATCTATCATCATAAGGTAACCCCCTCGTCTCCAGAATCAGCCGAGTGAATCGTCTCTGTACCCCCTCCAAAGCTAGTATATCCTTCCTCAAGTAAGGTGACCAAAACTGCACGCAGTACTCCAGGTGCGGCCTCACCAATACTCTGTACAGTTGCAGCAGGACCTCCCTGCTTTTGTACTCCATCCCTCTCGCAATGAAGGCCAACATTCCATTCGCCTTCCTGATTACCTGCTGCACCTGCAAACTAACTTTTTTTTGGGATTCATGCATAAGGATTTTATGTGGCGGTCGGAAGAGAGGGCTGTGGCTGGTGAGGTGACCAGGGTCAGGGACCTGCTCGATGGCGGAGGAGCGGGCTGGATGGCGCCAGACACGCTGGCGCGGCGCCTGAATTCTGCCAACGTCCGCCACGCGGCCGATGCCATCGAGTCGCTAAAAACAGCTCTGGGCCCTGACTCCGTCAGGTGCATCGAGGAGGCTCAAGCACGTGGGGAGATCCCGTCCGAACTGACCCCCGTCCGGACGGAATTCCTCATTGGCGCCAAACCCCGGAACCTCCCTCGGGGGCCGGCGCCTCACAACTTGAGCCGCCTCGGGGAAATCCCCTCCGTGCCTTTCAGTTCCGCGCGGAGGGGTTTCCTGTACGGGCTGCTCCTGCACACCCTCAACTTTGCCATCCTCGCCGGCCGTCCGGACACGCCATGGCGTACCATCTTGCCGTCCGGAGGAGGCGGGGGTCCCCGATGGAGGGCACTCTACGCAGGGGTCCTCCCACTATTCATCGGGGACTTGGCCTGGAGGGTGGTACACGGAGCAGTGCCGTGCAACAAATTTTTAAGCCGGTTCACGGACTCCCAGGCCGCCTGCAATTTCTGCGGTCTGGAGGAGTCCGTGTTCCATGTTTTTATTGAGTGCACAAGGTTGCAGCCCCTGTTCCATTATTTGAAGGGGCTGCTCCTGAAATTCTGGCTGCACTTCAGTCCCACTCTCCTGATCTTTGGGCACCCTGTGCGGAGGGGAGCGGGTAGGTCCGAGGGCCTCCTCGTAGGACTGCTCCTGGGCACGGCCAAGGGTGCCATCAGCCGGTCCAGGCAGCGGGCGGTCGAGGGGGTCGTTCAACCTGACTGCCTGCCTCTCTTCCGCTCTTACATCCGGTCCAGGGTGTCCTTGGAGATGGAGCACGCGGTGTCCACCGGTACGCTCGCGGCCTTCCGCGAGAGGTGGGCACCGGAGGGACTGGAGTGCATCATCACGCCCGGCAACCAAATTTTAATTTGATTTTACGTTTTAAAGTTTAATTTGTTTTCATTGCCGGTGCTTTTAGTGTCCCCCTCCCCTTTTATAGGGGGCACTGGAAAAATTTGATTTTAGCGCCCCAAAAAAACCAAAAAAAAAAAAAATTAATTAAAAAAAAAGGGGCCTTGAAAATGTCTGCTGTGTCAACCAGGTCGGGTGGCATGGTTTTAATGTTTATGTTTTTGCAGGTAAACTCAAAAGAGTTTCATGCATAAGGACCCCCAGGTCCATCTGCACCGCAGCATGTTGTAATTTCTCCCCATTCAAATAATATTCCCTTTTACTGTTTTTTTTTCCAAGGTGGATGACCTCACATTTTCCGACATTGTATTCCATCTGCCAAATCTTAGCCCATTTGTTTAACCTATCTAAATCTCTTTGCAGCCTCTCTGTGTCCTCTACACAACCCGCTTTCCCACTAATCTTTGTGTCATCTACAAATTTTGTTTCACGACACTCTGTCCCCTCTTCCAGGTCATCTACTGTATATTGTAAACAGTTGTGGTCCCAGCACCGATCCCTGTGGCACACCACTAACCACCGATTTCCAACCCGAAAAGGACCCATTTATCCCGACTCATTGCTTTCTGTTAGCCAGCCAATTCTCGATCCATGCTAATACATTTCCTCTGACTCCGCGTACCTTTATCTTCTGCAATAACCTTTTGTGTGACACCTTATCGAATGCCATTTGGAAATCTAAATAAACCACATCCATCGGTACACCTCTATCCACCATGCTCGTTATATCCTCAAAGAATTCCAGTAAATTAGTTAAACATGATTTCCTCTTCATGAAGCCATGTTGTGTCTGCTTGATTGCACTATTCCTATCTAGATGTCCCACTATTTCTTCCTTAATGATAGCTTCAAGCATTTTCCCCACTACAGATGTTAAACTAACCGGGCTATAGTTACCTGCCTTTTGTCTGCCCCCTTTTTTAAACAGAGGCGTTACATTAGCTGCTTTCCAATCCGCTGGTACCTCCCCAGAGTCCAGAGAATTTTGGTAGATTATAACTGCTATAACTTCCGCCATGTCTTTTAATACCCTGGGATGCATTTCATCAGGACCAGGGGACTTGTCTGCCTTGAGTCCCATTAGCCTGTCCAACACTACCTCCCTAGTGATAGTGATTATCTCAAGGTCCTCCCTTCCCACATTCCTGTGACCAGCAATTTTTGGCATGGTTTTTGTGTCTTCCACTGTGAAGATCAAAGCAAAATAATTGTTTAAGGTCTCAGCCATTTCCACATTTCCCATTATTAAACCCCCCTTCTCATCTTCTAAGGGACCAACATTTGCTTTACTTTAGTCACTCTCTTCCATTTTATATATCGGTAAAAGCTTTTACTGTCTGTTTTTATGTTTTGCGCAAGTTTACTTTCGCAATCTATCTTTCCTTTCTTTATTGCTTTCTTAGTCATTCTTTGCTGTTGTTTAAAATTTTCCCAATCTTCTAGTTTCCCACTAACCTTGGCCACCTTATACGCATTGGTTTTTAATTTGATACTCTCCTTTATTTCCTTGGTTATCCACTGTTGGTTATCCCTTCTCTTACCACCCTTCTTTTTCACTGGAATATATTTTTGTTGAGCACTATAAAAGAGCTCCTTAAAAGTCCTCCACTGTTCCTCAATTGTGCCACCATTTAGTCTGTGTTCCCAGTCTACTTTAGCCAACTCTGCCCTCATCCCACCGTAGTCCCCTTTGTTTAAGCATAGTACGCTGGATTGAGACACTACTTCCTCACCCTCAATCTGTATTACAAATTCAACCATACTGTGATCACTCATTCCGAGAGGATCTTTTACTAGGAGATCGTTTATTATTCCTGTCTCATTACACAGGACCAGATCTAAGATAGTTTGCTCCCTTGTAGGTTCTGTACATACTGTTCTAAGAAACAATCCCGCATGCATTCTATGAATTCCGTTTCCAGGCTACCCTGTGCGATTTGATATGACGAATCGATATGTAGGTTAAAATCCCCCATGATTACTACCGTTCCTTTTTTACATGCCTTTATTATTCCCTTGATTATTGTCCGCCCCACCGTGAAGTTATTATTTGGGGGCCTATAAACTACGCCCATCAGTGACTTTTTCCCCTTACGATCTCTAATCTCCACCCACAATGATTCAACATTTTGTTCATTAGAGCCAATACCATCTCTCACAACTGCCCTGATATCATCCTTTATTAACAGAGCTACCCCACCTCCTTTCCCTTCTTGTCTATCCTTCCGAATTATCAGATACCCATGTATGTTTAATTCCCAGTCTTGGCCACCCTGCAACCATTTCTGTAATGGCCACCAAATCATACACATTTGCAATGATTAGTGCCGTCAACTCATTTACTTTATTTCGAATGCTGCGTGCGTTTAGGTAGAGTGTTTTAATACTAGTTTTTAAACCATGATTTTTAGTTTTGACCCCTTCTGCAGCCTCTTTATATTCATACATATTGTCCCTTCCTATCACCTTGTGGTTTACACTTACCCCAGTGCTACTCTGTTCTGTTGCCTCCTGCCTTTTGCATTCTTTCTTGGGGTCCTGTTCATCTGCATTCTCACCCACTCTAACTAGCTCAGAGCCCTCTCTTGGGTTCTGAATACTCCTCGCATTGAGGCACCGAGCTTTCAGGCTTGCCTTTTTATTACACTTTGATCCTTTAGAATTTTGCTGTACAGTGGCCCTTTTTGTTTTTTGCCTTGGGTTTCTCTGCCCTCCACTTTTACTCATCTCCTTTCTGTCTTTTGCTTCTGTCTCCATTTTGTTTCCCTCTGTCTCCCTGCATTGGTTCCCATCCCCCTGCCATATTAGTTTAACTCCTCCGCAACAGCACCAGCAAACACTCCCCCTCGGACATTGGTTCCGGTCCTGCCCAGGTGCAGACCGTCCGGTTTGTACTGGTCCCACTCCCCCAGAACTGTTCCAATGCCCCAGGAATTTGAATCCCTCCCTTCTGCACCACTGCTCAAGCCACGTATTCATCTGTGCTATCCTGCGATTCCGACTCTGACTATCCCGAGATTACTACTTTTGAGGTCCTACTTTTTAATTTAGCTCCTCGCTCCTTAAATTCATCTCGTAGGACCTCATCCCTTTTTTTACCTATGTCGTTGGTACCAATGTGCACCACGACAACTGGCTGTTCTCCCTCCCTTTTCAGAATGTCCTGCACCCGCTGCGAGACATCCTTGACCCTTGCACCAGGGAGGCAACATACCATCCTGGAGTCTCGGTTGCAGCCGCAGAAACACCTATCTATTCCCCTTACAATGGAATCCCCTATCACTATCGCTCTCCCACTCTTTTTTCTGCCCTTCTGTGCAACAGAGCCAGCCACGGTGCCATGAACTTGGCTGCTGCTGCCCTCCTCTGATGAGTCATCCCCCTCAACAGTACTCAAAGCGGTGTATCTGTTTTGCAGGGGGATGACTGCAGGGGACCCCTGCACTACCTTCCTTGCACTGCTCTTCCTGCTGATCTTCCATTCCCTCGCTGGCTGTAGACCCTTCACCTGCGGTAAGACCAACTCGCTACACGTGCTACTCACGTCATTCTCAGCATCATGCAGTGGCTGGAGTATGGCATAACTGATCAGGCCATCACCACAGGCTCAATTTTGCCCGAGGCCATTTTTTGACGTATTTCCAGAGTTACGCCCGTTTTTCTTGGCCAGAAATACTCCAAAATATTTGTGCCAAATTTCCGCACTGTACTTTTCAAATTTGCCGCCGCGCAGCCTGTCCAGTCACCTTGTGGGGTGGAGCCTGCTGTCTGCGCTGAAAAAACTATGCTGTAACTTCTGCGCTTGCGCGAAAAAAAATTGACGTTTTTGACATGATTCCTATGCCCAGTACAGCTCCCGGTCTGCAATCGGCCATTTTTAAAGAGCCAGTTGTGTATGTGAGAACGTTGAGTGCTGTGTGAGAACATTAGAAAAATCGGAGCTACAATACAAGATGCAACGCGGTGCAAGGACAAAGAATTTCTTACAGGAGGAAGTGGAGGCATGTTACTCTAATTGAGACCAGATGGCAGGAGCTGGACACCAGCAGAGGTCACATAAAAGTTCCACCCAAAGAAACAAAGAAATGCTGGAACCAACTTGCAGAAGATTACTATGGAATGGTGACCACCCTATGATCTGGAGAGCAGTGCAAAAAGAAGAGGCAGGACCTTGGTCAAGTAGTTAGTGTAAGTAATATTTTCATTTTTCAATGGAATTGCAATTGTAAATGTGACCATCTGTATAGATCATGGATAGAGGATTGACTAACGAACAGAAAACAAAGAGTTGGGATAAATGGTTCATTCTTGGGTTGGCAATCAATAACTAGTGGGGGTGCCATGGGGATCAATGCTGGGACCCCAACTATTTACAATCTATATTAACGACTTGGAAGAAGGGACCGAGTGTAACGTAGCCAAGTTTGCTGACGATATAAAGATGGGAGGAAAAGCAATGTGTGAGGAGGACACAAAAAATCTGCAAAAGGACATAGACAGGCTAAGTGAGTGGGCAAAAATTTGGCAGATGGAGTATAATGTTGGAAAGTGTGAGGTCATGCACTTTGGCAGAAAAAATCAAAGAGCAAATTATTATTGTTATGTATTTAACCCCTTGTAACCTTGTAACCTGCATCACACCTGTCCACCAGAGGGCCTACCTGTTGGAGTCCCAAGGGAACCCAGCATCCCTTGGGAGTACAGTATATTAGCAGGTCACCCATGAGGTACCTACACTCTGGAACTACAATAAAGGAGCAAAGGCCACACTTGCTCATTACGCACAGTACTCAGTCTGACCATTTATTATGAGTATAACAATTGGCAACGAGGTAACGAACAGCGCAAAAATGCAAAGAACAGTCGGCATCCTTGAGAAGTTCTCAGAGGGGGGATGATTGGGAGGCCTTCATGGAGCGACTCGTAGCCAATGAGCTGGAAGGGGACAAGAACGCGACCAAACGAAGGGAGATCCTCCTAACCGTCTGTGGGGCCACCACCTATGGCCTCATGAAGAATCTCCTGGCCCCGGCTAAACTAACAACTAAATCCAATGAAGAATTGTGTACTCTGGTCCGGGAGCACCTAAATCCTAAGGAAAGCGTTTTGATGGCAAGATATCAGTTCTGCACGTGTCAATGATTGGAGGGCCAGGAAGTGGTGAGCTACATCGCCGAACTAATGCACCTTGCAGGACATTATGAGTTTGAGGGATTCCGAGAACAAATGCTCAGAGACTTTTTTGTACTGGGCATCGGACATGAGACAATCCTTCGCAAACTGTTGACTGTAGAAACTCCGAATCTGAGTAAAGCCATAACGATAGCCGAAGCATTTATGTCCACCAGCGACAACACCAAGCAGATTTCACAGAACAAAGAGGTTTCGGCCAGTACTGTGCATAAAGTAACGTCGGTTTTGAGCAGAAATGTACAGGGCAGAATGTACACGCCAGCTGCTGTGGCCCGACCTCAATTGACCCAGAGTCCGCCATCATCTGTTAATGTGAGGCAGTTAACACCCTGTTGGCGCTGCGGAGGTGATCATCGGCCCCATCAATGCCGCTTTAAGCACTATGCGTGCAATGGCTGCAGAGGACACCTCCAACGAATGTGCAGGTAAGCTGCAAACCCTGCAAACCACCACGTTGAAGAGGAAGATCGGTCCACAGTGGATCAGATGGAATTAGAAACTCGTACGGAGGAGGCAGAGGTGTATGGGGTACACACGTTCATGAAGAAATGCCCACCAATAATGTTGAAAGTTGAACTGAACGGTATTCCAATGTCTACGGAGATGGACACAGGGGCAAGTCAGTCCATAATGAGTAAAACGGCCTTTGACAGGCTGTGGGGGAAGAAGGCCCAAGCTCAGCCCCCTTCACACAAAGTTAATGACTTATACAATGGAACTAATCCCGGTAATTGGCAGTGCTGAAGTCAAAGTCTCCTATGATGGAGCAGGACACGAACTCCCGCTATGGATTGTCCAGAGGATGGCCCCACGTTATTTGACAGAAGCTGGCTGGGGAAAATCCAGTGGAACTGGGACGATATTCGAGCACTCTCATCAGTTGACGACACCGCATCTACCCAGGTTCTAAGCAAGTTCCCATCGTTATTCAAGCGAGGCATTGGAAGTTTCTCGGGGGCGAAAGTGCAGATCCATTTGGTTCCTGTTATGCGACCCATCCACCACAAGGCTCGGGCGGTACCGTACATGATGCATGAAAAAGTCGAAATCGAGCTGGTCAGGCTGCAATGCGAAGGCATCATCGCGCCGGTGGAATTCAACGACCGGGCCAGTCCGATTATTCTGGTACTCAAGGAGGACAGTACAGTTAGAATTTGTGGTGATTATAAAGTAACCGTTTTTCACTGCAGGACCAATACCCGCTACCCAAGGCAGACGACCTATTTGCGACCCTGGCTGGAGGGAAGACGTTCACCAAGCTGGAGCTGGCCTCAGCCTACAGGACACAGGAGCTGGAGGAGTCTTTGAAAGACCTCACCTGCATCAACATGCACAAAGGTCTATTTATTTACAACCGGTGCCCGTTCGG
This sequence comes from Pristiophorus japonicus, assembly GCF_044704955.1. Classification (NCBI taxonomy): domain Eukaryota; kingdom Metazoa; phylum Chordata; class Chondrichthyes; family Pristiophoridae; genus Pristiophorus; species Pristiophorus japonicus. The sequence goes on along the minus strand of NC_091981.1, from coordinate 269,631,861 downwards.
GATTCGGTCGGCTGCAGCGATCTTCCAGTGAAACATGGAAAGCCTGTTAAAGTCGGTTCCTTTTACAGTGGTCTTCCAGGACGACATATTGGTTACAAGTCGGGACACCATGGAGCACTTGAAGAACCTGGAGGAGGTTCTTAATCGATTGGATCGCGTGGGGCTCAGGTTGATAAGCTCGAAGTGTGTTTTCCTGGCAAAGGACGTCGAATTCTTAGGAACAAGAATCGCAGCAGACGGCATCAGACCCACCGACGCCAAGGTGGAGGCCATCAAAACGCGCCGTGACCACGGAACGTGACGGAGCTGCGGTCGTTTCTGGGACTCCTTAACTACTTCGGTAATTTCCTACCTGGGTTAAGCACCCTACTAGAACCCCTGCATGCGCTACTGCGCAAGGGAGACGACTGGGTATGGGGGAATTCACAAGAGTCTGCCTTTAAGAAAGCCAGAAATTTACTGTGTTCTAACAAACTGCTTGTCCTGTATAACCCATGTTAGCGACTCGTGTTAGCTTGTGATGCGTCGTCATATGGGGTTGGGTGTGTGTTACAACAGGCTAATGAATCGGGAATTTTGGAACCGGTTGCGTATGCATCCAGGAGTATGTCCAAGGCCAAAAGAGCCTACAGTATGGTTGAAAAAGAGGCTCTGGCATGCGTTTACGGGGTAGAAAAAAAATGCACCAGTACTTGTTTGGCCTCAAGTTAGAACTTGAAACAGACCACAAGCCGCTCATATCGCTATTCTCGGAGAGCAAAGGGATTAATACCAATGCCTCTGTCCACATCCAAAGAATGGAGCTCACGCTGTCAGCATACAACTATGTAATTCACCACAGACCAGGCACAGAGAACTGCGCAGATGCTCTCAGTCGGCCACCGGGGTGGAAATGGCACAGCCAGAGGACTTGCTTATGGTCATGGAGGCATTTGAGAACGAGAAATCCTCCGTTACGGCCTGCCAGATCAGGACCTGGACCAGCCAGGATCCTTTACTGGCCCTGGTAAAAAACTGTGTCCTTCATGGGAGCTGGTCCAGTGTTCCATTGGAGATGCCGGAAGTGATTCAAAGATAATTAAAGTTACATGCTCTGTTGAAGATTTTGTTCATGGGAATAAAACTTATTTGATTGTTGGAGAGAGCAATTTCAGAGACGCAAAGATGAGCTGTCCCTGCAGGCGGACTGTCTCTTGTGGGGCAATCGTGTGGTCTTACCCAAGAAAGGAAGAGACACATTTATTGGGGGACTACACAGCACTCACCCAGGCATCGTGATGATGAAAGCCATAGCCAGATCCCACGTGTGGTGGCCAGGCATCAACTCCGATTTAGAGTCATGTGTACGCCACTGCAACGCTTGCTCTCAGTTGAGTAATGCACCAGAGAGGCACCGTTTATGGTCCTGGCCATCCAAACCATAGTCGAGGATCCATGTAGACAATGCAGGCCCATTCCGAGGCAAAATGTTTTTGCTTCTCGGCATGTTTACTCAAAATGGATTGAATGTGCAAGAATGTCTGGAAGCACATCCACGGCCACCATTAAAACTCTAAGAGGTATGTTTGTCACGCACGACCTGCCCGATGTCCTAGTCAGCGACAATGGGCCATGCTTCACAAGTGCCGAATTCAAAGAATTCATGATCCGCGATGGGACCAAACATGTCACATCTGCGCCGTTCAAGCCCGCATCCAATGGCTAGGCAAAACGGGCAGTCCAGACCATCAAGCAAAGCTTGAAATGCGTGTTGGAAGGCTCCCTGCAGACCCGACTATCCCGAGTACTGCTCAGCTACCGCACCAGACCCCACTCACTCATAGGGATTCCCCCAGCCGAGCTGCTCATGAAAAGGGCGCTTAAAACAAGGCTCTCTCTGGTCCACCCTTATCTACATGATCACTGGAGGACAAGCGGCATCAACAGAGTGTGCAAACTTGTCACGCGATATTGAGATTAATAATCCTGTGTTTGTGCTCAATTATGGACATGGTCCCAAATGGCTCGCTGGCACGGTCACAGCCAAAGAGGGGAGTAGGGTGTTTCAGATCAAACTGACCAGTGGATAAATGCACAGAAAACACTTGGACCAAATTAAACTGTGGTTCACCAACAGCTACGAACAACCTGAAGAGGACACCACCAACTTTGACCTTCCAACACACACACAAGTGGCAACTGACATCACAGTTGACCATGAAACCAAACTCATCATCCCCAGCAGCCCGGCAAGGCCGGCTGCCCAACAGCCCAATGAAGAACTGACCAACCCACCCACACCAACATTTGCACCGAGACGATCGACAAGGGAGCGCAGAGCCCCAGATCGTCTCACCTTGTAAATAAGTGTATTGTTGACTTCACAGGGGAGTGATGTTATGTTTTTAACCCCTTGTAACCTTGTAACCTGCATCACACCTGTCCACCAGAGGGCCTACCTGTTGGAGTCCCAAAGGATCCCATCATCCCTTGGGAGTACAGTATATAAGAGATACCTGCACTCTGGAACTACAATAAAGGAGCTAAGGTCACACTTGCTCATTACACACAGTACTCAGTCTGACCATTTATTATGAGTATAACAATTATTTAAATGGAGAAAGATTGCAAAGTGTTGCAGTACAGCGGGACCTGGGGGTACTTGAAACACAAAAGGATAGTATGTGTAATGTCTGTAAGCTTGTAATGTTTGTAGCTCCACACTGTGGATGTGGACGTATTGTGTATTGCAAGTGCAGGGTTAATAATAAACAGAACCGGCAGATTTCCGGAGACTTCCGAGAGAGCTGCCTGCCATGTTAGGAAGCTGTGTGTGATGTGCTCTGTGAATATATCACTTTGGCGATGAGGATGGGATTTTTTGGATGATTTAAAGCTGAAATTTTGTTGGTGAAGGATTCAGCCAGCCGACAGAAGAGTTTGGAAGTTTCTGTCTTTGAAAAAAGCTACAAAAATCTGAGGTAAAATACAGCACACGGTGTGAACAACTAGAGGTTAAAATGGGATGTGTATTGGGATATTTGGGTGAATACAGACATGACCGGGAACGTTTTAAAGCGTATGTGGATCGGCTAGAAATGTATTTCACTGCAAATAACATAATCGAAGTTCCAGTGCAGAACCGGGCTGTGTTGGAACGTAAGAAAGCGATCTTCTTATCAGAGGCAGGTCCGGCATTATATGACCCTCTTGTAAATCTTCTTGCGCCTGACGAGCCAAAATACACAATTCTTAAAGAGATTTTAATGAAGCTGGTGCAGCATTATAACCCCAAACCGTTCGAAATGGCTGAAAGCTATCGTTTCGGGATTCGGAATCAAAAGGCTGATGAAAGTATCAGTGATGACATCATTGCATTAAAGAAGCACTGTAATTTTGGAAACTTTCAAAACCGATCATTACGGGATCGTTTTGTTTGTGGGGTGAAAAATTATGCAATCAGAAGGAAGTTATTGACGACGGATGACTTGACTTTTGAGATTGCTTGTCAGACAGCGAGGTTGATGGGAATGGCCGAACAATATTCCCGAGAATTAAATAATAATTACAGTCATTAGTCAACTGAGGTAAATCACCTGCAGGTTCAAAGTAAAAGATGGGCATCGCCGAAAGTCTCAAAAACTGGAAATTCTACCAGAGCGTTGAAGTCGTGCTACAGGTGCCTGGGACAACACACTGCTCAAAGTTGTCCATACATGAAGGCAGAGTGTTTCTTCTGCAGAAAGACTGGGCATCTTGCGAAGGCATGCTAACTGAAGGGTAAACCAGTTTTTAAAGCTATGAGTCCAGCATTCAAAGCTATGAGTAGAAATCCCAAGAGACTATATAGCATGGAAGAACAACAACAGGACGAGGAGATGTTAGAGTTACACTTCATCAGAAGCACGAGGTTAACGGACAGCGATTCAGAAAGCATCAAAATCCACATAGATGTTGCGGGATTCAAGATACCAATGGAAATTGACACGGGTGCCTCCGTGAGTGTAGTACTGGAGTCACTATACCGCGACAAATTGCGTGATTTCCAACTGGAGAAATCCAAGATAGACCTGCGGGGCTACTCGGGAGAGAAAACTCCTGTGGTAGGTCGTATTACTGTACTGGTGAAATATAAAGATCAATTTCAGAACTTGCCTCTAATAGTAGTGAAAGGAGACAATCTGCCTTACCAGGAAGTAATTGGTTGAGCTCACTGAAGCTGGATTGGAGTAAGATTTTTTGTGTGGAAGCGAGATTTTCATCAACGGCTGAGGTTATCAAGAAGTATCCGAAGGTGTTCTGTAAATCGGGCAGTCCAATCCAAGGCTTCAAGGCGAGTGTCAGGGTGCGGAAGGACGCTAGATCGGTTTACTGCAAGCCACGTTCCGTACCATATGCACTCAAGGAGAAAGTTGAGCAAGAACTCAAAAGACTAGAGACTGAGAACATTATTTGTAAGATAGATCGATGTAATTGGGCTACACCCATTGTTGTTGTACCTAAGTCCGATGGTAAGGTAAGATTGTGTGGTGATTATAAAGTAACTGTAAATCAGGTTCTAGAGGGTAATGTCCCCAATACATTGCCGAATATAGAAGATTTGTTCACAACACTGACAGGTGGTCAGATCTTCTCAAAATTGGATCTTACGAATGCCTACATACAGCTTGAACTAGATGAGGAATCCAAATCATGTTTGACTATAAATACTCAACTAGGCCGATTTCAATTTAATAGGGCTACCTTTTGGAGTGTCTTCGCCCCTGCCATATTCCAAGGGGTGATGAACCAGATTTTGCAAGGTATTGAAGGGGTAGTATGTTATTTGATGAATTGCCAGTCACAGCTGAAGAGATTGGTAGAGCAACCAAACGTGACCCAGTGATGTTAAAGGTGTATGATTATATTGCAAATGGATGGCCAAACCAGGTAACAGATAAAGATACACATCCATTCTTCATTCGTAGGAATGAATTATCAGTCGATAAAGATTGTATCATGTGGGGTGTAAGAGTGGTTATACCAAATAAATTCAGGTCCAAATTATTAGAAGACCTCCATGACCAGCACCTGGAAATGTGCTTGACCAAGAGTTTTGCACGCAGTTATTTATGGTGGCCAGGTTTTGATAAAGATATAGAGTACATCGTGAGTCAGTGTACGACATGTCAATCAGTAAGCAAGCAACCACCACCAGTACCATTACAGTCATGGAAATGACCTCCCAGGGTGTGGCAAAGACTACATATTGATTTTGCTGAGTTAGAAGGACAACAATTGTTCATTGTGATTGATAGTCATTCATAGTGGGTTGAGGTGTTTCCAATGTGGAAAATAACAAGAAGTAAAAAATAGGACCATTTACCGAAAAAAATTTTCTGCATTTGGCCTCCCTGAAGAAATTGCTTCGGATAATGGACCACAATTTCGTTCAGAAGAATTTGCACAATTCACGAGCAAAAATGGTGTGAAACATACCAAGGTTCCACCATACCATCCTGCTTCGAATGGTGCAGCAGAGCGCACTGTACAAATTGTAAAACGTGCCCTCATAAAACAAATGTTAGATCCAAATCCAAGGAAACGACAGTTGTCATTGGATCACAACTTGGCTAATTTTTGATTACATATCGAAATACTCCTCTTACAACTACTGGTAGAACACCAGCAGAGTTGTTTCTCAAATGACAGCCTTGATCCAGATTCTCGTTGTTAAAGCCAAATTTAGCACACTCCGTAGAAGAGACACAATTAAGACAGAAAGAGAACCATGATAAAGGTAGAGTAAAAGAGAGAAGTGTGAAATTAAACCAGAAGGTGAGAGTGAAGAACCATCACCATAAATGGTTAAAGTGGTTACCAGGAAGAGTGGTGAAGATATGTGGTCCTCGCACATATTTGGTAAAGATGTTTGATAATGGACATGTTAGGATTGTTCATATTGATCATATTTTACCTACAGACATGGAAAGAGTTGAAGGTGGGAATGATTCAATTATTTCTGACTCATCAGATAGTTTTGATATACCAGTAACAAATCCTAAATCCAATGTACTGGAAACAAATCCAGGAGAGAATCAGAATAAAAGTCTGAGTCCGAGTCAGGAAAACAAAGAGCCTGATGTTAGAGTGAGTTCAAATGAAAATCAAGGAAATTCCGTGGAGGAAAACATTCCTCAGGATGAGCCGCGAATGAGTTTAGATTCGATACCATGTTTGGAAGGTTCTGTTTGAGAGCGAAGGTATCCTCTTTGGAACAGAAAACAAATGGTAAAGTTAAGTTTGTAAATATTTTTTAAAAAAATTTATATCCTGTGTTATGTATAAACATGAAAGTTATGTATGATGTTTGTTATGATGGCTTCTTCATTAAGGAGGGAAAAGTGTAATGTCTGTAAGCTTGTAATGTTTGTAGCTCCACACTGTGGATGTGGACGTATTGTGTACTGCAAGTGAAGGGTTAATATTAAACAGAACCGGCAGATTTCCGGAGACTTCCAAGAGAGCTGCCTGCCATGTTAGGAAGCTGTGTGTGCTGTGTGTGTGCTGTGTGAATATATCACAGTATGCAGGTGCAGCAAGTGATCAGGAAGGCCAATTGCCTTTGCCTTTATTGCAAAGGGGGTGGAGTATAAAAACAGCGAAGTCTTGCTACAGTTGTACAGAGCATTGCTGAGTCCACACCTGGAATACTAATTGCAGTTTTGGTATCCATATTTATAAAACGATATACTTGCTTTGGAGACAGTTCAGAGAAGGTTCACTAGGTTGATTCTGGAGATGAGGGGGTTGATTTATGAGGAAAGGTTGAGTAGGTTGGGCCTCTACTCATTGGAATTCTGAAGAATGAGAGGTGATCTTATCGAAACGTATAAGATTATGAGGGGGCTTGACAAGGTGGATGCAGAGAGGATATTTCCACTGATGGGGGAGATTAGAACTAGAGTGCATGATCTTAGAATAAGGGGCCGCCCATTTAAAACAGAGATGAGGAGAAATTTCTTCTCTCAGAGGGTTGTGGATCTGTGGAATTTGCTGCCTCAGAGAACTGTGGAAGCTGGGACATTGAATAAATTTAAGACAGAAATAGACAGTTTCTTAAATAAGGGGTTATAGAGAGCGGGAAGGGAAGTGGACCTGAGTATATTATCGGATCAGCCATGATCGTATTAAATGGCAGAGCGGGCTCGAGGGGCCGTATGGCCTACTCCTGCTCCTATTTCTTATGTCCCACCCAGCAGAAAGGCACCCTCTCTAAAAAGTTATATTTTCATCTTTGCAGAGTAAGGTGCCACACAACAAAAGGGAAAGAACTTGAACAGGAGGAGGCCCGACAAATCTGCAGCCACTGACACCCTTGGAAGAGAGGGTCGCTACTTTGATGGGTCCTGCCTGGAGAAAAGCAACCACCACTGCACAAGCTGGGCCCACACTCAAGGGAGAGGGTAAGTTCTGCAAATTCCACAGTCTGGTTTTGCTAAATATTAAGTATTGCGTGGGCTAGCCATGCTTCGGTTCATGGAGATGTCTCCGTCAACTACGCTTCGGTTGATGCAATGTGTTTTCATTCATCGTGGTCACTCAAATCAGCCTGCTGCCTGTGCTGTGTGAGCCTACTCATGCCACCCACCCTGCCCCCTCCTCTGCTGCTAACCATTTGTCTGTTCCGTTATATTTTGCAGAACTTGAGGCCATCCCTGACGATGCAGAAAAAAATTCAGACGCAGGCGAGCCTGAAGAGGAGAACATTTTCCAATCCCACTTTCTAGACCAAGAGCATGGGGGTGAGGGGGAGGGAGAGGAGGAGGGGATGGAGGTGGATGAAGTCCCCACTGTTTTACTGACTTTTGAGGAGGAGTACTTGCATGGTTTCCTCGTCCTCGTCCTCGTCCTCCTGTTCGTCATCTGCATCTTTCTCATCATCATCATCAGCCTCTCTCACTGCAGGTGGGTCTTCCACTACCAGGTGCTGCTGCCTCATGATGGCTAAGTTATGCAGCATGCAGCACACAACAGTGAACTGACCAACAATCTCGGGGGAGTATTACAAGTAGCCTCCGGAACGGTCCAGGCATCGGAAACGCTGTTTCAAAATCCAATGGTCCCCTCTATTATGCTGCGCGTCGCAATGTGCGACATGTTGTATTCCCAGTCAGCTTCCGTCCGGGTTATGCGTAGGGGCATCATGAGCCAGGTGGCGAGGCCGTACCCTTTGTCTCCCTGTAGCCAGCTCTGCCCTTCTGGCTGCTGCTGAAACATGGCAGATATAATGCTCTCGTGTAGGATGAACGCATCATGGGTGCTCCTAGGGTATCTTGCATCAACTGACATGATGCGATGCATGTTATCACGCACGAGTTGTACATTAATGGAGTGGAAGCTTTTTCTGTTCCTGTACATTTTGGAATCCTCCCGAGGTGCTCACAAGGTGATGTGGGTACAATCAATGCAGCTCTGTACCTTTGGGAAGCCAGCAATCCTGGAGAAGCCCGCAGCCCTGTTACGCATTGCCTGGGCGGTCATGAGGAACTTTATGTAGTCATTCCTCCAGGCATATAGTGCAGCTGTCACCTGCCGAATGCAGACATGTGTTGCATGTTGAGAAATGGCGCACACATCCCCAGTTGTAGCTTGGAAGGATCCAGATGCATAGAATTAGAGTGCAGCTGTAACCTTCACTTCAACTGAAAAAGCAGTCCTCCTGATGCTTCTAGGTTGCAGGTCTGCTTTAACCAACTCACAGATCTCAGTTACAATTTCTTTGCAGAAACACAGCCTTCTGACACAGTCTGCATCATTCAGGTGCAGGTGTGAACGCCTGTCTCGATATACCCGGCGTGGGTAAGGCCTCCTGCCCATCACCCTCTGAGGTTCCTCATACGATGACATCAAATAAATTGTCTCCTCTGCAGCAGCATGATGCAGAAGGCTCGCACAAGGTATGGCATTGTCAGTATTACCCCCATGCTTAAATTTTACCTTTGCAAGAAGCTCAAAACAGCAGGAAGGAAGTCAGGACAGGTTCTTTGTTCTCTCTCCCCAAGGTCTGTATGGACCACACCCAGGTCTGAGCAAGCGCAGTGACTGGGAAGTCCCCCCCTCCCCCCCACCCCCCCAACCCCGCCGGGCTCATTGCACTCTTGTGACTTGTTCCGATCGCGTTCAACAGCACCTTCTCCTCTCTCCCTGCCCCCCACAACCCACCTGGGCTCATTGCAGTCTTGTGACTTGCATTTAACAGCACCTCCTACACCCCCCCCCGCCCACCCTGGCCCCCAACCCCCCCCGCCCCGGGCTCATTTTCTGCCTTCGGAATTGCAGTCTTCCGAATGCCACCTCCCTCCTCCTCCTGGGCTTGTTTTGCAGCCGAGCCCCGAGCACCTGTGTCCAGGCGCGGGGCTGATTCTGCCAGCCGACACTCCGACCCTCCAGCCCTGTTTGAAGATGTTCGCGGGTGGCGGGTGAGTTAAAAAAGAACTTCAGAATTCCATCAAACTTTCATCTACTCTGTTGTAAGGTAAAAAAATGTAATCTTTATTATGCATATTCAAAGTGTTCTTGACTCCCTCCAAAACGTCGATGAAAAACAATGCTGTCTGTCTGCACCGATTTCTGAATGTGCGCCGCATTCTCTTAACTCAACAGAAGGTTTTTCGGGAGTGGCCAGATACGCCGTCCGAGGAGAAAATTTTTTTGGGCACACTTTGAAAAATGATAAAAATTGGCGCAGACATGAGGTGGTGCCCCCATGACGTCAAAAAAAACCTAACTTAAAAAAATTGTAACTAACTCAGTTACGCTGGCGCAGATTCGTTGGGTGAACGTTAATTAAAAAAATTACACCAAAGAGAGCGGCGCACGCCAAAAAAACGGCGCAAATGACCGGGAAAAAATTGAGCCCTATATTTCTCTCCACAGATGCTGCCTGACCGGCTGAGATTTCCAGCACTTTTTGTTTTTATTCCAGATTCCAGTATTTGCAGTGTTTTGCTTTTGTACTACATTTCTCTCAGTGGATACACCTTCCTGTATCAGTGACAGTCCTCAGCATAATGCACAGAGATCAATCTGCAAAACTTCAGAATCTTGAATGCCCAGTATGGGTACCTAATAGTTCAAGTGAGAGAACAGCATTCACATTGTAAAATCACATTGTAAAATCGACTAAGTTGATGAGTGTTGTTGTAAACCTTGCTTTATTGGTTCTGCAAAGGGTCCCTAGTCTGAAAAATGGGGAGTACACCTTGAAACGTATATTGACCTTATCCTTGCCGCCTACCAGTCGTAATAATAAATGTGATGTGAAGAACTTTATATTTTAAAAGTTTAATAATAGGGAAAATTGTACAATTATTACAAAGCCGTTGGGTCTCATAGTGCCTCAGTGCTGCCCCCGCAACATTGCACTTAAGTTGACACCTACCCATGATTCTTTCAACCATACATTGCTTTCAACAGGTAGTGGTCTCAAAGTTTTTTTTATTTGATCCTGGGATGTGGGCTTCACTGGCAAGACAAGCATTTATTGCCCATCCCTAATTGCCCTTGAAACTAATATGAATAGTATAATAATAATAATGCACTTACATGCGTAGGTAGATGTGAGTTTTCATCTGAATTTTCCCAGATTTTTTTCCCCAATTGGCCTGTGTTTTTAATCTGTCTTTTTGCCTCTCCCAGGAGATTATCGACTCCGGATGGGGTGGAGTGTATGAGGTAGAAAAGACAATCCGTCAGCTCAAGGACAACAAGGCATCGGAAGCGAATGGAGTCTCCACTGATGCACTGAAGTATGGCGGAGAGGCACTATTGGCACGAATACATAACCTCATCTCTTTCATCTGGAAGGAGGAGAGCATGGATGCAGTAGAAGTAGAATGGGGGCAGAAGCAAAAGATAGAAAGGAGAAAAGTAAAAGTGGAGGGCAGAGAAATCCAAGGCAAAAAGCAAAAAGGGCCACATCACAGCAAAGTCCTAAAGGGGCAAAGTGTGTTAAAAAGACAAGCCTGAAGGCTCTGTGCCTCAATGCAAGGAGTATTCAGAATAAGGTGGACGAATTAACTGCGCAGACAGCAGTTAACGGATATGATGTAATTGGCATCACGGAGACATGGCTCCAGGGTATTCAACATTCATCAAGGGGTATTCAACATTCAGGAAGGATAGATAGAAAGGAAAAGGAGGTGGGGTGGCATTGCTGGTTAAAGACGAAATTAATGCAATAGTAAGGAAGGATATTAGCTTGGATGAAGTAGAATCTGTATGGGTGGAGCGATGGAATACCAAAGGGCAGAAAACGCAAGTGGGAATTGTGTACAGAACACCAAACATTCGTAATGAGGATGGGGACAGCATCAAACAAGAAATTAGGGATGCGTGCAATAAAGGTACAGCAGTTATCATGAGCGACTATTATCTACATATTGACTGGGCTAACCAAACTGGTAACAATGCGGTGGAGGAGGATTTCCTGGAGTGTATTAGGGATGGTTTTCGAGACCAATATGTCGAGGAACCAACTAGAGGGCTGGCCATCCTACACTGGGTGATGTGTAATGAGAAAGGACTAATTAACAATCTTATTGTGCGAGGCCCTTGGGGAAGAGTGACCATAACATGGTAGAATTCTTTATTAAGATGGAGAGTGACACAGTTAATTCAGAGACTAGGGTCCTGAACTTGGGGAAAGGTAACTTCGATGGTGACATGAATTGGTTAGAATAGACTGGCGAGTGATGCTTAAAGGGTTGACGGTGGATAGGCAATGGCAAATATTTAAAGATCACATGGATGAACTTCAACAATTGTACATCCCTGTCTGGAGTAAAAATAAAATGGGGAAGGTGGCTCAACTGTGGAAATTAAGGATAGTATTAAATCCAAGGAAGAGGCATATAAATTGGCAGAAAAAGCAGCAAACCTGAGGACTGGGAGAATTTTGTAATACAGCAGAGGAGGACAAAGGGTTTAATGAGGAGGGTTAAAATAGAATATGAGAGGAAGCTTGATGGGAACATAAAAACTGACTGCAAAAGCTTCTATAGATATGTGAAGGGAAAAAGATTCGTGAAAACAAACGTAGGTCCCTTGCAGTCTAATTCAGGTGAATTAATAATGGGGAACAAAGAAATGGCTGACCAGTTAAACAAATACTTCAGTTCTGTTTTCACGAAGGAAGACACAAATAACCTTCCGAAAATACGAGGGAACTGAGGGTCTAGTGAGAAGGAGGAACTGAAGGATATCCTTATAAAGCGGGAAATTATGTTCGGGAAATTGATGGGATTGAAGGCCGATAAATCCTCGGGGCCTGATAGTCTGCATCCCAGAGTACTTAAAGAAGTGGCCATAGAAATAGTGGATGCATTGGTGATAATTTTCCAACAGTCTATCGAATCTGGATCAGTTCCTATGGACTGGAGGCAGCTAATGTAACACCACTGTTTAAAAAAGGAGGGAGAGAGAAAACAGGTAATTATAGACCGGTTAGCCTGACATCAGTAGTGGGGAAATGTTGGAATCAGTTATTAAAGATGAAATATCACCGCATTCGGAAAGCAATGACAGGATCAGTCCAAGTCAGCATGGACTTATGAAAGGAAAATCATGCTTGACAAATCTTCTGGAATTTTTTTGAGGATGGAACTAGCAGAGTGGACAAGGGAGAACCAGTGGATGTGATGTATTTGGACTTTCAAAAGGCTTTTGACAAGGTCCCACACAAGAGATTGGTGTGCAAAATCAAAGCACATGGTATTGGAGGTAATGTACTGATGTGGATAGAGAACTGGTTGGCAGACAGGAAGCAGAGAGTCGGGATAAACGGGTCCTTTTCAGAATGGCAGGCAGTGACTAGTGGGTTGCCGCAGGGCTCAGTGCTGGGACCACAGCTCTTTACAACATACATTAATAATTTAGATGAAGGAATTTAGTGTAATATCTCCAAGTTTGCAGATGACACTAAACTGGGTGGCGGTGTGAACTGTGAGGAGGATGCTAAACGGCTGCAGGGTGACTTGGACAGTTTAGGTGAGTGGGCAAATGCATGGCAGATGCAATATAATGTGGATAAATGTGAGGTTATCCACTTTAGGGGCAAAAACACGAAGGCAGAATATTAAATTAATGGTGGCAGATTAGGAAAAGGGGAGGTGCAATGAGACCTGGGTGTCATGGTTCATCAGTCATTGAAAGTTGGCATGCAGGTACAGCAGGTGGTGAAGAAGGCAAATGGCCTTCATAGCTAGGGGATTTGAGTATAGGAGCAGGGAGGTCTTACTGCAGTTGTACAGGGCCTTGGTGAGGCCTCACCTGGAATATGGATTCAGTTTTGGTCTCTTAATCTGAGGAAGGACATTCTTGCTATTGAGGGAGTGCAGCGAAGGTTCACCAGATTGATTCCCGGGATGACGGGACTTACATATGAGGAGAGACTGGATCAACTGGGCCTTTAGACACTGGAGTTTAGAAGGATGAGAGGGGATCTCATAGAAACTTATAAGATTCTGACGGGGCTGGACAGTTTAGATGCAGGAAGAATGTTTCCGATAATGGGGAAGTCCAGAACCAGGGGACTCAATCTTAGGATAAGGGGTAGGCCATTTAGGACTGAGATGAGGAGAAACTTCTTCACAGAGAGTTGTTAACCTATGGAATTCCCTACCGCAGAGAGTTGTTGATGCCAGTTCATTGGATAATTCAAGAGGGAGTTCATATGGCCCTTACGGCTGAATGGATCAAGGGGTATGGAAAGAAAGCAGGAAAGGGGTACTGAGATGAATGATCAGCCATGATCTTATTGAATGATGCTGCAGACTCGAAGGGCCGAATGGTCTACTACTATACCTATTTTCCATGATTCCATGTTTCTAATTGTGACTATCTTTAAAAAAGAGGACATGTCCGACTGTGGCAACTACAGAGGAATCTCCCTATTGTCAGCCACTGGGAAGGTCATCGCTAGAATCCTCCTCAACCGTCTTCTCCCTGTGGCTGAGGAGCTCTTCCTGGAATTACAGTGCGGATTCCGTCCAATACAGGGTACAACGGACATGATCTTTACAGTGTGACAACTGCAAGAGAAATGCAGGGAACAGCACCAACCCTTGTACATGGCCTTCTTTGACTGTACCAAGGCCTTTGACACTGTTAACCGTGAGGGACTATAGAGCGTCCTCCTCCGTTTCGGCTGCCCCCAAAAGTTTGTCACCATCCTTCGCCTGCTCCATGACGACCTGCAGGCCGTGATCCTTACCAACGGATCCACCACAGACCCAATCGGGGTCAAGCAGGGCAGCGTCATCACATCAACCCTCTTCTCAACCTTCCTTACAGCAACGCTCCACCTCGCATTCAACAAGCTCCCCGCTGGAATGGAACTGAACCACAATCTTCGCCGTCTCTACGCCAGATCCAAGACCGTCCCATCCTCTGTCGTTGTGCTACAGTACGCGGACGACGCTTGTGTCTGCGCACATTCAGAGGCAGAACTCCAAGTCATAGTCAACATCTTCACTGAGGCATACAAAAGCATGGGCCTTACACTAAACATTCGTAAGACAAAGGTCCTCCACCAACCTGACCCCGCCACACAGCACTGCTCCCCAGTCACCAAGATACATGGCGCGGCCCTGGACAACGTGGACCACTTTCCATATCTCAGGAGCCTATTATCATCAAGGGCAGACATCGACGACGAGGTTCAACAGCGCCTCCAGTGCGCCAGCGCAGCTTTTGCCCACCTGAGGAAGAGAGTGTTTGAAGATCAGGCCTTCAAATCTGGCACAAAGCTTATGGTCTACAGGGCTGTAGTGATACCCGCCTTCCTGTATAGCTCAGAGACATGGACCCAATACAGTAGACACCTCAAATCGCTGGAGAAATACCACCAATGATATCTCCGCAAAATCCTGCAAATCCCCTGGGAGGACAGACGCAACAATGTTAGTGTTGTGTATCTGTAAAACATGCACCCCCATGTTCCTCCACCAGGGAGCTCATCCCCTGAAGTCCCAAGGGATCCCAGCCTCCATTGGGAGCACTGTATATAAGCCGGCCCCTAAGGCCTGTCCCTCACGCTGGAGTGTCTTATTAAAGACTGAGGTCATTGTTACTTTAACCTCCCTGTGTGCAATCTCATCTGTGTTAGGAACACAACAACTGGCGACGAGTACACAAATCCAACGCAAAGATGCAGCAAATTATGGGCATCCTGGAGAAGTTCTTGGAGGGTGATGAGTTGGAAGCCTATGTCGAACGGCTAGATCAGTACTTTGTAGCCAACGAGCTGGACGGAGAAGGAAGCGCTGCAAAAAGGAGAGCGGTCCTCCTCACAGTCTGCAGGGCACAGACCTACAGCCTCATGAAGAATCTTCTGGCTCCGTTGAAACCCACAGATAAGTCATATGAGGAGCTGTGTACACTGGTTCGGGAGCATCTTAACCTGAGGGAGAGCGTGCTGATGGTGAGGTATCGGTTCTACACGCGCCAGCAATCTGAAGGTCAGGAAGTGGCGAGCTACGTCGCTGAGCTAAGGCGACTTGCAGGACAATGTGAGTTTGATGGCTACCTGGAACAAATGCTCAGAGACATTTTTGTACTGGGCATTGGCCACGAGATCATCCTATGAAAACTTTTGACTGTAGAGACACCAGCCCTCAGTAAGGCCATTGCAATAGCACAGGTGTTTATGTCCACCAGTGATAACACCAAACAAATCTCTCAGCACACAAGTGCGAGCAATGTTCATAAATTAACTGGAACTGTGTTTGCGAGCAGAAATGTACAGGGCAGAAACCACGAGTCTGCAACTGCCAGCAGGCCTCAGGTGACCCAGATGACTCAGAGTCCGAAACAAAGGATGAATGCAAGGCAATTCACACCTTGTTGGCATTATGGAGGCTTCCATTCAGCCTATTCATGTCACTTCAAAGGGTATATTTGCAAGAGCTGTGGAACAATGGGATACCTCCAATGAGCTTGCAAACAAGCTGCAAGCTCTGCAAAATCTGATAACCACCACGTGGCAGAGGAAGATCGATCCACGGTGGATCAAAGCAATTTCGAGCCTCAGAGAGAGGAGGCAAATGCTGAAGTACACGGGGTGCACACATTTTCGACAAAATGTCCAACTATAATGCTAAACGTAAAATTGAATGGCTTACCCGTAGCCATGGAACTGGACACTGGCGCTAGCCAATTCATCATGAGTAAAAAGATGTTTGAGAGACTGTGGTGCAACAAGGCATGCAGACCAGCTCTAAGCCCCATCCACACAAAACTGAGAACGTACACCAAAGAGCTTATTACTGTCCTGGGCAGCGCCATGGTCAAGGTCACCTACGAGGGCATGGTGCATGAACTGCCACTCTGGATTGTCCTGGGTGATTGCCCCACACTGCTTGGAAGGAGCTGGCTGGGCAAAATCCGCTGGAACTGCGATGACATCCGAGTGCTGTCACATGTCGATGAGGCCTCATGTACCCAGGTTCTGAACAAATTTCCTTTCCTTTTTGAGCCAGGCATTGGAAACTTTTCCGGGGCGAAGGTGCGGATCCGCTTGGTCCCAGAGGCATGACCCATTCACCACAAGGCGCGAGCGGTACCTCACATGATGAGGGAGAGAGTGGAAATCGAGCTGGACAGGCTGAAACGCGAGGGCATCATCTCCCCAGTGGAATTCAGTGAGTGGGCCAACCCGATTGAACATAAGAACATAAGAACATAAGAACATAAGAATTAGGAACAGGAGTAGGCCATCTCGCCTCTCGAGCCTGCTCCGCCATTCAAAAAGATCATGGCTGATCTGGCCGTGGACTCAGCTCCACTTACCCGCCCGCTCCCCATAACCCTTAATTCCCTTATTGGTTAAAAATCTATCAATCTGTGATTTGAATACATTCAATGAGCTAGCCTCAACTGCTTCCCTGGGCAGAGAATTCCACAGATTCACAACCCTCTGGGAGAAGAAATTCCTTCTCAACTCGGTTTTAAATTGGCTCCCCCTGTATTTTGAGGCTTTGCCCCCTAGTTCTACTCTCCCCAACCAGTGGAAACAACCTCTCTGCCTCTATCTTGTCTATCCCTTTCATTATTTCAAATGTTTCTATAAGATCACCCCTCATCCTTCTGAACTCCAACGAGTAAAGACCCAGTCTACTCAATCTATCATGATAAGGTAACCCCCTCATCTCTTGAATCAGCCTAGTGAATCGTCTCTGTACCCCCTCCAAGGCTAGTATATCCTTCCTTAAGTAAGGTGACCAAAACTGCACGCAGAAACCTCACACTTTCCGACATTGTATTCCATCTACCAAACCTTAGCCCATTCGTTTAACCTATCTCAACCTCTTTGCAGCCTTTCTGTGTCCTCTGCACAACCCGCTTTCCCACTAATCTTTGTGTCATCTGCAAATTTTGTTGCACTACACTCTGTCCCCTCTTCAAGGTCATCTATGTATATTGTAAACACTTGTGGTCCCAGCACCGATCCCTGTGGCACACCACTAACCACCGATTTCCAACCCGAAAAGGACACATTTATCCCGACTCTCTGCTTTCTGTTCGCCAGCCAATTCTCTATCCATGCTAATACATTTCCTCTGACTCCGCGTACCTTTATCTTCTGCCGTAACCTTTTGTGTGACACCTTGTCGAATACCTTTTGAAAATCTAAATACACCACATCCATCGGTACACCTCTATCCACCATGCTCATTATATCCTCAAAGAATTCCAGTAAATTAGTTAAACATGATTTCCCCTTCATGAATCCATGTTGCATCTGCTTGTTTGCACTATTTCTATCTAGATGTCCCGCTATTTCTTCCTTAATGATAGCTTCAAGCATTTTCCCCACTACAGATGTTAAACTAACTGGCCTATAGTTACCTGCCTTTTGTCTGCCCCCTTTTTTAAACAGAGGCATTACATTAGCTGCTTTCCAATCCACTGGTACCGCCCCAGAGTCCAGAGAATTTTGGTAGATTATAACGAATGTATCTGCTATAACTTCCGCCATGTCTTTTAATACCCTGGGATGCATTTCATCAGGACCAGGGGACTTGTCTACCTTGAGTCCCATTAGCCTGTCCAGCACTACCTCCCTAGTGATAGTGATTGTCTCATGGTACTCCCTACCACATTCCCATGACCAGCAATTTTTGGCATGGTTTCTGTGTCTTCCACAGTGAAGACCGAAGCAAAATAATTGTTTAAGGTCGCAGCCATTTCCACATTTCCCATTACTAAAATCCCCTTCTCATCTCCTAAAGGACCAACATTTACTTTAGTCACTCTTTTCCTTTTCATATATCGGTAAAAACTTTTACTATCTGTTTTTATGTTTTGCGCAAGTTTACTTTCGTAATCTATCTTTCCTTTCTTTATTGCTTTCTTAGTCATACTTTGCTGTCGTTTAACATTTTCCCAATCTTCTAGTTTCCCACTAACCTTGGCCACCTTATACGCATTGGTTTTTCATTTGATACTCTCCTTTATTTCCTTGGTTATCCACGGCTGGTTATCCCTTCTCTTACCGCCCTTTTTTTTCACTGGAATATATTTTTGTTGAGCACTATGAAAAAGCTCCATAAAAGTCCTCCACTGTTCCTCAATTGTGCCACCGTTTAATCTATGTTCCCAATCTACTTTAGCTAACTCTGCCCTCATCCCACTGTAGTCCCCTTTGTTCAAGCATAGTATGATCGTTTGAGACACTACTTCCTCACTCTCAATCTGTATTACAAATTCAACCATACTGTGATCACTCATTCCGAGAGGATCTTTTACTAGGAGATCGTTTATTTTTCCTGTCTCATTACACAGGACCAGATGTAAGATAGCTTGCTCCCATGTAGGTTCTGTAACATACTGTTCTAAGAAACAATCCCGTATGCATTCTATGAATTCCTCCTCCAGGCTACCCCGTGCGATTTGATTTGACCAATCGATATGTAGGTTAAAATCGCCCATGATTACTGCCGTTCCTTTTTCACATGCCTCTATTATTCCCTTGATTATTGTGTGCCCCACCGTGAAGTTATTATTTGGGGGCCTATAAACTACGCCCACCAGTGACTTTTTCCCCTTACTATCTCTAATCTCTACCCACAATGATTCAACATTTTTTTATTCGAGCCAATATCATCTCTCACAACTGCCCTCATATCATCCTTTATTAACAGAGCTACCCCACCTCCTTTCCCTTCTTGTCTATCCTTCCGAATTGTCAGATACCCCTGTATGTTTAATTCTCAGTCTTGGCCACCCTGGAACCACGTTTCTGTAATGGCCACCAAATCATACCCATTGTTCCAGCACTCAAAGGTGATAGCACGGTTAGGATTTGCGGCAATTCCAAAGTAACTATTAATCGTTTCTAGTTACAGGACCAATACCTGCTACCTAAGGCAGACGACCTATTTGCGATGGTGGCAGGAGGCAAGACGTTCACCAAGCTCGACCTGACTTCGGCCTACATGACGCAGGAGCTGGAGGAGTCTTCGAAGGGCCTCACCTGCATCAACACACACAAGAGACTGTTCATCTACAACAGATGCCCGTTTAGAATTCAGCCGGCTGCAGCGATCTTCCAGAGAAACATGGAGAGCCTACTGAAGTCGGTACCACACACGGTGGTCTTTCAGGATGACATATTGGTCATGGGTCGGGACACCGCCGAGCACCTACAAAACCTGGAGGAGATCCTCTAGCAACTGGATCGCGTAGGGTTGTGGCTGAAGAGGTCGAAATGCGTCTTCATGGCAACAAAAGTGGAGTTTTTGGGGAAAAAGATCACGGCGGGTGACATTCGGCCCACAAACACCAATACAGAGGCTATCAGGAACATGCCCAGGCCACAGAACGTCACGGAGCTGCGGTCATTCCTGGGACTCCTCAACTATTTTGGTAACTTCCTACCGGGGTTAAGCACCCTCTTAGAGCCCCTACATGTGTTATTGCGCAAAGGTGAGAACTGGGTATGGGGAAAAAAACAAGTAATTGCTTTTGAGAAAGCCAGAAACATTTTATGCTCCAACAAGCTGCTTGTATTGTATAACCCGTGAAAAAGACTTGTGCTAGCACGTGATGTGTCGTCGTACAGAGTCGGGTGTGTATTACAACAAGCTAATGTTGCGGGGAAGTTGCAACCTGTTGCCTATGCTTCCAGGAGCTTGTCTAAGGCCGAGAGGGCCTATAACATGATTGAGAAAGAGGCATTAGCGTGTGTGTTCGGGGTAAAGAAAATGCATCAGTACCTGTTTGGCCTCAAATTTGAGCTGGAAACCGATCTAAAGCCCCTCACATCCCTGTTTGCTGAAAACAAGGGGATAAATACTAATGCCTCAGCCCGCATACAAAGGTGGGCACTCGCGCTATCAGTGTATAACTATACCATCTGCCACAGGCCAGGCACTGAGAACTGTGCAGATGCTCTAAGTCGGCTACCATTGCTCACCACTGGGGTGGAAATGGCGCAGCCTGCAAACTTGTTGATGGTCATGGAAGTGTTTGAAAATGATAAATCACCTGTCACAGCCTGCCAGATTAGGACTTGGACCAGCCAAGATCCTCTGCTGTCCCTAGTAAAAAACTGTGTAATGCATGGAGCTGGGCCAGCATCCCCGTTGAAATGAAAGAGCTAATCAAGCTGTTCCAGCAGCGAAAGGACGAGCTGTCCATTCAAGCAGACTGCCTGTTGTGGGGTAACCGCATAATGCTACCAAAAAAGGGCAGGGAGATGTTCATCTCGGATCTCCACAGCACACACCCGGGTCTAGTAATGATGAAAGCGATAGCCAGATCCCACGTGTGGTGGCCCGGTATCGACTGACTTAGAGTCCTGTGTACGGCAATGCAGCTCAGTATGTGCTCAGTTGAGCAACGGGCCCAGAGAGGCACCACTAAGTTTGTGGTCCTGGCCCTCCAGACCATGGTCGAGGATCCATGTCGATTATGTGGGCCCATTTCTTGTAAAAACGTTCCTGGTGGTGGTGGATGCTTTTTCAAAATGGATTGAATCTGAAATAATGTCGGGAAGCACCGCCACCGCCACCATTGAAAGCCTGAGGGCCATGTTTGCCACCCACGGCCTGCCTGACATACTGGTCAGTGACAACGGGCCATGTTTCACCAGTGCCAAATTTAAAGAATTCATCACCCGCAATGGGATCAAACATGTCACCTCGGCCCCGTTTAAACCAACCTCCAATGGGGAAGCAGAGCGGGCAGTACAAACAATCAAACAGAGCCTTAAACGAGTCACAGAAGGTTCACTCCAAACTCGCCTGTCACGAGTACTGCTCAGCTACCGTACGAGACCCCGCTCGCTCACAAGGGTGCCCCCGGCTGAGCTACTCATGAAAAGGGCATTTAAAACCAAACTCTCGCTGGTTCGCCCCAACCTGCATGATCAGGTAGAGAGCAGGCGGCAGCAACAAAATTTAAACGATGGTCGCGCCACTGTGTCACGGGAAATTGACCTACATGACCCTGTGTATGTGCTAAACTATGGACATGGTCCCAAGTGGATCATGGGCACGGTGATAGCTAAAGATTGGGAATAGGGTGTTTGTAGTCAAACTAGACAATAGACAAATTTGCAGAAAGCACCTGGACCAAACGAGGCTGCGGTTCACAGACTGCCCTGAACAACCCACAGCAGACACCACCTTTTTCGAGCCCACAACACATACCCAAAGGATCAACGACATCACGCCAGACCAGGAAATCAAACCCATCATGCCCAACAGCCCAGCAAGGCCAGGCTCACCAACAGCAGGGCCAACAACACGCCAGCCCAGTGCGGGCACAGCCAACACACCAGAACAGGTGACTGAGGCGGTACACCAGGGAAAGAAAGGCCGTCCACCAGGAAAGAAAGGCTTCTGACTGCCTCACCTTGTAAATAGTTTTCACTTTGACTTTGGGCGGGGGAGTGATGTTGTGTATCTGTAAAGCATGCACTCCCATGTTCTGTCACCAGGGAGCTCATCCCCTGAAGTCCCAAGGAATCCCAGCATCCCTTGGGAGCACTGTACATAAGCCGGCCCCTAAGGCCTGTTCCTCACTCTGGAGTGTCTTATTAAAGACTGAAGTCATTGTTACTTTAACCTCCCTGTGTGCAGCCTCATCTGTGTTAGGAACACAATAGTTAGTGTCTTCGATCAGGCCAACATCTCTAGCATCAAAGCACTGACCACACTCGACCAGCTCCGTTGGCTGGGCCACATTGTTCACATGCCTGACACAAGACTCCTAAAGCAAGCACTCTACTCGGAACTCCTGCAAGGCTAGCAGGGCAGCGTCATCGTTTCAAGGACATCCTCAAAGCCTCTCTGATAAAATGCAACATCCCCACTGACACCTGGGAGTCCCTGGCCAAAGACTGTCCTAAATGGAGGAAGAGCATATGGGAGGGCGCTGAGCACCTCGAGTCTCATCGCCGAGAGCATTCATAAAACAAACGCAGGCAGCGGAAGGAACGTGCGACAAACCAGTTTCACCCACCCTTTCCTCCAACAACTGTCTGTCCCACCTGTGACAGAGACTGTAATTCCTGTATTGGACTGTTCAGTCACCTTTGAACTCACTTTTAGAGTGGAAGCAAGTCTTCCTCGATTTTGAGGGACTGCCTATGATGGAGTGTAAAATGTTGCGATACATGGGGTATCACGGATGTGTGGGCCGGACTGGTTGGGCCGGATGCTCTTTACTTGTCCGCCATTGTTCATTGTTCAGAGGTTTATATGTAACCTTCAGTGCTGCTGACCGAGGGCCGTGCGGCTCTGTGTCAGCCGGCGGGGTACGATGGGCCGAAATGGCCTCCTTCTGCGCTGCAAATTTCTATGTTTCTATGAGACTCTCATAAATGTACCACTTATGTCAAGTTTAGTAAGTCAATTTGAATTTAAATGCTCTCTTGAGATGTAACTTCGTTAATCATTCAGCCAATGGATGGTATCTGTGTTGCTTTGCATTTGCCAGGTATTCCCACAGCATCTGAGGCTAGGAAATTCCTCAGAGTTGCTCTTGCTCCCCGGCATTAAGTCGGAGGAAATCCTGATTATGTTATAGACGGGGATTCTGCCGTCCCTTTGGTGAAGTAACACCAGTGGTGCGGGAACAGCTCCAAGGACTTTCCTGGCCACAGATCACTAGCAATGTTGCAATTATGACTGTCCAATTGAAAGGATTATTCCTGGATATGAAGGTGATGCACTGCAGTGTTGTGGCAACCAAGCAGTAAGACTGCAGGTGTGCGACCACAATTTCCCTGCCCTGGGAGAAATGGGAGAAGATGAGTCACCCCCACAGGCTCTCATGTACTTTCCCCAACAGGTGCAGACCTCTTGGCCCTTTCAGCCGGGCATGTCGGACAAGCACAGGATGTCGAGATGTAAGGATTCTGTCTCTAAACGTGCAAAACGACGAGGAAGATGTTTCAGGCGAGTGGGCTGTTTGGTCATTTACAGTCCTGCCTGAATATGACACCAATGGGACAGCCCTCCTCCCCCACCGATATTCAACTCTCGGACGCCCGTTTCTCAGGCTCAAACTGAAGGGATTTGACAGTGAGTCGAGGTGGGTCGCGAAGGGCAAGTGCTTTGCAAGCTAGATGTTCGACGTTTGCAGATAGATGCATCACCAGAGCAATGAAGATGCGGCCGACAGTGATGGTGAAATGGCACTATTGCAAATCGAGCTGGTGATTCTTGTTGTAACCTCTCCAAGCAAAGGGCAAACTGCAGCAGTTCGTAGACTGCAGGCTCTCTTAACCTATCCCCACCTTGTTGCTTGATTTATCGCCTGTCGTGACTGTCGGCAATTATAGCCAAATGTGTTGAAACAGCACATACAAATAAAAATGCTGGAAGACAGTAAAGTATTGTTTTCACAAATACAATTCGCCAAGAACATCCTATGAAGTAATCCATAAAAAGACTTAGCTGTCTCAGCTGCACGACTGAAAGTTAAGAATATCAGACGCGTTCGAGAGAAACATGATTCACATTTACATAAGCTTTACATGTGGTTTTCAGCACGGCACTATCCTTTTCATGCATCTGCTTCTGAAATATCCGCTATGCAATCAAATACTAATTAAGCAACCTTCAGCGCTTTTCATATTCAGTGAGAGCTGAGGGATATTTCCACCCCACTGTTGTTCACTGCTTAAAAACACTTCTCCGTTTCAGGTTATAAGATCTGACTTGCTCTGAATAAGCAATCAGCTCACTAACTCTTGAGCCACGTACATCACAAGTCAACATGTTGGTTTTGGCTCACAGGTAAACTGCAGAGCAGAAGCTTAAAGTGAAAAGACACTGCCATTTAGATAAAGAAAAAGAAAGACTTACATTTATATAGCGCCTTTCACGACCACCGGACGTCTCAAAGCGCTTTAGAGCCAATGAAGTACTTTTGGAGTGTAGTTACTGTTGTAATGTGGGAAACGTGGCAGCCAACTTGCCCACAGCAAACCCCCACAAACAGCTCTGTGATAATGATGATGAATGACCAGATAATCTGTTTTTTGTTATGTTGATTAAGGCATCAATATTGGACAGGACACCGGGGAGAACTCCCCTGCTCTTCTTCGAAATAGTGCCATGGGATCTTTTACGTCCACCTGAGAGATCAGATGGGTCTCGGTATAACGTCTCATCCAAAAGACGGTACCTCGGACAGCACTGCACTGGAGTGTCAGCCTAGATTTATGTGCTCAAGTTCCTGGAGTGGGACTCTGAACCCACAAGTTTGTGACTCAGAGGCGAGATTGCTACCCACTGACTCACAGCAGACATGATATAAAAAGTAAAATGATTAGCTGTCCCAACAGGCTCAGATGGTCAGTGCATCAAGTATACAATGGTGACATAGATACCCAAGAAAGCTCCTAGGTACATTTCCCATTCTGTCCCGAGCGAGCTGGTCTCAGTATAGCAATGGGGCATTATCATTGTCTGTAGTGCCTTTGGATGAGGAAGGTGCAGGGGTGGGGAGGGGGGAACTCAGTTATGCGTTCCACTCCTGATCTATCAATTAATTCCTGCTGTAAAGTGCACTTGGGTAGACATCGTACAGGACCAGGCACGGCTGGGATGCTCCTCGTGATTGAATCCCTTGACAAAACTCAATGTTGAGGTTCACACATAAAGAACAATCACCGTGGAAAATAAATCTACCAGGAGGCTAAAGGAAGACTTAAGAAAATCGGAGGATCTAGTTTCGCCCTGGAAAGTTCAGACTTTGGTATTATGAGTTTGGTCTTGTGACTTAACCTTTGATGTCATTACGATAATATCAGATGACATTGCCGAGGGTAGAGATGATTGTGCAGGAAGTTAGCATCTCTCTGTGGAAGTGGCGAGGGATGCCCAGAAGTTTGACCAATATTGCTCTATATAGTTCGAAGCAGGATATAAGATAGTGCTGACGTCCATTGTGGAAGAATTCAAAGTCGGCAAGGTACGGCTGCAGAATATGCAGTGGAAATTCCAAGACCCAATGACTCATGAATGAAATGCCCTTATTGCGATCTGGCAGGAAATGGAGCATAGAAACATAGAAACATAGAAAATAGGTGCAGGAGTAGGCCATTCATCCCTTCAAGCCTACACTGCCATTCAATAAGATCATTCCTTCAGTACCCCTTTCCCGCCTTCTCTCCATACCCCTTGATCCCCTTAACCGTAAGGGCCATATCTAACTCCCTCTTGAATATATCCAACGAACTGGCATCAACAACTCTCTGCGGCAGGGAATTCCATAGGTTAACAACTCTCTGAGTGAAGAAGTTTCTCCTCATCTCAGTCCTAAATGGCCTACCCCTTATCCTAAGACTATGTCCCTTGGTTCTGGACTTCCCAACATCGGGAACATTCTTCCCGCATCTAACTTGCCCAGTCCCGTCAGAATCTTATACGTTTCTATGAGATCCCCTCTCATCCTTCTAAACTCCAGTGAATAAAGGCCCAGTTGATCCAGTCTCTCCTCATATGACAGCCCAGCCATCCCTGGAATCAGTCTGGTGAACTTTCGCTGCACTCCCTCAATAGCAAGAACGTTCTTCCTCAGATTAGGAGACCAAAACTGAACACAATATTCCAGGTGAGGCCTCATTAAGGCCCTGTACAACTGCATTAAGACCTCCCTGCTCCTATACTCAAATTCCCGAGCTATGAAGGCAAACATACCATTTGCCTTCTTTACCGCTTGCTGTACCTGCGTGCCCACTTTCATTGACTGATGAACCATGATACCCAGGTCTCGTTGCATGTCCCCTTTTCCTAATCTGTCGCCATTCAGATAATATTCTGCCTTCGTGTTTTTGCCCCAAAATGGATAACCTCACATTTATCCACATTATATTGCATCTGCCACGCATTTGCCCACTCAACTAACCTGTCCAAGTCACCCTGCAGCCTCTTAGCGTCCTCCTCACAGCTCACACCGCCACCCAGTTTAGTGTCATCCGCAAACTTGGAGATATTACACTCTATTCCTTCATCTAAATCGTTAATGTATATTGTAAAGAGCTGGGGTCCCAGCACTGAGCCCTGCGGCACCCCACTAGTCACTGCCTGCCATTCTGAAAAGGACCCGTTTATCCCGACTCTCTGCTTCCTGTCTGCCAACCAGTTCTCTATCCACGCCAGTACATTACCCCCAATACCACGCGCTTTGATTTTGCACACCAATCTCTTGTGTGGGACCTTATCAAAAGCCTTTTGAAAGTCCAAATACACCACATCCACTGGTTTTCCCTTGTCCACTCTGCTAGTTACATCCCTCCAAAATTCCAGAAGACTAGTCAAGCATGATTTCCCTTTCATAAATCCATGCTGACTTGGTCCAATCCTGTCACTGCTTTCCAAATGTGCTGCTATTTCATCCTTAATGATTGATTCCAACATTTTCCCCACTACTGATGTCAGGCTAACCAGTCTATAATTACCCGTTTTCTCTCTCCCTCCTTTTTTAAAAAGTGGTGTTACATTAGCTACCCTCCAGTCCATAGGAACTGATCCAGCATCGATAGACTGTTGGAAAATGATCACCAATGCATCCACTATTTCTAGGGCCACTTCCTTAAGTACTCTGGGATACAGACTATCAGGCCCCGGGGATTTATCGGCCTTCAATCCCATTAATGTCCCTAACACAATTTCCCGCCTAATAAGGATATCCTTCAGTTCCTCCTTCTCACAAGACTCACTGTCCCCTGGTACATTCGGAAGGTTATTTGCATCTTCCTTCTTGAAGACAGAACTGAAGTATTGTTTCAATTGATCTGCCATTTCTTTGTACCCCATTATAAATTCACCTGAATCCGACTGCAAGGGACCTACGTTTGTCTTTACTAATCTTTTTCTCTTCACATATTTATAGAAGCTTTTACAGTCAGTTTTTATGTTCACTGCAAGCTTCCTCTTGTAATCTATTTTCCCCCTATTAATTAAACCCTTAGTCCTCCTCTGTTGAATTCTAAATTTCTCCAAGTCCTCAGGTTTGTTGCTTTTTCTTGCCAATTTATATGCCTCTTCCTTGGTTTTAACACTATCCTTAATTTCCCTTGTTAGCCATGGTTAAGCCACCTTCCCCGTTTTATTTTTACTCCAGACAGGGATGTACAATTGCTGAAGTTCATCCATGTGATCTTTAAATGTTTGACATTGCTTATCCACCATCAACCCTTTAAGTATCCTTTGCCCGTCTATTCTAGCCAATTCATGCCTCATGCCGTCAAAGTTACCTTACCTTAAGTTCAGGACCCTAGTTTCCGAATTACCTTTGTCACTCTCCATCTTAATAAGGAATTCTACAATATTATGGTCACTCTTCCCCAAGGGGCCTTGCACAACAAGATTGCAGATTAGTCCCTTCTCATTACACATCTCCCAGTCTCGGATAGCCAGCTCCCTGGTTGGTTCCTCGACATATTGATCCAGAAAACCATCCCTAATACACTCCAGGAAATCCTCCTCCACCTCATTGCTACCAGTTAGGTTAGCCCAATCAATATGTAGATTAAAGTCGCCCATGATAACTGCTGTACCTTTATTGCACACATCCCTTATTTCTTGTTTGATGCTGTCCCCAACCTCACTATTACTGTTTGGTGGTCTGTACACAACTCCCACTCGCGTGTTCTGCCCTTTGGTATTCTGCAGCTCCATCCATACAGATTCCACATCATCCAGGCTAATGTCCTTCCTTACAATTGCATTGATTTCCTCTTTAACCAGCAACGCCACCCACGTGGGATGCCACCGAAAGAACAGAGTCAATGCACAGGGACATTATGGCTCAATGATAAGGTGCAGTTGTTACAGGAATTTTAATAAGTTTTGGGTCTGCAGAGTAAAAGCTGATGGTGGCATAGATGAGAAAAGAAAGAGGCAAAGCTGGTGCGTCAGCAAAGTGCCTGGATGGGCTGGAATGGAACAGAGGGTGAGAAGTTCTCGTGGATTGGCGTATGCAAGGTTCACCTATAATGTGCTGCCCAGCCCTTGGGATGTGGGCGTCTGTGACATTTATTGCACATCCCTAGTTGCCCTTGAGATGGTGGCGATCCAACTGAGTGACTTGTTCGGATACTTCAGTTAAGTGCCAGCTCCATTCATATGGAACTGGAGTTGTGTTGCATATGGACCAGACTGGGTAAGAATGGCCTATGATGTCCCGAAAGGAAGTTTGTGTGATGGAAGGGTGACATAGATAAGACCTGATGCCACCTTTGAATTAAAATGCAGGGCACACTTGCGCGCAAGTCCCGCTCACTGAACCGGAGTGGCAAGTGGTCACTTAAAGGGACCACTGGAAATCACTCAGAGAAACATGAAAAATGTTTTAAGAACATAAGAAATAGGAGCGGGAGTAGGTC
The DNA here is from genome assembly GCF_044704955.1 of Pristiophorus japonicus. Classification (NCBI taxonomy): domain Eukaryota; kingdom Metazoa; phylum Chordata; class Chondrichthyes; family Pristiophoridae; genus Pristiophorus; species Pristiophorus japonicus. The sequence continues at coordinate 269,602,994 of NC_091981.1, read as the reverse complement.
ACCTGGCCCCTCGCGCCTGTTCCACCATTTAATAAGATCATGGACTCAGCTCCACTTCCCTGCCCGCTCCTCATAACCCTTTATTCCCGTATTGCTGAAAAATCTGTCGATCTCTGCCTTAAATATATTCGCATCTCTCTGGGGCAGACAATTTCATAGATTTCCAATCCTCTGAGGGAAGAAATTCCTCCTCATCTCAGTTTTAAATGGGTGGCCCCTTATTCTGAGACTATGTCCCCTAATTTTAGTTTCTCCTATGAGTGGAAATATCCTCTCTGCATCCACCTTGTTGAGCGCCCTCATTATCTTATATGTTTCGATAAGATCACCTCTCATTCTTCTGAACTCCAATGAGTATAGGCCCAATCTACTCAACCTATCTTCATAAGTCAACCCCCTCATCTCCAGAATCAACCTAGATAACCTTCTCTGAACAGCATCCAATGCAAGTATATCCTTCCTTAAATACGGAGACCAAAACTGGAAGCAGTACTCTAGGTGTGGCCTCACCAATACCCTGTATAGTTGTAGCAGGACTTCTCTGCTTTTATATCCTATCCCCCTTGAAATAAAGGCCAACATTCCATTTGTCTTCCTGACTATTGCTGTACCTGCATACTGACTTTTTGTGTTTCATGCACAAGAACCCCCAGGTCTGTCTGTACTGCAGCACTTTGCAATTTTTCTCCATTTAAATAATCATTTGCTTTTCTATTTTTTCTACCAAAGTGGATAACTTCATATTTTCCCACATTATACTCCATCTGCCAATTTTTTTCCCACTCACCTAGCCTGTCTATAACTCTTTGCAGATTTTTTGTGTCCTCAGAATTTGCTTTCCCACCCATCTTTGTATCAGCAGCAAACTTGGCTACATTACATAGTTGAGGACCCAGCACTAATCCCTGCGACCCCCCACTAGTTACTGCTTGCCAACTGGAAAATGACCCATTTATCCTGACTCTCAATTTTCTGTTAGTTAGCCAATCCTCTATCCATGTTGCTATATTACCCCCAACCCTGTGAACTTTTATCTTGTGTAATAACCTTTTATGTGGCACCTTACCAAATATGTTCTGGAAATCCAAATGCACCACATCCACTGGTCCCCCCGTATCCACTCTACTTGTTACATCCTCAAAGAACTCCAGCAAATTTGTGAAACATGATTTCCCTTTCATAAAACCATGCTGATGCTGCTTGATTGAATTATGCTTTTCCAAATGTCCTGCTACTGCTTCTTTAATAATGGATGCCAGCTTTTTCCCAATGACAGATGTTAGGATAACTGGCCTTTAGTTTCCTACTTTTTGACTGCCCCCTTTTTTTAAATAAGGGTGTTACATTTGCGGTTTTCCAATCCACTGGGACATTCCCAGAATCCAGGAAAATTTGGTAGATTACAACTAATGCATCCAATATCTCTGCAGCCACTTCTTTTAAGACCCTAGGATGTCCACCTTTAGCCCCATTAATTTTCCAAGTACTACTTCATTAGTGATAGTGATTGTCCTTGATTATCCATTATTGGGTGTTTTTAGTGTCTTTTACTGTGAAGACCAATACAAAATATTTGTTCAACATCCTTGCCATTTCCATGTTCTCCATTATTAATTACCCAGTCTCATCTTCTAGGGGATCAACATTTACTTTAGCCACTCTTTTCTTTTTTATGTACCTGTAGAAACTCTTACTATCGGTTTTTATATTTCGTGCTAGTTTACTTTCATAATCTATCTTCCCTCTCTTTATCATTTTTTTTAGTCGTTCTTTGCTGGCTTTTAAAAGTTTCCCAATCCTCTGACCTCTCATTAGTCTTGGCCACATTGTATGCCCTTGTTTTCAATCTGATACCCTCCCTTATTTCCTTAGTTAGCCACGGATGGTTATCCGTTCTCTTACAGTCTTTCCTTCTCATTGGGATATATTTTTGGTGCGAGTTATGAAATATCTCCTTAAATGTCTGCCATTGTTTATCAACCGTTCCATTCGTTAATCTATTTTCCCAGTCCACTTTAGCCAATTCTGCCTCATACCTTTGTAGTCTCCTTTATTTAAGGAGTCCATAATAAAGTAAATGTTGGTCCCTTTGAAGATGAGAAGGGGGATTTAAAAATGGGAAATGTGGAAATGGCTGAGACCTTAAATAATTATTTTGCTTCGCTCTTCACAGTGGAAGACACAAAAACCATGCCAAAATTTGCTGGTCACAGGAATGTGGGAAGGGAGGACCTTGAGACAATCACTATCACTAGGGGGATAGTGCTGGACAGGCTAATGGGACTCAAGGTAGACAAGTCCCCTGGTCCTGATGAAATGCATCCCAGGGTATTAAAAGAGATGGTGGAAGTTATAGCAGATGCATTCGTTATAATCTACCAAAATTCTCTGGACTCTGGGGAGGTACCAGCGGATTGGAAAGCAGCTAATGTCACACCTCTGTTTAAAAAAGGGGGCAGACAAAAGGCAGGTAACTATAGGCCGGTTAGTTTAACATCTGTAGTGGGGAAAATGCTTGAAACTATCATTAAGGAAGAAATAGCGGGACATCTAGATAGGAATAGTACAATCAAGCAGACGCAACATGGATTCATGAAGGGGAAATCATGTTTAACTAATTTACTGGAATTCTTTGAGGATATAATGAGCATGGTGGATAGAGTTGTACCGATGGATGTGGTGTATTTAGATTTCCAAAAGGCATTCGATAAGGTGCCACACAAAAGGTTACTGCAGAAGATAAAGGTTTGCGGAGTCAGAGGAAATGTATTAGCATGGATAGAGAATTGGCTGGTGAACAGAAAGCAGAGAGACGGGATAAACGGGTCCTTTTCGGGTTGGAAATCGGTGGTTAGTGGTGTGCCACAGGGATTGGTGCTGGGACCACAACTGTTTACAATATACATAGATGATCTGGAAGAGGGGACAGAGTGTAGTGTAACAACATTTGCAGAAGACACAAAGATTAGTGGGAAAGCGGGTTGTGTAGAGGACACAGAGAGGCTGCAAAGAGATTTAGATAGGTTAAGCGAATGGGCTAAGGTTTGGCAGATGGAATACAATGTCAGAAAGTGTGAGGTCATCCACCTTGCAAAAAAAACAGTAAAAGTGAATATTATTTGAATGGTGAGAAATTACAACATGCTGCGGTGCAGAGGGACCTGGGGGTCCTTGTGCATGAATCCCAAAAAGTTAGTTTGCAGGTGCAGCAGGTAATCAGGAAGGCGGATGGAATGTTGGCCTTCATTGCGAGAGGGATGGAGTACAAAAGCAGGAAGGTCCTGCTGCAACTGTATAGGGTATTGGTGAGGCCGCACCTGGAGTACTGCATGCAGTTTTACTTAAGGAAGGATATACTAGCTTTGGAGGGGGTACAGAGACGATTCACTAGGCTGATTCCGGAGATGAGGGGGTTACCTTATGATGCTAGATTGAGTAGACTGGGTCTTTACTCGTTGGAATTCAGAAGGATGAGGGGTGATCTTATAGAAACATTTAAAATAATGAAAGGGATAGACAAGATAGAGGCAGAGAGGTTGTTTCCACTGGTCAGGGAGACTAGAACTAGGGGGCACAGCCTCAAAACATTTAAAATAATGAAAGGGATAGACAAGATAGAGGCAGAGAGGTTGTTTCCACTGGTCAGGGAGACTAGAACTAGGGGGCACAGCCTCAAAATACGGGGGAGCCAATTTAAAACCGAGTTGAGAAGGAATTTCTTCTCGCAGAGGGTTGTGAATCTGTGGAATTCTCTGCCCAGGGAAGCAGTTGAGGCTAGCTCATTGAATGTATTCAAGTCACGGATAGATAGATTTTTAACGAATAAGGGAATTAAGGATTACGGGGAGCGGGCGGGTAAGTGGAGCTGAGTCCACGGCCAGATCAGCCATGATCTTGTTGAATGGCGAAGCAGGCTCGAGGGGCTAGATGGCCTACTCCTGTTCCTAATTCTTATGTTCTTATAGAAACATAGAAACATAGAAACATAGAAAATAGGTGCAGGAGTAGGCCATTCGGCCCTTCTAGCCTGCACCGCCATTCAATTAGTTCATGGCTGAACATGCAACTTCAGTACCCCCTTCCTGCTTTCTCACCATACCCCTTGATTCCCCTAGTAGTAAGGACTTCATCTAACTCCTTTTTGAATATATTTAGTGAATTGGCCTCAACAACTTTCTGTGGTAGAGAATTCCACAGGTTCACCACTCTCTGGGTGAAGAAATTCCTCCTCATCTCGGTCCTAAATGGCTTACCCCTTATCCTTAGACTGTGTCCCCTGGTTCTGGACTTCCCCAACATTGGCAACATTCTTCCTGCATCTAACCTGTCTAACCCCGTCAGAATTTTAAATGTTTCTGTGAGGTCCCCTCTCATTCTTCTGAACTCCAGTGAATACAAGCCTAGTTGATCCAGTCTTTCTTGCTAGGTCAGTCCCGCCATCCCGGGAATCAGTCTGGTGAACCTTTGCTGCACTCCCTCAATAGCAAGAATGTCCTTCCTCAGGTTAGGAGACCAAAACTGTACACAATAATCCAGGTGTGGCCTCACCAAGGCCCTGTACAACTGTAGCAACACCTCCCTGCCCCTGTACTCAAAACCCCTCGCTATGAAGGCCAACATGCCATTTGCTTTCTTAACCGCCTGCTGTACCTGCATGCCAACCTTCAATGACTGATGTACCATGACACCCAGGTCTCGCTGCACCTCCCCTTTTCCTAATCTGTCACCATTCAGATAATAGTCTGTCTCTCTGTTTTTACCACCAAAGTGGATAATCTCACATTTATCCACATTATACTTCATCTGCCATGCATTTGTCCACTCACCTAACCTATCCAAGTCGCTCTGCAGCCTCATAGCATCCTCCTCGCAGCTCACACTGCCACCCAACTTAGTGTCATCCGCAAATTTGGAGATACTACATTTAATCCCCTCATCTAAATCATTAATGTACAGTGTAAACAGCTGGGGCCCCAGCACAGAACCTTGCGGTACCCCACTAGTCACTGCCTGCCATTCTGAAAAGTCCCCATTTATTCCTACTCTTTGCTTCCTGTCTGACAACCAGTTCTCAATCCATGTCAGCACACTACCCCCAATCCCATGTGCTTTAACTTTGCACATTAATCTCTTGTGTGGGACCTTGTCGAAAGCCTTCTGAAAGTCCAAATATACCACATCAACTGGTTCTCCCTTGTCCACTCTACTGGAAACATCCTCAAAAAATTCCAGAAGATTTGTCAAGCATGATTTCCCTTTCACAAATCTATGCTGACTTGGACCTATCATATTACCTCTTTCCAAATGCACTGCTATGACATCCTTAATAATTGATTCCATCATTTTACACACTACCGATGTCAGGCTGACTGGTCTCTAATTCCCTGTTTTCTCTCTCCCTCCTTTTTTAAAAAGTGGGGTTACATTGGCTACCCTCCACTCCATAGGAACTGATCCAGAGTCAATGGAATGTTGGAAAATGACTGTCAATGCATCCACTATTTCCAAGGCCACCTCCTTAAGTACTCTGGGATGCAGTCCATCAGGCCCTGGGGATTTATCGGCCTTCAATCCCATCAATTTCCCCAACACAATTTCCCGACTAATAAGGATTTCCCTCAGTTCCTCCTCCTTACTAGACCCTCCGAACCCTTTTATATCCGGAAGGTTGTTTGTGTCCTCCTCAGTGAATACCGAACCAAAGTACTTGTTCAATTGGTCCGCTATTTCTTTGTTCCCCGTTATGACTTCCCCTGATTCTCACTGCAGGGGACCTACATTTGTCTTTACTAACCTTTTTCTCTTTACATATCTATAGAAACTTTTGCAATCCTTCTTAATGTTCCCTGCAAGCTTCTTCTCGTACTCCATTTTCCCTGTCCTAATCAAACCCTTTGTCCTCCTCTGCTGAGTTCTAAATTTCTCCCAGTCCCCGGGTTCGCTGCTATTTCTGGCCAATTTGTATGCCACTTCCTTGGCTTTAATGCTATCCCTGATTTCGCTTGATAGCCACGGTTGAGCCACCTTCCCTTTTTTATTTTTACGCCAGACAGTAATGTACAATTGTTGTAGTTCATCCATGCGGTCTCTAAATGTCTGCCATTGCCCATCCACAGTCAACCCCTTCAGTATCATTCGCCAATCTATCCTAGCCAATTCACTCCTCATACCTTCAAAGTTACCCTTCTTTAAGTTCTGGACCATGGTCTCTGAATTAACTGTTTCATTCTCCATCCTAATGCAGAATTCCACCATATTATGGTCACTCTTCCCCAAGGGGCCTCGCACAACGAGATTGCTAATTAATCCTCTCTCATTACACAACACCCAGTCTAAGATGGCCTCCCCCCTAGTTGGTTCCTCGACATATTGGTCTAAAAAACCATCCCTTATGCACTCCAGGAAATCCTCCTCCACCGTATTGCTTCCAGTTTGGTTAATCCAATCTATGTGCATATTAAAGTCACCCATTATAACTGCTGCACCTTTATTGCACGCACCCCTAATTTCATGTTTGATGCCCTCCCCAACATCACTACTACTGTTTGGAGGTCTGTACACAACTCCCACTAACGTTTTTTGCCCTTTGGTATTCTGCAGCTCTACCCATATAGATTCCACATCATCCAAGCTAATGTCCTTCCGAACTATTGCCTTAATTTGCTCCTTAACCAGCAATGCTACCCCACCTCCTTTTCCTTTTATTCTATCTTTCCTGAATGTTGAATACCCATGGATGTTGAGTTCCCAGCCCTGATCATCCTGGAGCCACGTCTCCGTAATCCCAATCACATCATAGTTGTTAACATCTATTTGCACAGTTAATTCATCCACCTTATTGTGGATACTCCTTGCATTAAGACACAAAGCCTTCAGGCTTGTTTTTCTAACACCCTTTGTCCTTTTAGAATTTTGCTGTACAGTGGCCCTTTTTGTTCTTTGCCTTGGATTTCTCTGCCCTCCACTTCTCCTCATCTCCTTTCTGTCTTTTGCTTTTGCCTCCTTTTTGTTTCCCTCTGTCTCCCTGCATTGGTTCCCATCCCCCTGCCATATTAGTTTAAATCCTCCCCAACAGCACTAGCAAACACTCCCCCTCGGACATTGGTTCCGGTCCTGCCCAGGTGCAGACCGTCCGGTTTGTACTGGTCCCACCTCCCCCAGAAACGGTTCCAATGCCCCAGGAATTTGAATCCCTCGCTGCTGCACCACTGCTCAAGCCACGTATTCATCTGCACTATCCTGCGATTCCTACTCTGACTATCACGTGGCACTGGTAGCAATCCCGAGATTACTACATTTGAGGTCCTACTTTTTAATTTAGCTCCTAGCTCCTTAATATCGTTTCGTAGGACCTCATCCCTTTTTTTTACCTATGTCGTTGGTACCAATGTGCACCACGACAACTGGCTGTTCTCCCTCCATTTTTAGAATGTCCTGCACCTGCTCCGAGACATCCTTGACCCTTGCACCAGGGAGGCAACATCCCATCCTGGAGTCTCGGTTGCGGCCGCAGAAACGCCTATCTATTCCCCTCACCATTGAATCCCCAATCATTATTGCTCTCCCACTCTTTTTCCTGCCCTCCTGTGCAGCAGAGCCAGCCATGGTGCCATGAACTTGGCTGCTGCTGCCCTCCCCTGATGAGTCATCCCCCTTAACAGTACCCAAAGCAGTGTATCTGTTTTGCAGGGGGATGACCACATGGGACTCCTGCACTACCTTCCTTGTTAAGCTTAGGACACTGGTTTGAGAACCAACTTTCTCACCCTCCAACTGATTCATTCCTAGAGGATCCTTTACTACGAGATCATTTATTAATGGTGTCCCATTACAGAGTACCAGATCTAAGCTATTTGCTCCCTGGTTGGTTCCGCAACGTAATGTTCAAGGAAACTATCCTGGTTACACTCTATGAACTCTTCCTCAATACTACCCTGGCCAATTTGCTTTATCCAATCAATATGAAGGTTAAAATTTCCCATGATTGTTGCCGTTCCTTTATTACAAGCCTCCATTATTTCTTGATTTATACTCCATCCAACAGTGTCGCTACTGTTAGGGAGCATATCGACTACACCTACCAGCGACTTTTTCCCCTTAGTATTCCTTAGCTCCACACAAACTGATTCATCATCTTGATCTTCTGAACCAAAATCGTTTCTGACTAACGCACTGATCTCATCTTTTATTAACAGAGCTACCCCACCTCCTTTTCCTTTCTGTCCGTCCTTCCGAATTGTCAAATACCCCTGAATATTTATTTCCCAGTCCTGGTCACCTTGCAACCACGTCTCTGTAATGGCTATCAGATCATACCCATTTGTATCTATTTGTGCCGTCAACTAATTTATTTTGTTATGAATGCTATATGCATTCAGATGAGCTTTTAAATTAGGTTTTTTTTACCATTTTTTCCTGCTTTATCCCCACTTTCTGATTCACTTTTATGTTTATACATTTTGTCCCTTCCTGGCATGCTCTGGTTTTCATTTCACCCAGTGCTACCCTGCTCTATTGCCTTCTCCTTATTATTTGACTGTTTAAATTTTTGTTCACCTGAATCCTCCCCCCCACTAATTAGTGTAAAGCCCTCTCTGAAGCCCTAGTTATTTGATTTGCCAGGATCCTAGTCCCAGCACAGTCTAAGTGGAGCCCGTCCAAATGGAACAGCTCCCTTTTACCCAATACTGGTGCCAGTGCCCCATGAACTAAAACTCATTTGTCCCACACCAGTCTTTGAGCCACGTATTTAATCTAATCTTATTTACCCTATGCAAATTTGCTTGTGGCTCAGGTAGTAATCCAGAGATTATTACCTTTGTGGTTCTGCTTTTTAATTAGGCCGCTAGCTGCTCATAATCCCTCAGCAAAACCTCTTTCTTTGTCCTATCTATGTCATTGATACCCACGTGGACCATGACAACTGGATCTTCCCCCTCCCACTCCAAGTTCCTCTCCAGACCACAAGAGATGTCCTTAACCCTGGCTCCGGGCAGGCAACACAGTCTTCGGGACTCACGCTCTCGGCTGTAGAGAACAGTATCTATCCCCCTAATGATACTGTCCTTTACCACTAAAACGTTTCTTTTTACTCCCCCCACTTGAATGGCCCCCTGTACCACGGTGCCGTGGTCAGTTTGCTCATCCTCCCAATAGTCCCTGCTCTCGTCCACACAGGGAGCAAGAGCCTCGAACCTGTTGGACAAGAGCAAGGACTGAGGCTCCTCCGTCATTACCTCCTGGATCCCCATACCTTCCTCACTCATAGTCACACCCTCATGTCCCTGATCACAGATCGAATTTGAATTAATTACTCGAATTGGTATGACTATTTCCTGGATCATGGCATCCAGGTAACTCTCCTCCTCCCTGATATGTCACAGTTCAGACTCCAGCTGCTCATCAAAGTGGAGCCGCTGTTCCTCGAGCTGCAGACACTTGCTGCAGATGTGGTCGTGATGGACCTCAATGGGGTCAACCAGCTCCCACATGCAACAGCAGAAACACACCACCTGCCCTGCCATCTCTAATGTATTTAATAAATTCTATTTTGTTTTTAGTTTTTAATCCTGGCCCGTAATCTAAGGCCCTTAATTTAAAGCAAGGAAAGAGAAAAACTCTTTGGGGAGCATGACTACTTTCCCTGCGCCTTCACAAAAATCCTCCCGACTGGTGCCTTACCTTCTGATGCCTTCCCCTTACACCCCACAATTAGCCTGGCACTGGCCCTTCCTTCTCCTCCTGGCAATTGGCCCTGTGGAGGGGCTTTCTGTGCCCCTGGTCAGCGAACTGCCTATCAGCACTTGTTTAGTGCTGGAAGTTCGCTGCTTTCAACTCTTTGAGGCCTAATACATGAGAATACATGAGCTACATCATGCCCAGGTGTTTGGTAGCAAAGTGCTTGTTACTAGACCAGTGTCAGCTGTGGCTCTGTGGGTCGCACTCTAGCCTCTGAGTCAGAAGGTTCAAGTCCCACTCCAGGGATTTGAGCACAAAAATCGAGGCTAACGCTCCAGTGCATTGCTCAGGGAGTGCTGCACTGTCGGAGGTGCCATCTTTTGGATGAGATGTTAAACCGAAGCCCCGTCTGCCCTCTCAGGTGGATGTAAAAGATCCCATGGCATTATTTTGAAGAAGAACAGGGGAGTTATACCCGGTGTCATGGTCCCTCAATCAACATAACAAAACAGATTAACTGGTCATTATCACATGGCTGTTTGTGGGAGCTTGCTGTGCGCAAATTGGCTGCCGCATTTCCAACATTACAACAGTGACTACACTCCAAAAGTACTTCATTGGCTGTAAATGCTTTGAAACATCCGGTGGTCATGGAAGGCGCTATATAAATCCAAGTCTTTCTTTCTTTTTAGTAATCCCGAGGCACTGCACTAAAAATTCAAGGGCCGACATTGATGGCCTTCCTGCCGACTGCCACAGAGATCCATCGACATTCCTCTCCAGGTTCCGCCCAGTGCCACTTTGCACTTGGGCTGGAGCGGGTGGAAGGGGAGAACCGCTGGGAACTGCCCGCTAACGTCAGCTGATGGCCAAGTGGCGCAAGTGACCTCTGCCAGATTGGTGAGGGCGGGAGTCGGCGGCAGAACGGGGAAGGACCACTGCGTGGAGGCTGGTCCATCCCGATGGTAGGTATGAAGACTTGCAAAAAAAGGTTAGTGAACATTAAAAAAAAAAAATTCTTACAGCAACTTACCTCTCTGGGGTCCCCTGAAGGTGTTCGTTTTTTTTTTGCATTGATTTTTCTTTTAAGCTCTTCGACCCTCCATGGGCCTGAGTCCATCCTCGGCGGCACTTGGACGGCAAGAGCCTTTGCCGCTGAGATTGGGAGCTCCCGCCCTCCCGCTGCCGCCCAGATTGACGGCGTAAGTCCCTCTTTTGCCGCCGGGCGCCTTTTCAAGGATCTTTTTGCCTAAACTCCCACCCAAAGTACCGTCAGGTATCTCGGTGGCCATCGGTGATCCTTTGGGCGGCACTTGGGTAGCTCTTGGCCTTCTGCAATTTCGGCCCCTCAGAGTGGAACTGTGAGTTCAAATCCCACCAAGTAAAAGTGAAGCTGTCAAATTGTTGCAATAAACCCAATTTCGGGAAGTAAACTTGCTGTCCTTACCACATCTGGCCTATATTTGACACCTAAGTGCCCTCTGAAAGCCACTCAGTTGTATCAAAGCTGCTGTAGGGAATCAGCAGTTCAAGGAGAAAGCCCAGGACCAATTTTCCCTGTAACTTCTTTTGGCCCTGCGTGACCCCTTTAAGGCGTTGAGCGAGCTATTCAAAATACCACGCACGTGTGTTTTTACATTGAAAAACCGGCAAGCGGATTCCCTGGAGCTTTGTGCAGCCACGCGGCCGTGCAGCTTAAAGGGAACACTGCTCTCCGCTACCTTCTCTGGGAAACTAGGGATGGGCAATAAAGGCCAGCCTTGCCAGCAACGCCCACAGCCTGCAAATTAATTTTTGATAAAGGGCTGGTGTTGGGTTGGCCCTGCCCAGTGTATGTTCCATATCCAACAAAACTGAGAACCAGGAATTAGTGTGGACTGACAGATTATCTGTAGGATACAAGAGTGCATTGTTCGTAATATTGTTAGTAATCATTGAAGGTACATATAAATTCTCAAGGGCATCAAGACATTATAACTTGATTAATCATATCACCTCACCTGCCATTTGTTTAAACTTCTAAGAAAATGTTTTTTTTATGTCTTTTAATCTCTCTTCTGCTGTGGTCTTTTAAAAAGATTTTTATTAGGGGACGTACAATCTGCAGTGATACGAGATGCAATCTTTGTGAGATTACATCAGAAGATGAATGATGCCGCCTCTAACAAAATGCACCCAGTGTTGAAGACATAATTCCAAAGACAACATGCAAATTGACTAAAGGAATGGTGCAATCTATCATAAAAAAATACGAGCGACGGTAACAAAATGCAAACAGTATTATACAAACCAGCTGCTCATCTTATTGCAATGAGGGTTAATAGTTGCATTTAGACCAGAGAATCATAGAACTTTACAGCACAGAATGAGGCCGTTCGGCCCCTTGTGCCTGTGTCGGGTCTTTGAAACAGCTATCCAATTAGTCCCACTCCCCTACTCTATCCCCATAGCCCTCCAAATGTTTCCTTTTCCAGTATTTATCCAATTCCCTTTTGAAAGTCACTATTGAATCTGCTTCCACCACTCTTTCAAGTAGTACATTCCAGATCAGAACAGATGTCATCTATTATATGTATGGATTTGCTATCTATACTGTGCCATGCTGTTGCCCCCTATAGACCCTTTCCCCCATACATTCATTGTTTCCCCCACTGTGTGGTATTATTTTATCTGGTAATCCAACTTCTCAGAAAGAAAAAAGGAAGCTTCTTCAAATTGCTTGGATTTCTGCTCTCTTTATTATATCTCCCATTATTTTGAATGTGGAATGAGGCAAATAGCATACATGCATTTAAGGGGAAGCTAGATAAGTACATGAGAGAGAAAGTGTTGGAAGATTATGCTGATAGCCTGAGATGAAGTAAGGTGGGAGGAGGCTTGTGTGGAAAATAAAAACCGGCATAGACCAGTTGTGCCGAATGTCTTGTTTCTGTGTTGTACATTGTATGGTATGTTGCCTCCCTGGTGCAAGGGTCAAAGATGTCTCGGAGTGGGTGAAGGGCATTCTGGAGGGGAAGGGTGAACAGCCAGTTGTCATGGTGAATATAGGTGCCAACGATATACCGTATATACTCGCGTATCATGCGACTTTTGAAGACCTAAATTGTAACCTAAATTTGGGGGGTCGCATGATACGTGAGATACAAAATTTGCGGGTGTGAAGTGCTGGCCAAGATTAGGCTGTTCGGCTGTTAAGCAGACCGTATCCACGCTGAATCTCGGCAGGTATCTCCTGGGCTGGATTGCAGCCTCTATTGTCGCTTGTACTGTATCTTTGCTGTGGTCTAGAGATCGCCACCCACAACTCCCTCTGAAGTTTGCTGCATTATTAGAGGCTCCATCTATCTCAGCCCATGCTTCTTTTACCCGCAAACACAGTAGAGGCTGTGGCTGAACGACGCTAGTCAAGCCAGCTGGAATGATTGCTGTATCGGTGTTCGATTCGCGAACAGCTTTCACAGCAGAATCCACTCGATGTTTCATGTTAAGGTCTGTATTCGATCTCAAAAAAGTGACTCGCATGATACATGAGATATATGGTAAAATCATGTTTTGGGGACGAAAATTTAGGGGTCGCATGATACGCGAGATCGCAGGATACGCGAGTATATACGGTAGGTAAAAAACGGAATGAGGTCCTACAAGCTGAATTTAGGGAGCTAGGAGCTAAATTGAAAAGTAGGACCTCAAAGGTAATAATCTCAGGATTGCTACCAGTGCGCCCCCCTCCCACCCCATGAGTTGGTCAGAGAAGGAATAGCAGGATAGCTCAGATTAATATGTGGCTTGAGGAGTGGTGCAGAAGGGGGGGATTCAAATTCCTGGGACTTTGGAACCGGTTCTGGGGGAGGTGGGACCAGTACAAACCGGACGGTCTGCACCTGGGCAGGACTGGAACCAATGACCTAGGGGGAGTGTTTGCGAGTGCTGTTGGGGACGGGTTAAACTAATATGGCAGGGGGATGGGAACCTATGCAGGGAGACAGAGGGAAGTAGAATGGGGGCAGAAGCAAAAGATAGAAAAGAGGAAAAGTAAAAGTGGAGGGCAGAGAAACCCAAGGCAAAAATCAAAAAGGGCCACATTACAGCAAAATTCTAAAGGGGCAAAATGTGTAAAAAGATAAGCCTGAAGGCTCTGTGCCTCAATGCGAGGAGTATTCGTAATAAGGTGGACGAATTAACTGCACAGACAGCAGTTAATGAATATGATATAATTGGCATCATGGAGACATGGCTCCAGGGTGACCAAGGCTGGGAACTCAACATCCAGGGGTATTCAACATTCAGGAAGGATATAAGGAAAGGAAAAGGAGGTGGGGTAGCGTTGCTCGTTAAAGAGGAAATTAACACAATGGTAAGGAAGGATATTAGCTTGGATGATGTGGAATCTGTATGGGTGAAGCTGCTGAATACCAAAGGGCATAAAACGCTAGTCGGAGTTGTGTACAGACCACCAAACAGTAGCAGTGAGGTTGGGGACATCATCAAACAAGAAATTAGGGATGCGTGCAATAAAGGTACAGCAGTTATCATGGGCGACTTTAATCTACACATAGATTGGGCTAACCAAACTGGTAGCAATATGGTGGAGGAGGATTTTCTGGAGTGTGTTAGGGATGGTTTTCGAGACCAATATGTCGAGGAACCAACTAGAGGGCTGGCCATCCTAGACTGGGTGATGTGTAATGAGAAAGGGCCTAATTAGCAATCTTGCTGTGCGAGGCCCCTTGGGGAAGAGTGACCATAATATGGTAGAATTCTTTATTAAGATGGAGTGTGACACAGTTAATTCAGAGACCAGGGTCCTGAACGTAAGGAAAGGTAACTTCGATGGTATGAGACGTGAATTGGCTAGAATAGACTGGCGAATGATGCTTAAAGGGTTGACAGTGGATAGGCAATGGCAAACACTTAAAGATCACATGAATGAACTTGAACAATTGTACATCCCTGTCTGGAGTAAAAATAAAACGGGGAAGGTGGCTCAACCGTTGCTAACAAGTGTTAAATCCAAGGAAGAGGCATATAAATTGGCCAGAAAAAGCAGCAAACCTGAGGACTGGGGGAAATTTAGAATTCAGCAGAGGAGGACAAAGGGTTTAATTAGGAGGGGGAAAATAGATTATGAGAGGAAGCTTACTGGGAACATAAAAACTGACTGCAAAAGCTTCTGTAGATATGTGAAGAGAAAACAATTAGGGAAGACAAATGTAGGTCCCTTGCAGTCAGATTCAGGTGAATTTATAATGGAGAACAAAGAAATGGCAAACCAGTTGAACAAATACTTTGGTTCTGTCTTCATGAAGGAAGGCACAAATAATCTTGTGTAAGTACTCGGGGACCGAGAGTCTAGTGAGAAGGAGGAACTGAAGAAAATCCTTATTAGGCAAGAAATTATATTAGGGAAATTGATGGGATTGAAGGCTGATAAATCCCTGAGGCCTGATAGTCTGCATCCCAGAGTACTTAAGGAAGTGGCCCGAGAAATAGTGGAAGCATTGGTGATCATTTTGCAACAGTCTGTCGACTCTGGATCAGTTCCTATGGACTGGAGAGTAGCTAATGTAACACCACTTTTTAAAAAAGGAGGGAGAGAGAAAACGGGTAATTATAGACCGGTTAGCCTGACATCAGTAGTGAGGAAAATGTTGGAATCAATTATTAAAGATGAAATAGCAGCGCATTTGGAAAGCAGTTACAGGATTGGTCCAAGTCAGCATGGATTTATGAAAGGGAAATCATGCTTGACAAATATTCTGGAATTTTTTGCGGATGTAACTAATAGAGTGGACAAGGGAGAACCAGTGGATGTGGTGTATTTGGACTTTCAAAAGGCTTTTGACAAGGTCCCACACAAGAGATTGGTGTGTAAAATTAAAACACATGGTATTGGGGCTAATGTACTGACGTGGATAGAGAACTGGTTGGCAGACAGGAAGCAGAGAGTCGGGATAAACGGATTCTTTTCAGAATGGCAGGCAGTGACTAGTGAGATGCCGCAGGACTCAGTGCTGGGACCCCAGCTATTTATAATATAAATTAATGATTTAGATGAAGGAATTGAGTGTAATATCTCCAAGTTTGCAACTGACACTAAGCTGGCTGGCGGTGTGAGCTGTGAGGAGGATGCTAAGATGCAGGGTGACTTTGACAGGTTAGGTGAGTGGGCAAATGCATGGCAGATGCAGTATAATGTGGATAAATGTGAGGTTATCCAATTTGGTGACAAAAACATGAAGGCAGAATATTATTTGAATGGCGGCAGATTTGGAAAAGGAGAGGTGCAACGAGACCTGGGTGTCATGATACATCAGTCATTGAAAGTTGGCATGCAGGTACAGCAGGCGGTGAAGAAGGCAAATGGTATGTTGGCCTTCATAGCTAGGGGATTTGAGTATAGGAGCAGGGAGGTCTTACTGCAGTTGTACAGGGCCTTGGTGAGGCCTCACCTGGAATATTGTGTTCAGTTTTGGTCTCCTAATCTGAGGAAGGACATTCTTGCTATTGAGGGAGTGCAGCGAAGTTTCACCAGACTGATTCCCGGGATGGCAGGACTGACATATGAGGAGAGACTGGATCGACTGGGCCTGTATTCATTGGAGTTTAGAAGGATGAGAGGGGATCTCAGAAAAATGTAGAATTGTGACGGGACTGGACAGGTTAGATGCAGGAAGAATGTTCCCGGACATTGGGGAACTCCAGAACCAGGGGACACAGTCTAAGGATAAGGGGTAAGCCATTTAGGACTGAGATGAGGAGAAACTTCTTCATTCAGAGAATTGTTAACTTGTGGAATTCCCTACTGCAGAGAGTTGTTGATGCCAGTTCATTGGATATATTCAAGAGGAAGTTAGATATGGCCCTCACGGCTAAAGGGATCAAGGGGTATGGAGAGAAAGCAGGAAAGGGGTACTGAGGTGAATGTTCAGCCATGATGTTACTGAATGGCGGTGCAGGCTCGAAGGGCTGAATGGTCTACTCCTGCACCTATTTTCTTTGTTTCTATGTGTATTTGGTCAATAATGAAGAGAAATAAAATCCAAATAAACATTCACTTTTAAATTTTCATTGGTGACTGCTGTAAGAAGACAGTGAATGTGCAAAAGTTTCTTGCTTTGACGACCCTATCAATCTGTAATTAATTAGAAACCAGCTCTGGGCCTACTTTTGGACTTGCAGGTGGGAAGGTTTTTAACCGCGCAGGTGCACCATCAAGCTGTTAAATATTGTGACCTACTGACACTTAACTTGACTGTTGGTGGTATGTCAAGACCGTCAGAGTCATCAGATATCAGCAGTGACCAAAGTTAAGTCGTTGAATGATGCACAAACTGTCTGTGGCCATCATTAGTCACCATGGGTAGAAGAGGTGAGAAGGGTAGGATTTAAGGGAAGGTCGTGTCTGACTAACTTGATTGAAATTTTTGAGGAGGTAACAAGGAGGGTCGATGAGGGTAATGCATTTGATGTAGTGTATATGGATTTTCGCAAGACTTTTGATAAGGTCCCACATGGCAGACTGGTCATGAAAGTAAAATCCATGGGATCCAGGGCAAAATTGATCCAAAATTGGCTCAGAGGCAGGAAACAAGAGGCTAATGGTTGATGGGTGATTTTGTGACTGGAAGGCTGTTTCCAGTTGGGTTCCACAGGGCTCAGTACTAAGTCCATCGCTTTTTGTGCTACATGTCAATGATGTTGATTTGAATGTAGAGGGAATGATTAAGAAGTTTGCAGATGATACTACAATTGGCTGTGTGGTTCATAATGAAGAAGAAAGCTGTAGACTGCAGGAAATTATCAACAAACTGGTTAGGTGGGTAGAACAGTGACAAATGAATTCAATCCGGAGAAGTGTGAGATAATGCATTTGGGGAAGGCTAACAAGACAAGGGATTACACATTAAATGGGAGGACACTGAGAAGTGTAGAGGAACAAAGGGTCCTTGAAGTGTATGTCAATAGATCCCTGAAGGTAGCAGGCCAGGTACCAGGTTGTATGAAGGGGAAGTCATGTTTGACAAATTTGCTGGAATTCTTTGAGGATGTAATGAACAGGGTGGATAAAGGGGAACCAGTGGATGTGGTGTATTTGGACTTCCAGAAGGCATTTGAAAAAGTGCCACATAAAAGGTTACTGCACAAGATAAAATTTCATGGGGTTGGGGGTAATATATTAGCATGGATAGAGGATTGGCTAACGAACAGAGAACAGAGAGTCAGGATAAATGATTCATTCTCTGGTTGGCAACCAGTAACTCATGGGGTACCGCAGGGATCAGTGTTGGGACGCCAACTATTTACAATCTATATTAACGACTTGGAAGAAGGGACTGAGTGTAACATAGCCAAGTTACATGGACGGGAGGAAAAGCAATGTGTGAGGAGTACACACAAAATCTGCAAAAGGACATAGACAGGCTAAGTGAGTGGGCAAAAATTTGGCAGATGGAGTATAATGTTGGAAAGTGTGAGGTCATGCACTTTGGCAGAAAAAAATCAAAGAGCAAGTTATTATTTAAATGGAGAAAAATTGCAAAGTGCTGCAGTACAGTGGGACCTGGGGGTACTTGTGCATGAAACACAAAAGTTAGTATGCAGGTATAGCAAGTGATCAGTATTGCAAAGGGGATGGAGTATAAAAGCAGGGAAGTCTTGCTACAGCTATATAAGGCATTGGTGAGGCCACACCTGGAATACTGCATGCAGTTTTGGTTTCCATATTTACGAAAAGATATACTTGCTTTGGAGGCAGTTCAGAAAAGGTTCACGAGGTTGATTCCGGGGATGAGGGGGTTGACTTATGAGGAAAGATTGAGTAGGTTGGGCCTCTACGCATTGGAATTCAGAAGAATGAGAGGTGATCTTATTGAAACGTATAAGATTATGAGGGGGCTTGAAAAGGTGGATGTAGAGAGGATGTTTCCACTGATGGGGGAGACTAGAACTAGAGAGCTTTAAAAAAAACCAATATATAGATTTCTGTATTTACACACTCAGCCCACAACACATGATCCCCCTCCAATCAGAAGCAGTTACGTAGCCCTGGTGTGAACAATTCCCTTAGAATAAGGGACCGCCCATTTAAAACTGGGATGAGGAGAAATTTCTTCTCTCCGAGGGTTGTAAATCTGTGGAATTTGCTGCATCAGAGAGTTGTGGAAGCTGGGACATTGAATAAATTTAAGACAGAAATAGACAGTTTCTTAAACGATAAGGGGATAAGGGGTTATGGGGAAAGGGCAGGGAAGTGGAGCTGAGTCCATGATCAGATCAGCCATGATCTTATTGAATGGTGGAGCAGACTCGAGGGACCGTATAGAAAAAATAGAAACATAGAAAATAGGTGCAGGAGTAGGCCATTCGGCCCTTCGAGCCTGCACCACCATTCAATATGATCATGGCTGATCATGCAACTTCAGTACACCATTCCTTTTTTCTGTCCATACTCCTTAATCCCTTTAGCCGTAAGAGCCACAGCTAACTCCCTTTTGAATATATCTAACGAACTGGCCTCAACAACTTTCTGTGGTAGAGAATTTCACATGCTCACAACTCTCTGTGTGAAGAAGTTTCTCCTCATCTTGGTCGTAAATGGCTTACCCCTTATCCTTAGACTGTGACCCCGGTTCTGGACATCCCCAACATCGGGAAAATTCTTCCTGCATCTAACCAGTCCAATCTCGTCAGAATTTTATATGTTTTTATGAGATCCCCTCTTATTCAGATTAGGAAAAGGGGAGGTGCAACGAGACCTGGGTGTCATGGTACATCAGTCATTGAAGGTTGGCATGCAGGTACAGCAGGCAGTTAAGAAAGCAAATGGCATGTTGGTCTTCATAGCGAGGGGATTTGAGTACAGGGGCAGGGAGGTGTTACTACAGTTGTACATGACCTTGGTGAGGCCACACCTGGAGTATTGTGTACAGTTTTGGTCTCCTAACTTGAGGAAGGACATTCTTGCTATTGAGGGAGTGCAGCGAAGGTTCACCAGACTGATTCCCGGGATGGCGGGTCTGACATATCAAGAAAGACTGGATCAACTGGGCTTGTATTCACTGGAGTTCAGAAGAATGAGAGGGAATGTCACAGAAATGTTTAAAATTCTGACGGGTTTAGACAGGTTAAATGCAGAAAGAATGTTCCCAATGTTGGAGAAGTCCAGAACCAGGGGTCACAGTCTAAGGATAAGGAGTAAGCCATTTAGAACCGAGATGAGGAAAAACTTCTTCACCCAGAGAGTGGTGAACCCGTGGAATTCTCTACCACAGAAAGTTGTTGAGGCCAATTCACTAAATATATTCAAAAAGGAGTTATATGTAGTCCTTACTACTAGGGGGGTCAAGAGGTATGGCGAGAAAGCCTGAATGGGGTACTGAAGTTGCATGTTCAGCCATGAACTCATTGAATGGCGGTGCAGGCTCGAAGGGCCGAATGACCTACTCCTGCACCTATTTTCTATGTTTCTATGTTTCTATGTTTCTTCTAAATTCCATTGACTATAAGCCTAGTCGATCCAGTCTTTCTTCATATGTCAGTCCTGCCATCCTGGGAATCAGTCTGATGAACCGTCGCTGCACTCCCTGAATAGCAAAAATGTCCTTCCTCAGAGTAGGAGATCAAAACTGTCCACAATATTCAAGGTGTGGCCTCACCAAAGCTCTGTACAACTGTAGTAAGATCTTCCTGCTCCTATACTCAAATTCTCTCGCTATGAAGGCCAACATGCCATTTGCCTTCTTCACCACCTGCTGTACCTGCATGCCAACTTTCAACGACTGATGTACCATGACACCCAGGTCTCGTTGCACCTCCCCTTTTACTAATCTGTCACCATTCAGATAATAATCTGCCTTCCTTTTTTTACCACCAAAGTGAATAACCTCACATTTATCTACCGCATCTGCCATGTATTTGCCCACTCACCTAACCTGTCCAAGTCACCCTGCAGCCTCTTAGCATCCTCCTCACAGCTCACACTGCCACCCAGCTTAGTGTCATCTGCAAACTTGGAGATATTACATTCAATTCCTTTGTCTAAATCATTAATGTATATTGAAAATAGCTGGGGTCCCAGCACTGAACCTTGCGGTACCCCACTAGTCACTGCCTGCCATTCTGAAAAGGACCCGTTTGTTCCTACTCTTTGTTTCCTGTCTGCCAACCAGTTCTCTATCCACGTCAGTACATTACCCCCATAACCATCTGCTTTAATTTTGCACACTAATCTCTTGTGTGGGACCTTGTCAAAAGCCTTTTGAAAGTCTAAATACATCACATCCACTGGCTCCCCCTTGTCCACTCTACTCGTTACATCCTCAAAAAATTCTCGAAGATTTGTCAAGCATGATTTCCTTACTCCTGTATGGCCTACTACTGTTCATAGAAACATAGAAAATAGGTGCAGGAGTAGGCCATTCGGCCCTTCGAGCCTGCACCATTCAATAAGATCATGGCTGATCATTCACCTCAATACCCCTTTCCTGTTTTCTCTCCATACCCCTTGATCCCTTTGGCCTATTTCTTATGTTCTTATGTTCTTATAAGATGGTTAAAAAGGCATACAGAATACTTTCCTTTATTAGCCGAGGCATAGAATTTAAGAGCAGGGAAATTATCTTGAACTGTAAAAAACACTAGTTAGGCCACAGCTAGAGTACTGCATGAAGTACTGGTCACCACATTACAGGAAAGATGTGATTGCACTGGAGAGAGTACAGAGCAGATTTACAAGGATGTTGCCTGGATTGGAGAATTTATCTGTGGAGAATTTATGAGGAAAGATTGGATCGGCTGGGTTTATTTTCTTTGGAACAGAGGAGGCTGGGGGGAGACATAAAAGAGCTGTATAAAATTATGAGGCCCTAGATAGAGTGGATAGGAAGGGCCTATTTCCCTTAGCAGAGTGGTCAACAACCAGGGCGCATAAATTTAAATTAATTGGTGGGAGGTTTAGAGAGGATTTGAGAGCAAATGTTTACACCCAGAGGGTGGTGGGGGTCTGGAGCTCACTGACTGAAAGGGTGGTAGAGGCAGAAACCCTCAACACTACTTGGATGTGCACCTGAAGTGCTGTAACTTACAGGGCTATGGATCAAGAGCTGGAAAGTGGGATAAGGCTGGAGAGCTCTTCTTCGGCCGGCGCGGACACGATGCGCTGAAATGGCCACCTTCCGTGCTGTAAATTTCTATGATTCTATGAAGAGTGCCTTTTGTGTGTTACGTTTAACAAAATCATAAACCTGTCCGTCAGAAGTGGATTGTAGTTTTGATTTGCATAACATACACAGGAAATCTCCTCCTCCCCCCCCCACCCGCCCCGACCCCCAACCAACACCATAAGATAATGCTGATGGTAAATAGAATGGATTATTTTAGTGGATGAGGAAATGATGAGGTTTCAAAATTGGGAACATGTATTGTAGCTTCAAATGTACAAAATAATTAAAAGGACAGGTGGGTATTCTCGGATATAACTTGGAAGGTTGGGGGCATGTCTGGAAATCAGGAAGACTATGGGAAAAGGTGATGTAAGGTGCCATGAGACATTTCAACAGATGAAAGGAAATCCATGAATGGAGGGAGTTTCACATTCTGCCAACTACTCCAGATAAGATGGATAACACCTGGCAACCGTCTGGCAGGTCAGACATAAGAATTAGGAACAGGAGTAGGCCATCTAGCCCCTCGAGCCTGCTCCGCCATTCAACAAGATCATGGCTGATCTGGCTGTGGACTCAGCTCCACTTACCCGCCCGCTCCCCATAACCCTTAATTCCCTTATTGGTTAAAAATCTATCGATCTGTGATTTGAATACATTCAATGAGCTAGCCTCAACTGCTTCCCTGGGCAGAGAATTCCACAGATTCACAACCCTCTGGGAGAAGAAATTCCTTCTCAACTCGGTTTTCAATTGGCTCCCCCGTATTTTGAGGCTGTGCCCCCTAGTTCTAGTCTTCCCGACCAGTGGAAACAACCTCTCTGCCTCTATCTTGTCTATCCCTTTCATTATTTTCAATGTTTCAATAAGATTACCCCTCATCCTTCTGAACTCCAATGAGTAAAGACCCAGTCTACTCAATCTATCATCATAAGGTAACCCCCTCATTTCCGGAATCAGCCGAGTGAATCGTCTCTGTACCCCCCTCCAAAGCTAGTATATCCTTCCTTAAGTAAGGTGACCAAAACTGCACGCAGTACTCCAGGTGCGGCCTCACCAATACCCTATACAGTTGCAGCAGGACCTCCCTGCTTTTGTACTCCATCCCTCTCGCAATGAAGGCCAACATTCCATTTGCCTTCCTGATTACCTGCTGCACCTGCAAACTAACCTTTTGGGATTCATGCACAAGGACCCCCAGGTCCCTCTGCACCGCAGCATGTTGTAATTTCTCCCCATTCAAATAATATTCCCTTTTACTGTTTTTTTCCCCAAGGTGGATGACCTCACATTTTCCGACATTGTATTCCATCTGCCAAACCTTAGCCCATTCGCTTAACCTATCTAAATCTCTTTGCAGCCTCTCTGTGTCCTCTACACAACCCGCTTTCCCACTAATCTTTGTGTCATCTGCAAATTTTGTTACACTACACTTTGTCCCCTCTTCCAGGTCATCTATGTATATTGTAAACAGTTGTGGTCCCAGCACCGATCCCTGTGGCAGACCACTAACCACCGATTTCCAACCCGAAAAGGACCCATTTATCCCGACTCTCTGCTTCTGTTAGCCAGCCAATTCTCGATCCATGCTAATACATTTCCTCTAACTTCGCGTACCTTTATCTTCTGCAGTAACCTTTTGTGTGGCACCTTATCGAATGCCTTTTGGAAATCTAAATACACCACATCCATCGGTACACCTCTATCCACCATGCTCGTTATATCCTCAAAGAATTCCAGTAAATTAGTTAAACCTGATTTCCCCTTCATGAATCCATGTTGCGTCTGCTTGATTGCACTATTCCTATCTAGATGTCCCGCTATTTTTTCCTTAATGATAGCTTCAAACATTTTCCCCACTACAGATGTTAAACTAATCGGCCTACAGTTACCTGCCTTTTGTCTGCCCCCTTTTTTAAACAGAGGCGTTACATTAGCTGCTTTCCAATCCGCTGGTACCTCCCCAGAGTCCAGAGAATTTTGGTAGATTATAACGAATGCATCTGCTATAACTTCCGCCATCTCTTTTAATACCCTGGGATGCATTTCATCAGGACCAGGGGACTTGTCTACCTTGAGTCCCATTAGCCTGTCCAGCACTACCCCCCGAGTGATAGTGATTATCTCAAGGTCCTCCCTTCCAACATTCCCGTGACCAGCAATTTTTGGCATGGTTTTTGTGTCTTCCACTGTGAAGATCGAAGCAAAAAAATCATTTAAGGTCTCAGCCATTTCCACATTTCCCGTAATTAAATCCCCCTTCTCATCTTCTAAGGGACCAACATTTACTTTAGTCACTCTTTTCCATTTTATATATCGGTAAAAGCTTTGACAATCTGTTTTTATTTTTTTGCGCAAGTTTACTTTCGTAATCTATCTTTCCTTTCTTTATTGCTTTCTTAGTCATTCTTTGCTGTCGTTTAAAATGTTCCCAATCTTCTAGTTTCCCACTAACCTTGGCCACCTTATACGCATTGGTTTTTAATTTGATACTCTCCTTTATTTCCTTGGTTATCCACGGCTGGTTATCCCTTCTCTTACCACCCTTCTTTTTCACTGCAATATATTTTTGTTGAGCACTATGAAAGAGCTCCTTAAAAGTCCTCCACTGTTCCTCAATTGTGCCACCGTTTAGTCTGTGTTCCCAGTCTACTTTAGCCAACTCTGCCCTCATCCCACTGTAGTCCCCTTTGTTTAAGCGTAGTACACTCATTTGAGACACGACTTCCTCACCCTCAATCTGTATTACAATTTCAACCATACTGTGATCACTCATTCCGAGAGGATCTTTTGCTAAGATATCTTTATTATTCCTGTCTCATTACACAGGACCAGATCTAATAGCTTGCTCCCTTGTAGATTCTGTAACATACTGTTCTAAGAAACAATCCCGTATGCATTCTATGAATTTCTTCTCAAGGCTACCCCATGTGATTTGATTTGACCAATCGATATGTAGGTTAAAATCCCCCATGATTACTGCCGTTCCTTTTTCACATGCCTCCATTATTCCCTTGATTATTGTCCGCCCCACCGTGAAGTTATTATTTGGGGGCCTATAAACTACGCCCAGCAGTGACTTTTTCCCCTTACTATCGCTAATTTCCACCCACAATGATTCAACATTTTGTTCATTGGAGCCAATTAGGAGGGCAGGAAAAAGAGTGGGAGTGTGATAGTGATAGGGGATTCAATGGTGAGGGGAATAGATAGGCGTTTCTGCGGCCGCAACCGAGACTCCAGGATGGTATGTTGCCTCCCTGGTGCAAGGGTCAAGGATGTATCGGAGCAGGTGCAGGACATTCTGAAATGGGAGGGAGAACAGCTAGTTGTTGTGGTGCACATTGGTACCAACGACATAGGTAAAAAAAGGGATGAGGTCCTACGAAACGAATTTAAGGAGCTCGGAGCTAAATTAAAAAGTAGGACCTCAAAAGTAGTAATCTCGGGATTGCTACCAGTGCCACGTGCTAGTCAGAGTAGGAATCACAGGATAGCGCAGATGAATACGTGGCTTGAGCAGTGGTGCAGCAGGGAGGGATTCAAATTCCTGGGGCATTGGAACCGTTTCTGGGGGAGGTGGGACCAGTACAAACTGGACGGTCTGCACCTGGGCAGGACCGGAACCAATGTCCCAGGGGGAGTGTTTGCTAGTGCTGTTGGGGAGGAGTTAAACTAATATGGCAGGGGGATGGGAACCAATGCAGGGAGACAGAGGGAGACAAAAAGGAGGCAAAAGCAAAAGACAGAAAGGAGATGAGGAAAAGTGGAGGGCAGAGAAACCCAAGGCAAAGAAAAAAAAGGGCCACTGTACAGCAAAATTCTAAAAGGACAAAGGCTGTTAAAAAAACAAGCCTGAAGGCTTTGTGTCTTAATGCAAGGAGTATCCGCAATAAAGTGGATGAATTAACTGTGCAAATAGATGTTAACAAATATGATGTGATTGAGATTGCGGAGACGTGGCTCCAGGATGGTCAGGGCTGGGAACTCAACATCCAGGGGTATTCAACATTCAGGAAGGATAGAATAAAAGGAAAAGGAGGTGGGGTAGCATTGCTGGTTAAAGAGGAGATTAATGCAATAGTTAGGAAAGACATTAGCTTGGATGATGTGGAATCTATATGGGTAGAGCTGCAGAACACCAAAGGGCAAAAAGCGCTAGTGGGAGTTGTGTACAGACCTCCAAACAGTAGTAGTGATGTTGGGGAGGGCATCAAACAGGAAATTAGGAGTGCATGCAATAAAGGTGCAGCAGTTATAATGGGTGACTTTAATATGCACATAGAATGGGCTTGCCAAACTGGAAGCAATACGGTGGAGGAGGATTTCCTGGAGTGCATAAGGGATGGTTTTCTAGACCAATATGTCGAGGAACCAACTAGGGGGGAGGCCATCTTAGACTGGGTGTTGTGTAATGAGAGAAGACTAATTAGCAATCTCATTGTGCGAGGCCCCTTGGGGAAGAGTGACCATAATATGGTGGAATTCTGCATTAGGATGGAGAATGATACAGTTAATTCAGAGACCATGGTCCAGAACTTAAAGAAGGGTAACTTTGAAGGTATGAGGCATGAATTGGCTAGGATAGATTGGCGAATGATACTTAAGGGGTTGACTGTGGATGGGCAATGGCAGACATTTAGAGACCGCATGGATGAATTACAACAATCGTACATTCCTGTCTGGCGTAAAAATAAAAAAGGGAAGGTGGCTCAATCGTGGCGATCAAGGGAAATCAGGGATAGTATTAAAGCCAAGGAAGTGGCATACAAATTGGCCAGAAATAGCAGCGAACCTGGGGACTGGGAGAAATTTAGAACTCAGCAGAGGAGGACAAAGGGTTTGATTAGGGCAGGGAAAATGGAGTACGAGAAGAAGCTTGCAGGGAACATTAAGGCGGATTGCAAAAGTTTCTATAGGCATGTAAAGAGAAAAAGGTTAGTAAAGACAAACGTAGGTCCCCTGCAGTCAGAATCAGGGGAAGTCATAACGGGGAACAAAGAAATGGCAGACCAATTGAACAAGTACTTTGGTTCAGTATTCACTAAGGAGGACACAAATAACCTTCCGGATATAAAAGGGGTCAGAGGGTCTAGTAAGGAGGAGGAACTGAGGGAAATCTTTATGAGTCGGGAAATTGTGTTGGGGAAATTGATAGGATTGAAGGCCGATAAATCCCCAGGGCCTGATGGACTGCATCCCAGAGTACTTAAGGAGGTGGCCTTGGAAATAGTGGATGCATTGACAGTCATTTTCCAACATTCCATTGACTCTGGATCAGTTCCTATGGAGTGGAGGGTAGCCAATGTAACCTCACTTTTTAAAAAAGGAGGGAGAGAGAAAATAGGGAATTATAGACCGGTCAGCCTGACCTCAGTAGTGGGTAAAATGATGGAATCAATTATTAAGGATGTCATAGCAGCGCATTTGGAAAATGGTGACATGATAGGTCCAAGTCAGCATAGATTTGTGAAAGGGAAATCATGCTTGACAAATCTTCTGGAATTTTTTGAGGATGTTTCCAGTAAAGTGGACAAAGGAGAACCAGTTGATGTGGTATATTTGGACTTTCAGAAGGCTTTCGACAAGGTCCCACACAAGAGATTAATGTGCAAAGTTAAAGCACATGGGATTGGGGGTAGTGTGCTGACGTGGATTGAGAACTGGTTGTCAGACAGGAAGCAAAGAGTAGGAGTAAATGGGTACTTTTCAGAATGGCAGGCAGTGACTAGTGGGATACCGCAAGGTTCTGTGCTGGGGCCCCAGCTGTTTACATTGTACATTAATGATTTAGACGAGGGGATTAAATGTAGTATCTCCAAATTTGCGGATGACACTCAGTTGGGTGGCAGTGTGAGCTTTGAGGAGGATGCTATGAGGCGGCAGAGTGCCTTGGATAGGTTAGGTGAGTGGGCAAATGCATGGCAGATGAAGTATAATGTGGATAAATGTGAGGTTATCCACTTTGGTGGTAAAAACAGAGAAACAGACTATTATCTGAATGGTGACAGATTAGGAAAAGGGAAGGTGCAACGAGACCTGGGTGTCATGGTACATCAGTCATTGAAGGGTGGCATGCAGGTACAGCAGGCGGTTAAGAAAGCAAATGGCATGTTGGTCTTCATAGCGAGGGGATTTGAGTACAGGGGCAGGGAGGTGTTGCTACAGTTGTACAGGGCCTTGGTGAGGCCACACCTGGAGTATTGTGTACAATTTTGGTCTCCTAACTTGAGGAAGGATATTCTTGCTATTGAGGGAGTGCAGCGAAGATTCACCAGACTGATTCCCGGGATGGTGGGACTGACCTATCAAGAAAGACTGGATCAACTGGGCTTGTATTCACTGGAGTTCAGAAGAATGAGAGGGGACCTCATAGAAACGTTTAAAATTCTGACGGGTTTCGACAGTTTCGATGCAGGAAGAATGTTCCCAATGTTGGGGAAGTCCAGAACCAGGGGTCACAGTCTAAGGATAAGGGGTAAGCCATTTAGGACTGAGATGAGGAGAAACTTCTTCACCCAGAGAGTGGTGAACCTGTGGAATTCTCTACCACAGAAAGTAGTTGAGGCCAATTCACTAAATATATTCAAAAGGGAGTTAGATGAAGTCCTTACTACTCGGGGGATCAAGGGGTATGGCAAGAAAGCAGGAATGGGGTACTGAAGTTTCATGTTCAGCCATGAACTCATTGAATGGCGGTGCAGGCTAGAAGGGCTGAATGGCCTGCTCCTGCACCTATTTTCTATGTTTCTATGTTTCTATATCATCTCTCACAACTGCCCTGACATCATCCTCTATTAACAGAGCTACCCCACCTCCTTTCCTTTCTTGTCTATCTTTCCTAATTGTCAGAGAACCATGTATGTTTAATTCCCAGTCTTGGCTACCCTGGAACCACGTTTCAGTAATGGCCACCAAATCATACCCATTTGTAATGATTTGTGCCGTCAACTCATTTACTTTATTTCGAATGCTGCGTGTGTTTAGGTAGAGTGCTTTAATACTAGTTTTTAAACCATGATTTTTAGTTTTGACCCCTCCTGCAGCCCCTTTATATTCATACATATTGTCCCTTTCTATCACCTTGTGGTTTACACTTATCCCAGTGCTACTCTGCTCTGTTGCCTCCTGCTTTTTGCATCCTTTCAGACACAGGCAGATTATTTCTATAAAATGCCTCTGTAAGGTCCCCTCCAAATAATGCAGCACTCTTGAGTTACAGAATGCCTACATACACAGTATAGCTTATACCACCTCTACCCACAATAGTTGCAGCATAACAGATGAGGCAAGTAGTCACCTGGTAACTCTGCCGATTCTTCTTTGCTCTTTTTAGATGATTTAGACAAAGGAATTGAATGTAATATCTCCAAGTTTGCAGATGACACTAAGCTGGGTGGCAGTGTGAGCTGTGAGGAGGATGCTAAGAGGCTGCAGGGTGACTTGGACAGGTTAGGTGAGTGGCAAATGCATAGCAGATTCAATATAATGTAGATAAATGTGAGGTTATCCACTTTGGTGGCAAAAACAGGAAGGCAGAATATTATCTGAATGGTGATAGATTAGGAAAAGGGGAGGTGCAATGAGACCTGGGTGTCATGGTACATCAGTCATTGAAAGTTGGCATGCAGGTACAGCAGGCGGTGAAGAAGGCGAATGGCACGTTGGCCTTCTTAGCGAGAGGATTTGAGTATAG
This sequence comes from Pristiophorus japonicus, assembly GCF_044704955.1. Classification (NCBI taxonomy): domain Eukaryota; kingdom Metazoa; phylum Chordata; class Chondrichthyes; family Pristiophoridae; genus Pristiophorus; species Pristiophorus japonicus. The sequence goes on along the minus strand of NC_091981.1, from coordinate 269,573,459 downwards.
GAGCAGGGAGGTCTTACTGCAGTTGTGCACAGCCTTGGTGAGGCCACACCTTGAATATTGTGTACAATTTTGGTCTCCTGATGTGAGGAAGGACATTCTTGCTATTGAGGGAGTGCAACGACGGTTCACCAGACTGATTCCCAGGATGGCAGGACTGACATATGAAGAAAGATTGGATCAACTAGGCTTATATTCACTGGAATTTAGAAGAATGAGAGGGGATCTCATAGAAACATATAAAATTCTGATGGGATTGGACAGGTTAGATGCAGGAAAAATGTTCCCGATGTTGGGGAAGTTCAGAACCAGGGTTCACAGTCTAAGGATAAGGGGTAAGACATTTAGGACCGAGATGAGGAGAAACTTCTTCACTCAGAGAATTGTGAAGATGTGGAATTCTCCACCACAGAAAGTTGTTGAGACCAGTTCGTTAGATATATTCAAAAGGGAGTTAGATGTGGCCCTTACGTCTAAAGGGATCAAGTGGTATGGAGAGAAAGCAGGAATGGTGTACTGAAGTTGCATCATCAGCCATGATCATATTGAATGGTGGTGCAGGCTTGAAGGGCCGAATGTCCTACTCCTGCACCTACTTTCTATGTTTCTATGTTTCTTTCCCATCTGGCTTTCACCTATCTGGATTTGGCCTGATAGTCATGCGTCTTGCACAGCTTTGTACAGAACAGAAATGTCTTGACGACACACAAAGGAGAGAGAAGCCAGAACGATGCCTGTTGCTGCTGTTGTTATCCCTGAGGTATCTCAGGAAGGTAGAGCATGTTGTTATGGTCACATTGTGTGATCAAAGTCGCGCAACTTTTTCTAAGTTTGAACAGCCACAATGCTTATTTTACCCTGGTGTGTGGGATATTTATCTGGCTTTCCTCAGGATCACCCATGCAGATCGGCACGAATATGCATTTTTCATGTTCTGCTGCCTTCCCGGGTGGCATTCTGTGGTGCAGCTGTGCCCTCGGACAGGTTCATTGTGAGCTCAAACAAGACCCAGGGGTGTTTCTACTATAAGATGGCCCATGCTGAAAGGCTGGGAGTATCCATCTTGCAGTACAGTCAGTTATCATTTCAAAACTAGATATTTGGTTCTGTTGTAAAAAATATCTAAACCCAGTGAATCTATGCCCATGGAGTGAGTTGCGTGAGGGGGCTGAATGTTAATTCGATAAAATCTCTAAGAAAAATAAGTTGCATGAGGTCTGCAAAACAGGCATAAAGAAAAACAAAGAAAAAAGTGAGGAGAGGAACGGGAGGAGGATAAAGAACTGATGCAAGCTGAAAGAAAGTTTGACCAAGAATCCAGCTTGGAAAGTTTGGAGATGGTTGGAGACGTTGAAGTGGGGGACTCTATTATGAATTCTGCTCAGTATCTCGGTGAGATAGCGTGACTATTATCACCAGAGCACAGAAAGCTAAGAAGAGATTTAATAAAGTATTTTTAAAGATTATAACAGGTTTTGATAGAGCCAATAGGGAAAGAAATTTCCTCTGGTTGAGAGATCATCAATTTAACATTGACACGAGGGGAAATGTCTTTATGCACATGGTTGTTGGCGTATGGAATGCTGTGCCACAGAGCATCATTGAGGCAAGGACCATTGTATCTTATAAGGAAAATTGGATAAATGAATCAGAGGAAGATACAGGGCTATTAGGATAAGAGAGCATGGCAGTGGAGCTATTTTTTGGATTGCTCTAGCAAAGCACAACCACCGACACACTGAGCAAAATGCCTTCTTTCTGGTCTGTAAACCTCTATGGATCTGAACTCGGTCGAAGCCAAGGCTCGCCCAAGTGCCGCCCAAAGGACCGCTGATGGCCGCTGAGAGACCGGGCGGTACTTTGCCAGGAAGATTCCTCTAAAAGAGGTGGCAGTACCGCCCGGCGGCCAAATAACGGCTTACGCTGTCAATCTGGGCGGCAGCGGGCGGGAGCTCTCAATCTCGGCAGCAAAAGCTCTTGCCGCCCAAGTGCCGCTGAGGATGGAGTCGGCCCAGGGAGGGTGGAGGAGCTGCAATTAAAAATCATAGCAATAAAACCTACCAGAACACCTTCAGGGGACCCCATCTAGGTAAGTCACTGTAAAGAAAATGTTTAAAATATCCTCACGAACCTTTTTGTTCCGTTCTTCGCAATTACCGTCAGGGTTAGGCCTGCATCCACGCAGCAGTCCTTCGCTCTGCTGGCGCCGACTCCCACCGACTCCCGCCCGCACCAATCTGGCAGCTCGGCGGGCGGGAGGACACTTGTGCTACTTGGCCAAGTGGAAATTGACAAAGGGGGAAGACCAGCAGCAAAACTCGGCAGCAGCAGGCGGCAGTGGGCGGTAAGGCCACCAATATCAGGGTCTATGTTTCTGTTAAAAGTGTTACATTACGTCCATTTGATTGCCATATTCAGAACTTCTCACTTTTTGGCATCATATTGGTCCAGAGGAGTCAAATGACCGATACCAGTATTATTCCTTTAACAATCTGCCAATCATGACAATTAATAAGGCAGAAACTCACCAGATTTCTTTTCTTACAGTACGGTGGTTGATCATATGCCTTCCCCCATCCCATTCTCTCCTATGAGGAGAGATTGAGTAGATTGGGCCTATACTCTCTGGAGTTTAGAAGAATGAGAGGTGATCTTGTTGAAACATATAAGATTCTGAAGGGCATTGATAGGGTAGATGCTGAGAGCTGTTTCCCCTGGCTGGAGTGTCTAGAACTAGGGGGCACAGTTTCAGGATAAGGGGTAAGCCATTTAAGACTGAGATGAGGAGGTATTTCTTCACTCAGAGGATTGTGAACCTTTGGAATTCTCTGCACCAAAAAGCTGTGGATGCGGAGCCATTGAGTGTATTCAAGACTGAGAGATGGTAGATTTTTGGACTCTAGGGGAATTAAGGGATATGGAGATCGGGCGGGAAAGTGGCGTTGAGGCCAAAGATCAACCATGAACTTATTGAATGGCGGAGCAGGCTCGAAGGGCTGTATGGCCTACTCCTGCTTCTAATTCCTATGTTCTTATGTTCTTATTCTCCACTGTTGCCGGATTACACCACCTTGGGATGGCAGAGGTTTCTCCCGCCCCCCCCTCCTCCCCCACTCTGGGACATAAAGCTGAAGGTCTCACCCTTTCAGAAAATCGTCAGGGGCCTGTTGGTCTCAGCGCCTGAGTTCCTGATACATGTTGGAAGCGTGAAATCGTAAAGCCTATCCTCTGGTTTAATGCTTTACTTTACACATGAGAGTTCAACAGAAACTTGTATAAGTTATTCCATTAGAAACATCACAACAAAGGACAAGTTGGTAAAAACTGGTGATAATCCTTTTGGGGAGATGAATGTCATCTCTTTGGGTTAGCCTTAAGGTGATTGCTTGACTTTATTTTACCAGCGGAGAGCCTCACCACGGCAACTGGGGTTATACTTTGTTAATCCTGCTGAAAATACACTCTCAATACTTCAGTAAGCCCTAATATGTTGTACTTCATTCACTATTATCACCAGAATACTTCGATATACCTTGTAGATACTTCACTAAAAGTTGAAACAACAAATTGGGTTTTCCTGACACTGCATAGGAGATTGGCCTAGGTAGTCAGAAGGCACACAGTAGGAGCAGAGCTTCTGAAGTAGACCAGAACTAAGAGGAAAGGAAGAAAGACTTGCATTTATATAGCACCTTTCACGATCTCAGGTTATTCCAAAGCACTTTACAGTCAATTCAGTACTTTTGAAGTGCAGTCACAGTTGTATTGTAGGAAATGCAACAGCTAATTTGCACACAACAAGCTCCCAAAAACAACAATGTGATAATGATGGGATAATCTGTTTTAGTGATGTTGATTAATGTCATGTATGTACATTCTATTTGTAGCCACCAGATGGCTTCATTGTTGGTGGCCACTGAGCACCATGCACATGGTGCTGCTCAGGTATAAAAGGCCAGCCATTTTGAGAGTCAGGCATTTTGAGTCATAATAGAGCAGAAACAAGGTTGTACCTTGCTTAGTTAAACAGTACTCAGTTTGAACCTTTATTGCATACATAACATTTGGCAACGAGAATACAAGAACCTTTGTTTGCAAAATGAGTATGATTGGATTTTTAGAGCGATTTGTGGAGGGAGAAGATTGGGCAGACTTTGTGAGCCGTTTGAACCAGTACTTCGTGGCCAACAAAATGAAGAGGGGCGACGATGCAGATCGACACCGGGCCGTGTTCCTCACTGTGTACGGTTCAAAGATCTACGGTCTGATAAAGAATCTACTCATGTCTAGTGATCCAACAGAGAAAACCTACGAAGAGTTGTGTACATTGGTACGGGAGCACCTCAAGCCAGATGACGGCATCATCATCTCGAGATACAAGTTTTATACACACGTTCGATCGGAGGGCCAGAGCGCGGAATTCGTTGCCGACCTGAGATGTCTAGCGGGACCATGCAAGTTCGGGACGGTGTTGGCAGACATGCTGCGGGACTTCTTTGTGATCGGCATCAACCACGAGGTGATCCTGCGCAAACTTCTGGAGGAGTTGGATTTACAAAGGGCCATCCAGATCGTTCAACCATGTATGACGACGGACATGAGTCTAAAGCAAATAGCGGTGAAGAACCGAACCTCAGCAAGTAATGTAAATGCGATTGATTCGGCGTTCGGCAGAGCGGCACATGGCAGGGCCTATCCGGCTGCTTTCCCGAAACCTATGGCTGCCCAAAGTCCGCCAGCGGGAATATATCCAACTTCTCCATGTTGGCCCCCAGTGCCTATTTAAGCAATACAGTTGCAAAGGCTGTCTGAGAGTGGGGCATCTCCAGCGCAAGTGTCTGGAGATGAGTAAGCGAGCTGCGACACACCACGTGGAGGATGAGAGTCAGACTAGCGTGGATCCGGATATGCAATCCAAGATGCCAGAGGAGGAAGTGTATGGACTGTACTTCTTCATAACCAAGAGTAAACCAATTTTGATTAATGTGAAGTTTAACGGGATACCGGTATTGATGGAACCGGACATGGGGGCGAGTCAATTGATCATGAATGAGAGGGCATTTTATAAGCTGTGGGATACTAAGACTGTGAGGCCCAGGCTGAGCCCTGTTAACGCCAAGCTGTGCACATACACCAAAGAACTGATGAAGGTGATTGGCAGTGCACAAATTAATGTGTCATATAACGGTGCGGTTCATGAGTTACCGCTGTGGATTGTTCCAGGCAAAGGCCCAACGCTGCTCGGCAGGAGTTGGTTGGAGAAAATCAGATGCGACTGGAATGACATAAAGGCGTTGTCATTGGAGGAAGATACACGCGCCAAGGTATTGAGTAAGTTCCCCTTGCTGTTCGAATCGGGTATCGGCAACTTCACGGGAGCCAAGGTGCAGATCCACGTGGACTCAGATGCAAGACCCGTCCATCATAAAGCTCGGGCAGTGACGTATATGATGAGGGAGAAGGTCAAAATTGAACTGGACAGAATCCAGCATGAAGGGATCATATCACTGGTCGAATTTAATGAATGGGTCAGCCCCATTGTTCCTGTGCTGAAAAGTGATGGCACAATCAGAATCTGTGGAGACTACAAGGCTACGATCAACAGGGTTTCAAAACAAGATTAGTACCTGTTACCGAAGGCTGATGACTTATTTGCAATGCTAGCCGGAGGGAAGTCGTTCACTAAACTGGACTTGACGTCGGCTATATGACACAGGAGTTGGTCGAGACATCGAAGAGACTTACGTGCATTAACACGAACAAAGGACTGTTTATTTACCACAAGTGCCCTCTCGGAATTCGCACGGCTGCAGCAATATTTCAGAGGAATATGGGAAGTCTACTGATGTCCGTTCCCAGAACCGTCGTATTCCAAGATAACATCCTGATCACCGGTCGTGACTCCAAGGAACATCTGAACAACCTGGAAGAGGTTCTACTGTGTTTGGATAGAGTGAGACTCAGACTGAAATGCTTGAAGTGCGTCTTCATGGCTCCGGAGGTCGAATTCCTTGGGAGGAAAATCGCTGCTGATGGCATCAGACCTACTGACGTGAAAACCAAGGCCATCAAGAATGCACCCAAGCCGCATAATGTAACGGAGCTGCGTTCGTTCCTGGGTCTACTCAACTACTTTGGTAACTTCCTACCTAAATTGAGCACCTTACTCAAACCACTGCACATGCTATTGAGAAAAGGCGACAACTGGGTATGGGTGACGCATTGCAAGACAGAGCTTTTGAGAAAGTCACCAATCTGCTTTGCTCGAACAAGCTGCTGGTATATTAAGACCTATGTAAACATTTAGTTTTGCCTGTGACGCATCATCATATGGAATTGGTTGCGTACTCCAACAAGCCGAAGAGTCGGGGAAACTTCAACCTGTTGCGTATGCATCCAAAAGTTTGTCTAAAGCAGAAAGAGCCTATAGCATGGTAGAAAAAGAAGCTTTAGCGTGTGTATATGGTGTTAAAAAGATGCATCAATAAGTTCGGTCTGAGGTTCGAATTAGAAACTGATCACAAGCTGCTCATTTAATTGTTTTCCGAGAGCAAAGGTATCAATACCAACGCTTCATCCCACATCCAAAGGTGGGCACTGACATTATCTGCTGATGATTATGTCATTCGCCACAGATCTGGCACAGAGAATTGTGCTGATGCTTTGAGCTGGTTGCCATTGCCCACATCGGAGGTGGAAATGCCACAACCGGCGGATCTAACGTTAATCATGGATGCTTTTGAGAGTGAAGGAACTCCTGTCACAGCTCAGCAAGTTAAGACCTGGACCAGCCAGGACTCGATTTTATCGGTGGTAAAGGGTTGCATCCTCAAAGGGGATTGGTCTGCCATACCTTAGTAAATGTGTGAGGAGGCCAAACCATACATTCGTCGCAAGGACGAACTGTCCATTCAAGCAGATTGCATATTGTGGGGCAAGCACGTTGTAATGCCCAAGAAAGGGAGAGAGAAGTTCGTGCGTGAGTTACACAGCATACATCTGGGTATAGTGATGATGAAGGCCATTGCCAGGTTCCATGTATGGTGGCCAGGAATTGATTCTGAGCTGGAAGCATGCGTGCATCAGTGCAACACTTGCATGCAGTTCAGCAAAGCACCACCGGAATCGCCACTGAGTCTGTGGTCGTGGCCATCCAAACCTCGGTCCAGGATCCATGTAGACTTTGTAGGTCCCTTCCTGAGCAAGATGTTTTTAGTGGTGGTGGACGCTTATTCGAAAGGGATAAAATGCATAATCATGTCATCCAGCACATCCACGGCAGCCATAGAGAATCTCAATGTCATGTTCGCGACACATGGTCTGCCTGACATAATGGTGAGCGACAATGGGTCGTGCTTCACCAGTCAGGAGTTTCAGTAGTTTGTGAAACTTAATGGCATAAAATATGTAAGATCAGCTCCGTTCAAGCCTGCGTCCAATGGGTAAGCTGAACGTGCAGTACAAATTATCAAGCCAAGCATGAGGAGAGTAACCCAAGGGTCACTGCAGACCCGCTTGTCTTGCATGCTGCTGAGTTACAGAACAAGACCCCACACACTCACTTGGGTCTTGCCCGCTGAACTCATGATGAAAAGAGGTCTTAAGACCAAACTATCTCTGGGACACCCAGATTTAAATAATAATGTTGAATACAGAAGACAAAGTCAACAAGAGTACCACAATCACGCAACTGTGTTACACGGGATTTCTGTTAATGATCGTGTATATGTGATGTGTATATCCTGTAGATATAGCCCTTATGGCTAAAGGGATCAAGGGGTATAGAGAGAAAGCAGAAATGGGGTACTAAAGTTGCATGATCAGCCATGATCATATTGAATGGTAGTGCAGGCTCGAAGGGCTGAATGCCCTACTCCTGCACCTATTTGCTATGTTTCTATGAACTATGGTCAGGGTCCCAAATGGATCGTTGGTACAGTCATGGCCAAGGAGGGCAACAGAGTAATCGTTATTAAGCTCGAGAATGGGCAAACTTCCAGGAAACACATGGATCAGTCAAAGCTGAGGCACACAGACGAGCCAGAACAGTTGGACGAAGAAACCATCGACGACCAACCAACCTACCAGCAGTCTTCAGAGGATTCAAGGGTCATCAGTGTACCCGGAATTTCCATCACGGACCTGTTCAATAAAAATGGTCTTGCAATTTCTGATATGGCCACTGTCACCCTCAACAAGTCAGTCATCCAGCCATCAGCCACAACAGACCCCGTACATTCACCCAAGGCTGGAATCGAATTGAGACGGTCAACCCGGGAGTGCAAAGCACCGGATCATCTCAACCTGTGAAAGACTGATAAGATCTCAGAGGGGGGGCATTGTCATGTATGTACATTCTGTTTGTAGCCATCAGATGGCATCATTGTTGGAGGCCACTGAGCAGCACGCACAGGGTGCTGCTCTGGTATAAAAGGCCAACCAGTTTGAGAGTCAGGGAGGTTGGGTCTGAATAAAGCAGAACCAAGGTTGTACCTTGGTACTCAGTTTGAACCTTTGTTGCATACATAACAATTAATGGATAAATATTGGCCAGCACACTGGCGTAACTTACCTGCTCTTCTTCAAAATACCATGACAATACCCCCCTCTGAGATCTTATCACAGTCTTTCACAGGTTGAGATGACCCAGTGCTTTGCACTCCTGGGTTGACCATCTCAGTTCGATTCCAGCCTTGGGTGAGTATACGGGGTCTGTTGTGGCTGATGGCTGGATGACTGACTTGTTGGGGGTGACAGTGGGATCTTTTACATCCACCTGAGAGATTTTAAACACTTCTAGCAAATCTCCTGAGAGAGCAAATGGGGCCTCGATTTAACTTCTCATCCAAAAGACCACACCTCCGACAGTACAGCACTCCCTCCGTACTGCACTGGAGTCTTAGCCTAGACTTTTTTGCTCAAGTCTCTGGAGTGGGGCTTGAGCCCACAAGTTTCTGATGCAGAGGTGAGAGTGTTACCAACTGAACCACGGCTAACAAAAGATTGAAGAAAAAGGATTGGGGGGTGTCTCAGGAGTCAGTGCTAGAGCCATTATTGTTTACAATCTCACCATTATACATTTCTGGGCACCACGCTTTAGGAAGGACGTGACGGCCTAGGAGAGGGTACAGAAGAGATTTACGAGAATGGTTCCAGGGATGAGGGATTACAGTTATGTGGATAGACCAGAGAAGCTGGAGTTGTTCTCCTTGGAGCAGAGACGGCTAAGAGGAGATTTGATAGAGGTGTTCAATAGAGTAAATAAAGAGAAACTGTTTCCAGTGGCTGAAGGGTCGATAATGAGAGGGCACAGATTTAAGGTGATTGGCAAAAAAAACAGAGACAACATTAGGAAAAGCTTTTGATGCAACGAGCGGTTAGGATTTGGAATGCACTGCCTGATAGGATGGTGGAAATAGATTTAATAGTAGCCTTCAAAAGGAATTGGATTAATACCTGAAGGAGAAAAAAATTGCAGGGATATAGAGAAAGAGTGGGGAGTGGAATTAACTGGATTGTTCTTTGGACTCAATGGGCTGAATGGTTTCCTTCTGTGCTGTACTATTCTATGATTCTATGATCCTATGCCAACCTGGTCCTATGGATATTCTCACTGCAAATGTGTCCACGTTTACCTGAAATACCAGTATACCTGTAGGTGGCACTGTGATAGGGATGTTCAATGGTCACCTTTGCTAACCTTAGAAGCACGATAATGGTGACACCATAACGCCTTATCTCAAGAACAAATTTGGAGGAATTGTTGTCTTTTCAGAAATGAAGGAAGCTTGGCACTGCAAGTTCTGTTTAAAAAAAAAATTGGGGTGTCTTCAAATTCAAAATATTCACTGCTTGAAAATTCAAGGCCGTTTAAAATCAGGACCTACGCCATTTAAAAAAATGTCCGAACCTCTTTAATGTTAGAAAGATCAGTTCCTCTGTATTCATTGCGAAATCTGAGACACCCCTGCTGAGACATTTCCGATTCCCCACATTGAGGTACTCTTCCAACCCACCCACTAAGGTACTTTTACACTCCCACCCCCAAGCCCCAAGCTGAGGTACTTTTCCACTGCCCCAATGCCGAGATGCTTTTTCACTGCCCCACCCATCCTACGCTCACGTACTATTCCTCTGCCCTTCCGCTGAGGTATTTTTGAACGCCTGTAGATGAGGCAGGGGGTGGACATTAGCGAACCTGTTGGGTTTTAATTGCAATCTGGCAGCTTTTATTGCTATTTTTTTGTGCTAGCCCGCAAATTACCAGATTGAATTCAGTTTCAGAACTTGTTAAAGTGGGATTCTGAACTCATAACCTCTGGGTTGTCAGTCCAGTATCATTACCACTAGACGACTGTACCCATACAGAACTGTGGGGGAAAGAGCTGGAAGTCGCAGGGGGTCTGGATAGATTAGGTGAACAGAATGACAAATCGTTTAATGCGGACAAGGGGCTCAACTTTCCTTTTATTTTCGGCGGGTTTTCGGCGATTCTCTCGGCGCTACAGCTGTTTTGCCGCCCAGCGAAAGTTTCCCTCTTAGTTTTGCAATGGTACCGCCCAAATCTGAAAACGCCCGTCGGGACCAAACCGCTGACGTGCACCGCCGAGAAAATCGCCAGGGCGTAAGTATGGCCTCAACGGAAGCCCATCCAAATCGACGAGGGAACCGGCCTGTGAAAGCTGCTTAAACAGGGCGGTAGGTGAGTACTCGGCAAAGAAAGGGATGTTAAAGGTTCTTTATTTAGTTCTTTTTAATTCTAAAACGGCGATTAGGTTTAAAAGTGTCTTGGGAATGTTTTTTAACTTTTTAAAAAATGTTTCCCTCTTCCCTAGGCCCAACTGCCTGTTTCACTTAGTTTCCCCTTAACCACCGAGAAAACCGCCGGGAATAATGGTGCAAGATCCATTCTCTCGCTGGGCGACTAGTTTTAACTTAAAGATGGAAATTTTCACCAGCGTTACTTCCAAAACGTTAGTGGTTTTTCTGAGCGTTGAGGGGCTCTCGGGAAAAACTAGCCCAAGGTGTTGAGACTGGGAAAGAGGAATAAGCAGCGGAAATATAGGACGATTGGTAGTAGACAGGAGGGCATGATACAGGAAGAAATCTGGGAGGTATTGAGATACTATTCATACTCCATCCACTGCGTTACTTTGGGAATATTTGTGGATAACTTGTTGAAACCATGAGTTCAGTGTATAACAGCAGGAAATAAGGCAATCAAGATCTTACGGTATTGTGAGTGGGACAGAATATAAGTCCCAGGAACTAATAGTGAGTTTACATGGCTCTATCTCCAACTCTGTGTACAATTTTGCCCACCATCTGACAATGGGGACTTCCTGGCTCTCATAGAAACTTACAAGATTCTGACGGGACTGGACAGGTTAGATGCGGGAAGAATGTTCCCGATGATGGAGAAGTCCAGAAACAGGGGACACAGTCTTAGGATAAGGGGTAGGCCATTTAGGACTGAGCTGAGGAGAAACTTCTTCACTCAGAGAGTTGTTAACCTGTGGAATTCCCTGCCGCAGAGAGTTGTTGATGCCAGTTCATTGGATATATTCAAGAGAGAGTTAGATATGGCCCTTACGGCTAAAGGGATCAAGGGGTATGGAGTGAAAGCAGGAAAGGGGTACTGAGGGAATGATCAGCCATGATCTTATTGAATGATAATGCAGGCTTGAAGGGCTGAATGGCCTACTCCTGCACCTATTTTCTATGTTTCTATGAAAAGGTACAGAAAAAGGCAACTAAACTGATGCAAGGAATTAGGTGTCTGAGCTACAAGGAGTAATTAAGGAAGTTAGAAATATTGACATTAGAATAAAGGCAGCTGAGGGTAGGCCTTGTTTTGAAGATTTCTAAGGAGTATCGGTGAATGGAATGCTATTACTGTCTTTGATAGATCCACAAACTTGGTTACCAAGGGTGTGGACTGAAACTCTGCTGAAGGAAGGTGAACAGATAGTTTAGATTTAATTACTTTACACAGAGGGTGGAGAGGACATTTTATGAAGTTTGGGGCGGCACAGTGGACTTTGGCGGTCTGTGCATTCTTGTGTCAAGATGTCAATGCAGGTTGAAATATTCTAAATGTGGTGATGTTTTAAATTCTTATTCGTGTTGGCGATGAACTGTTTGGCAATTTTTAACACCGACATATTTGTTGTTTACCATTGTGAACACCTCTTGCCATAGTAACATAAGAACATAAGGAATAGGAGCAGGAGTAGGCCATACGGCCCTTGAGCCTGCTCCGTCATTTAATAAGATCATGGCTGATCTGATCATGGACTCAGCTCCACTTCCCCGCCTGCTCCCATAACCCCTTACCCCATATCATTTAAGAAACTGTCTATTTCTGTCTTAAATTTATTCAATGTCCCAGTACTTGGACATTTCAAAATTGATTGACAGATGAGGCTAGATTTTCAATACAAAGCTGCCCAAAATTGGCCGGGATGGCGGCGAAATTGACGGCAAGGCCTAAAGCTGTGTTCCCGCGTTGAGGTCCAGTTGCCTGCTAGCATTGCCTTCAGCCACTGTCTCCCCACCAACTCCATGCATGTGCTAGCAGGGGTCGATGCCCGGCTTCTTAGCAGATTTTATTCCTGTCCACTGCTTTTATCAATGCTCCCTAGGATCTCCTGGTGAATGGTAGGCAGTAGGCCTGGGGTATTGGCAGTAAGGCACAGAATTTTGTAAATGGAAGGAGAGGGCCAAGTAGACGCCTCTTCTACTCCCAATTCAACCTCTGTATAGACTTATCGTTGCACACCTTGCTCTCATCTGAGGCCTGCAAAACCAATAGGTTTCTTCATCTTCGGGAGGTGGGGGGTGGGGGGAACTTTCTGTCTCTTCAACGTAACCTCACCATCTCTCTCTCACGGGGTAGCAGTCCTGCCCCTCTGCGCTCCAATGAGGAAAATCTCCACCTACGTTACCAAATTTTGATAAAGGTGAAGAAAAAGGCAAGTCACTGTGAGAATATTAGGGTTGGATTTCCTCGGGGCCTCTCCTGTTCCACTGCCGAAACTCCTGTGGCAGTTCAATGGTAACCCTGGTTACTGAGGTTCCAGGGGAGAAGCCCCGAGGATATTCGCCTAATGTTTACATAATTTTTGACCGCATTTTCATTTACATCACTGTGCAGTAATGTCATGGACCTCACCTGTATGGGTGTCGTAACCGTACAAAACCCCATAAAAATGACCTATGTGATATTTTACTTTTACTAGGGGCTCCTTTCATGCTGCAGGTATTGTACTGAGATTAGTACCTGTTTTATCATCGTCATCGTAGGCGGTCCCTCGTATCGAGGATTACTTGCTTCCATGCCAAAAAGGGATGAGTTCACAGGTGTTTCAATGAAGGACCTGACATTCCAGGTCGTGAACTACATATTGAAGGGTGGAAGATGCCTGTGCATGGATTTGTTTTAACGTGTGGTGGCCATTGCACACCAACCACCACATGGGCTTGACAGAGCTAGGTCTTGGTCCAGTAGCAAGGATTAACCAAGACGATTGGAGACTAGCTCTGCTGCACGGACCTAGTGTGCACATATATTGCAGTGTGGGCTGGCCCATGCTGCTCTTGGGCCCTAGCCTATTCTGGGTCCCGAACTCACACCATCTCTCTCACATTCTCCATCTCTCTCACCCTCCATCTCCCCTTCCCTCTCTCACTCCCTCCCTCCCTCCTCCTCTCCCAATCCTCCCCCCCCTCACCCTCTCTCCCTCCCCCTCTCTCACACTTCCTCGCTCCATTCTCCTCTTCCCCCTCTTCCCTTTTCGCTCCCTCCCTCAATCTCCAATACCTGCTTAGAGAGATGAATGATGACATAATCGAATTAGGCTAGCACATGAACGGTCCCTGCACATGAACAAAACTCTGCTCACCAACATCCAAATGCTGGTTAAATTTTGGTATTAACAAAAAGCCAGCGAGATATTTGACTCTTGCCTACCATTAAACAGTTGAAAATGAAATTTACCAAGTCCTTTTTTGTCCATTTAACAGTCTGGGAACTATTCAGAATATGCTTTATACTAGTCGCAGTTATAACACAGCTGATGTGAAGCCAAAGCAGCTCGAGACTGGAACACTGCACTGTTTGGAACATAGGAAAGGAGGAGTAGGTCATTCAGCCCCTCGAGCCTGTTCCGCTATTCAATTAGATCATGGTTGATCTGTTCCTCAACTCCATTTACCCGCCTTAGCTCTATTTCCCTTGATACCCTTACCCAACAAAAATCTGTCAATCTAAGTCTTGAAAGCTCCGATTGTCCCAGTATTCACAGCTTTTTGCGGGAGAGAATTCACGATTGGTTCAGGCAATTTGACACCTGAGTTAGACTATACAGTTTGTCTCGATTTGAAGCTGAACCTGCTTCACAACAAAGTAAAATGTGTTGTATAACTGGCCTATAATACCCAAACTTCATCTACTTTACAGGGCCTATGGGACATTATTTTCTAATTGGAATGCGTTTTGCATGACTGGTTAAAGTACAGGTTATTTGGAATCCCAAAAATAACATAATACTGAGCTCCTGACAGCCTGACTGCAGCTATTTGAATTCATTAATTGTTAATGATTTAGCTTGCAAGTGTGTAGAATATTTTACTTCACATAATTGAATGGAATAATCAAATTGATTGAAGTGTGGATTTGTTGTTCTTAGAATTTAGTTTAAAAGAAAAACAAATCCACATGCTTGTTCCCCAGTTAGACAGCTCATTTGGAAAGATGGAAAGACAAGTAGTGCAAAGTGTATTTGCTGGGAGCTTTTGTTCTTAATTTCATTTTGCTTACAGCAATAGAAACTAGTGGATCATATTCTTTCTTATGCTTCTTGTTCCATTCCTTTGTTTGTTTCTGCAGAGAATTGTTGGAGCACGGAATGCTTCACCAAGTCAAGGTAGAGATCTTCACATCTTTTGAGGCGGAAGGCACGGTGCTATGGGGAGTGCGCATGGCAGGGATTTGGGAGTCCAATAGTTATAATACTGGGCTAGCAACTCAGAGGTTGCGAGTTGCAGAACTCAGTTCATTGAGGTGGGCTGACAACAGAGAAATCCGTGGAAGCTGCTGGATTCTTGTAAAAACTGAACTGGTTCACTGATGTCCTTCAGAGACTGGAATCTGCCACCCTGACCGGATCTGACCTACAGGTGACTCCAGTCCCACATTCTGTGGCTGACTCTGAATGTCTTTCGGATGAGAACATAAGAACATAAGAAATAGAAGCAGGAGTAGGCCATATGGCCCCTCGAGCCTGCTCCACCATTCAATAAATCATAGCTGATCTGATCATGGACTCAGCTCCACTTCCCTGCCCGCTCCCCATAACCCCTTATCCCCTTATCGATTAAGAAACCGTCTATTTCTGTCTTAAATTTATTCAATGTCCCAGCTTCCACAGCTCTCTGAGGCAGCGAATTCCACAGATTCACAACCCTCTGAGAGAAGAAATTTCTCCTCATCTCTGTTTTAAATGGGCGGCCCCTTATTCTAAGATCGTGCCCCCTAGTTCGAGTCTCCCCATCAGTGGAAACAGCCTCTTTGCATCCACCTTGTCAAGCCCCCTCATAATCTTATACGATAAGATCACCTCTCATTCTTCTGAATTCCAATGAGTAGAGGCCCAACCTACTCAACCTTTCCTCATAAGTCAACCCCCTCATCCCCGGAATCAACCTAGTGAACCTTCTCTGAACTGCCTCCAAAGCAAGTATATCCTTTCATAAATATAGAAAGTAAAACTGCACGCAGTTAAGCTAAGGCCCGTCTGCCCTCTCAATTGGACGTAGAAGATACCATGGCACTAATTTGAAGAAGAGCAGGAGAGTTATCCCTGGTGTCCTGGCCAATATTTATCCCTCAATCAACAAAACAAAAACCACAGATCATCCGGTCAATACTGCATTGCAGTTTGTGGGAGCTTTCTGTGCGCAAATTGGCTGCAGTGTTTCCTACATTGCACCAGTGACTGCATTCCAAAAGTACTTCATTGGCTGTAAAGTGTTTTGAGACGTCCGGTGGTTGTGAAAGGCACTATATAAATCCAAGTCTTTCTTTCCTCTGAATAGCCACGGATAACAGTAAAATAAAAGCAGAATACTACAGATGCTGGACATCTGAAATAAAAACAGAAAATTCTGGAAACACTCAGCAGCCCCTGTGGCGGGAAATAGTTAACGTTTCAAGTCGTTGACCTTTCAAAGGTCATCAACCTGAACTGTGACCTCTGTTTTTCTCTGCACAGCTGCTGCCTGACCCGCTGAGTGTTTCCACAATGTTTCTGTTTTTTTAGGGCTGGCGATAAACACTGTCTTGCCAGTGCTGCTCGCATCCCAAGAATATAAACAAGATTTGTTCTTGATTGCTCTGGCTAAGTGTCGGCACAGACGCAATCGGCTAAATGGCCTCTTTCTGTTCCGCAAATCTCTATGGTTCTCCCGCTCTATTGTGATACTCTGATTGGGAAAAAGCTTCCTCTGTACGCTACGTGTAACAAAATTGTAAAGTTGCTTCTAAAGAATAGCTTTGCATTTTCATTACATGCAGGCCACTGGGGAATTCTTTTCCCATGGGCTTTTCTTCTCGTTCTCATGGTTATGTTGTCTCTTTCTCTCTCTCGCTGTTTGCCCTTCTCTCACTGCTGTTTCCTCACTTGCAAGTGGCTACAAACCTGGAACCATTGATTGATGCATCGCTTATGTACATAGGAACCGTTTTAAAATGACTGCTGAAATTCTCCAGTATTCTCTGAGAAAACCCAATACGCAAACAATATGCACGCTGTGACAATACAGTAACGGTCCCTTGCAGGAAGGTTTAATTAAAACAATGTGTGCCCCAATAGCATTGTTGCTGGTACCTCTGAAAGCCTGTATTCATTTTGTTCTATTTTAGTGTTGCTTTTTCTGCACTTACTGTTGCTATCGCTTCTCAGGCCAGTCCGTGTGCGTGGCCTAGACTGACCCATCTCTGCTGGGGTCAACTTAGAATCACAGAATCATAGAATGGTTACAGCACGGAAGAAGGCCATTTGGCCAGTTGAGCCCGTGCCGGTTCTCTCCAAGAGCACGTCAGCTAGTCCCACTCCCCTGCCCTTTCCCCATAGCCCTGCAATTTCTTTTCCTTCGGATACTTAGCCAACTCCCTTTTGAAAGCTGTGATTGAGTCTGCCTCCACCACCCCTTCAGGCAGTGCGTTCCAGATCCTAACCTCTCACTGTGTAAAAAATTAATTTCTTATGTCGTCTTTGGTTCTTTTGCCAATCACCTTAAGTCCTCTGGTTCTCGACCCTTCAGCTAATGGGAACAGTTTCTCTCTATCTCTACTTTGTCCAGACCACTCAAGATTTTGAACACCTCTATCAAATCTCCTCTCAATCTTCTCTGCTCTAAGGAGAACAACCCCAGCTTCTCCAGTCTATCCACGTAACTGAAGCCCCTCATTCCTGGAATCATTCGCGTAAATCTTTTCTGCACCCTCTCTAAGGCCTTTACATCCCTCCTAAAGTGTGGTGCCCAGAATTGGACACAATACTCCACCTATCTGGAGGCTGGTAGACCTCATTTCACCGGGAATACTGGCCTCCAGTATTACACTAGGTCCCAAATGAGCTGGGGAGTGGGAAATCCTGGAAAGTCCCCGGATTCATCATCTCTCCCATGCTCCACCCGCCCTCAATTATATTTGTCTTGTGAAGAGCAGGTAGGTATTCTGCCCCTTTACAAGACAGGCTGGAAAATCCCAGGAACAGCGGAGACACTATGCAGCTATTTGCCTGTCATTTTCTGATGAGTTTTGTCGATTTCCCAGCAGAATTACCAGAATCCCTGCATATTTTCAGGGCTATTATCGAGAGATTCACCCTATATCATGTCAGATGGCTACTGACCAGCAATAATATTAGGATTTTTTTTTAAATTCAGGGGACCAAGGTAACGGTTAAATAAATCACATCGAAAGAAAGCTGGCCATCTATCGCACATCTCTCAGAAACAGCATTTCCTATGGAGTACTTTTAAATTGCAGTGACTGTGACTGTTGTTAGGTAGCGAAACACAACAGCCATTGTATGTCCAGCAAGATCCCACAAACACTTTAATCTGTATTTGGTGCTGTTGTTTGAGTAAAGAATGGTGGCCAGGTCGACTGCCTACTCTTCTTCATGTAATGCTTTAGGATCTTCAACGTCAACCCGGACCACGGGAGCTGGTAGACACAACCTCAGCATGTTGGCTTGGATTTTCCTGTGGTACTGACAGTGAAACAGTCAGCATTCACCATCATTCCCCCTCTGAAACTAACATCAACTTCAGGATTTAGCGCATGCGCAGGTAAACACAGAAATCCTGAAGTTGTGATCAGTCATTCCCTGCTCCGGCACAGGATGCATTGTGGAACTCCCCACAACCAGCGATCAATTCAAATCATAGAAACATAGAAATTTACGGTGCAGAAGGAGGCCATTTCGGCCCATCGTGTCCACGCCGGCCGACAAAGAGCCGCACGGCCCTCGGTCAGCAGCCCTGAAGGTTACATATAAACCTATGAACAATGACGGAAAGGCAAAGAGCCCCAACCCAACCAGTCCGCCTCACACAACTGCGACACCCCTTATACTGAAACATTCTACACTCCACCCCAACCGGAGCCATCACTTGAACTGACAAAAACTTTCCATTTTATGATGGAATATTGCTGTTAAAAATCTCCTAGAATGTTAAGCCTTGTTGAAAGAAGTGGAACTGGGTTTTTAACGGTGTACTGACTGTTGAACAGCCGTTCTGGCCCTGAAAAACTCTTCATATTTGTGGAATGTCAAATTTTTCCATTAATATGATTAAGAATGACAAGTTTTTATTATAATTTTTTTTTAAAGTTTGTTTATATTTCAGCTTTTACCTTAATCCTAAATGTATGTCCCAATCTTTATTTCACTCTCTGTAAAATTTATTAGAAGTAAATTATAATTTGTGCATTTTACTTCCTGGTTTGCTGTCTGTGAGAATTCTTCAATGTGATTGGCTGCTTAGCAGCTTGATGACATCACTGCTGCTGGACACTGAAATTTTGCTGGATTTGGCGCTCGATTCAAATTAAGGTGAGAAAAACTGAAATTCATGCCACAGAGATCGCTAAATCTTTGTGGGCTGCTTTCTTCAAAGTCAATGGCGAGTGCCGTCACTTCTCCGCTGACCACAAATTCCGGGCCAATGCCTCATCTGGTGGTGCTGTATTGCGATGTTTTATTAGATTAAAGGCACTATATAAATGCCAGTTGTTGTTGTTGTATTTCCTCTTATACAGCATTGAAGTGGCAGCCTAGATTTTAAGCTCAAATCCTGCACTAGGGCTTTGATCCATAACCTTCTGACTTGGAAACAAAGGTATCAGTAAATGAACCAAACTGTTGTAGTGAGAAATTGTTCTTGTAATGCCAAATCCCTTTGCTTGGACGCATCGTATTATTTGGGTAGACTCTTCCTAAATCTAATAGTTGAAGAAGGTGCAGCTCCAGCTATGTTCTGTCGAAGGGTCATCAGCCTGAAACGTTAACTCTGTTTCTCTCTCCATGGATGCTGCATTACCTGCTGAGTATTTCCTGCATTTTCTGTTTCTGTTTCAGCTCCAGCTATGGTGTGGTAAACCTTTGGCAAACTTAGAACTCTGTGTCAGTGTCACAGTGGTTGGAGGTTGGTGTCTATGAGCTTTGGTACACAATGATTAGCACTCTGATTAAAATAGGATGATGGTGATGTTGCTCCTATATTAGAGTTGGGGAGTTGATTTTAAACCCCACTCGCTCAGCAGAAATCTGGCGGGTGGGCAGTTAAAATCACCCCCACTCTTACCTGTCTGAAAGCCGCCATGATTGCAACATCTACAATTTTAACCTGCTCTCCTGAGCAGGCAGCAAGGACACCCAGCCGGAGTCAACAGGGTCCTTCTTTACGTACGCAGCCCGATGACATTACTGAGACCCGACTGTAATTTTAACTCAGGCCTGAGCAGGGAATCCACCTAGAGCTAAGACTGGGGTAAATGTCAGAGATCAATTCATTTTTTTTCCTTCCTGTCACTGCAGGGAAGATATAATCATTGGCCAGTATTCATTGAGTCAAACAGCACATTCTCTGTTAATACACTTACTTATGCAAAAGAGCTGGCGTTTGGTAAAAGATATATATTTGTCCATTATTGTGCAATCACTGTTGCTATGCAGCCCCACACTTAATGTAATGTGTTTTATTTTCCTTGATGTGGTTGCCTCTGTGCACATTCTTGTCTTTCAGCAATATAACCGAATGTCTTGTGTAGATGATGATCTCCATGTTTGGCTATTCCTCAGCAACTGTTTAAAGCTGCTCTTACTACTTAAAGATGATTCATCTTTTCTACATTACGTCATTCTCTATATATATTTTTCTATGGAAATAAGATCTTTACTTTGTGTCAGTGATCTATTTACCTTCACCACCACTCATTCACCATTGCTTGTCAGTTCCTATCCTTAACGCCAATGCTATGAGCTCCACCTCCTATTGGTTCCGTGGATATCACGCCCCCAGTTTGGACGTGTCTTCTGTTTCGCCTGTGCGGACTTTCCACACACTTCAATGCAGGATTGTGTGGCATGCATAACTCTTCAACATCATCACTACTTCAGAAAGTGGTATCTTTCTTTATTTTGCTATGCCGCCTCTGGCTATATCAGTCTAATTGCACTGACATATAATAACAAATTACTACTGTACTGGATTTTCATTCCCAAGAGTCTCTTGTTGTTTACCGATGCTTAATCTCTGTTGCTAGCTGGTTGATAGCCAATGTGAGTAGAAACTGCAGTGGCTGGCAGGGGGCATGGTTATTCAGGCCAAAAATGCTCCGGTGTGCTTGTCGCAAACAGCAGGCAAAATATGCACTGTTAACTTTTATAGGTAATAATGTTATCAGACAAATGTATTTTGATTGTCATTGATTGATATCGGAAATATTGATTTAATGGGTTGGTTCAGCTCCACGTTCAATGACTTTTAGCCAGTTCAGACAGGACCAAACCAAAACCAAGACTGAACTAAGTGCTACTTCAGTCAGCCCTATAATAAATCACAGCTGTTATGCAGAATAAAAGGATATATGCATGAACTTTACTTTAAAAAGTCCTTGAAATGGCCGAGTATATATTGCTTTTTATTGACACCTTGTATTTATCAAATCATTTTTCTAATTCCACAGATAAAATATCTGCAGCTCCAGCGGGTTACCACTTGAAAAATTAATCATTACAACTGCCCATAAGTAGACAGGCAGACAGGTGCCAAGTGTGAAGAAGAATGATGTGTTAAAATGTAACTGGGATAGGGTGGATTCCATTTTACACAGTCTGGAACTGCAGTAACATTTTATTCCAGACGAGATCTCCTTTGCTGAATAACAATTGTTTCCCAACAGTCTTTAAAAATAATGTTCTGTCCAAAGAGTGTTGAGCTACAAGTTCCCTATATGTTAAACTCTAAAGTCAAGAGCTATTATACATTAGGGTAGCATAGTGGTTATGTTACTAGATTAGTAATCCAGAGAGCCTGGACAAATGATCTGGCAACATGAGTTCAAATCCCACCATTTCAGCTGGGGAATTTAAATTCAGTTAATTAAATAAATCTGAAATGAAAAAGCTAGTATTAGTAATGGTGACTATGAAACTAATGGATTGTTGTAAAAACCCAACTGGTTCACTAAATCTGCTGTACTTACTCAGTCTGACCTATATGTAACTCCTAGACCCACAACAATGTGGTTGACTCTTAACTGCCCTCTGAATTGGCCTTGCAAGCCACTCAGTTGAACCAAACTGCCATGACAAAGTCAGCACTGTGGGAGTACCTTCACCACAAGGACTGCAGCCATTCAAGAAGCTGGCTCACCACCACCTTCTCAAGGGCAATTAGGGATGGGCAAGAATTGTTTTTAATAAACAAGTTTGGTGTTGACTCTGAAAGGGCCACTTTCCAAGTTTGCGCTGCTGGAGGGGAGCCTTGCCTGCTAGGAGTGTTGATCTGAAAGATGTGCCACTTGCGGCCGATTTTCTGATATATGCTTCTGGCTGGCCAGGCTCCCCCTTGGAAATGCACCGTTTGACAATGACCCTTAAATTTCTGTCGGTAACCAAAATGTTTTTAATCGATAGTCAATGGTTACCATGCACCGATGGCAGTATTTATCGCCAGACGCTGTTTCAATTGGACATTGGCGGTGCTGCAGTACCTTATCTAAGTGGTCATCATCCTTCATGTGTCAGCCTGTAGCCAGGCACTTTGACAGTGGGAGGTTATCGTGAATCTAATCATGTCCTCACCAAACACCGAGCTGACACCTTCTGGGTCTGTGTGGCTCAGTTCCTGATTGGAGCTTGGTTTCCTAACCGAGCCATCGAGAGTGTCTTTAAAAAATAGCATTATTAACACTAATGGCTCCGGAAAATGATTGCAAAGAAACATGATGTTCGACCTGTGCTGAAAATAACCAGGACATGTTGCTCAGATACTGCATGTTTCCTGCAAATGTACAACTGTTCCCAGCTTCAGAAAATAAATCTCCCATATTAAATATGATATGCAGAAGAAAAAAGCATTATAAATAAAGAGACAAATAAAAGATTATAAAGGGCGCATTGAGCACTGAGATTTGTAACCTCAGAAGCATTTTGTTAATTTTGTTAATGCCTGGCTTCTGTTGCGGTAATGGACCCTTACTTAGAAAATGCTGCATTCATGAATAATCCATCATTGCAGAGAGAGCTGCATCAAGTTTAAATTTCTGATTCAAATATTTATTCGCAATTCTCCCAACAGTGACTTGGGTGCTCACAATGTACTACTTGCAGTGCTCTTCACAGTAACCCTTCACTACTGATAGTCACTTAACTCTGATCCTGCTGCTGCCATGCCCTCTTATTCTGAGGTTATTTTCCCTGTTTCACAGAACGTCAGCATAAAGCACACAAACCACGCGTGACATTAGCTATTACCAGCGTGATGACGTCTGTAAAATGGAAAAATGAAAAGCAGAAGTTCACGCAACGTGGAAGGCTTAGCCTGGTCTGAATCTAGAGAGGGGTGTGGGGGTGTGGGGGGTGGGGTGGGGGGGGGAGCGAGGAAGTAGCTTTTTCCTCCTTCAGTGCATTCCCCACCCCCCTCTGTGTTACTATGACCTTGTACAGAGGTCACAGTCATGCAGGAGTTCTGCCATATTGCATAAATTAACCCTTGAAATGCTACAGTAGCTGTTTTCTAGCGCTAAGGGAATGGTATTATGATCCTTACAGGACTGAATCCAGATATTACTCAAAGACCAATGCAACCCTTGCAACATTATTGCAACATGTGACTTGCCTCTTTGCTCCTCTTCAGGCTGCCAACAACACAGTAGAGGAGACATGTCATTGCATCTTGTGAAGCGCAGTCAAGGTCAACTTAGCTACACGAAGATTAATCGTCTGCATAAGGCAGCAACATTTCAGCACTTTGCCCTGAAATATGATGTGATTTGCATTTTAAATTGCCTAGATTTGAGGATTGTGACAGAAGTTATACAACAATTAAAAAAAAGACATCGACAACACTGTGGAGGGAAGCCATATGATTGTGTTTAAAATATCGTTTAAAATTATTCAACATTATTTATAATAAATAAAAATTCTTACAGATTTTGAACAATTGAAATGATATATTTTCAAAAGAACTGCGAGCTGCAAAAGAATTGCAAGTCTGGTAATATTATTTGGACTTCAAACTACCATTTTATTTTAAAATAATGCATAAAACTTTCAGGACACTTTCGCCAACCTTTTCCACTTATTTGTTTCATACAAATGTTTTATGCGGTTGTATGTGGAAGTGTTCTTCGTTAGCTTGGCTAACACTCTTACATCTGAGACAGAAGGAAGTGGGTTTAGAGGCTAGGCCCCACATTCTGGAATTGCCTCTCTAAACCCTTCCATGCCTCCACCTCCATCTCCTCCTTCTTTAAGATCCTGTTTTGGCCAAGCTTTTGAGCATCTCTCTTACTATCTCCTTCTTTGGGTTGGTGCCCATATTTTCCTTACGGCTCTGTGAAGCACAGTGGGATGCCTTTCTATGTTAAGATTGCAAGTTGTTGTTGGTGTAGCAGTAATTAATTATGCTGCACTACAGGATCTGAGCATAGAGTTTAGGCTAACAGTCTAGCGCAGTATTCAGGAAGTGCTGCATTATTCAAATACGAACTCAGTGTTCTAGCAAACTTTTGTCCCTCGACCAACACCATCAAAATCAGATGAACTGGTCATTCATCTCACTGCAATTGGTGGGATCTTGTTGTGTACAAAATGGCGGCCTAGTTGTCCACATAACGAAACGTATAAGATTATGAGGGGGTTTGACAAGGTGGATGCAAAGAGGATGTTTCCACTGATGGGGGAGACGAGAACTAGAGGGCATGATCTTAGAATAAGGGGCCGCCCATTTAAAACAGAGATGAGGAGAAATTTCTTCTCTCAGTGGGTTGTAAATCTGTGGAATTCGCTGCCTCAGAGAGCTGTGGAGGCTGGGACATTGAATAAATTTAAAACACAAATAGACAGTTTCTTAAATGATAAGGGGATAAGGGGTTATGGGGAGCAGGTGGGGAAGTGGACCTGAGTCCATGATCAGATCAGCCATGATCTTATTGAATGGCAGAGCAGGCTCGAGGGACCATATGGCCTACTCCTGTTCCTATTTCTTATGTTCTTATGTTCTTATAACAACAGGTACTGCACTTCAAAGTAATTCATTGTATGTAAAGTGGTGTGAGAACTTTTAAGAGATATTTTACATAGGATTATATAGGATATAGAGCACAGAAACATGCCGTTTGGCCCAACCAGTTCATGCCTGTGCTTATGCTCCACTCGAGCCTTCTCCTGTCTTCCCTCATCTAAATCTATTCACATAACCCTCTATTCCCTTCTCCCTCATATGCTTATCTAGCCTCCCCTTAAATGCATGCATGCTATTCGGTACAACCACTTCCTGTGGTAGCGAGTTCCACATTTTCACCACTCTTTGGGTAAAGAAGTTTCTTCTGAATTCCCTATTGGATTTCTTGGTGCCTATCTTATATTGATGGCCTCTAGTTATGCTCTTCCCCACAAGTGGAAACATTCTCTCTGTATCCACTCTATCAAAACCTTTCATAATTTTAAAGACCTCAATTAGGTCACCTCTCAGCCTTCTCTTTTCAAGAGAAAAGAGACCCAGCCTGTTCATCCTTTCCTGATAGGTGTACCCTCACATTTCTGGCATCATCCTTGTAAATCTTCTCTGCAGCCTCTCCAATACCTCTATATCCTTTTTATAATATGGCGACCAGAATTGCAAGCAGTGCTCTAAATGTGGTCGAACCAAGGTTCGATACAAGTTTAGCATAACTTCATTACTTTTCAATTCTATCCCTCTAGAAATAAAATGTATTTTCTTTCTTTTCTCCAGAAAGAAACCCGTGTGCTTGGTTTTCTTGTTTTATGGCCTTGCTAACCTATGTCGATACTTTTAATGATTTGTGTATTTGTACTCCCAGATCCCTTTGCTCCTCTACATCATTTAGATTCTTATTTTCCAAGTAATAAGTGATCTCCCTATTTTTCTTAACAAAATGTAATACCTCACATTTATCTGTGTTGAATTTCATTTTCTAATTATATACCCAGCTGCATGTTTATTAATGTCCTGAACCAGGGGTCACAGTCTAAGGATAAGGGGTAAGCCATTTCAGACCAAGATGAGGAGAAACTTCTTCACCCAGAGAGTGGTGAACCTGTGGAATTCTCTACCACAGAAAGTTGTTGAGGCCAATTCACTAAATATATTCAAAAAGGAGTTAGATGTAGTCCTTACTACTAGGGGGATCAAGGGGTATGGTCCTACAAGCTGAATTTAGGGAGCTAGGAGTTAAATTAAAAAGTAGGACATCAAAGGTAGTAATCTCTGGATTGCTACCAGTGCCACGTGCTAATCAGAGTAGAGGGAGCAGGATAGTTAGAATAAATACGTGGCTTGAGCAGTGGTGCAAGAGGGAGGGATTCAAATTCCTGGGACATTGGAACCAGTTCTGGGGGAAGTGGGACCTGTACAAAAGGGTCGGTGTGCACTTGGGCAGGACTGGAACTGATGTCCTGGGGGTAACATTTGCTAATGCAGTTCGGGAGTGTTTAAACTAATATGGCAGGGGGATGGGAACCTATGCAGTGAGATAGGGCGAAGTAATATGGAGTCAGAAACAGATGGTAGAAAGGTAAAAAGCAATAGTGGAAGGCAGAGTAAACAAATGCAAGGAACAAAAAGGGCCACACTACATCATAATTCTAAAAGGACAAAGGGTGTTAAAAAAACAAGCCTGAAGGCTTTATGTCTTACTGCAAGGAGTATCCGTAATAAGGTGGATGAATTAACTGTGCAAATAGATGTTAACAGATATGATGTGATTGGGATTACAGAGACGTGGCTCCAGGATAATCAGGGCTGGGAACTCAACATCCAAGGGTATTCAACATTCAGGAAGGATAGAGTAAAAGGAAAAGGAGGTGGGGTAGCATTGCTGGTTAAAGAGGAGATTAATGCAATAGTTAGGAAGGACATTAGCTTGGATGATGTGGAATCAATATGGGTAGAGCTGCAGAACACCAAAGGGCAAAAAACGTTAGTGAGAGTTGTGTACAAACCTCCAAACAGTAGTAGTGATGTTGGGGAGGGCATCAAACAGGAAATTAGGGGTGCATGAAATAAAGATGCAGCAGCTATCATGGGTGACTTTAATATGCATATAGATTGGGCTAACCAAACTGGAAGCAATACGGTGGAGGAGGATGTCCTGGAGTGCATAAGGGATGGTTTTCTAGACCAATATGTTGAGGAACCAACTAGGGGGGAGACCATCTTAGATCGGGTGTTGTGTAATGAGAGAGGATTAATTATCAATCTCGTCATGCGAGGCCACTTGGGGAAGAGTGACCATGATATGGTGGAATTCTACATTAGGATGGAGAATGAAACAGTTAATTCAGAGACCATGGTCCAGAACTTAAAGAAGGGTAACTTTGAAGGTATGAGGCGTGAATTGGCTAGGATAGATTGACGAATGATACTTAACGGGTTGACTGTGGATTGGCAATGGCAGACATTTAGAGACCGCATGGATGAACTACAACAATTGTACATCCCTGTCTGGTGTAAAAATAAAAAAGGGAAGGTGGCTCAACCGTGGCTATCAAGGGAAATCAGGGATAGTATTAAAGCCAAGGAAGTGGCATACAAATTGGCCAGAAATAGCAGTGAACCCGGGGACTGGGAGAAATTTAAAACTCAGCAGAGGAGGACAAAAGCTTTGATTAGGGCAGGGAAAATAGAGCACGAGAGGAAGCTTGCAGGTAACATTAAGGCGGACTGCAAAAGTTTCTATAGATATGTAAAGAGAAAAAGATTAGTAAAGACAAACGTAGGTCCTCTGCAGTCAGAATCAGGGGAAGTCATAACGGGGAACAAAGAAATGGCAGATCAATTGAACAAGTACTTTGGTTTGGTATTCACTAAGGAGGACACAAACAACCTTCCGGATATAAAAGGGGTCAGAGGGTCTAGTAAGAAGGAGGAACTGAGGAAAATCCTTATTCGTCGGGAAATTGTGTTGGGGAAATTGATGGGATTGAAGGGCGATAAATCCCCAGGGCCTGATGGACTGCATCCCAGAGTACTTAAGGAGGTGGCCTTGGAAATAGCAGATGCATTGACAGTCATTTTCCTACATTCCATAGACTCTGGATCAGTTCCTATGGAGTGGAGGGTAGCCAATGTAACCCCTCTTTTTAAAAAAGGAGGGAGATAGAAAACAGGTAATTATAGACCGGTCAGCCTGACATCGGTAGTGGGTAAAATGATGGAATCAATTATTAAGGATGTTATAGCAGCGCATTTGGAAAGAGGTGACATGATAGGTCCAAGTCAGCACGGATTTGTGAAAGGGAAATCATGCTTGACAAATCTTCTGTAATTTTTTGAGGATGTTTCCAGTAGAGTGGACAAGGGAGAGCCAGTTGATGTGGTGTATTTGGACTTCAGAAGGCTTTCGACAAGGTCCCACACAAGAGATTAATATGCAAAGTTAAAGCACATGGGATTGGGGGTAATGTACTGACGTGGATTGAGAACTGGTCGGCAGACAGGAAGCAAAGAGTCGGAGTAAATGCGTACTTTTCAGAATGGCAGGCAGTGACTAGTGGGGTTCCACAAGGTTCTGTGCTGGGGCCACAGCTATTTACATTGTACATTCATGATTTAGACGAGGGGATTAAATGTAGTATCTCCAAATTTGCGGATGGCACTAAGTTGGGTGGCAGTGTGAGCTGCGAGGAGGATGCTATGAGGCTGCAGAGTGACTTGGATAGGTTAGGTGAGTGGGAAAATGCATGGCAGATGAAGTATAATGTGGATAACTGTGAGATTATCCACTTTGGTGGTAAAAACAGAGAGACAGACTATTATCTGAATGGTGACAGATTAGGAAAAGGGGAGGTGCAACGTGACCTGGGTGTCATGGTACATCAGTTATTGAAGGTTGGCATGCAGGTACAGCAGGCGGTTAAGAAAGCAAATGGCATGTTGGCCTTCATAGCAAGGGGATTTGAGTACAGGGGCAGAGAGGTGTTACTACAGTTGTACAGGGCCTTGGTGAGGCCACACCTGGGGTATTGTGTACAGTTTTGGTCACCTAACTTGAGGAAGGACATTCTTGCTATTGAGGGAGTGCAGCGAAGGTTCACCAGACTGATTCCCGGGATGGTGGGACTGACCTATCAAGAAAGATTGGATCAACTGGGCTTGTATTCACTGGAGTTCAGAAGAATGAGAGGGGATCTCATAGAAACATTTAAAATTCTGACAGGTTTAGACAGGTTAGATGCAGGAAGAATGGTCCCATTGTTGGGGAAGTCCAGAACCAGGGGTCACAGTCTAAGGATAAGGGGTAAGCCATTTAGGACCGAGATGAGGAGAAACTTCTTCACCCAGAGAGTGGTGAACCTGTGGAATTGTCTACCACAGAAAGCTGTTGATGCCAATTCTCTATATATATTCAAAAAGGAGTTAGATGTACTCCTTACTAATCGGGGGATCAAGAGGTATGGCAAGAAAGCAGGAATGGGGTACTGAAGTTGCATGTTCAGCCATGAACTCATTGAATGTTAGTGCAGGCTCGAAGGGCCGAATGGCCTAGTTCTGCACCTATTTTTTATGTTTCTATGTTTCTATGAGAAAACAGGAATGGAGTACTGATGTTGCATGTTCAGCCATGAACTCATTGAATGGCGATGCAGGCTCGAAGGGCCGAATGGCCTACTGCTGCACCTATTTTCTATATTTCTATGTTTCTATGTCTATGTTTCTATGTCCTCCTGTAATTTGTTGCAGTCCTCCTCAGTATTGGCTATCCTCCCTCAATCTGGTGTCGTCCCCCAATTTAGAAATTGTGTTTTTGATTCCAAAGTCAAAATCGTTAATATAAGTTGTGAACAACAGTGGTCCCAGCACTGATCCTTGTGGAACACCACTCCCCACCTTCTGCCACTTTAAATAGCTATCCTTTACTCCTACACTCTACTTTCTGTCTTGAAGCCAGTTAACTATTCATTCTGCTACTTGTCCCCTGACTCCGCATTTTCTGACCTTGTTCATTAGTCTATTAGATGTGATATGAAAAGTGTGATAAGATGTTATATAAATGGAAGTCTTTCTATGTCGTTGCAAACAAATAGAAAGTCTCTTAAAAAGTCACCAGGTCAACTAAAGCTCACCTTGTCATATTTCAACTTTCTATTTGAGAAAACTGTTAGCTTTGTGTTACTCCTACAGTTTTGAAATGCACTTGACGTTGAGCTGCAAAGCAAGTTTCTTATTAATAAAAGACGAGTACATGAAAATGGAAGATTAAAATTTACAAGTGAAAGAATCCAACAGGGATCATATGTGGTGTGAAGCCAAGTTTTGGGGATTTGGGTCAGGGGTGGGGGAAGGTGGGAAATAGGACAAAAGTCATTTCATAAAGGTTAGAAAACCAAAGTAATTCAATGCCTCTAATGCCAATGGATTGATGAGGAAGGAGAATTGCCTCCTCTGCTCATACTCTGGCTCTACCTGTACATAAGTTAGTCACGGTAGCAAAGTTAACCAAGTACTAGAACACCTCTCAAGGGTACTTGATGGACACCAGAAGAAGATATTCTAATCTTGTATAGGTGAGCCCAAATTTGGAATGAGGGTGTATTTTATGATGCAGGCACCAAGATAATGGTCAGAATTTTGCCGGCGCTCAGAGGACGAAATCGGAGGTGGATCAACTACCAAATTTGAAATGATTGACAGCGGTTCGGGACCCTGCTGTCAACCCGCTGCTATGCTACTTTACCAGGTGTCGGGTTTGTCAACGTTGAATAGACCCAACATGCAGCGGCAGGGGAAGACAATTTAGGTAGTTAAGACCTTGTTTAGAGGCTGTTAAAGTAAATTTTGGGGTCAACTTACCATTTTTCCAGGCTTTCTATAAGGTTGCCACTGCTCGGGGATCACCTCAGGTATGAACTTCAGGAGTTGTGTCAACATGAACTAATTTCTTTACCTTACAGCTGAAAGCATATTATATAGCTTCCATCTCACAGCAGTTCACGTTCCAACATCAACATTTCTTGCTTACTGCATTTGGAGGGCACATTGAGCTTTATGCTGGTTGCAAGTATTGGAGCAATCTCTCTACCCAGTGTCGCCTCATTGGAACAATCTCTCTCACCATTGACAGGTCGCTTCTATCATCTCAAGTTCACCTGCCATCTATTACATTAGCATTGGTGCCCTTGAAGCTCTCTCACCTTGATCCACAGAATCCCACCATGATCAGCCCCAATACCAGCAGCATCAGGCACACCAGCAGCACCAGTAACAACACCAATCTTCTTCGCAATCAACTGATGCTGTACAGGACACAGGGCATCAGCACCCGACCATCTTGCTGCCTGGGGTGTCAGGGATGGCCTCACCATGGCCAGATTGACTTCACTTGATGCTGTACACCCTGGCTGCCACATGATGCACCAGGTTGGCACCACCCCACACCAACACCATAAAGCATCCCTACAATGCCCAAGCCATTCCTTTCACACTCATCATTATTGTGCGGGGTATCGTTATGTCTCACCATTCACTACAACTCACTAAGCCGCTTCCAAAGATGCACGCAGATCTGTCCAATAAGGCAAAATTTTGAAAATAAAGATTTCAATATTTGACTACACATTAACAAATACTTTACACAAACACTGGCAAAAACACACAAGTGCTTCCCCTTGTGTGTTGTTAGTTGGTATGCTTGCACTAGGATGAAGGTGAGTGTGAAGAGTGGCTAGGGAGATGGAGCTGTGATAATGTAGATAGAGAGAGAGGGATGGGTGGTGGTGGTGCAATGTAAGTTGGTGTGAGTACGGATATGCAGGAATAAGGTAGGAATGGCATAGTGATGTGATGGGTGGCACAGCAGATGAGTTTGAGTGTGGCTTTGCAGTGAGGTTTCGTGATCTACTGAGATCATTGAAAGGTGTGGGCAGCCAGGTCCTCCTGACCACATCCCTGCTGGTGGCCTCCTGTGTAATGTGCAAACAGGCCATGTTGGTCTCCTGGGGAGGTCTCTTCCTCCCATTGGAAATGGAAGAGAACTTCCCTGCATGCTGTGGCTCCCTCCATAAGCATATGGAGTGATCGGAAAGCCTGGGTGCATGCCTGTACTTTTATGCAGTGCTTGTCAGTGTTTGCAGCACCTCAATGCTGTCGAGCATTGACAGCACAACTGTCAAAATGTATGTGGGCATGGTCCCTTTAAGGAAACCGGCTGATGACACATCATCAAATGACGTCGTCAGAACCGCTTCTTTTTACTTGACTGGGAACCTCACTGGGCAGGCTTAACCAGCCCAATCAATGTAAAATAACTTCTACAGAGTGGGCTGGAACCAGCAGTAGGTTCGGACTCCACTACCGACGTCACCCACCTATCTCCCGCCTCAGTAGGCAAAATCGCAGCCAATATGACCACTGAGCAGTGAGCCTAGCACTAATCAATATTATGCTGGACCAATGTCGTGAGAACATTATCACCTTCAAATTCCCCATCAAATCACATACCATCCTGACGTTTTTTAATTCATTTATGGAATGTGGGCATCACTGGCAAGGCCAGCATTTATTGCCCATCCCTAATTGCCCTTGAGAAGGTAGTGGTGAGCTGCCTTCTTGAACAACTGCAGTCCCTGTGGTGAAGGTACTCCTACAGTGCTGTTCGGGAGGGAGTTCCAGGATTTTGACCCAGCGACGATGAAGGATTGGTGATATATTTCCAAGTCTGGATGGTGTGTGACTTGGAGAGGAACGTGGAGATGGTGGTGCTTGGACGTATATTTTCATTCCTTAACTGTCATTGGGTCAAAGATCCTGGTATTCTCCACCTAATACCATTATAGAAGCACAATGACTACAAGGATTGCAGCAGTTCAAGGAGTCGGCTCACCGTCACCTTCTCAGGACAACTAGGGGTGGATAATAAATGCAACCTTGCCAGTACTGGCCACGTCTCAATCGCAAATAAGAAAAAAAGGTCATGATATGTTCCGAGCTCTTATTGGGTCTAATGCTGAGAGCTTTCCAAATCTGTGTGTGTGTGTTGGGAGAGGAATTTCAGCCAAAATTGAAGGAACATAGGAACATTAGGAACAGGAGCAGACCATTCAGCCCTTCGGGCCTGCAGGGCCATTCAATTAGATCATGTCTGATCAGCACCTCAACTCCATGTGGCCACTTTTACTCCATTTTCCTCGATATTCTTACTGAACACAAAACTATCTATCTCAGTCTTGAAAGCTCCAATTGTCTCAGCATCCTCAGCCTTTTGGGAGTGAGTGTTCAAGATTTCTACGACCCTTTGTTCTTGAATGGTCTAGCTCTAATTTTAAGATTATGTTCCCTGTGTACCAGAGGAAATAGTGTCTCCATTCTACCCTCTAAAACATTTTAACCTTTTAAACACCTTGATCAGATCACCCCTCAATCATCTAAACTCAAGGGAATACAAGTCAAGTTTATGCAACATGCCCTCATAATTTAACACGGGATTATTCTGGTGCGTCTGTGTTGGACCCCTCCAAAGCTAACATATCCTTCCTGAGTGGTCAAATCTGAATGCACTACTCTGAACGTGATTTGGCCGAGATTCTATACAACCGAATCATAACTGCCTCCCCGAATTATGATTCTGCTTACGTAAACTGCTTTCAACATTATCAACAATTGATAGAATCACAGAATCATAGAATGATACAGCGCGGAAGGAGGCCATCGTGCCTGTGGTAGCTTTTTTGGAAGAGCTTCCAATTAATCCCAATTCCCACTTCTTACCCCACAGCCGACGTTCCCCCTAAGGCATGTGGGCGTGCGGCCGCGAATCGATCGGGAGAGCCCGCGCTGTTGCCGCTGGAAAAAATACCGCACACACACGGTGACTAATTTAAAGGGATCGTGCACATAAAAAAATGAGAGCGAACGTTGCCTATAGCTATATAATTGTTTTCTTTCAAGTATTTATCCATTAATCTTATGTTCTCAAAAATGTATGTTAAATATTTAAAAAAATACAAAAATACACTGCAGCTCATTCGAATTGACTTTGTGATGTAAGCATTTCATCAACTGGGGGCTGATGAATCTCTAATAACAGCACTGAAGTAACATGAACATCTCACCAGTGAAGGCTCAGGAGCCTTATTACAGCAGAACACAAGAGAGCTGGGATAGTTGGATCTGGACATTGGAGGGCTATGCATTGTTCTCTTTTTGGGAAGCTCTCTTATTCCATTTTTTTCTCCCCCTTTTGCCCTGTTGTTTTCCCCACCAGACGCTCACCTTCTACAGGTGGTTCTTGCGTATCTCATGTCTGTTTTTCTTCATTCTTGGTGGGTGTTCATTCTAAGCTCTGACCTTTCCATTATTGCTTCCTGCAGTTTGAGGATACTGCTGACCTCATCGTGGCCCACACTCTCGCTTGACTGGGTGGTGTCCAGTCCTTCATACTTGCTGAACTTGGACTGAACATAAGAATGTAAGAATTAGGATCAGGGGTAAGCCATACCGCCCCTCGAGCCTGCTCCACCATTCAATACGATCATGGCTGAGCTTCGATCTCAACTTCCCTTTCCTGCCTGATCCCCATATCCCTTGATTCCCCTCGAGTCCAAAGATCTATCGATCTCAGCCTTGAATATACTCAACAACTGAGAATCCACAGCTCTTTGGGACAGAGAATTACAACGATTCACAACCCCCTGAGTGAAGAAATTCCTCCTCAACTCAGTCTTAAAAGGCCGACCTCTTATCCTGAGACTGTGACCCCTAACTCTGGACTCTCCACCCAAGGGAGACAGTAATCGATTTGGTCCAATCTGTGCTTTTTCAGACTTTAGCTTTGTGCTTTGTTGGTATTCCTGTTTTGTAATTCCTCATTGAGTAAAATTTGTTGCAATTTTGATTGCCTCTGCTGTGGGATGTAATTAGCATAGTTGAAATTAAAAATAAACAGGAAAAAAAAAACTAAGCGCAGGGGAGTTTTAACTTGGAGCAGGTTTCCAGCTCTGGCAAATTAATTTCCCCGTTGCCAGGGGCAGCAGGAGGCCTTTGGTAGTTTTAACCGCCAGGCCCCATTTAAATGCCGGCAGTCCACTCCCCGCCTGGAATGGGAACCGAAGATCAGGTGGCCCTTGGTTAGGTGCTGGCTTCCAGTTAAGTGGCGGGGATCGGTTTCGGGAGGGTCTCGGAGGGTAATGGGGGGAGGGAGGGGAGCCCACGGCCTTCCTTGTAGGGAACAAAGGAGCATTCCTGACTAACCTTTTTGGACCTCTTTGTCCTCCCTGACAGCTGCTGACCTGTCTCCACCTGGCAGGAAAGTCGCTTAGGCCCCGCTTAAAATGCAATCAGTTTCTTAGCGACATAATAGGACCCCAATTTGCATAAATTCATGAGGCCCCCGTCAGCTTTGGGCGGGCACCTCAGGCGCCTGCAAAAACCCGGCAGGTTAAGATCACAGGTGCCGTGAAAGGAGGCCAGTTCTGAGAAGGCAACGGCTTGCCTTTAACCGCCGGCCCGCTGGTATTTGTCATGTGGGACAAATGAAGTGTTCAAATCAACTCCTAAATGCTTTGCAATAAGAGCAATTGCACCTACAAGATACAAATTTGAAACAAGTAAGTACAATTTTGCAAGAACAATGTAAGATGCTGAGCTAAGGTTTATAACGTGACATTATTCTGCGACCCAGACGTTTGCTCCTCAAATTAAGGAACCAATGTCACAAATTCAGGCAGCTGGATGGTTAGATGAAATCACCAGCATTCCATAATACTTCAGTTCAAAAATCATTGAAGTAACGAGGGCCCGATCAACAATTCATAATGGTACTTTACTCTGCTCTTCTTAAGTGCATCCCTGCTGAGTGGATAGATTTGTAAAAGCCCAGTTTCCCTCTTTCAGTTCTACGGGAGCCTGCACTGTTGAGAATATAATAATGGAGGATTTTTTTCATTTAAAGGGGAAGTATGTTCTACTAAACTATGCTGTAATTCTCAGTGTTATAAAGAGAAGTTCCGGTCATCAAGTCATGAATGGGAGAGGGGGAGGGTGCAACTTGCCAAGCCTTCTTCGACTCTTCTCCCAAACCCGCGAACTCTACCACCTTGAGGGACAAGGGCAGCAGGCGCCTGGGAACACCACAACCTCCAAATTTGCCTCCAAGTCATAAACTATCCTGACTTAATCGCCGTTCCTTCATTGTCGCTGGGACAAAATCCTGGAACTCCCTCCCTAAAAGCACTGTTTTATTTTTATTTATTCAAGGGATGTGGGCGTCGCTGGCAAGGCCAGCATTTATTGCCCATCCCTAATTGCCCCTGAGAAAGTGTTGGTGAGCTGCCGCCTTGATCCACTGAAGTCCTTGTGGTGAAGGTACTCCCACAGTGGTGTTAGGGAGGGAGTTTCAGGATTTTGACCGAGCGACAATGAAGGAATGGCTAAATATTTCCAAGTCAGCTGTGACTTGGAGGGGAACTCGGAGGTGATGGTGTTCCCTTGCGCCTGCTGCCCTTGGTGATAGAGGTCCTGGGTTTGGGAGGTGCTGCCAAAGAAGCCTTGTAGATGCTACACACTGCAGCCACGGTACGCTGTGGTGGAGGGAGTGAATGTTTAAGGTGTCGGAAGGGGTGCCAATCAAACGGGCTGCTTTGTCCAGGATGGTGTTGAGCTTCTTGAATGTTGTTGGAGCTGCACTCATCCAGGCAAGTGGAGAGTATTCCATCTCACTCCTGACTCATGCCTTGTAGATGGTGGAGAGGCTTTGGGGAGTCAAGAAGCGAGACACTCACCGCAGAATACCCAGCCTCTGATCCGCTCTTGATGCCACAGTATGTGGCTGGTCCAGTTACGTTTCTGGTCTATATTGACCCTCAGGTTGTTGATGGTGGGTGATTCAGCAATGGTAATGCTGTAGAATGTCAAGGGGCGTTGGTGAGACTCTCGCTTGTTGGAGATAGTCATTGCCTGGCACTTGTGTGGCACGAGTGTTACTTGCCACTTATTATGCCAAGGCTGAATATCGTCCAGGTCTTGCTGCATGTGGGCATGGACTGCTTCATTATCTGAGGAATTGTGAATGGAATTGAACACTGTGCAATCATCAGCGAACAACCTCACTTCTGACCTTATGATGGAGGGAAGGTCATAGATGAAGCAGCTGTGGGAGTACCTTCACCACATGGACTGCAGCGGTTCAAGAAGGTGGCTTACCACCACCTTCTCAAGGGCAATTATTTATGGGCAATAAAAGCTGGCTTTGCCAGTAACGCCCACATCCCAATAATGAATTTTTAAAAATTCCACCAATGTAAACCAATCATGATGTTGGCGGAACAGATATTCATGATGTCATATGAGGGGCAGTTCACAAAATGGAGCAAGTATAGAGGGGAGGTGAAAGGAAAGATTAGAAGGGCTAAAAAAATAAAATAGCAAAAATAATACAGGGTAGCAGATAATACAAAATATAATAGCAAGCTCGTTAATAAGCATGTTAAAAAGCAAAAATAAAAAGTAAAAGAATAGTTAAAAAGAGGGGCAGACTGATCAAGGATGATACAGGGAATCTAACTATGGAAGATAAAGATATAATGGTGTTCAAATACAGA
This sequence comes from Pristiophorus japonicus, assembly GCF_044704955.1. Taxonomy (NCBI): domain Eukaryota; kingdom Metazoa; phylum Chordata; class Chondrichthyes; family Pristiophoridae; genus Pristiophorus; species Pristiophorus japonicus. Next base: position 269,536,104 of record NC_091981.1, on the reverse strand, counting down.
TCAGCCACAATCTAATTGAATGGCAGAACAGGCTCGAGGGGCTGAATGGCCTCCTCCCATTCCTACATTCCAATGTTTCTTGCTAGGTTCATAGATATTAAATAAATATTATACATTGGTTTTTAAAAATGAGGGTGGAAATTAAAATGTTCCATACGCGAGGAGGATTGGATCAATTCATCGAGCTATCTGCGGAAAAGGAATTTGTTTTGAAAAGACTAGCAGAACTCAAGGTGGGTAAGTCACCAGGCATTGAGGGCATGTACCCTCGATTGCTGAATTAGAGAGGAGATTGCAAAGACCCTGGGCACAACTCTTTCAATCTACCTTAAATATGCAAATTGGGCCATGGGCCTGAAGAGGAGCCAATGTAACATCCTGGATGCACAAAGTAATCCTGCTTCTCCAATACATAGGGGTGGATTTCCTTGTGACTTCTCTTGCTCCGTCACCGTAACTTTGGTGTAACTTCACGCCATTGACGTGTATAAATTAGGATTCTGCCAAACTTCTGCCGACTTTCCACCATCGTAACTTCGACAGAGCAGAAGGAGGGAATTCATCCCTGTAACTCCCTGAAAGTACAAGTGCAGATAGTCAAAGCCACAAAAAAGTACAACTTTAGTTTGGGTTTTATAAAGGGGCGCAGAGTACAAGAGTAAAGAAGCCATGATAAATGTGTGCAAAATATTGGTTAGGCTGCAGTCAGAGTACCGTGTGCAGTTATGTGCACCCCTTTATAGAAAGGACATTAAAGCCACAGAGAGCTGGAGTCTGGATTCACCCGAATTATGCCAGGGATGGGAAACGATGACCCCAATATTTGGTGAAGTGCACATTCAGAGTGGGGTGGAGGAGACGGGAGATGCAGAAACTGCAGGGCATGTTTTTTTCTTTCTTTCTCGAGAGGTCCTGCCCGACAGCCAGCCTGATTGATAGGCTGGCTACCTGTCGGGCAGGAAAGCCTGCAGCACTAGGTCTTAGCCCTGAAACACTCTTCCACTTGCCTTGAAGGATGCTGCTGCAACAACACTCAAGAAGCTCAGCGCCATCCATGTCAAAGCATTCCACTTGATCAGAACTCTATCCACTGGTCTAAACATCCATTTGCTCCACCATCGGTGCACCATGGCTGCAGTTGCACCATCTACAGGATGCACTGCAGCAACTCGCCATGCCTACTTCGGCAGCACCTCCCAAACCCACGACCTCTACCACCAAGAAGGTCAAGGGCAGTGCAATGTATTTGCTTCATGGGTTCTTTGCTTAAGAATTCATAGCAACACATTGCTATTAAGAGCTAGTTGGTTTATTAGCAAAGCTTTAACAATCACACTACACATTACCAGTTCATCCACCAGGCTCACAACCACCTGCCTCATCGTGGATCCCCTGAATCCAACTGGCTGGGGTTTTATTGAGTCTTGTGAACATCACGTAACTGGCTAAGCCACTCCCAGCTCAATAGCTCTACAACTATTTTTGTATGAACGTTTAAATCAAGTATCCCCTTTTTTAAAGGGCACGAGAACCCACAAATCCAAATTAACATGGGAACTTTACCAAATTAAATGAAAATTCTGTTCCCGTGGGTGATGCACTCCAGTCCCTCCGGTGCCCACCTCTCGCGGAAGGCCGCGAGCGTACCCGTGGCCACCGCATGCTCCATCACCAGGGACATCCAGGCATGAACGTAACCGTCAACAGCTCTACAATCCTGTGAGCATACTCACAGGTCCATATATTACAGGTGGATGGGAACACCGTCACCTCAAAGTTCCCTCCAAGTCACACATCACCCAACTTGGACTTATATCACCATTCCTTCATTGTTGTTGGGTCAAAACCCTACATAACAACATTGTGGGAGCAGCTTCACCACATGGACTGCAGCGGTTCAAAGAGAAGGCCCACTATCAGCTTCTCAAAGGTAACTAGGGATGGGCAATAAATGCCAGCCTTGCCAGCGATGCCTACGTCCTGAGATTGATAACAAAGACACATAGTAGACTGTCCACAGGTGTAATTAGGAAACTTGCTGCTAGCAGGTAGGAATTGTTTCTGAAATGACAGTACTAAAACAATTGGAACCACCAATTAGCTCACACCTGTTAAAAAGAAAGACGTGCATTTATATAGTGCCTTTGATGACATCTCAAAGTACTTTGAAGTGTAGTCACTGTTGTAAAATAGGAAATTCATTTGCCAAATGTGCGCACAGCAAGGTCCCCCAAACAGCAATGGGATATTGACAAGATCAGCTGTTTTTCATGTTGGTTGAGAGTTAAATATTGGCCAGATAGAACTCTCCTGCTCTTCTTCGAATTACTGCCAGGCGATCCATTACGGTCACCTGAGAGGGCAGATGGGGTCTCGGTTTAATGTCTCAACCGAAAGATGGTACATCTGACAGTGCAGTGCTCCCTCAGCGCTGCACTAGAGTGTCAGCCAAGATTTTTGTGCTCAGGTCTCTGGACTGAGGTTAGGTGGGCTGAAATGTGTTTTTGAGGATGAGACATTTCATACTAACAGGATGAAAACCAATGCAAGGAGTAGCTTCATTACTGTGATGATATAGAAATGTCTCTGCATTATGTTGCATCACAAAGGCCCAGAGTCTTCAAAGCTGACCTGTAAATGCTGGAAACATCTATTTAAAAGAGACACAGACATTTATATACCAGCAGACTAGTAAAGATCTTGCTGGCAAACATGGGTAGCAACGGGTTATCAATGCCACCATTTTAACAGTCAGCCGGTACTACTTTGCTTGATCCCCTTGCAGCATTTAAACAAAGCGAAAGCACAAAGACTCATTCCTTGGCAGATTTAGCAGCCACTCTTTCCTTTGCTGGGTGTCTGTGCTGCTACTTTCAGGAAATGACTGTTGGACATGCTAAGCACGGCATGCAACACCCAACCGGAAGCTGGAAAGACAGAGCACAGTCACCACAATAGAAACATAGAAACATAGAAAATTGGTGCAGGGGTAGGCCATTCGGCCCTTCGAGCCTGCACCACCATTCAATAAGATCTTGGCTGATCATTCTCTCAGTACCCCTTTTCTGCTTTCTCTCCAGACCCATTGATCCCCTTAGCCGTAAGGGCCATATCTAACTCTCTCTTGAATATATCCAATCAACTGGCATCAACAACTCTCTGCGGCAGGGAATTCCACAGGTTAACAACTCTCTGAGTGAAGAAGTTTCTTCTCATCTCAGTCCTAAATGGCCTACCCCTTATCCTAAGACTGTGTCCCCTGGTTCTGGACTTCCCCAACATCGGGAACATTTTTCCCGCATCTAACCTGTCCCGTCCCGTCAGAATCTTATTTCTACGAGATCGCCTCTCATCCTTCTAAACTCCAGTGAATAAAGGCCCAGTTGATCCAGTCTCTCGTCATATGTCAGTCCTGCCATCCCGGGAATCAGTCTGGTGAACCTTCGCTGCACTCCCTCAATAGCAAGAACGTCATTCCTTAGATTAGGAGACCAAAACTGAACACAATATTCCAGGTGAGGCCTCACCAAGGCTCTGTACAACTGCAGTAAGACCTCCCTGCTCCTATACTCAAATCCCCTAGCTATGAAGGCCAACATACCATTTGCCTTCTTCACCGCCTGCTGTACCTTTATGCCAACTTTCAATGACTGATGAACCATGATATCCAGGTCTCGTTGCACCTCCCCTTTTCCTAGTCTGCCGCCATTCAGATAATATTCTGTCTTTACGTTTTTGCCCCCAAAGTGGATAACCTCACATTTATCCACATTATACTGCATCTGCCATGCATTTGCCCACTCACCTAACCTGTCCAAGTCACCCTGCAGCCTTCGAGCATCCCCCTCACAGCTCATACCGCCACCCATTATGGAGCTGTAATATCTCCATCTGCAAACTTGGAGATATTACACTCAATTCCTTCATCCAAATGATTTATGTATATTGTAAAGAGCTGGAATTCCAGCACTGAGCCCTGCGGCACTCTACTAGTCACTACCTGCCATTCTGAAAAGGACCCGTTTATCCTGACTCTCTGCTTCCTGTCTGCCAACCAGTTCTCAATCCACGTCAGTATATTACCCCCAATACCATGTGCTTTGATTTTGCACACCAATCTCTTGTGTGGGACCTTGTAAAAAGCCTTTTGAAAGTCCAAATACACCACATCGACTGATTCTCCCTTGTCCACTCTACTAGTTACATCCTCAAAAAATGCCAGAAGATTTGTCAAGCATGATTTCACCTTCATAAATTCATGCTGACTTGGACCGATCATGTCACTGCTTTCCAAATGCGCTGCTATTTCATCCTTAATAATTGATTCCAACATTTTCCCCACTACTGATGTCAGGCTAACCGGTCTATAATTACCCGCTTTCTCTCTCCCTCCCTTTTTAAAAAGTGGTGTTACATTAGCTACCCTCCAGTCCATAGGAACTGATCCAGAGTCGATAGACTATTGGAAAATGATCACTAATGCATTCACTATTTCTAGGGCCACTTCCTTAATACTCTTGGATGCAGACTATCAGGCCTCGGGGATTTATCGGCCTTCAATCCCATCAATTTCCCGAACACAATTTCCCGCCTAATAAGGACATCCTTCCGTTCCTCCTTCTCACTAGACCCTCGGTCCCCTAGTACTTCCAGAAGGTTATTTGTGTCTTCCTTCGTGAAGACAGAACCAAAGTATTTGTTCAATTGATCTGCCATTTCTTTGTTCCCCATTACAAATTCACCTGAATCCGAATGCAAGGCACCAACGTTTGTCTTCACTAATCTTTTTCTCCTCACATATCTAGCGAAGCTTTTGCAGTCAGTTTTTATATTCATGGCAAGCTTCTTCTCATACTCTATTTTCCCCCTCTTAATTAAACCCTTTGTCCTCCTCTGCTGAATTCTAAATTTCTCCCAGTCCTCAGGGTTGTTGCTTTTTCTGGCAAATTTATATGCCTCTTCCTTGGATTTAACACTATCCTTAATTTCCCTTGTTAGCCACGGTTGAGCCACCTTCTCCGTTTTATTTTTACTCAAGACAGGGATGTACAATTGTTGAAGTTCGTCCATGTGATCTTTAAATGTTTGCCATTGCCTGTCCACTGTCAACCCTTTAAGTCGAATTTGCCAGTCTATTGTAGCCAATTCACGCCTCAAACCATCGAAGTTAGCTTTCCTTAAGTTCAGGACCCTAGTTTCTGAATTAACTGTGTCACTCTCCAACTTAATAAAGAATTCTACCACCTTATGGTCACTCTTCCTCAAGGGGTCTCGCACAATAGTGGAAGGCTGAGTAAACAAAGGCAAGAAACAAATAGGGTCACACTACATCATAATTCTAAAAGGACAAAGGGTGTTAAAAAAAACAAGCCTGAAGGCTTTGTGTCTTAATGCAAGGAGTATCCGTAATAAGGTGGATGAATTAACTGTGCAAATAGATGTTAACAGATATGATGTGATTGGGATTACAGAGACGTGGCTCCAGGATGATCAGGTCTGGGAACTCAACATCCAGGGGTATGCAACATTCAGGAAGGATAGAATAAAAGGAAAAGGAGGTGGGGTAGCATTGCTGGTTAAAGAGGAGATTAATGCAATAGTTAGGAAGGACATTAGCTTGGATGATGTGGAATCTATATGGGTAAAGCTGCAGAACACCAAAGGGCAAAAAACGTTAGTGGGAGTTGTGTACAGACCTCCAAACAGTAGTAGTGATGTTGGGGAGGGCATCAAACAGGAAATTAGGGGTGCATGAAATAGAGATGCAGCAATTATCATGGGTGACTTTAATATGCATATAGATTGGGCTAACCAAACTGGAAGCAATACGGTGGAGGAGGATTTCCTGGAGTGCATAAGGGATGGTTTTCTAGACCAATATGTCGAGGAACCAACTAGGGGGGAGGTCATCTTAGACTGGGTGTTGTGTAATGAGAGAGGATTAATTATCAATCTCGTCATGCGAGGCCCCTTGGGGAAGAGTGACCAAGATATGGTGGAATTCTACATTAGGATGGAGAATGAAACAGTTAATTCAGAGACCATGGTCCGGAACTTAAAGAAGGATAACTTTGAAGGTCTGAGGCGTGAATTGGCTAAGATTGATTGGCGAATGATACTTAAGGGGTTGACAGTGGATGGACAATGGCAGACATTTAGAGACCGCATGGATGAACTACAACAATTGTACATCCCTGTCTGGCGTAAAAATAAAAAAGGGAAGGTGGCTCAACCATGGCTATCAAGGGAAATCAGGGATAGTATTAAAGCCAAGGAAGTGGCATACAAATTGGCCAGAAATAGCAGCGAACCTGGGGACTGGGAGAAATTTAGAACTCAGCAGAGGAGGACAAAGGGTTTGATTAGGGCAGGGAAAATAGAGTTCGAGAAGAAACTTGCAGGGAACATTAAGACGGACTGCAAAGGTTTCCATAGATATGTAAAGAGAAAAAGGTTAGTAAAGACAAACGTAGGTCCCCTGCAGTCAGAATCAGGGGAAGTCATAACGGGGAACAAAGAAATGGCAGAACAATTGAACAAGTAGTTTGGTTCGGTATTCACTAAGGAGGACACAAACAACCTTCCGGATATAAAAGGGGTCAGAGGGTTTAGTAAGGAGGGGGAACTGAGGGAAATCCTTATTAGTCGGGAAATTGTGTTGGGGAAATTGATGGGATTGAAGGCCGATAAATCCTCAGGGCCTGATGGACTGCATCCCAGAGTACTTAAGGAGGTGGCCTTGGAAATAGCTGATGCATTAACAGTCATTTTCCTACATTCCATAGACTCTGGATCAGTTCCTATGGAGTGGAGGGTAGCCAATGTCACCCCACTTTCTAAAAAAGGAGGGAGAGAGAAAACAGGGAATTATCGACTGGTCAGCCTCACATCGGTTGTGGGTAAAATGATGGAACCAATTATTAAGGATGTCATAGCAGCGTATTTGTAAAGAGGTGACATGATAGGTCCAAGTCAGCACGGATTTGTGAAAGGGAAATCATGTTTGACAAATCTTCTGGAATTTTTTGAGTATGTTTCCAGTAGAGTGGACAAGGGAGAACCAGTTGACGTGGTGTATTTGGACTTTCAGAAGACTTTCGACAAGGTCCCACATAAGAGATTAATGTGCAAAGTTAAAGCACATGGAATTGGGGATAGTGTGCTGATGTGGATTGAGAACTGGTTGGCAGACAGGAAGCAAAGAGTTGGAGTAAATGGGTACTTTTCAGAATGGCAGGCAGTGACTAGTGGGGTACCGCAAGGTTCTGTGCTGGGGCCCCAGCTGTTTACATTATACATTCATGATTTAGACGAGGGGATTAAATGTAGTATCTCCAAATTTGCGGATGACATTAAGTTGGGTGGCAGTGTGAGCTTTGAGGAGGATGCTATGAGGCTGCAGGGTGACTTGGATAGGTTAGGCGAGTGGGCAAATGCATGGCAGATGAAGTATAATGTGGATAAATGTGAGGTTATCCACTTTGGTGGTAAAAACAGAGAGACAGACTATTATCTGAATGGTGACAGATTAGGAAAAGGGGAGGTGCAACAAGACCTGGGTGTCATGGTACATTAGTCATTGAAGGTTGGCATGCAGGTACAGCAGGCGGTTATGAAAGCAAATGGCATGTTGGCCTTCATAGCGAGGAGATTTGAGTACAGGGGCAGGGAGGTGTTACTACAGTTGTACAGGGCCTTGGTGAGGCCACACCTGGGGTATTGTGTACAGTTTTGGTCACCTAACTTGAGGAAGGACATTCTTGCTATTGAGGGAGTGCAGCGAAGGTTCACCAGACTGATTCCCGGAATGGCGGGACTGACATATCAAGAAAGACTGGATCAACTGGGCTTGTATTCACTGGAGTTCAGAAGAATGAGAGGGGATCTCATAGAAACGTTTAAAATTCTGATGGGTTTAGGCAGGTTAGATGCAGGAAGAATGTTCCCAATGTTGGGGAAGTCCAGAACCAGGGATCACAGTCTAAGGATAAGGGGTAAGCCATTTAGGACCGAGATGAGGAGAAACTTCTTCACCCAGAGAGTGGTGAACCTGTGTAATTCTCTACCACAGAAAGTTGTTGAGGCCAATTCACTAAATATATTCAAAAAGGAGTTAGATGTAGTAATTACTACTAGGGGGATCAAGGGGTATGGCGAGAAAGCAGGAATGGGGTACTGAAGTTGCATGTTCAGCCAATAACTCATTGTATGGGGGTGCAGGCTCGAAGGGCCGAATGGCCTATTCCTGCACCTATTTTCTATGTTTCTATGTTTCTGCAACAAGATTGCTAATTAGTCCTTTCTCATTACACATCACCCACTCTAGGATGGCCAGCTCCCTAGTTGGTTCCTCGACACATTGGTCTAGAAAACCATACCTAATACACTGCAGGAAATCCTCCTTTACCGCATTGCGACCAGTTTGGTTAGCTTAATCAATATATCGGTTAAAGTCACCCATGATAACTGCTGTACCTTTATTGCATGCATCCCTCATTTCTTATTTGATGCTGTCCCCAACCTCACTACTACTGTTTGGTGGTCTGTACATAACTCCCACTAGCGGTTTCTGCCCCTTGGTATTCCGTAGCTTCACCCATACCGATTCCACATCATCCAGGCTAATGTCCTTTCTTACTATTGCATTAATTTCCTCTTTAACCAGCAATGCCACCCCATCTCCTTTTCCTTTCTGTCTATCCTTCCTAAATGTTGAATACCCCTGGATGTTGAGTTCCCAGCCTTGGTCACCCTGGAGCCATGTCTCCGTGATGCCAATTACATCATATCCGTTAACTGCTATCTGCGCAGTTAATTCGTCCACCTTATTCCGAATACTCCTCGCATTAATGCACAGAGCCTTCAGGCATGTCTTTCTAACACACTTTGCCCCTTTAGAATTTTGGTGTAATGTGGCCGTTTTTGCTTTTTGCCTTCGGTTTCTCTGCCCTCCACTTTTACTATTCTCCTTTCTATCTTTTGCTTCTGCCCCCATTCTACTTCCCACTGTCTCCCTGCATAGGTTCCCATCCCCCTGCCATGTTAGTTTAACTCCTCCCCAACAGCACTAGCAAACACTCTCCCTAGGATATAGGTTCCGGTCCTGCCCAGGTGCAGACCGTCCGGTTTGTACTGGTCCACCTCCCCCAGAACCGGTTCCAATGTCCCAGGAATTTGAATCCCTCCTTTGTGCACCACTCCTCAAGCCCTGTATTCATATGAGGTATCTTGCGATTCCTACTCTTACTAGCACTACTTTTGATTACTACTTTTGATGTCCTTCTTTTTAATTTAGCTGCTAGCTCCCTAAATTCGTCTTGTAGGACCTCATCCCGTTTTTTACCTTGATTGTTGGTACCTATATGCACCACAACAACTGGCTGTTCACCCTCCCTTTTCAGAATGCCCTGCAACCGCTCCGAGACATCCTTGACCCTTGCACCAGGGAGGCAACATACCATTCTGGAGTCTCGGTTGCGGCCGCAGAAACGTCTATCTATTCCCCTTACAATTGAATCCCCTATCACTTTAGCTCTCCCACTCTTTTTCCTGCCCTCCTGTGCAGCAGAGCGACCCACGGTACCATGAAATTGGCTGCTGCTGCCCTCCCTTGATGAGTCATCCCCCTCAACAGTACCCAAAGCGGTGTATCTGTTTTGCAGGGGGATGACCACAGGGGACCCCTGCACTACCTTCTTGCACTGCTCTTCCTGTTGGTCATCCATTCCCTATCTGGCTGTGGACCCTTTACCTGCGGTAAGACCAACTCACTAAACATGCCATTCACATCATTCTCAGCATCGTGGATGCTCAAGAGTGAATCCACCCACAGCTCCAGTGCTGCAATGTGGTCCATCAGGAGCTGCATGCGGATACACTTCCTGCACACGTAGTCGTCAGGGACACCGGAAGCGTCCCTGACTTCCCACATAGTACAGGAGGAGCATAACACGTGTCCGGGCTGACCTGCCATGACTTAACCCTTAGATAAACTTAAATTGGCAGCAACAATGCTGCAGGTTACTTACTGATAAAGAAAAAGAAAAGGAAAAACTACTCACCAATCACCAGCCAATCACTTACCCCCTTGGCTGTGACGTCCCTTTCGATTTCTTTCTACTTCTTTTTGCCTTCCTGCCGTGGCTGCATCAGCTGGCCTTTTGTAGGCCTCACGAACTGCCGCTCCACCGCCCGACTTCCTGCTGGGCTCCTCGACGTCCCGCTGGCCTCTTGTAGGCCTCACGAACTCCAATGACCAGATTTCATCCCAAAGTCCTGAGGAAATGTCCCAGCTGCAAAATTGATAGGTAAGAATATCATGTGTATCAGGGATAAACGTGATACTCATTTCCATAAGCTTCACATGTGGTTTCTTAAATTAAGTTCACCTTGAATGCATCTGCTCCGAAGAAACCATCTGCAGCAGAACAAAGTATTAATTATGTATTCTTCCTACTGTGTTGAAAGCTAATGAGAACTTAGGGATATTGTCCAATTTTTTAATGTTTCCCTTCTTATTTAAATTACTTTTATTCACTGTTTTTTCTCCCCCCCGCCCCCTTTCTTTTGGTATAAGATCAAACTTGCTTTGAAAACAAGGAAACATAGACAGCTGGACCCTTTTGTGAAATGCAGGTCAGACACGACGATAATTGTTTTGATGAATGGGAGAAACACAGTAACATGGTGCTCGATTATGAACCAAGTTTCTCTCAGCAAAGCACCACCCCTACACCGCCAGCTTCGCCCCAGATGTTAAACCTTCTCTCTCTTTCGCTCTCTTTCTCTTGCCCGTCAACCTACAACTCACTTCCAGTACTTTCAGCTTTTGCTTCAAGTTTGCCCATGACAGATCAAATCAACATTTGCAAGCTCTTCAGGCTTTTAGAGTGTCGGCTCACTATTTTGGTCGCAGTGTATTACTAACCTGGCACCAACCTGCCTGTAGGTTCAGTCCACACGCTGGTCGCCTGATTCCACAATGTAGCTGCTTTATAGTAGTTATCGATCTGAAAATAAAGTTAATTTCTCTGAACTTTATACAACAACTAGTTACAATTTGTGCATGTGGTTTTGTGCAGGAAAGAGCAGGGGATTGGGACTAATTGGACAACTCTTTCAAAGAGCCAGCACAGGCCCGATGGGCCAAATGGCCTCTTTCTGTGCTCTACGGGTTTTTGACTTTACCTGCTATCCAACCTGTAATATTTGTAGAGACCTTAACTGTTGCATTATAGATGATCTCAAAACTATATCAAGAGAGTTTAATTAAACTCACCCTTAATATGTAAGGCTAGTACAGGAGGTCAGGCAGAACTTTCGTTCACAGAAAAATAGATTGGTGGAATTTACCAGGGATGGTATAACTGTGTTTAACAGACAACTTGATATGTATTTGGAGAGAATGGATGTGGTGAAATAAATGTATTTATTTTTTGTTTTAGAAACATGGCAACCTCGGCCATTGAAACATACAAAACCTTTACAGGGCTTGACAGGGTAGATGCAGGGAGGATGTTTCCCCGGGCTGGGGAGTCTAGAACCATGGGTCACAGTCTCAGAATAAGGGGTCGGACATTTAGGACTGAGATGAGGAGAAATTTCTTCACTCAGAGGGCGGTGAATCTCGGAAATTCTCGACACCAGAGGGCTGTGGAGGCTCAGTCGTTGAGTATATTCAAGACAGAGATCGATAGATTTTTGGGTATTAAGAGAATCAAGGGATATGGGGAGAGTGCAGGAAAGTGGAGTTGAGGTAGAAGATCAGCCATGATCTTTTGAATGCGGAGCAGGCTCGAGGGGTCTATTCCTGCTCCTATTTCTTATGTTCTTATTTCTTAACCTTACACAAATAAAAATGATCAATCTCAGTTTTGAAAATCTCAAATAACCCAGAATCCACAGTTTGATGGGGAGAGCAGGCTCCAGGTATCCACTACCCTTTGTGTGAAAAAGTGCTTCCTGATTTCACTGGAACTTAACTGGACCAGACACATAAATACTGTGGCAATAAGAGTGGGTCAGAGGCTAGGTATTCTGCGGTGAGTGACTCGCCTCCTGACTCCCCAAAGCCTTTCCACCATCTACAAGGCACAAGTCAGGAGTGCGATGGAATACTCACCATTTGCCTGGAGGAGTGCAGCACCAGCAACACTCAACACCACCCAGGACAAAGCAGCCCACTTGATTGGCACCCCATCCACCTTAAACGTCCATTCCCTCCACCACAAGCATACTGTGGCTGCAGTGTGTACCATCTACAAGATGCACTACTGCAACTTGCCAAGGCTACTTCGGCAGCACCTCCTAAACCCGCGACCTCTATCACTTAGAAGGACAAGGGTAGCAGACGCATGGGAGCACCATCACCTGCAAGTTCCCCTCCAAGTTACACACCATCCTGACTTGGAAGTATATCGCCATTCCTTCATCATTGCTCGGCCAAAATGCTGGAACTCCCTCCCGAACAGCATTGTGGGAGTTCCTTCACCACACGGACTGCAGCGGTTCAAGAAGATGGCTCACCACCACCTTCTCAAGGGCAATTATAGATGGACAATAAATACTGGCCTTACCAGCGATGTCCAGATCCCATGAATGAATACAACAATAGAGGGGGAGAAATTCGCATGGTTTGCGATCGCTGTAAGCATCTCCAGGCCATTGCGCCTCCGGCAATGGCGTCATCGCCTTGCGCAGTGCCCTGTTTTCGCCTCGCGGCAGAAATTGGGCCATGCCCCATATGGCTGCCATGGGCAATGCCAGCAACAGCCTCGCGGGTTGCGAACCGGGCCGCACTTCCCTCGCGAGATGGAATTTAAAGGGGAGGTGCCCGGCGACATTTCATTTTTTCCTCCGATTTACCGGTGAGTTTTCCCGCAGGGCTTGTGCCGGGATGGTGCTGCCCGGCACGCTGCTTTGGTGCCGGGCTGCAGCCACAGCACTCCGCATCGCCGATGGCCGAGTGGAGGCCCCTCAAACCCATACAGAGCTCGCAGCGTGCCCTCCCCTTTAACGGAAAGGGAGGGCCCTGTGATCGCATCAGCACCACGTGGCGAGGCCATGTAGCGCTCTAACCTGTGCACCCTTAGCGCCCCAGACCCTCCCCCAAGAGGAAGCGGAGTGCCCGACGTTACGCTCCAATTCCTCTTGGGGCCCGTAACCCAAATTTAGTTCGCGGGGCGGTTTTTCTGAGCCAGGGGCAGGCAGTCCTGCCTCGCCAAGGTCACTGCCCCCAAACGGGGTGATGCGTAATTTCGGCCCCAAAAGCTCTAAAATGGCCTAGCTCTAATTTTAATGCCGCCTTTTACTGGGCTTCCCCTGCACAGAAACAGACCAGCAGTGAGAAGATACAATTCAGTAAGGGTAACCGTCTACAGTACTGGAAATCCACTGACCATCACTTAACGCTGCTTGTGTTTGTCTGAGAAAATAAGTCACAACTGGTGTACAAAGCAAACAATGCAACTTACACGGGAAATTTGTGCTGTTCGTTGGCAATGCTGGGCATACCTTTTGGCATGCTAGGAGCTGCACAGTTAGTAAAGGTACAAACCCACATTTTGGGATTTGCAAAGAAAAATAAATCTTAAAGAAAGATCCCTTTCATGCATGCTATATTTTTGCATTGATACCATCTTCAAAAGTTTCACTACTTGCAAATTAAAATGTGATAAATGCACAGCAGGGTGAAAGAGAGCGGGATAGGTCTTGACTGTGCGATAGTGTAAAACAGGCGAGGGTGAATCGGAGCTCCTTTTACGTCTCTCCTGATTGAAGTCAATGGAAATAAAGATGGGTAGAGATGTAAAGCGGACTTCTGACCTGCTAGCACCTGTTTTATGCCAGCGTACAAAGTCAAGATCTACTCCCATTGAGTTCTGGAAATTTTTAAGAAACTGTGAGGCAAATAGATGAATTAAAGGGGAAGCTATATGAGGGAGAAAGGAATAGAAGGCTATACTGATTGGGTGAGATGAAGAAGGGGTGGGAAGAGGTTTGTATGGAGCATGAACATTAGCATGGACCTGTTGGGACGAATGGTTTGTTTCTGTGCTGTATGTTCTATGTAAACTATCATGTATGTATGCTTGGGGTTACTAGCCACCAGGTGGCGCCACTGTCGGAGGTCATTGGGCTGTACGCACATGTGTGCGGCCCAGGTATAAAAGGCAAGCCATCATGTAATGTAATCACTTTGGGCCCTAATAAAGCAGAGCCAGGTTTGTACATGTGTTAGTTTACAGTATTCAGTCTATCGAGTTATTACATACATAAATATTTGGCGACGAGGTAACATAAGAATCTTCGCATTCAAAAATGAGCACAATTGGAATTCTGGAGCGATTAGTGGAGGGAGAGGACTGGGCAGATTTTGTAGCTCGCCTGGACCAGTACTTTGTGGCTAACAAAATGGAGGAACCCACTGAAGCAGTTAGGCGCAGGGCGGTCTTCCTCACGGTTTACGGTCCGAAAATCTATGGACTCATAAAGAATCTTCTCTCGCCTGCAAGTCCAATGGACAAGGACTATGAAGAATTGTGTGCTCTGGTACGTGACCATCTCAAACCAGAAGGAAGGCATCATGATCTCACGATATCGATTCTACATGCATGTTCATTCTGAGGGCCAGGATGTGTTGGAATTCGTTGCCGACCTATGACGTCTAGCTGGACCATGTAAGTTCGAAAATACATCTCCAGCGCATGTGTCCGCAACTGAGCAAGCGAGCTGCGGCACACCACATGGAGGGTGATGACCAGTATAGCGCGGATCCGAAAATGCAATCCGAGATACCAGAGGAGGAAGTGTATGGACTGTATTCATTCCTAACAAAGAGCCAACCGATAATGATTAATGTGAAACTCAACGGTGTGCCAGTACCGATGGAATTGGACGAGTCAATCAATAATGAGCCAGCAGACATTCAACAAGCTGTGGGATACTAAGGCTGTGAGGCCAAAGTTGAGTCCAGTCAATGCCAAGTTGCATACGTACACTAAAGAACTCATAACCATAATATGGTAGAATTCTTCATTAAGGTGGAGAGTGACACAGTTAATTCAGAGACTAGGGTCCTGAACTTAAAGAAAAGCAACTTCGATGGTATGAGACGTGAATTGGCTAGGATAGACTGGCGAATGATACTTAAAGGGTTGATGGTAGATAGGCAATGGCAGACATTTAAAGGTCATATGGATGAACTACAACAATTGTACATCCTTGTCTGGCCTAAAAATAAAACGGGGAAGGTGGCTCAACCGTGGCTAACAAGGGGAATTAGAGATAGTGTTAAATCCAAGGAAGAGACATATAAATTGGCCAGAAAAAGCAGCAAACCTGAGGACTGGGAGAAATTTAGAATTCAGCAGGGGAGGACTAAGGATTTAATTAGGAGGGGGAAAATAGAGTATGAGAGTAAGTTTGCAGGGAACATAAAAACTGACTGCAAAAGTTTCTATAGATATGTGAAGAGAAAAAGATTAGTGAAGACTAATGTAGGTCCCTTGCAGTCAGAATCAGATGAATTCATAATGGGGAACAAGGCAATGGCAGACCAATTGAACAAATACTTTGGTTCTGTCTTCAATAAGGAAGACACAAATAACCTCCCCAAAGTACTAGGGGACCGAGGTGCTAGTGAGAAGGAGGAACTGAAGGAACTGAGGGAAATCCTTATTAGTCAGGAAATGGTGTTAGGGAAATTGATGGGATTGAAGGCCGATAAATCACCAGGGCCTGATAATCTGCATCCCAGAGTACTTAAGGAAGTGGCCCCAGAAATAATAGATGCATTGGTGGTCATTTTCCAACATTCCACAGACTCTGGATCAGTTCCTATGGATAGGAGTGTAGGTAATGTAACCCCACTTTTTAAAAAAGGAAGGAGAGAGAAAACAGGGAATTATAGACAGGTTAGCCTGACATCGGTAGTGGGGAAAATGCTGGAATAAATGATTAAAGATGTAATAGCAGCGCATTTGGAAAACAGTGACAGGATCAGTCCAAGTCAGCATGGATTTATGAAAGGGAAATCATGCTTGACAAATCTTCTAGAATTTTTTGAGGATGTAACTAATAGAGAGGATAAGGGAGAACCAATGGATGTGGTGTATTTGGACTTTCAAAAGGCTTTTGCAAGGTCCCACACAAGGGATTAGTGTGCAAAATTAAGGCACATGGTATTGGGGGTAATGTATTGACGTGGATAGAGAACTGATTGGCAGACAGGAAGCAAAGAGTGGGAATAAATGGGTCCTTTTCAGAATGGCAGGCAGTGACTAGTGGGGTACCGCAAGGTTCAGTGCTGGGACCCCAGCTAATTACAATATATATTAATGATTTAGATGAAGGAATTGAATGTAATATCTCCAAGTTTGCAGATGACACTAGGCTGGGTGGCAGTGTGAGCTATGAGGAGGATGCTAAGAGGCTGCAGGGTGACTTGGACAGGTTAGGTGAGTGGGCAAATGCATGGCAGATGCACTATAATGTAGATAAATGTGAGGTTATCCAATTTGGTGGTAAAAATAGGAAGGCATAATATTATCTGAATGGTGACAGATTAGGAAAAGGGGAGGTGCAACGAGACCTGGGTGTCATGGTACATCAGTCATTGAAAGTAGGGATGCAGGTACAGCAGACAGTAAAGAAAGCAAATGGCATGTTGGCCTTCATAGCGAGAGGATTTGAGTATAGAAGCAGGGAGGTCTTACTGCAGTTGTACAGATCCTTGGTGAGATCACACCTTGAGTATTGTGTGCAGTTTTGGTCTCCTAATCTGAGGAAGGACATTCTTGCTATTGAGAGAGTGCAGTGAAGGTTCACCAGACTGATTCCCAGGATGGCAGGACTGACATATGAAGAAATACTGGATCGACTAGGCTTATAGTCACTGGGATTTAGAAGAATGAGAGGGGATCTCATAGAAGCATATAAAATTCTGATGGGATTGGACAGGTTAGATGCAGGAAGAATGTTCCCGTTGTTGGGGAAGTCCAGAACCAGGGGTCACAATTTAACGATAAGGGGTAAGCCATCTAGGACCGAGATGAGGAGAAACTTTTTCACCCAGAGAATTGCGAACCTATGGAATTCTCTACCACAGAAAGTTGTTCAGTCCTGTTCGTTGGATATATTCAAAACGGAGTTAGGTGCGGCCCTTATGGCTAAAGGGATCAAGGGGAATGGAGAGAAGGCAGGAGTGGGGTACTGAAGTTGCATGATCAGCCATGATCATGGTGATTGGTGGTGCAGGCTCAAAGGGCCGAATGGCCTGCTCCTGCACCTATTTTCTATGTTTCTACAACAGTGATTGGCAGTGCAGTAGTCAAGGTGTCGTATGGTGGTGCGGTTCATGATTTACTGTTATGCATCGTTCCAGGCAATGATCCAATGCGGTTTGGCAGGAACTGGCTAGAAAGAAGCAAATGGAATTGGAACGACATCTAAGTGTTGTCGTCGGAGGATGATATTCCATGTGCTCAAGTGATGAGCAAATACCCCTCGCTGTTTGAACCAGGCATCGGCAATTTCACGGGAGCCAGGGTGCAGACCCACGCGGACTCGAATGCAAGACCCGTCCATCATAAAGCTCGTGCGGTTCCGTACATGATGAGGGAGAAGGTCGAAATTGAACTGGACCGATTCCAGTGTGAAGAGGTCATGTCACCAGTCGAATTTAACAAATAGGCCAGCCCCATTGGTCCTGTGTTGAAGAGTGATGGCACTGTCAGGATTTGTGGAGACTACAAGGTTACAATCAACCGAGTTTCGAAACAGGATCAATACCCATTACCGAAAGCTGATGACTTGTTTGCAACTCTAGCCAGGGGAAGTCTTTCACTAAACTGGACTTGATGTCGGCCTACATGACACAGGAGCTGGTCGAGACTTCGAAGAAACTCACATGCATCAACACTCATAAAGGACTGTTTATCTACAACAGGTGTCCTTTTAGAATTCGCTCGGCTGCAGCCATATTTCAAAGGAACATGGAGAGTCTACTGAAGTCCGTCACTAGAGCCATCGTGTTCTAAGATGACATCCTGGTCACAGGTTGTGACAGCGCCGAACATCTGAACAATCTGGAAGAGGTTTTACATCATCTGGACAAAGTGAGGCTCAGACTGAAGCGTTCGAAGTGCATCTTCATGGCATTGGAAGTCGAATTCCTGGGGAGGAAAATTGCTGCTGACGGCATCAGGCCTATGGACTCGAAAACCAAGCCCATCAAAAATGCAACCAAGCCTCAGAATGTGACGGAGCTGCGTTCGTTCCTTGTCTACTCAACTACTTCGGTAATTTCGTACCGAGATTGAGCACTTCATTAGAGCCACTGCACATGCTGCTAAGAAAAGGCGACAATTGGGTTTGGTGTGCGTCTCAAGATAGAGCTTCTGAGAAAGCTACTAATCTGCTTTGCTCTAACAAGCTGCTGGCACATTATGATCCGTGTAAGCGTCTAGTATTGGCCTGTGATGCTTCGTCATATGGAGTTGGTTGCGTACTCCAACAAGCTAATGAGTCTGGTAAACTACAACCTGTTGCTTATGCTTCTAAAAGTTTGTCAAAGGCGGAAAGAGCCTACAGCATGATAGAAAAAGAAGCATTAGCCTGTCTGTATAGGGTTAAAAAGATGCATCAGTACCTGTTTGGTCTTCGGTTTGAACTGGAAACAGATCACAAGCCACTCATTTCATTGTTTTCGGAAAACAAAGGTATCAATACCAATGCATCATCCCACATCCAGAAGTGGGCCTTGACATTATCTGCTTATGATTATGTAATTCACCATAGACCTGGCACCGAGAATTGTGCCGGTGCAGTGAGCCATCTGCCATTGCCCACACCGGAGGTGGAGATGCCACAACCTGCAGACCGACTCTTAGTTATGGATGCTTTTGAAAATGAAGGAACCCCTGTCATGGCTCAACAAGTTAAGACCTGGACCAGCCAGGACCTGATATTATCGGTTGTGAAATGTTGTGTCCTTAGCGGTGATTGGTCTGCCATACCCAAGCAAATGGGTGATGAGACCAAACCTTACAACCGTCGCAAAGACGAACTATCCGTTCAGTCAGATTGTTTACTAAGGGGTAATCGTGTTGTTATGCCAAAGAAAGGCAGAGAGAAATTTTTACATGATCTACATAGCACTCATCCCGGTATTGTCACGATGGACGCCATTGCCAGGTCTCATGTATGGTAGCCAGGAATTGACTCTGATCTGGAATCATGTGTGCATCAGTGCAACACTTGCATGCAGCTAAGTAAATCGCCGCTGAGTCTGTGGTCTAAACCATGGTCCAGGATCCACATCGACTTTGCAGGTCCCTTCCTGGGAAAGATGTTTTTAGTTGTGGTGGATGCATATTCCAAGTGGATAGAGTGTATAATCATATCATCCAGTACATCCACAGCTACCATTGAGAGCCTTCGTGTCATGTTTGCCACTCATGGTCTGCCCGACATCGTTGTAAGCGACATCGGACTTTGCTTCACTAGTCTGGAGTTTAAAGAGTTCATGAAACTCAATGGTATCAAACATGTGAGGTCAGCACCATTCAAACCTGCATCTAATGGTCAAGCAGAGCATGCTGTCCAAACCATCAAGCAGAGTATGAAACGTGTAACTCAAGGTTCACTGCATACTCGCTTGTCATGCATATTGTTTAGTTACAGGACAAGACCCCATACGCTTACCGGTGTCCCCCCTGCTGAACTATTGATGAAGAGAGGTCTCAAGACCAAGCTCTCTCTTGTCCACCCTGACTTGAACGAACATATTGAATACAGACGTCAAAGTTAGCAATGGTATCATGATCGCGTTGCTGTGTCACGCAACATTTCTGTTAACGATTCTGTTTGTACTAAATTATGGTCAAGGTCCCAAGTGGATTGCCGGTACTGTTACGGCCAAGGAGGGTAACAGAGTGTTTATCGTCACGCTCAACAAGGGCAAACATGCAGGAAACATGTTGATCAGAAAAACCTGCGGCACACGGATGAACTGGAACAGTCTGAGGAAGACACAATCAGTGACCAACCAACCTACCCTCAGTCATCAGAGGACTCTGCCATCATCAATGAATCTGGACTTTCAATCTCTGACGTGGTCTTTGCCACTCCCATCAGATCAGCTACCCAGCCCCCAGTCATAACAGACTCAGAATGCTCGCCCAAGGCTGGAGTTGAACTGAGACGATCAACTCGAGAGCGGAAAGCCCTGGACCGAATCAATTTGTGAAAAGACTGTTACTAATATCTTAAAGGAGGATATTGTCATGTATATATGTTGGGGTTACTAGCCACCAGGTGGCACCACTGTTGGAGGTCATTGGGCTGTACGCACGTGTGTGCGGCCCAGGTATAAAAGACAAGCCATCATGTAATGTAATCAGTTTGGATCCTAATAAAGCAGAGCCAGGTTTGTATTAGTTTACAGTATTCAGTCTATCGAGTTATTACATACATAACATAAACTATGGAGTATTTAACTTTATATCTCTTGATTAAATTCAATGACACTGTTTATGACCCAATTTGTGTCAGTGGGGTGAAATTGCACTGTGCAATATTAACAAAAGAACTCTTAATGAGTTCATCCTAAATTCCTTTTTCCGATGTTTTAACAGTGGCCTACTAATAAATGTAAAATACGCAGGTTAATCCGTCTGTCAAAATAGCAGACAAAGGAATCTTGTACAACCACATTAAGCTTTCAGACACGCTTTTTATTTTACATAGACCATTTTTATTCTGCGAAAGAAATTTAAGACCTCTGCCAAATTAGAAACTGTTTGGACAAAAGTGAAAATGAAGAGTGAGGTAAAAAGGCCAAGCCACAAGAGTTTGAAATGCAAACAGAAACTGTTGGAAATGCACCAGGAAGTGAGTCGATATCTGAAAGAGGAAGACAATGTTTCCCACCTGAAACATTCACTGAGGTAAATCTTGACTTTGTCCGATAGCGTAAAACGGGTGACAGCGAGTCTCCCGATTTTAACTTCCATTGACTTCGATGAGGAGAGATGTAACACGGGCCTGCCGACTCACAATTGCCCGCTTTACACTATTGTACCAAGTCAAGATCTACCCCTGAGTCACGGTATTAAACATTTCAAATTGCCAGTGATTCCCCGTGTTTGAAATCTTAAAAAAAAATGTTGGCGGAAATGTCGTAGTTTGTAACTTTTTTTGTCGTCCTGCCGATCTTCAGAACATCAAGCGCCGTTACAGTCTGTAGTCAAAACAAAAAGTTTTGTTAGCGACTTGCTTCTTAGCCCACTCGTCTTGTTAGTGTGGAAAGGCTTGGAAGGGAATATCTTAACATGACACTTTGATATGACAGACACCTTTTTTCAAGAAAAAAAACTACTAATGATAGCTTCTTGTGCATGTGCCAGGTTGTCATTTGATACCTGTGGTGCAGTGCTAGTCTAAGGCCCCTTGACTAACAGCTTCCTCTGTCAAATATGTCTGTATGACAGGAAAGCTGTGATGGTTTTTCTGCTGCCTGTTCTGATGATGACAGGCTCCTGAGAGCTTTGTGGAGAGGAGCAGACCTGATCCAATCCATGGGCTTGTACAGGTGAGAGTGCTGGGATCAGGTACAGATGTTCGAGAGGCAATCCTTGGTGCTGACTGACAGCCGCTTTCATCATCGCTGCGACTTGGCTTTGACAATGCCAAGAATTTTGATTGAGGCCAGAAGGAATGTGCAAGCTAAAATATCAAACTGCTCTTGTTTTTTCATGTGATAATGTCAATCTGAGCTCTCAGCTCTCTTTGATATGGAGCCATTTGTACGCCCTTTGTGTACTTCTTAAGCATAAAAAAGCAGTTCAGAGGGACACATTCCCAGCGCCGTACAATATTCCCTTTACACCTCCTCCTATAAAAAGGACAAACATTAATGCACTATAATAAAGACAAGGCTGAGGGGTGACCTAATAGAGGTCTTTAAAATTATGAAAAGTTTTGATAGGGATGATGTTTCCATTTGTGAGGGGAGTCCCAAATTGGAGGACACAAATATAAGATATTTCCTAACAAATCCAATCAGGAATTCAGGGGCAACTTCCTTAGCCAGAGCGTGGTTAGAATATGGAACTCGCTACCACATGGAATAGTTGAGGTGAACAGCACAGATGCATTTAAGGGGCAGCTGGATAAGCAGATGAGAGGGAAAGGAATAGAAGGATATGCTGATAGGGGGAGACAAAGTAAGGCGGGCAGAGACTAGTGTGGAGTATAAACACCGACATGGACCAGTTGGGCCGAATGGCCATGTTTCTGTGCTGCGAATTCGGTGCAATTCATTTACTTGACACTGCAAGAACGCTGACAGCTTCTTCTTTCACACTATGGGCTGACTGAGTAAAGATGACATGAGCCACAAGTCGACATGTCATAGCAAGTCATACAGCTGTGTGCTTGACCTGTTTATCTGAGCTATGTGTGGGATTGCTCGCTGCAAATTGAATGTTCCCCACAAAAAGGTAATAATATCTCAGGAAAAATGTACTTTCACCACATGAGCCCTCTGATGCTCACCCTAAATGACATACCAAAATTCTGCCAAAGGTCGTGTCAACATTTGACAGAGGGGACCAGCTAATTCAGTGATGGATGAACACATTTTTCAGAAGAGGTTAAATTGTAAAAGAAAAGAAATAACTTGTATTTATACAACGCCTTTCATAAACTCAGAGCATCCTAAAATGCTTCACAACCAATTAAGTAATTTTTGAAGTGTTGTAAAGTAGGAAACACAGCGGCCAATTTGCGCACAGCAAGGTCCCACAAACAGCAATCTGATAAGTGATCTGTTCTCTTTAGTGATATTGGTTCAGGGATAAATATTGGCCAGAATACCGAGCCTTCTTTTACGCAGGATCTTTTACATCCACCTGAGCGGCAAACGGGACATTGGTTTAACACCTCATCCGAAAGACTTTAAGAATCTTGTATTCCGTGTCGCCCTGACTTGATTGCACAACGCCCGGCAGCTGTGTGCAGTTCATCACTGTGGTATGGCTGATCCACGTCATCACTGCCTTGGAAGTGGAAAAAATCGGGTAGGAGTTTGTCCTTTGTCCCCAGTTATTTCAATTGCTGCAGTTTCTCTTTGGAATAATTATGTGTTGAAATGCTTCAAATGCTACCACCCATGAGCAATCCTTATTAGCCCTCATTGTACATGAATCAGAAATTTGTAAGAAAGCTCTGTTTATGCCTATTGTTTGTTGACAACGACGAGATTTTATGGAATATCTTTTCTCGTCTCAGACTTCTAGGTTGCAGAAATCTATTTCCTGCAGAGACTAAGGAGCTGAAATTGTTCCTTTCCTTAAGGCCTGTTACCACCACAAATAGGCGGCCATGCAGCGGAGTGCCCGCTGACTTTTGGTGGAATGGCTGCTGATGGTCCAATTGCCCTCCCGAGTTTCCCCGGCGGTGCCCCGACCCCCCCCCCCCCCCCCTTACCGCTCTGCTGCTGCCAATCCGTGGTAAGCGCTCATCAACGTGCGCGCCGCCGATCTAAACCCCCAGTGGCGAGATTCCCCTCCAAAACTCTTTGACCCGCCCGGTTGTGCCAAAACAAGTTTTCACTTGGGTGGTCCAGTGAGGCTGTGGCCTTCTGCAGCGTCGGTGTGGCTTCCCTTAAAGGGGAGGGCTCACTGCCACGGCCACCATGTTTTTTTTTGTCGGCCGGCTGCCAGGTCGGCCCAACAAACATGCCCGAAGTTTTAAAAGCATGGAGGCTTTCCCCTTTAAGTGAAGGGGAGAGCCATGGTGACGCGGTGCCGTGATGACGTCATCGTGGCGGTGACTCCGCACCGTCTCCCAACTTCCGCCCCTCAGTTGCTGTCACCGCTGTGTTTTTGCCTCTCAGGTGTAGTCACCAACCCCCCCATTATGACCGACTTCTGGATCAAACAAAATAAAACAAAGAGCGCAGTGTCGCGAAAGAGTCAACCTGAACCGCAGCTGCTGTTAAAAACCATTGAAATGGGGTGGGAGAATTTCTTCTTCCGTTTCGGGCGGGTGGTCATTTCTACCCCTAATAGGGCAAAAATAAAATCTATGTGTTTCTTTTTGTAATTTAATCCGTTTAATATCCTAAGGAATGGTTTCTGTGTTGTGATGAGAACAGGGGCTGGCAAATTCCGTACTTTAGCGCCGGCAGTTCAGGGCGGTTTCAGGCAACAAAGGGCGGCTGCCTCGCGACTACCCACTTCGGGCGTGGCCCGCATTGGTCGCCATCTTGCGGAACGTGCGCCAACCGTAGGCAGAGCAGGCAGATCGTGACGTCAGCGTATAACGATGTCTTCATCCTCTACACCTGACTGATGACTCCCCTCTGCAACCTCACCACTCATGGCCAACAATCATATAATGACAGCCATGCAGCCAGAAGGAACCTCACTGAGCAGACCAACGGTCCCGCTGCCTTGACCGCTCGGGAGGAGCTCTCCGGTACTCATTGGAGCGGGTGTCCCAATTCGTGGTGGTCTGCTGCACCCTCCACAGGTTCTGCAACCACCTCAAGAGGAGGAGGAAGAGGAGGAGGAGGAGGAGGAAGAGGAGGAGGAGGAGGAGGAGGAGGAGGAGGGGGAGGCAGCCTGCAAATCCTCATTCCGGACGGGCTGTCCGTGAGTGCATCACGAGACTGTGGTTCCCCTGAATGAAACTCCAGAGCCCCGTGCTCAACACTTCCCCCCCCCTCACCATCCCTCTGTCATGGAATTTATAAATAATTTATAAATAATCCTATTTATAAATAAGCCAACTGTTACAGGTCCTGTCAAAGGCGACAAAATGAGAAATAACAAGTAATGACATTATAACATCTCGATGCTGGAGGGCGGTGATTGGTCTTTCAATATTAATTGAATCAATGGACAGGGAATGAATTTTAAAGACAGCTAATAACATTTCATTTGCTTCAATTGTTGATTTTCTAATTTTAAACATAATTTATGATTATTGTATATATTTAATGTTATTTAATATAATCAATCTTGCTTTACTGATTCTAGTATTGTAGAATCCTTATTGTATTTATCATGTAAATTGAATTTCTCTTTTTTTCTTGCTTGTATCTATTTGCGTGCGCATTTTGGCTGCTGCTTCAGACCCGAGCCATTGACTTCTTTTACACTTCCTTCTCCCGTTTCTTTTTCTCTCTTTCCCTCCCTGGTTAATATCTAATGTCGACATGCCATCTCTTATCTATCCTCTCTCATATACTCTGTCCTTCAAAATCCTTAGGGATAGAATTCATTACTCCTCAACCTTCCTCCTCTCCTGCTGCCGTCCCAGGCTTGACTCCCTTTTAGACAAGCCTGCAGCTTCCCTCTGTGCCTCTCTTGGCATTCTTCGAAGGGCCCACCGTGGCACTCGTAGCTGTCTCCTCATAAGCAGTAACCCCAACTGTCCCAACTTAATCTCTCACCGACCTTCCCGCCCATCTTGCCCTGGGAAGGCTAACCTTACAAATCTCCTCCCCGTCCAACTCATTCCTCCAATCAATGGCCGTGTGTATTTTGGTAGTAGATCAGCCATCACGGATGTTCTCAAAATCTCCTTACACAATGTCCGTTCACTTTCAAACCAGGCTCTTGCCATCCATGACCTTATCGTGGATGAATGTATTGACATCATGGCACTAACGGAAAGGTGGTTGAAGGATAATGACACACTTCCTTTAATCGAAGCCTCCCCTCCCGGCTATACCTTCTACCACTTGCCCCGTCCAGGCCGCCATGGTGGGGGTATAGCTCTCATCATGAAATCATACCTTGGTCTGTCCCCTTACTCCTCCAGCACTTTCTCATCTTTTGAACATCTTGCCTCATTCCATCACTCTAACCACTCATTCAAAATTCTTGTTCTCTACCACCCACCCAAACATGATAACTTTATCACGGATATATCCTCACTGCTTTGTTCCCTCAGCGTTTACACCAAGCGACTTCTCTTCCTCGGTGATCTCAACCTCCATCTCAACTCATCTTGTACTCTCTCCTCTGAATTCACTACCCTCCTGTCCCTCCTCTGAGACACAGCCCTCTGGGGAGACGTGATTGGAAGAGCGGGGTTAGGGAAATCCAACTCCAGCGGCACCCTACTCCTGACAAAATATCTAGAACACAAACTTCTCATCACCAACACCCTGTTCCGCCAGAGGGACAAATACAAGGCATCGTGGCAACACCCTCGCTCCAAACACTGGCACCTGCTGGACTATGTCATCATCCGAGCCAGGGATCGCAAGAAGGTGTGCATCACCTGCGCCATGACAGGAGCTGACGACTGCTGGATGGACCATCGCCTAATCCGATCCGTCATCAATATTAACATAGCCCCAAAGAAGAGAGGACAGCAGAAGCAGTGATGCAAAAAAGTTAATACAATGGCCCTTAAGGACCCAGCTAAGAGAGCCCTATACAGCCAGCACCTCACAGCCATTCTGGCGTGCCTTGATGACCCTGAGATGCTCAATTCCCACAGTGCTTGATCTGCCCTCCAGGCCTCCATAACCAGCGCCTATGAAGAGACACTTGGTTACTCAACCAGAAAACACCAAGACTGGTTTGATAAAAACGTTCAGGAGATCCAAGAACTAAGTGGGGGGGGGGGGGGCGGAGGGTGGGGGTGGTGAGTGAGTGGTGAGTGAGGGAGGGAGGTGGCGGTGAGGGAGTGAGGGAGAGGGCAGGGAGGGAGGGGGCGGTGAGTGTGTGAGGGAGGGAGAGGATGGGGAGGGAGGGAGGGGGCAGTGAGTGGGTGAGGGGACTGGACAGGTTAAATGCGGGAAAAATGTTCCCGATGTTGGTGAAGTCCAGAACCAGGGGATACAGTCTTAGGATAAGGGGTAGGCCATTTAGGACCGAGATGAGGAGAAACTTCTTCGCTCAGAGAGTTGTTAACCTGTGGAATTCCCTGTCGCAGAGAGTTGTTGATGCCAGTTCATTGGATATATTCAAGGGGGAGTTAGATATGGTCCTTATGGCTAAAGGGATCAAGGGGTATGGAGAAAAAGCAGGAAAGAGGTACTGAGGGAATGATCAGCCATGATCTTATTGACTGGTGGTGCAGGCTCGAAGGGCTGAATGGCCTACTCCTGCAGGTATTTTCTATGTTTCTATGTTTCTAATAGATCGTAAGTGCAGAGCATTTCTGAGCCTCAAGCAACAAACCAACTCGGGAGCTGCAAAGCAACATTACAGACGGCTCAAGGCTGAGGTCCAAGAAAAAACCCGGGACCTAAAGAACAGGTGGTGGATGGAGAAAGCGCAGGTGATACATCAACTAGCTGACAGTCACGACACGCGAGGATTCTTCATCGCAATCAAGGTCACCTAAGGTCCAAACTCCCAAGGCCCCACCCCACTCCTGGCCAAGAATGGGAAACACTCATCAAGGACACCGAAGCTGTCAGGGCCTGCTGGAAGGAGCACTTTGAAGATCTCCTCAATCGAGACTCTGCCTTTGACTCGAGTTTTCTCAACTCCATTCCGCAGCATGCGACCCGCCACCAACTCAGTGAAACCACAACGTTGCACGAGGTAGGCAAAGCCATAAACCAGCTCAAGAATAACAAAGCTACGGGTACGGATATAATTCCTACTAAGGTGCTAAAATATGGTGGAGAGGCACTGTTGGCACGGATACATGACCACATCTCTCTCATTTTGAGGGAGGAGAGCATGCCGGGAGATCTCAGAGATGCAGTGATCGTGTCCATTTTTAAAAAGGGGAACAAATCCGACTGTGGCAACTACAGGGGAATCTCCCTGCTATCAACCACTGGGAAAGTTGTCGCTGGAGTTCTCCTCAACTGTCTTCTCCCTGTGGCCGAGGAGCTCCTCCCGGAGTCACAGTGCGGATTTTGTCCCCCACGGGGAACAACGGACATGATCTTTGCAGCACGACAACTGCAGGAAAAATGCAGGGAGCAGCGGCAGCCCTTATACATGGCCTTTTTCGATCTCACAAAGGCCTTCGACACTGTCGATCGTGAGGGTTTATGGAGCGTCCTCCTCCGTTTTGGATGGCCCCGAAAGTTTGTCAACATCCATGACGACATGCAGGCCATGATCCTTACCAGCGGATCCATCACAGACCCATTCCACCTCCGGACCGGGGTCAAACATGGCATCATCATCGCTCCAACCCTCTTCTCAATCTTCCTCGCTGCCATGTTCTACCTCGCTGTCAACAAGCTCCCCGCTGGAGTGGAACTAAACTACAGAACCAGTGGGAAGCTCTTTAACCTACGCCGCCTCCAGGCCAGGTCCAAGATCACTCAAACCTCTGTCGTTAAACTGCAGTACGTGGACGATGCCTGCGTCTACGCCAATTCTGAGGCTGAACTCCAGGATATAGTCAATGTATTCACCGAATGAAAGCATGGGCCTTACGCTTAACATCCGAAAGACAAAGGTCCTCCACCAGCCTGTCCTCGCCGCACAACACTGCTCCCCAGTCACAGCACGGCCCTCGACAACATGGAGCACTTCCCATACCTTGGGAGCCTCTTGTCAACAAAGGCAGACATTGATGCAGAGATTCAACATCGCCTCCAGTGCGCCAGTGCAGCCTTCGGCCGCCTGAGGAAAAGAATGGTCGAAGACCAGGCCCTCAAACCTACCACCAAGCTCATGACCTACCGGGCTGTAATAATACCCGCCTTCCTGTATGGATCAGAGGCGTGGATGGTGTACAGATGATGTTATAAATGCAGACTATAGATATACTCTCTGTGTAGTCACTGTATAGTTGCATAAGATGGAGACTTGTTACTTCGCAGAGGGTGATGATTGGGATGCCTTCACGGAAAGGCTCGAGAAATATTTTGTGGCAAACGACCTGGCAGGGGAGATGGACACATTGGTGGAGAAGCGCAAGGTTATACTGCTGACCAGTTGTGGGCCCGAGTTCTACCGCTTCGTCAGGGACTTGCTGGCACCCACGAAGGCCAAGGATAAGACATACAATGAGCTCACTGTACTATCAGTAAGGTTTACACTGTGTATATACTATGCTGGCACCACTAGAGGGTGCAACTGGTGGAGACCACGGTTTTCTGCCCCTGTGGCAGAGGCTGTCCACCAGAGGGCACTGCGGTGGGAGACCTGAGGGTCACCTGCATAGGTGTGCAGGGCCCAGTATAAAAGGCTGCCCACCATGCTTGTGCCTCACTCTGGAGTTACGAATAAAGGACCAAGGTCACTACATTTGAGTACAACACATTGCCTCGTGGAGTCATTCATAAGTACATTACAGACATAACAACTGGCAATGAGAATACGGACTCTCATGCGATTATGGCTACCTTTGGCACACTAAAAGACTTCGCAGAGGGTGATGATTGGGATGCCTTCACGGAAAGGCTCGAGAAATATTTCGTGGCAAACGACCTGGCAGGGGAGATGGACACATTGGTGGAGAAGCGCAAGGCTATACTGCTGTCACCCACGAAGGCCAAGGATAAGACATACAATGAGCTCACTGAACTAATTCACGACCAATTAAAACCAAAACAGAGCATCCTCATGGCCAGGCACAGATTCTACATTCACTGCACACCTGAGGGCCAGGAGATTGCAAAATATTCTGCCGACCTCAGGAGACTTGCGACACTGTGTGATTTAGGCACGCACCTCAATGAAGCATTGCGCGGCATCTTCATTATGGGAATTGGCCACGAGGGCCTCCTTCACAAGCTATTATCTGCCGACACCACAGTCAATCTGCAGAAGGCCATCAGCATCAGTCAAGTGTTCATGACCTTGACCTGCAGCACCAAGCAAATTATTCATCCTGTGGACTCAAACCCGGCAAGTACTGTACACAGAATGGTGCCTTTCACAGGCAAGACTGTAGAATGTGGCTCTGTCCAGGGCAGAGAGCACAGACCTCAGGGTTCCAGAACTCAGAGTCCACTGAGGGATGCTAATCGAGTAGCACCATGCTGGCATTGCGGAGGAAACCATAGGGTTCAATAGTGTTGGTACGTATGCAAAGCCTGTAACACGAAGGGCTACCTCCAGCGTATGTGTAAAAGAATTATGACTCACTGTTCAGCGGGGTGTATGATGATTTGGCCAGAGAGGCAGCTCAGCCCCAAGAAGAAGTGTATGGAGTGTATACCTGCACCACCGATTGTCCTCCAGTGAAGATGGAAGTCGAGATAAACGGCGTACATGGAAGTGGACACGGGAGCGAGCCAGTCAGTGATGAGCCAGGATGCCTTTGAGAGGCTATGGAATGAAAACCGACCCAAGCTAGTTCCAGGACAGGAAAAGTTGCGCACCAACACCAAGGAGCTGATCCCAGTCCTTGGTAGTGCGGATGTAAGTGTAATCCATAATGGCGTGGTGCACAAGTTACCTCTGTGGATTGTTGCAGGTGATGGTCCAATGCTACTCGGAAGAAGGTGGATGGGGAATATCCAGTGGAAATGGGAAGATCTCTTCACTCAAGCAATTGATGTCCCCCATGCTCAGAGGCAGAGCAAAACCTCACCTTCGCTTGGGCCAGGTACCAGAGAACAGACCAGCGCAGCACCTGAGGTACAGACCATCCATCACGCCTGCGTGGCAATGATCCGACCAGAATGACCTAAAAGTACCTTCCTGGCTCCAGTGGCAGGACTCTTGGGGAGGAAGATCGAATTCACAGGCACTCTTCCAGCTTTTGTGGCAGAATCGCGGGAGAAAAGGATCAAGGCAGTCACCTCGAGGACAGAGGCAAGATGGTGTCCCTGCTGCAGCGAGGTGCAGCGTGGCTGAAAAAAAAGACGGCCGCGGCCATATCACGAGGTACAACGCTGAGGGACCAACACGTGGTGTCTAACAAAGGATTTGATTGGGGTAAGGCCAGCAGGGCTCTCTTAAAGATGACCAGCAACCAACTGAACTTAAAGAGACATTGTATGCATGGCAATCAATGTAATGAACCGATTAAGATTGTGAACAAAATGTTGTTGCGAGATGTCGGGAATAGAATGTCCCCAAAAGTAGCAGGCGTGTGAATTCGGGAGGGTAAAGGCACTGATCCTGATACCCTGCCCCAGGTCTATCCCACGCTGCAGGCACCCGATGGCACTATTCGCCACGGACCTGGAAACGAAAGCGGCGCCAGCACACGCCATCGGCCGCCGTTGCCCACCACCCGGGTGGAAACGGTACATCCCCCAGACCTAGTCGCTACCTCGGCCATGTCCGGGAGCTAAAGGTCAGAACCAATGAGTTCCCCAAACGGGACCTGGAACAGCCAGGTTCCCAACACCGTTACAGAGCAGGCAGAAGATTCTGCAGCCCTCAAAGGAGGACAGGGAGGCCACACACATCTGTGGCTCTGCCCACCACTAGGCAACGGCAAAGGCCCTGAGTCCTGGCTAGGTGAGCAAACCAAGCCCACCCTGCTAGCAGGGGGCGTAGTGCTGCTATCAGACGACTAGGACCCCGTCCGGTTGCTCTGTATCCTGCGTCCTCGCATACCTGTACTGCTACCTCAGTACTGACCATGACTGAACCATGAATGCAATTTACCTAATCCTGGCGCACGACCGCAAAACGTAATGAATGCAAGTCACTGAACCAAGGTGTCATAATACAAACTGTAACTTCCTTTCTTTGTACTTGCACTGTGTCTGATCCTGTATGTTAATGTACTGGGCCTGCTGCATGATCTCGCTGTTGGGGGGTTGGGGAAATGGATGTATGAAGCCATGGTGACACACAAGGATCACACCCAGAATCCACTGGAATCTCCACTGCATCATCGAACCATTCAAACTGGTAACCACGACCCAACGTTGTGGCAAAAGGACTTGAGGTTTAACAGGGAGAGAGCCAAGCCAAAGCACAGCCAAGGTGCAAGGGCTATTGGCACTTAAGTCTGGGGAGACTTAAGCCAGAGCACATAGCGCAAAGGTAATCGGCACAAAATACTTGGGGGAGAGTGATGTTATATATGCAGACAATAGATATACTCTCTGTGTAGTCACTATATAGTTGCATAAGATGGAGACTTGTTACCTGATGCACTATCAATAAGGTTTACACTATGTATATACTATGCTGGCACCACTAGAGGGTGCAATTGGTGGAGACCGGGGTTTCCTGACCCTGTGGCAGAGGCTGTCCACCAGAGGGCACTGTGGTGGGAGACCTGAGGGTCACCTGCATGGGTGTGCAGGGCCCAGTATAAAAGGCTGCCCACCATGCTTGTGCGTCACTCTGGAGTTACGAATAAAGGACCAAGGTCACTACAGTTTGAGTACAACACATTGCCTCGTGGAGTCATTCATCAGTACATTACAGACATAACAGAAGAAACATTAAGTCGCTGGAGATATATCACCAACAATGGCTCTGCAAGATCCTGCAAATTCTCTGGGAGGACAGACGCATCAACATCTGTGTCCTTGCCCAAGCTAATATCCTCAGCATTGAAGTACTGACCACACTCGATCAGCTTCGCTAGGCAGGTCACTTAGTTCACATGCCAGACACGAGACTCCCTAAGCAATTGCTCTATGTGGAGCTCCTTCATGACAAACGAGCCAAAGGTGGGCAGCTGAAACATTACAAGGACACCGTGAAAGCCTGCCTGGTGAAGTGCGACATCACCACTGGCACCTGGGAGACCCTGGCCGAAGGCCGCCCTTGGTGCAGAAAGTGCATCCGGGAGGGCGCTGAGCTCCTCGAATCTCAACGAGCTTGAAGAGGTCAGGCGCAGGCAGCGGAAGGAGCGTGCGGCAAATCAGTCCCACCCCTCCCTTCCCCCGACGAATGTCTGTCTCACCTGTGACAGGGTTTGTGGCTCTTGTGTTGGACTGTTCAGCCACCAAAGAACTCAATTTAGTAGTGGAAGCAAGTCTTCCTCGATTCCAAGGGACTGCCTATGGTCCTTCCTTAATCTCTCCCTCCATGTAAATTCCTCAAACCGTATTCACGGCCAGCCCCTTGACCTTGAGGGTGAGGAAGTAGTGTCTCAAATGAGCGTACTATGCTAAAACAAAGGGGACTACAGTGGGATGAGGGCAGAGTTAGCTAAAGTAGACTGGAAACACAGACTAAACGGTGACACAATTGAGGAACAGTGGAGGACTTTTAAGGAGCTCTTTCATAGTGCTCAATAAAAATATATTCCAGTGAAAAAGAAGGGCGGTAAGAGAAGGGATAACCAGCCGTGGATAACCAAGGAAATAAAGGAGAGTATCAAATTAAAAACCAATGCGTATAAGGTGGCCAAGGTTAGTGGGAAACTAGAAGATTGGGAAAATTTTAAACAACAGCAAAGAATGACTAAGAAAGCAATAAAGAAAGGAAAGATAGATTACAAAGGTAAACTTGCGCAAAACATAAAAACAGATAGTAAAAGCTTTTACCGATATATAAAACGGAAAAGAGTGACTAAAGTAAATGTTGGTCCCTTAGAAGATGAGAAGGGGATTTAATAATGGGAAATGTGGAAATGGCTGAGACCTTAAATAATTATTTTGCTTCGGTCTTCACAGTGGAAGACACAAAAACCATGCCAAAAATTGCTGGTCACAGGAATGTGGGAACGGAGGACCTTGAGACAATCACTATCACTAGGGGGATAGTGCTGGACAGGCTAATGGGACTCAAGGTAGACAAGTCCCCTGGTCCTGATGAAATGCATCCCAGGGTATTAAAAGAGATGGTGGAAGTTATAGCAGATGCATTCGTTATAATCTGCCAAAATTCTCCAGACTCTGGGGAGGTCCCATCGGATTGGAAAGCAGCTAATGTAACGCCTCTGTTTAAAAAAGGGGGCAGACAAAAGGCAGGTAACTATAGGCTGGTTAGTTTAACATCTGTAGTGGGTAAAATGCTTGAAGCTATCATTAAGGAAGAAATAGCGGGACATCGAGACAGGAATAGTGCAATCAAGCAGACGCAACATGGATTCATGAAGGGGAAATCATGTTTAACTAATTTACTGAAATTCTTTGAGGATATAACGAGCATGGTGGATAGAGGTGCACTGATGGATGTGGTGTATTTAGATTTCCAAAAGGAATTCGATAAGGTGCCACACAAAAGGTTACTGCAGAAGATAAATGTACGCAGAGTCAGAGGAAATGTATTAGCATGGATCGAGAATTGGCTGGCTAACAGAAAGCAGAGAGTCGGGATAAATGGGTCCTTTTCGGGTTGGAAATCGGTGGTTAGTGGTGTGCCACAGGGATCGGTGCTGGGACCACAAGTGTTTACAATATACATTGATGACCTGGAAGAGGGGACAGAGTGTAGTGTAACAAAATTTGCAGATGACACAAAGATTAGTGGGAAAGCGGGTTGTGTAGAGGACACAGAGAGGCTGCAAAGAAATTTAGATAGGTTAAGCGAATGGGCTAAGGTTTGGCAGATGGAATACAATGTCGGAAAGTGTGAGGTCATCCACTTTGGGAAAAAAAACAGTAAAAGGGAATATTATTTGAATGGGGAGAAATTACAACATGCTGCGGTGCAGAAGGACCTGGGGGTCCTTGTGCATGAATCCCAAAAAGTTAGTTTGCATGTGCAGCAGGTAATCAGGAAGGCGAATGGAATGTTGGCCTTCATTGTGAGAGGGATGGAGTACAAAAGCAGGGAGGTCCTGCTGCAACTGTATAGGGTATTGGTGAGGCCGCACCTGGAGTACTGCATGCAGTTTTGGTCACCTTACTTAAGGAAGGATATACTAGCTTTGGAGGGGGTACAGAGATGATTCACTAGGCTGATTCCGGAGATGAGGGGGTTACCTTATGATGATAGATTGAGTAGACTGGGTCTTTACTCGTTGGAGTTCAGAAGGATGAGGGGTGATCTTATAGAAACATTTAAAATAATGAAAGGAATAGACAAGATAGAGGCAGTGAGGTTGTTTCCACTGGTCAGGGAGACTAGAACTAGGGGGCACAGCCTCAAAATACGGGGGAGCCAATTTAAAACCTAGTTGAGAAGGAATTTCTTCTCCCAGAGGGTTGTGAATCTGTGGAATTCTCTGCCCAAGGAAGCAGTTGAGGCTAGCTCATTGAATGTATTCAAGTCACAGATAGATAGATTTTTAACCAATGAGGGAATTAAGGGTTACGGGGAGCGGGCGGATAAGTGGAGCTGAGTCCACGGCCAGATCAGCCATGATCTTGTTGAATGGCGGAGCAGGCTCGAGGGGCTAGATGGCCTACTCCTGTTCCTAATTCTTATGTTCTTATATTCTTATGTTCTTGCAATCTCTTGTGGCCTCGCTATTTCAACCGTATAAATTAATGATAAAGCCATCTCTGACCATTCCCTTGCATCGCTCTTGACCCACATTCCCCTTCCCCAATCCAAACCTACTTCCTTCTGCATCCGCCCCTGGAAAAAACTCTCTCCAAATTCTATTACTCCAAACTGTCCAACCTTTGGCCCTCTTTTAACAATTACATTTCTTCAACCACCGATCTGCTCAATCGCACCCTCACTACCACCTTTGATGCCCTAGTCACTATTAAAATGATTACTCTCTCCCACCCTACTGTCCCCCTTGGTATAGCCCTCATCTTCGCTCCCTGAAGTCAAAAGGGCATAGACTTGAATGGATGTGGCCAACAACTGGTTTAGCCATTCACCACTAGATCTGGCTCGAACACGTAAATCATTATTGGTTCTTACTCTTCTCTACAAAAACTGCTCACTATTCCAGGATCATTCTGGATTGCAAATATAACCCCAGGCTACTATTCTCTACTACTAACTGTCTCCTTAAACCCCTCTCCCCTGTCTCCACCACACTCACCTCCAACAACAAGTGTGAGGAGCTCATGGACTTCTTTGTATCAAAGATTGAGACCATCCGATCAGCTGCCTCTGTGAATTCCCCTCCTTCACCTAGCCCAAACTTCATCTGACGCTCCCACCTGCCCTAGCCCTAAACTCATATATTTTTCTATTTGTCTTTGATCTCCCCTTTTAATGTCTCCAAACTCATCTTATCTATGAGACCCAATGAGTTCACAGGTGTTTCAACGAAGGACCTAATATTCCAGGTCCCGAACTGTATATTGAAGAGTGGAACATGCCTGTGCGTGGATTTTTTTAACGTGTGGTGGCCATTGCACACCAGCCACCACACAGACTTGACAGAGCTAGGTCTTGGTCCCATGGCAAGGGTTAGCCAAGACGACTGGAGATCAGCTCTGCTGCACGGATCTAATGTGTACACTTATCATAGTGTGGACTGGCCGATGCTGCCCCTGGGCCCTCGCCTCTTCTAACATGCCACTTGTGTGACCAGGATTGCCCGATGGTCATAGGTTTGTTTTCTAACTATGGGACCAATTTAAACCTAGCTCATCGGGTGGTGAAACCTGTGAGGGTGGGTGTAATGACAGTTTTACATCAGCGTTTCACCCACTCTCACAGTCTCCCGACAGGCGGGTTAGGTTAAGATTAGTCCCGAACCAGGAGTCAGAATTTCCGCTTTCGGCGTGCCCATAAAGCGATTGAAATTGCTCAGTTCAAGTTTCCGCCGAAATTCATCTACATAATCACAAACGTAAAACCTTCCATGAACCAGCGCAATCGGGCAGCGTAATAGAACATATTCGTTTCTTTTCTTTCCATTAAAAAGTATTCCTTGATGTATTTGACAGTGGTAACCTGGTGCTGTTTTTTTTCCGCATAGCTGAAAACAAGTTCATCAGCAAAAATAAGCATTTTTAATTAGTGTCCAGTCCTCCACCTGTGAGTAACCCGATTTAAAATCACTGAAAATGATTTTAAAAACAACGATACTTCAACCATTTTCTAGTTTCATTGTTGTACACTAGCCAGTTTCTTAGTAAATTGAGTGGTTTTTGACATGAAAAACTTTTGAAACTTGCTGACGAGTGCCTGTGCGCCAAAGAAATTGAGCATGATTTGAAGAGCTTTCCCGAACAACCACTGTAATGTATGTACATAAGGTCTGCCCACCAACAGGTGACATTACCGTCGGAGGTCCTAGTGTCACAGGTACACTCGTGCTCGACCCGGTATATAACCTGAACTTCACCTTTATATCCTCACTTCTGGAAGCCATTAAAGACTGACCAGGTTACACAGTACAGAGTTCATTGTATCATTTCATGCACCACAACCACGATCGGCAGAAAGTCGCAATTTTGACCTGGGATGTGTGGCCAGTTTTGTAGACAGGGCCTGATTTGGCTGAATTGAATTTTGACCCACCGTAAAAGATGGTGGTTTTGGGCGTGACTCACGTTTAAATAGTCCCTGATCTGATGCGTTGGTTTGACAGATTATCTGGGCGCAAAACGAACGGAAATTCTACCTCTAGGTTATAATTGCATTAATGACCCAGTTTAATTTGTTTCTTGAATTTCTATTCTTTTGGTAAAAACGTCGTGATTTTTAAAGTAACGATGTCGGTGGCAACGCACGGAGCAATTTGAATGTTGGACACTCAGTGTTGGCACCAAGTGCTCTCAGGTTATGTGTAACACAGCTCTCGAGTGCCACACTTGCCTGAGACCTGCCTTTATATACCTGTGTGGGACAGGTATGCAGTGTCTCCTGCAAGTGCACCCCTGGTGGTAAAGTATGCTTGTGGTTACAGGTCATATCGAGTTACAGTCATGTTTAGCATGGTAAGATACAGTTATATACAGTAGTGTGAGATACATGACACTTATCATTCAAGAATCTGTCTTACTCAGCCTTGAATATATTCAATGACTCAGCCTCCACAGCTCTCTGAGGCAAAAAATTTCAAAGATTCACGACCCTCTGAGAGAAGAAATTCCTCTCATCTCCACCTTAAATGAGCAACTCCTTATTCTGAAACTATGCCCTCTAGTTCTAGATTCCCCCACGAGGGAAACAACCTCTCAACATCTACCCTGTCAAGTCCCCTCAGAATCTAACTCCAATGAGTACAGGCCCAACCTGCTCAACCTTTCCTCATAAGATAACCCCTTCATCCCAGGAATCAACCTAATGCAAATAAAAAAGCAAAATACTGCGGATGCTGGAATCTGAAATAAAAATAGAAAATGCTGGAAATTTCAGCGGGTCAGGCAGCGTCCGTGGTGAGAGAAATAAAGTTAGCGTTTCGGGTCGACGACCCTTCGTCAGAACTGGCAATAGTTCGAAAAGCACTGAAAGGGGGAGGGGAAGAAAGAACAAAAGGGAAGGCAGGAGAGATTAGAGAGACAAAAGGGATGATGGGCCGAATTGAAATGGTCATGATAGAGGTTAGAAAAAGGTTAAGCTGGATAGGGTATGAATGGCGAAGTAATGACAAGCTTCCATTATAGACAAAGAGGAAAAAAAGAGAAGAAAGAAGAAAAAAACATAAGATGGGGAGGGGTCGGGGGAAAGGGAGCCAAAGGTGGCTCGAGGTGATGCTCAAAAATTGTTGAAATCGATGTTGAGTCCAGAAGACTTTAAGTGCCTAAACGAAAGATGAGGTGCTGTTCCTCGAGCTTGCGTTGAGCTTCATTGGAACAGTGGAGGAATCCGAGGAAGGAGATATCAGAGTGGGAGTGGAGTGGAGAGTTAAAGTGACAGGCGACCGGAAGCTCAGGGCCTCGGACAGATCGGAGGTGTTCAGCAAAGCGGTCACCCAATCTACGCTTGGTCTCCTCAATGTAAAGGAGACCACATCATGAGCAGCGAATACAGTATACTAAATTGAAAGAAGTACAAGTAAATCACTGTTTCACCTGAAAGGAGTATTTGGGGCTCTAGATAGTAGAAAGGGAAGGGGTAAAAGGGCAGGTGTTGCATCTCTTGCGCTTGCATGGGAAGGTGCCGTTGGAAGGGGAGTGGGTGCTGGGGGTGACTGCGGAATGGACCAGGGTGTTGCAGAGGGAGTGGTCCCTTCGGAATGCTGAGAGGGGAGGGGAGGGGAGGGGAAGATGTGATTGGTGGTGGGATCATGCTGGAGGTGGCAGAAATGGCAGAGGATGATCCGTTGAGCGTGGAGGCTGTTGGGGTGAAAAGTGAGGACAAGGGAAAAGGGAGGGGAAGGGGTGAGAGTAGAGGTACGGGAAATAGAACGGACATGGTCGAGGGCCATGTTAACCACTAACCTGGTGAATCTTCTCTGAACTGCCTCCATTGCAAGTATATCCCTCCTTAAATAAGGAGACTAAATTGTCTCCAGTACACGATGAGCAGAAATG
Organism: Pristiophorus japonicus; assembly: GCF_044704955.1. NCBI lineage: Eukaryota > Metazoa > Chordata > Chondrichthyes > Pristiophoridae > Pristiophorus > Pristiophorus japonicus. The sequence continues at coordinate 269,496,902 of NC_091981.1, read as the reverse complement.
TCCTCCTGCTAAATATTGGGAAGATCGAAGCCATTGTCTTCAGTCTCCGCCACAAACTCCGATCCCTAGCCACCAACTCCATTCCTCTCCCTGGCAACTGTGTGAGACTGAACCAGACTCTTCGCAACCTTGGTGTCGTATTTGACTCCGAGTTGAGCTTTTAACCATATATCCGCGTCAATTCTAAGACCGCCTATTTCTACTCCGTAGCATCGCCCAACTCCGCCGCTGTCTCAGCTCATCTGCTGCTGAAACCCTCATCAATGCCTTTGTTACCTCTAGATTTGACTCTTCCAACGCATTTCAGGCCAGCCTCCCATCTTCCGACCTCTGTAAACTTGAGGTCATCCAAAACTCTAATGTCCTAACTTGCACCAAGTCCCCTTTGCCCATTCCTCTGCCCCACTTTGTTCGCTGACCTACATTGGCTCTCGGCTAAGCAACGCCACAATTTTAAAATTCTCATCCTTGTTTTCAAATCCATGCATGGCCTCGCCCCTCCCTACCTCTGCAATCTCCTCTAGCCCTACACCCCTCTGAGATATCTGTACTCCTCCAATCCTGGCCTCTTGAACATCACTGATTTGAATCGCTCCACCATTGGTGGCCATGCCTTCTGTTGCCTGGGCCCTAAGCTCTGGATTCACTCCCTAAACCTGTCCACCTCACTTTCCTTCTTTAAGACGCTCCTTAAAACCTACCTCTTTGCTTGTCCTAATATCTCCTTTTGTGGCTCGGTGCCAAATTTTGTTTGATAACAGACCTGTGAAGCACCTTGGGATGTTTTTTACGATGTTAAAGGCGCTATAAAAATACAAGTTGTTGTTGGTGTTTCTTAACAAAAAATTAATGTGTGAGAAGATTTTTGGTGCCTATCTGGCGGGATAGGTTTTTGACAAATATGCTTCATACCGGGAATTCCTAATCCTGACAGTATTCCAGCACCGTCTGATTACTTTCCCCCTAAAAAGAGGGAAAAGTCACTGCGCAATGCTCTCATATACACCTCCTTGTGGTCAATGCATCAACAAAAGTGTACATCCTACAAGTCACCCAGGAGGATCCCAGATCACCTGTGCCAGCTCCTGACTTCTAAAGTTGCGGGCCGAAGCTCCAGACTACACTGTTGCAGACAAGGCAGCACAGGTGTTCTGACATCTTCCCAACTAGTTTGGGGACTTGTAACTTTTTATGTGGCACCTTGTCAAATGCCTTCTGGAAGTCCAAATACACCACATCCACTGGTTTCCCTTTATCCACCCTGTTCATTACATCCTCAAAGAACTCCAGCAAATTTGGCAAACATGATTTCCCCTTCATAAAACCATGCTGACTGCCTGATCGAATTATGCTTTTCCAAATGTCCTGCTACTGCTTCTTTAATAATGGACTCCAACCATTTCCCAACCACAGATGTTAGGCTAACATTTTCTCAACCACAGATGTTAGCTGATTATGTAAATGTATAAACACTTTGGAGTTGCAATACCATTCTCTCGGGCGCATTAGACAATTGTACTGTGCTAGGTGCATGCTTTGCTACTGAGGTGGAAATGCTAAAAATGTCAATGTCAGCATCGTAATTTATCGTCAATGGTACATCAAGACACCCAATCAAAAGTCAATTGAAATTATTTCACTCTGCACAAGTGTTATCTGTAATAATGTATGCTAATGAATTCTTATAAATGGAACATCCTACAATGATGGTACAAAAAATTCATAAAAGTGTCATCCTATCATAAAGAACGCAAAATGTGAATGAGAAAGCTTTAAACTCACAAGCGAGGGTATACTAAGGGACTTGCAGAAGTTCAAAGTAGATAGGTCCCAGGCTCTGACAACATTCATCCCAGGGTTCTGACGGAGTTGGTTCAGGATACTGTGAATCCCCTCATTGATATTTCTGGGAGTTCTCCTGATTCAGTCACATCCCGGACAATTGGAAAGTAGTAAATGTGCAACATTTGCAGGGCTATGGAGAAAGAGCAGGGGAGTGGGACTAATCGGATAGCTCTTTCAAAGAGCTGCCACAGGCAGGATGGATCAAATGGCCTCCTTCTGTGTTGCACGATTCTGTGATTCTTTGATTCTAGAAGCTAGTTCTGTTGGCAGAAGATTCGCAGATGGAATTTAATACAGGGAAGTGTAAAACGATGAGATTTTGCAATGGAAATGTGTGTGCTTTATATACTAGGCAACAATTGTGAACTCACAACGGGGAAAAGATCTTGGGGATCGGTTAACACCAACAGTACTGTGTTCAGAGGCAGTTGGGAAAGATAACAAAATGTTCAGATGTATAATTAGGGGTGTCACTGAAATGCCAAGGGATAATCGATCAGGAACAGCAGCCAGAAGGCTTCACAGCCCAAGGGCTAAACTTTCCTTTCATTTTCGGCGAGTTTGCGGCGATTTTCTCGGTGGTACAGCTCTTTTTCAGCCTGGCGAAAGTTTCAATGGTACCGTCCAAATCTGAAAATGCCCGCCGGGACCAAAGCGCCGACGTGCACCGTCGAGAAAATCGCCAGGGCGTAAGTTTTGTCTCAACGGAAGCTCGTCCAGCTCACCGAGGGAACCGCCCTGTGAAAGCTGCTTAAACAGGGCGGTAGTTAAGTACTCTGCAAAGAAAGGGGCGTTAAATGTTCTTTATTTATTTATTTATTTATTTTAAAATGGTGATTAAGTGTAAAAGTGTCTCGGGAATGTTTTCTCACTTTTTATTTTTATTTTGTGAAAATTTCAAAAAAAAGATTTCCCCCCTCCCTAGGCCCAACCGCAGCCTCGGACTAAATTTAAAAAAAAACGCCCGTTTTACTTAGTTTCCCCTTAACCACCGAGAAAACCGCCGAAAATAATGGCACAAGATCCATTTTCTCGCCCGGCGATTAGTTTTAATTAGTTTTAACTTAAAAGTGGAAATTTTTGTCAGCGTTACTTACCAAACGTTAATGGTTTTTCTGGGCGGGCAATCGGGTGTTGAGGGGCTCTCGGGAAATTCTAGCCCCCAGAGTTCAAAGGCCCTGTTACTTTCAGGCCTGCTTACGGCATGCTGCCAGGCCCCTCAGTCCCTCCAATACAAGAAGGGACCCAGTGCAAGCCCTCAATGTCAGCTTCGTGGGATACCATCTGCATCTTAGTGCTTTTTGGTCGCATGTATAGAAAACTAAAATGGGGGCTTGGGAATGTCCTCTGGTACCTCATTTGATTCAGTGTGTTGGGCCTGTGTCTAGACATTCCAGGCCACCTTAAAGGCAGCAGAGCCTCAGAATAATGAGTCTTCATCACCTATTTTATCATCTTTACACTTGGAGAATGGGAATTTCCGAGGGGTATAGGTGAGGAAAACCAGCTCTATAGACTATCAGACCATGGTTCAGTCTATAAGCCATTGTGTAAATTTATTGGACATGAAACACGTAAAAGAATAGTATTTATTACAAACAGTATATTTACAGTAGTTACAATCTTTTACAGATCGCTACTGACGAAGGGCCAAAATTGCTGACACATCTCTTGTGCTGACCCTTGACATGAGACTGATATTCAAGACATGGGCTAGAACCTCCACTTTTGAGCTTATCGCCCACAAATGGGTGTTATTTCCGGCTTGGGCATGAAAAAAGAGTTTTCAGATCGCCGGCTTCTCGCCCATTCTCAAACCGCCTAGTTTACATTTTTGAAAATGGACGTTACTGCGAGCGATATCAAATGGACGGTAGCGTTACATTTTTCTGACCTTCTGCCCTAAAGTGTGACCGTCCTTAGCAACGGCCTGGCAACGCTCGATTCCGCGATTCAGGAGGTCAAGGGTCATCATGAGAGGAGACAGAGAGAGAGGGAGCTCAGAGGCACTGAAAGTGTGTGTGGCTGTGGTGTGTGCCTGTCTGGCTGTTGTGGGAGATTCACCAGCAGCAAAAAGCCTACTGAGCACCAAGAACATAGTCGGCACCGAGTTTTTGCCCAACAAATAACATATAAAATGGAAGAGATGGAGGAGGCCCTGGAGCTGGTAGCCAGGAACACTGGTGGCAGAGGGCTCCCAGTGGTCCCGGAGCACCGCACTGCACCCCAAGGTGACACACCCCCATTGCCAACCACACGAGAGCCAGCAGCAACATCTTGCTTATGGTCAGAGCACGCTCCCACCTTGGGACCGTCCTCTCCCATATCTCTCCAAGCAGCACTTCAGCTGTCACCATGCGCCCCCTCCCCCCCCCACCCCCGCAATGAAGTGGGGGGACGGGGACGGGGGGAAGGGTTGGTTTGTACAGAAATACTGATGATTTCAGACTAATGTTCAGTTTAAATGTTTTTATTTAACAAAACCTTGTAGCACATTGACTCAGATAGCTGCACCATTACACGCTGGTGATTCCTTAACATCAAAGGGTATAATCACACTTGACTTCAATCAACGTAAACTTTAACTGTCACCAAGGTGATGCCCACTGTTGATGTATGACCTGCACACCCAGCAGTGTGTCAGCCTTGTAAATAACACCAACATTCTTTCAGGCAAACCGATCATTGGTGAGCTGCTGACGTAAGGCTCTTGCAGCTATCATGCCACCATGGGCCCTTTCATGCGGTCTACAGGGGGCCGGGGGCATGGCTTCAGCATCAGCCTGATTGTCTGGCCCGATGTCAGCATCCACCTCCTCGTCCTCCTCTTCCTCTCTCTGTGGTGAGGTGGACTGTCAGACTCATCAGGCAATTCTTGTCCCCTCCTGATAGCCAAGTTGTGTAGCATGGAGCACACCACCACGAATTGAACTACCTGCTCAGGGTGGTATTGGAGCTCGCCTCCTGAGTGGTCCAGGCATCTGAAGCGCTGCTTCAGCACTCCAATGGTTTTCTCCACGATATTACGAGTTGCTCTGTGGCTCTCGTTGTATCGCCTCTCGGCCTCAGTATGGGTGTCAGCCAGGTGGCGAGGCCATATCCTTTGTCACCAAGCATCTACCATTGACCTTGTGGCTTATTGTTAAACAACGCAGATACAGTGCTCTCATGAAGGATGTGCGCATCATGGTTGCTGCCCGGAAATTGAGCATTCACAGCCAGTATAATTTGTTGGTGGTCGACAACCATTTGAACATTCAGGGAGTGGAATCCCTTGCAGTTCTTGAAAACCTCAGCATCCTGAAAAGGTGCCCACATCGCGATGTGCGTACAGTCTATTGATCCCTGCACCTTGGGGAAGTTTGCAATTCTGAAGAAAGCTAGAGCCCTCCCACTCTGTGCCTCCCTGGTCATAGGGAAGCTGTTCAAGTCCCTCCTGCATGCGTACAGGGCTTCAGTGACCTGTCTAATGCAGCGATGTGTGGCATGCTGAGAAAGTCCGCAAATGTTGCCAGCTGTGGCCTGAAAAGAACCCGAGGCATAGAATGACAGTGCTGCGGTGACTTTGACCTCGACGGACTTATCAGCCGGCATACCTCAGTGATAGCCTCTTTGTAGAAGCGCAGTCTCCGAAGGCAGGAGGTGTCGGGTAAGTCGAGGTAAGAATGCTTCTCCTGATACTTGTGGTGGGGTGTAACGTCTGGTCCTCCTCATCTGTCTGTCACGTCTTACATTGGGCACATAACGCAGTGGAGCGTTCCTTTGGCAATGTCGAGCCTGCTGCATGTATTTGGTCACCAAGAGAGGGTGAGAAAGGACAGGCCCCATTGCAGTAGCTCTCTGTTTTCTACCAATTGCTCACAAACAAGGAATGTCCTAATGAACACACCTCTTCAATTCCAATCGGTCACAGTGTGATCAAGATTTTTTTACAGATGGTCACATCAACTCCAACAACCTGCAGGGTACATCCGAACTCCGCAGAGGTTGAAGCAAAACAGCCTTTTAAAGGACGCGACATGTGATCTACCACATGGCGTCCATAACACTATGATTCGTTCCGCTTAATTCCACTTTTTGTGGGCGGTTTTTTGAGCGAGCAATATTGTGAGCGATATGTGTGCGAGGTGGTGAAATTGACGATGGGCGATCTCCATGGCCGCTAGTTTGGGTAAATGTGCTCTTTACGACAGAAAACAAAGTGTTTGCGTTAATATTGAATCTCGGCATTAATTCCGTGCAGGAAGTAACGCTGGCCGATATTATGGGCATTGAATTCGCCCATCCTGCTGATTTCACCTCCAAAAACTGGGCAGGTGGTAATATTTTTTCTTGGCGTTAAGCACATGGGGAAAGTAACGCTCAGTGATAAGTTTCCTAAAAATGTCTGCCAGTTTCCTTTTTGTGTCAAAATAGGTGATATATGTAATTTCAGCTGTTAAACGGGCATTAAGTGGGCTTTAAGCAGGCAAACAAATTGGAGGTTCTAGCCCATGGTCACTTATTTCTTACATGGCTGTCTGCTGCTACAGAATCCTGTAACTAGGCTCATACACCTGGCTCATACACCTAACCGCTTCAGACTGACTGATGAGCTAAGTACAGACTGACTAATGAGCAAAGTACAGCCAGCCAAATATAAACCCGAAACCTGTCGCTCTTGGCTACAGAACTGTCGATCAACAAATGTACAATTGGCCGTGCTCCTCTCAAAACTCTCAGCAGTTATAACTGTCAATTAAACCTGTGACTTTAAAAAGATTCCGTGGATGCCAAACACTCGAAGGTAATTTTCAACTTTGGAAGAGGTGGAGAACTGACGATAGCGGAAAGAAAGAAGGAAAAACTTGCCTTTATATAGTGTCTGTCACAACCTCAGGACGTCAAATGAAGTACTTTTAAAGTGTAATTACTGTTGTAATGTGGGAACCACGGCAGCCAATTTGCGCACAGCAAGCTCCCACAAACAGCAATGTTATAATGACCAGATAATCTGTTTTTAGTGATGCTGCTTGAGGGATAAATATTGGACAGGACATTGGGGATGACTCCCCTGCTCTTCGAAATAGTGCCATGGGATCATTTACGTCCATCTGAGAGCACACAGGGCCTCGGTTTAACGCCTGATTCGAAAGACAGCACCACCGACAGTGCAGCATACCCTCAGTACTGCATTGGAGTGTCAGCCTAGTTTTTTGTGCTCAAGACTCTGGAAGTGACCGCCTGCTAACACCACCTGAATTTACTTTCAATTGTAGAAAGGCAAATTGGACGTGGTTTATAATGGGCGGCTGATCCACTCCCGCCAGTTTTCGTTTCCCCTGCCAAAATTGAACAATACCCACCATATAATGTTTGGATTGTTATGAAGTGGCCAGACCCATTGATCTGTTCCAACTTGTTTGTTTAACTTGTAATTGCAGAAATGACCACTTGTCCGGACAGCTATCAGGAATGCTGCTTTCAAATAGGGCCATGGCTCTGCACTTAACAGACATTAGCATATTAAGTGCTCTTTATCCCATAGGAACAAGCTGCACATGCATATTAATACCTTCAGCATACCAGCCCATAATGCACATCCTCTACCGATTGATGAATCAGCTCACAATATTTAATGTTAAGAACATAAAAAATAGGAGCAGGAGTAGGCCATCTGGCCCCTTGAGCCTCCTCTGCCATTTAATGAGATCATGGCTGATCTGATCACGGACTCAGCTCCACTTCCCCGCCCACACCCCATAACCCTTTACTCCCTTATCGCTCAAAAATCTGTCCCTCTCCGCCTTAAATATATTCAATGATCCAGCCTCCACAGCTCTCTGGGGCAGAGAATTCCATAGATTTACAACCCTCTGAGAGAAGAAATTCCTCCTCATCTCAGTTTTAAATGGGCAGTCCCTTATTCTGAGGGGGACTATGTCCCCTAGTTTTAATTTCCCCTATAAGTGGAAATATCCTCTCTGCATCACCTTGTCGAGCCCCTCATCATCTTATATATTTCGATATGATCATCTCTCATTCTTCTGAACTCCAATGAGTATAGGCCCAACCTACTCAATCTATCTTTGTTAACTTTGTGTGTATTGCAGCAATCAAGAAGGAATCCAATAAGTAATCCAATTTAGACAAAGGTGCTTTGCGTTTATCACAGTCGGCTCGAGGGAGCAGTGGTCTGCTCCTGCCTGAAAATTGTTACCAAGTTGCTGAAATTGGGATGAAGACTAAACTGCAAAGAGGATCACGTTATGCTGGTCGTTTTGCAAAAACAATTCATTTCGTGTTTCCTTTAGCACTGAACCCACAGTATTAACCACAGAAGAGTGAATACCGACATGGGCAGGAGCATCTCACAACCTGAACAAAATTTCCAAACATTTCACAAGTGCCACACGTTTGTCAGAAACAGATTCATGACCTTAAATAGGCGGCACACTCCAGAGAAAGGAATACAGCGAGCAAAAGTAAACAAAGATCTGAAGCACAAGAAGAAAGCACTGAGGTGGAGAGGAGATTTACCAGAATGGTACCAGGGATGAGGGGTTACAGTTATGTGGAGAGACTAGAGAAACTGGGGTTGTTTTCCTCAAAGCAGGGAAGGCTGAGGGGAGATTTAATACAGGTATTCATAATTAGGAGCAGTTTTGATAGAATAGATAGGGAGAAACTGTATCCATTGGCAATAAAATGTAATAAGATTAGGATTAGCTGAACTTCATCTTTGAAAGCAGTCAGAAAACCATGACATCAAGCAACCTGACTGCAATACAACAATTAAAGGATTCCACTATCTTAGGTATATTATAAACAGCATTCCCTCAAGGTAAATTGCTTGCATGCATCTAGTCTTGAGATTCAACTGAAGCTCAAATTTCACTGTTGCTGTTTATGATGTGATTTATTTCTGTGCACCATAATATGCAGTGTGTAAAATTCACCCGTTTTACTTAAAAAATAAACCTTGCATTGTACACTTATATTCAGACAGCTTCTGTTGTATTGCCATCATTAACAGTCGAGGTTATAGGTCACATAGCAACCAATTAGCACAAGGCTTGTTTTGATGTGAAAAATCACAAAGGTTTCAATTTTCACAAAATATCACAAGATTACAGCAAGAAAGAAAAGTAATATATTAGCTGTGGATATTTGGTAAAGTTCTCTGACACATTTCAAAGCACCACCTTTGTATTTCTTCAAGATAACTTCTGGACTTCAGATACAACACACGCACAGCCTGGAGTCAACTAATGAGACTGATACACCCAAGTATTTTAAGTTTACACATTGAAAACCTGAAGTATACATTATAAATAATTACAAAAGCTGAAGGGAAATGAAAGGTAATAACCTGATGTACTGACTTGTAATCGCTATTCATTATTTGCCACAAAATGGTAACAGTATTTATTTATTAATGGAGTTTGCAATATTGAAAGCAACCTCCCTCACACCGTCCCCATCCATTCATACAGGCCCAGTTATATTCATCATCACATCATAGGTGTTGTGTATGCAATAACTGTTAGACTGAGTACTGTTTAACTCCAAGAGGTATGACCTTGGCTCTGCTTTATTAAGTCCCAAAGTGACTAATATACAAAATGGCTGGCCTTTTATACTTGCGTGCAGCCCAATGGCCTCCAACAGTGATGCCATCTAGTGGCTAGTGATCCCAAAAGTACATACATGACAATAGGCAGTCCCACGGAATTGAGGAAGACTTGCTTCCACTCTAAAAGTGAGTTCTTAGGTAACTGAACAGTCCAACATGGGAATTACAGTCTCTGTCAAAGGTGGGACAGACAGTAGTTTAAGGAAAGGGTGGGTAGGGAGCCTGGTTTGCCGCACGCTCCTTCCGCTGCCTGCACTTGTTTTCTGCATGCTCTCAGCGACAAGACTCGAGGTGCTCAGCACCATCCCGGATGCTCTTCCTCCACTTAGGGCGGTCTTTGGTCAGAGATTCCCAGGTGTCGGTGGGGATGTTGCATTTTATCAAGAAGGCTCTCAGAGTGTCCCTGAAACATTTCCTCTGCCCACCTGGGGCTCGCTTGCCGTGTAGGAGTTCCAAGTAGAGCAATTGCTTTGGGAGTCTTGTGTCAGACATGCGAACAATGTGGCCCGCCCATCGGAGCTGGTCAAGTGTGATCAGTGCTTCGATGCTGGGGATGTTGGCCTGATCGAGGACACTAAAGTTGGTGTGTCTGTCCTCCCAGGGGATTTGCAGGATCTTACATAAGAACATAAGAACATAAGAAATAGAAACTGGAGTAGGCCATACGGTCCCTAGATGATGGCTGACCTGATCATGGACTCAGGTCCACTTCCCCGCCCGCTGCCCATAACCTCTTATCCCCTTATCATTTAAAAAACTGTCTATTTCTGTCTTCAATTTATTCAATGTCCCAGCTTCCACAGCTCTCTGAGGCAGTGAATTCCACCGATTTACAACCCTCTGAGAGAAGAAATTTCTCCTCATCTCTGTTTTAAATGGGCGGCCCCTTATTCTAAGATCGTGCCCTCTAGTTCTAGTCTCCCCCATCAGTGGAAACATCCTCTCTGCATCCACCTTGTCGAGCCCCCTCATAATCTTATACGTTTCAATAAGATCACCTCTCATTCTTCTGAATTCCAATGAGTAGAGGCCCAACCTACTCAACCTTTCCTCATAAGTCAACCCCCTCATTCCTGGAATCAACCTAGTGAACCTGCTCTAAACTGCTTCCAAAGCCAGTATATCATTCCTTAAATAAGGAGACCAAAACTGTACGCTGTACTCTAGATGTGGCCTCACCAATACCCTGTACAGACGGCTGAAGGCCGAGATCCAACAAAAACCCCGCGACCTAAAGAATAGATGGAGAAAGCACAGGTGATTTAACAGCTGGCTAACAGCCATGACGTGCGATGATTTTTCACCGCAGTTAAGTCCATCTATGGTTTAAGCACCCATGGCCCCATCCCACTGCTGGCCAAGAACGGGCAAACACTTATCAAGGACACCTAGGCAGTCAGGGCCCGCTGGAAGATCTCCTTAACCGAGTCTCTGCCTTTGACACGAGTGTCCTCAGCTCCAGCCTGCAGCATGCTACCCGCCACCATCTCAGCAAAACCCCAGCCCTGCACGAGGTAGAAAAGGCCATCAGTCAGCTCAGGAACAACACGGCATCAGGAACAGATGGAATCCTCGCTGAGGCACTAAAGTATGGTGGGGAAGCACTATTTGGCACGAATGCATGATCTTATCTCTCTTATTTGGAAGGAGGCGATCATTCCGGGAAATCTCAGAGATGCCGTAACCTTAACCATCTTTAAAAAAGGGGACAAGTCCGACTGCGGCAACTATAGAGGAATCTCCCTGCTGTCAGCCACTGGGAAAGTCATCGCTAGAATCCTCCTCAACTGTCTTCTTCCTGTGGTTGAGGAGCTCCTCTGTTAAGGGGAACAACGGACATGATCTTCACCGTGCAAGAACTACAAGAGAAATGCAGGGAACAGCACCAACCCTTGTACATGGCCTTCTTTGACCTCACAAAGGCCTTTGACACTGTCAATCGTGAGGGACTATGGCTGCCCCCAAAAGTTTGTCACCATCTTCATCTGCTCCACGATGACATGCAAGCCTTGATCCTGGCCAACGGATCCACCACAGACCCAATCCACATCCGGACCGGGATCAAGCAGGGCTGCTTCATCACACCAAATCTCTTCTCAATCTTCCTCGCTGCAATGCTCCATCTCACGCTCAACAAGCTCCCCGCTGGGGTGGAACTAAACTATAGAACCAATGGGAACCTGTTCAATCTTCGTCATCTCTAGACTAGATCCAAGCTCGTCCTATCCTCTGTTATCGAACTACAGTACGCGGACGACACTTGCGTCTGCGCACACTCAGAGGCTGAACTCCAAACCATCGTCAACATCTTCACTGAGGTATACGAGACCATGGGCCTTAAACTAAACATCCATAAGACAAAGGCCCTCCACCAACCTGACCACACCACACAGCACTGCCCCCCAGTCATCAAGATCCACAGCGCAGCCTTAGACAACGTGGACCATTTTCCATACCTCGGGAGCCTACTATCAGCAAGGGCAGACATCGACGATGAGGTCCAACACCATCTCCAGTGCACCAGCGCAGCCTTCGGTCGCCTGAGGAAGAGAGTGTTTGAAGACCAGGACCTCAAATCTGACACTAAGCTTATGGTCTACAGGGCTGTAGTGATACCCGCCCTCCTGTATGGCTCAGAGATGTGGACCATTTGCAGTAGACATCTCAAATCGCTGGAGAAAAACCACCAACGCTGCCTCTGCAAGCTCCTGCAAATCCCCTGGACGGACAGCCGCACCAACGTCAGTGATCTCGATCAGGCCAAAATCCCCAGCATCGAAGCTCTGACCACACTCGACCAGCTCCGTTGGGCGGGCCACATTGTCCACAAGACTGACACGAGACTCTCAAAGCAAGCGCTCTACTCGGAACTCCTACACGGCAAGCGAGTCCCAGGTGGGCAGAGGAAACATTTCAAGGACACCCTCAAAGCCGCCTTGATAAAGTGCAACATCCCCACTGGCACCTGGGAATCCCTGGCCCAAGACTGTCCTAAATGGAGGAAGAGCATCTGGGAAGGTGCTGAGCACCTCGGGTGTTATCGCCTAAAGCATGCAGAAAACAGGCGCAGACAGCAGAAGAATTGTGCGACAAATGAGTTTCCCCACTCACCTTTTCCTTCAACAACTGTCTGTCCCACCTGTGACAGAGACTGTAAATCCCGAATTGGGCTGTACAGTCACCTGAGAACTCATCTCGAGTGGAAGCAAATCTTCCTTAATTTTGAGGGACTGCCTATGATTGATTGATTGATTGTACAGTTGCAGCAGGACTTCTCTGCTTTTATACTCTATCCCCTTTGCAATAAAGGCCAACATTCCGTTAGCCTTCCTGATTACTTGCTGTACCTGCATACTAACTTTTTGTTTTTCATGTACAAGGACCCCCAGGTCCCTCTGTACTGCAGCCTTTTGTAATTTATCTCCATTTAAATAATAATTAGCTTTTTTATTTTTCCTGCCAAAGTGAATAACCTCACACTTTCCCACATTATACTCCATCTGCCCACTCACTTAGCCTTGGAGAATTTTTTGTGTCCTCCTCACAACTTGCTTTCCCACCCATCTTTGTATCATCAGCATATTCATCTAATGACAATGAAGAAACATCGATATAATGTCCAAGTTAATATGGTGTTTGACAGAAGGGAATTTGATGGCGATTTTGATGCCAAGACATTGCTGTCCTGTTCTCTACTGGTGGTAGTGGTCACAGGGTCAGGAGCTGCTGTCGAAGTAACCTTGCTGGTTTGCTGCACTGCATCCTGTAGATCGTACATACTGCACTAAGAGTGTGCCGGTAGAGGGATGGTTATTAAGTCCAGTGGAAGAGGCATGAATCAAGCAGACTACTCTGTCCTGGATAGCACGGAGCTTCTTGACACCGATACAGGCATGTGCTGAAAGAAAGTCTTGCATTTATAACAGTGTCTTTCATGACCTCAGGGCATTCCAAAGCCTTAATTAAGTACTTTTGACATGTAGTCAGGGTTGTAATGCAAGGAAATGGAGCAGCCAATTTGTACACAGCACGGTCCCACAAATAGCTATGAGATAATGACAAGATAATCTATTTTAGTGATAAATATTGACCAGGACACCAGAGAGAATTACCCTGCTCTTCTTATAATAGTGTTTTTATGTCCACCTGAGAGGGGACCTTGGTTTAACATCTCATCCAAAAGATGGCACCTCCGATAGTGCAGCACTCCCTCCGTACTGCATTGGAGTGTTAACCTAGATTTTGTGCTCAAGAATCCGGTGTCAAACTTGAACCCACAATCTTCAAACTTAGAGGCAAGAGTGCTACCACTGAGCCGCGGCTAACATTTCCATTCTACTGCCGGTATGAATCGATAAGTTTTAAGGGGTCAGAACGCAAGCCACTCATCTCAGAGTACCTGGTCCTGTCCTGCTCTTGTAACCACTGTGTTCATATGGCTGGTCTAGTTAAGCTTGTGGCCACTGGTGACCGGTGATATTGATGGTGAAGACTTGATGGGCCATTGAGGCGATGACTGGGCGTTCTTTTGTTCAAGATGATCATTACCTGGATTTTTTGTGACATGAGTAGTATTTGCCACTCATCAGCCCAAAGTTGGATATTATCCAGGTCCTGCTGCATGTAGATTAGAATGGGTTGCTTCATTATCGATGTCACATTCTTAACTTTGTGATGAAGGGAAGACCATTAAAGAGACAGATGAAGGTAGTTGGGCCAAAGACACTTCCCTGAGGAACTCCTGCAGTATTGTGACAACTGGCCTCGAACAACCAGCACCAAATTTCTATTTGTAAAATAATCTGCCGTTAGCACTTAAACTATGGCGCTAATGTCTGCAATCCATTCAAATTGGTTTTGTTCATCAAGGTGAGGCATTTTAGTGAGAAAAATAGGCATTTCCATTTTGGGCAGCATGAAGTACTGTTACACAGGTAAGAAGAAGAGGCCAACCTCAGTATGATATTTTTTTTAAATTTCCACACCAGCCTCTGAGTCAAACTGACTATTCCATTTCCAAATTGGGGCGATTAGTGCTGTGAAGGTATGTCTACCGGGAATTGACTTGAGACTAGCCAAACTCATTTCCTTTCACGTGGGCGCCTTACAAGCAACAGGCAAAGAAGACTTTCCTGCCCGCAGTCGGAACTGGATTTGAAACTAGAGCCCAGAGCTGAACAACTCACGTCTAGTCCACCAGCCGAACCACTCGTCTCGTATACAGCTAGCTTATGAATCATGGGCATTCTTGAATTAGAAATACGTTGTGCAATATTGCATAACCTTGTTTTTTTCAACAGTATTTTTCCAGGAATTCATTCTTACTTCAATTAAAGAATGAATAGCAGAATGCACCTGAAACCAACCTCCAGCGCGTTCCAAAAATCCATAGCTGTGAGCCATTCTTTTAAAGTATTTGGATTCTTGGACTGGCACTATTCACAGTGGGCGTGAGTGTGTGAGCACATCCTTTAAAGCATTCAGGTGCAAATGATCTAATGTGGCCCATGGATTGAAGTTATTTTGTCTGCCAAGTATTTGTGTGACATGTAACATGTACAAGTTCTGAAGGGATCCTCCCCAAATATTAATCTGTCTTCCTCCTTCAGGAGCTAGTTATTGTGTTGTATAGCTCCAGAATTTTCACTTCTAATGTGCATCACTATGTTGTGGAAATTCTTGTTCAGTGTCGAAGAAAAAACTCTGGCTCACCTGTGCCTGTTGCAGTATCACTAACAGTGTGAATCTGTACTTGTAACAGTGTTCATCTGTATCTATAACAGTGTTCCCCTGTACCTGTAACAGTGTTCACCTGTATCTATAACAGTGCACATCTGTACCTGTAACAGTGCTCATCTATAACTGTAACATTGTTCACATGTACCTGCAACAGTGCTCACATACATAAGAACATAAGAAATCGGAACATGAGTGGGCCCTTCGAGCCTGCTCCACCATTAAATAAGATCATGACTGATCTGATCTTGGTCTCAACTCCACTTCCCTGCCCGATCTCCATAACCCCTGACTCCTTTATCATTCAAAAATCTGTCTATCTCCATCTTAAATATATTCAATGGCCCAGTCTCCACAGCTCTCTGGGGTAGAAAATTCTAAAGATTTATGACCCTGTGAGAGAAGAGATTCCTCCTCATTTCAGTTTTAAATGGGCGACCCCTTATTCTGAAAATATGTGCCCTTGTTCTAGATTCCTCCGTGAGGGGAAACACGCTCTCTGCATCTACCCTGTCAAGCTGCCTCAGAATCTTATATGTTTCAATAAGATCACCTCTCATTCTTCTAAACTCCAATGAGTATAGGACCCTTCATCTCAGGAATCAATCTCGTGAACTTTCTCTGAAATGACTCCAATGCAAGTATATCCCTCCTTAATTAAGGAGACCAAAACTTTATGCAGTACTCCAGGTGTGGTCTCATCAATACCCTGTACAGTTGTAGCAAGACTTCTCTGCTTTTATACCCTATCCCGTTGCAATAAAGTCCAACATTACATTTGCCTTCCTAATTACTTGCTGTACCTAACTTTTTGTGTTTCATGTACAAAAACCCTCAGATCCCTCTGTACCTCAGCATTTTGTAATCTCTCCCCATTTAAATAATAATTTGCTTTTTTATTTTTCCTGCCAAAGTGGATAACCTCACATTTTCCCACATTATACTCCATCTGCCAAATTTTTGCCCACTCACTTAGTCTATCTATATCCCTTTGCAAATTCTTTGCATCCTCCTCACAACTTGCTTTCCCACCAATATTTGTACCATCAGCAAATTTGGCTACATTACACTCGGTCCCTTCATCCAAGTCATTAATATAGATTGTAAATAGTTGAGGCATTGATCCCTGTGGCATCCTACTAGTTACAGTTTGCCAGCCTGAAAATGAGCCATTTAGCCCAACTCTCTGTTTTCTGTTAGTTAGCGAACCCTCTATCCATGCTAATATAATTCCCCCTACCCCGTGAGCTCTTATCTTGTGCAGTAACCTTTTATGTGGCACCTTATCGAATGCCTTCTGGAAATCTAATTACACCACATCCACTGGTTCCCCTTTATCGATCCAGATCGTTACATCCTCAAAGAACTCCAGCATACTTGTCAAACATGATTTCCCTTTCATAAAACCATGCTGACTCTGCTTGACTGTATTATGATTTTCTAAATATCCTGCTACTACTTGCTTAATAATGGACCTCAGCATTTTCCCAATGACAGATGTTAGGCTAACTAGTTTATAGATTCCTGCTTTCTGTCTCCCTCCTTTCTTAAATAGGGGTGTTACATTTGTGGTTTTTCAATCCGCTGGGACCTCTCCAGAATCAAGGGAATTTTGGTAGATTACAACCAATGCATCCACTATCTCTGAAGCCACTTCCTTTAAGACACTAGAGAGCAGACCATCAGATCCAGGGGACTTGTCCACCTTTAGCCCCACTAGTTTGCCTAGTACAGGTTGAACTTCCCTTATCCGACACCCTCTGGACCTCGCCTGTGCCAGATGTAGGATTTTGCCGGATGATGGGAGGTCATGGGGGCGGGTCGGAGGTCGCCCGAGGTCTGGGGGGGGGAGTTTGCCCGAGGTCTGGGGGGGGGAGTTCGCCTGAGGTCGGGGGATGGGGGGAGTGTTGGGGGAGGTCAGCAGCCCGAGTGGGCCGTGAAGAGTCGGCGAGCCAACGGGCCCAGAAGAGTCGGCCTGATCTCCCGGAGGGAGCATGTGGGGAGGAGCAGCCGCCGGAAGACTGTGGCTGCAGGTGTTCCAGCAGGGTGACGAGGAGGAGGCAGACGATCGAGGAGAAAGATTATATTGGTGAGTAAGATTCTGACTGGCCACATTCTGCGCATGTGCCACCCGGTGGCTGGGAATGGTGCCGGACGAGGGGTGGTGCTGGATAAGGGAGTCCCGGATAAGAGAGGTTCAACCTTTACTTTTTCTCTGGTGATAGTGGTTGTTTTAAGTTTCCCCGTCCTTGATTATCAATTATTGGGTCTCACCTATACCACTAAGAGTGCTCACCTGCACCTGTTACAATACACATCTTTACCTGTAACAGTGTTCACCTGTAACTGTATCAGTGCTCACTTATACCTGTAATAGTGTTCACCTGTACCTGTAACAGTGCTCATAACAACATACGAAATATGAGCAGGAGTAAGCCATATGGCCCCAAGAGCCTACTCTGCCATTCAGTAAGATCATGGCTGATCATCGACCTCAAATCCACTTTCCCACCCGATTTCCATGTCTCTTGCTTCACTTAGAGCCCAAAATATATTTATCTCAGCCTCGAATATACTCAAAGAATCAGCATCCAGACCCCTTTTGAACAGAGAATTCCAAAGATTTCACAGCCCGCTGAGTGAAGAAATTCCTCCTCATCTGGGTCTTAAATGGCCTTCCCCTTATGCTGAGACTATGCTCACTATTTCTATACACATCTGCCAGGGAAAATAACCTCTCAGCATCCACCCTGTCAATCCTCTTCAGAATCTTTTATATTTCAATAAGATCACCTCTCATTCTTCTAAAGTCCAGAGAGTAGAGGCCCATTCTACACAATCTATCATAAGACAGCCCTCACATCCCAGCAATCAATCTGGTGAACCTTCGTTGCACCGCCTCCAAGCAAGTATATCGTTCCTTAGATAGGGAGACCAAAACTGTGCACAGTACTCCAGGTGTAGTCTCACCAATGCCCTGTACAATTGTAGCAAGACTTCCTTACTCTTATACGCCAATGTCCTTGCAATAAAGGCCAACATGCCATTTACCTTCTTTACTGCTTGCTATACCTGCATGCTAGCTTTCTTTGTTTCTTGCACGAGAACACCCAACCCTCTCTGAACATCAACATTTAAAAGTTTCTCACCATTTAAAAAATATTCTGTTTTTCTATTATTTCTACCAAAGTGAATAACCTCACATTTCCCTACATTATACTCCATCTGCCCTCTCACTTAGCCTATCTATATCCCTTTGCAGACTCATTTTGTTCTCTTCACAGCTTACTGTCCGACTTAGCTTTGTATCATCAGCAAACTTGGATACATTGCACTCGAGCCTTTCATCTAGGTCATTAACATAGATTGTAAATAGCCATGACCCCAACACTGATCCTTGCAGCACCTCACTCGTTTCAGCCTGGCAACAGAAAATGACCCATTTATTTTGACTCTGTGTGTTATGTCTGTTAACTAGTCCTGTATCCATGCTAATAAATTACCGCCAATCCCATGAGCCCTTATCTTGTGTAATAACCTTTTATGTGGCACCTTATCAAATGCCTTTTGGAAATACTACATCCACTGGTTCCCCTTTATCTACCCTGCTAATGTTAGAAATTGCCTCTTTATGCCTAACTCTGGTCACTTTAAATAATCAGGTTCGAGTTCAAACCAATATGGTGGATATATTGTGTTTAATCAGAGTTTAAGACAGAATATAACACGTTAGTTATACAGTAAAAACATGTGACTGTAACAATAGTTGAAATCGAACCGAACGGTCAGACAGTTGACGCATCTGTTATTCCTTTCATCTAGGGCTTCCTTCACACTCTTGCTCTCTCTTTCTTCCTCCTTCTCTCTCTTTCTTTCTTCCATCTGTGACTACAAGCTTCCGGGAGGTGACTTTTAACCTATTTCTAGGATGGGCCTGAACCTGAATATTGACAAGACCCTTTGACCTGTAGAGGTTCCCCATAAAACTTAATATCCAATAAGGCTTCTAGTTCTTTGTCTCGATTCTTATTTCAAGAACCCACCTTAAAGATGTCTTACGATTTTGGCCACATGTCATTATTTATACCTCTTGAAGACGCTTTTCTGTGGAATTCTTTGATGTCGCTCTGCCCATATTCTCTCGGGTGCAATCAATACAAAGCCTAGTCCTCTAACTGTTGAACTTATGAAGCTAAACCAGAGCTTTCTCACTGTAACTAGTCATCAACTTCTTTACGATGTAGCAAACTGTTTAGGTTAACTCCTACAAATTTCCTTCCATTCGAACCCAAATTGTCTTAAAGATACATAAACAAACTGAAGCTTTAACTTGAAAACCACAGATAATTAGCATTTCTAAGCATTCCCTATCATATCAAGGAGACCCTTCATCTCCAGTTCAAAACAACAATTTAAATCAGCATTCGTATCAGTTTTATATAATTTTAGACATCTTTAGTTTCTAACACTAGTTACATCCTCAATAAACTCCAACAAATTTGTCAAACACAATTTCCCTTTCTTAAAACCATGTTGACTCTGCCTAATCGTGTTATGATATTCTAACTGCACCGATATCACTTCCTCAACAGGCAGTTTCCCATGACTGGCCTCTTCCCTGTTTTCTCTCTCCCTCCTTTCTTGAATAGCGATGTTACATTTTCCACCTTCCAATCTGCTGGGACCATTCTAGAGTCGAGAGAATTTTGGACGATCAAAACCAATGCATCCACTATCTCTCCAGCCACCTCTTTTAGAAAACTAGAATATAGATTGTCAGGTCCAGGGGATTTGTCGACTTTTAGTCATAGAATCATAGAAATTTACAACACGGAAGGAGGCCATTTGGCCCATCGTGTCCACGCCGGCTGACAAAGAGCCCTCCAGTCCTCCGGCACCACACCTGTAGCCAGTGAGGATTGGAAAATAAAGGTTGGAGCCTCTGATATTTCAGCTTTTGCTTCTCTTAAAAGCCTGGGGCACATTTCATCTGGGCCTGGTATTTATCCACTTTCAAAGATGCTCAGCTTAGTAGTTTCTCTTTCGCTATGTTTATCTAATATCTATGTTCATCTAATACTTCACACTCCACCTCCCTGATTGCAATGTCTGCATTGCCCATTGCTAGTGTGAAAACATACGCAAAGTATTCATTAACAACCATACCCACGTCTTCCGCCTCCACACACAGATTACCTTTATTGTAAAGGCATAAAAATAAAATGGGGAAGGTGGCTCAACCGTGGCTAACAAGGGAAATTAGGGATAGTGATAAATCCAAGGAAGAGGCATATAAATTGGCCAGAAAAAGCAACAAACCTGAGGACTGGGAGAAATTTAGAATTCAGCAGAGGAGGACAAAGGGTTTAATTAGGAGGGGGAAAATAGAGTATGAGAGTCAGCTTGCAGGAAATATAAAAACTGACTGCAAAAGCTTCTATAGTTATGTGAAGAGAAAACGATTAGTGAAGACAAATGTACATCTCTTGCAGTCAGAATCAGGTGAATTTATAATGGGGATCAAAGAAATGGCAGACCAATTGAAAAAATACTTTGGTTCTGTCTTCACTAAGGAAGACACAAATAAACATTCCGGAAATACTGGGGGACCGAGGGTCTAGCGAGAAGGAGGAACTGAAGGAAATCCTTATTAATCAGGAAATTGTGTTAGGTAAATTGATGGAATTGAAGGCCGATAAATCCCCAGGGCCTGATAGTCTGCATCCTAGAGTACTTAAGGAAGTGGCCCGAGAAATAGTGGATGCATTGGTGGTCATTTTCCAACATTCTATAGACTCTGGATCAGTTCCTATGGATTGGAGGATATGACTTTACATGAAGCAATGATGTAAGCTTTACTCACGTGGCATCATTTCAGGGTCTGCAGATGCTTCCGTGGCTGTCCGGGGGTGCTTCCCCATGAGTGTGAGCACCCGCGTCTCCCTCTCAGTGATGTCGCTGGGGACTGATGGTCCCCCACCCATTCGCCTCTGCATGGACCTCATCGTCGATAGCTTCTTCTGTAAAAGGTGACAGGACGACATGGCATGAGATCATTGCATGATATCATTGCTAGGTACTGTCACAGACACTGATACAACACATAACCGACAGATGTAATCATGATTATTATGAAAATTATCATTCTTTACCAAAAGACTTGCACCGTGACCACAGGCTTTGAGTAAAACATTCCCGGTAAAAGTGAAAGACCTCACATCTGCTGATAGTCACTTATGACTGTTACATATCAAATTATATAAATACATAAGTACATGTAAATCAATGTAATATTCTTGCGGATCCCACAAGGTTGTTCCATCGTTTGCAGCATAGGTTGCCCTCACGAACCTCGTTGGTCGCGGACGAGACCACCTCTACTATCTCGGTCCATTTCTTCTGGTATGCCTTTGGGGTGGGCTTTCCACGCCCTCCCTGTGTCAAATCACCCCAGCGTAACTCGACCTCCTGCAGGAGAGAGGCATTTGACTCGTCCGAGAACCTCCTGGCTCTTTGCGCCCTCCAATATGCTCCTCTCCTAGCTCACTGCTCTCTCCAGCGTCAGTCTCCACAGCGGGCTGTGATGCCTCCTCCTCTCCCTCTATTATAGGCCAAATTCGGGCAAATATTTGGCTGGTAACAGCTAATTTTTCTTTCCCTACTTGCTATGAAGCTTTAAAGTCGCCCTCCTTCCTTCCAAAGCAGCCACACCACACCCAAAAGCGCCTTCAGTCCCTTTCAGCTTCCTCTCTCTCTGTCTCCTCTTCTGCGCATGGCATGATGACCCTTGACCTTCTGAATCGCAGGAATCGAGCGTTGCCATGCCGTTGCGAAGGACGGCGACACTTTACGGCAGAAGGTCAGCGAGATTTAATGCTACCGCCCATTTCATATCGCTCGTGGTAACGTCCATTTTCAAAAATGCAGGCGAGGTGCTTTGAGAATGGGTGAGAATGCCGGTGATCTGAAAACACTTTTTTACCATCCACACCGGAAATAACGCCCATTTTTGAGAATGACCAGGAGATCCAGGAGCTAATTAGCCGCAAGCTCAAGGCATTTCTGAACTTAAAGCAGCAACCCAACATGAGAACAAGGAAGCAGCTCTACAGACGGCTGAAAGTCGAGGTCCAACAAAAAACTTGCGACATAAAAAACAGATGGTAGGTGGAGAAAGCACAGGAGATCCAGCAGTTAGCTGACAACGTGCGAGGATTCTTCAGCACAGTCAAGACCAGCCATGGCCCAAGCACCCAAGGCCCTACCCCACTGCTGGCCAAGAACGGTGAGTGAGGTACTCATCAAGGACAGAGAGGCAGTCAGTGCCCGTTGGAAGGAGCATTTCGAAGATCTCCTTAACCGAGACTCTGTCTTTCACACGAGTGTCCTCGACTCCATCCAGCAGCATGTTACCAACCACCATCTCAGCATAACCCCAACTCGGCACAAGGTAGAAAAGGCCATCCGTCAGCTGAGGAATAACAAGGCAACAGGAGCAGATGGAATTCCCGCCGAAGCACAAAAGCATGGCGGAGAAGCACTATTGGCATGGATACATGACCTAATCTCTCTTATCTGGAAGGAGGAGAGCATGCCAGGAGATCTCAGGGACACTGTAATCATGACCATCTTCAAAAAAAAGACAAGTCCGACTTCAGTAACTACAGAGGAATCTTCCTGCTGTCGGCCAGAAGGAAAATCATTGCAAAAATCCTTTCGTCTGTTCCCTGTGGCTGAAGAGCTCCTCCCACAGTCGCAATGTGGATTCTGCCCACTAAGGGGTACAACGGACATTATCTTCACCGCGCGACAACTACAAGAGAAATGCAAGAAACAGCACCAGCCCTTGTACATGGCCTTCTTTGACCTCATGAAGCCCTTTGACACTCAACCGTGAGGGATTATGGAGCATCCTCCTCCGTTTCGACTGCCCTCAAAAGCTCTGTCTGCTCCTCGATGACATGCAAGCTGTGATCCTGACCAACGGATCCACCACAGAGCTAATCTACATCTGCAGATCAAGCAGGGCTGCATCATCACACCAATGCTCTTTTCGATCTTCCTTGCTGCAATGCTACATCTCACCCTTAGCAAGCTCCCCACTGGAGTGGAGCGAAATTATAGAACAGATGGGAATCTGTTCAACCTCCGTCACCTCCAGGCCAAATCCAAGATCATCCTATCCTCTGTCATCGAACTACAGTATGTGGATGATGCTTGTGTCTGCGCACACTCGGATGCCAAACTCCAAGCCATCATCAACATCTTCACCGAGGCGTACAAGAGCATGCGCCTTATGCTAAACATCAGTAAGACAAAGGTCCTCTACCAACCTGATCCCGCCACACAGCACTGCTCCCTGATTATCAAAATCCATGATGAGGCCTTGGAAAATGTGGACCATTTTCCAGACCCTGGGAGCCTACTGTCAACAAGAGCAGACATTGCCAACGAGGTCCCACACCGCCTTCAGTGCGCCAGCGCAGCCTTTGGTCACCTAAGGAAGAGAATGTTTGAAGACCAGGACCTCAAATGTGGCACCAAGCTTATAGTCTACAGGGATGTATTGATACCTGCCCTCCTATACGGCTCAGAGATGTGGTGTAAGGGGGGCTTGGGGTGTGGGTTCGAATCCACACTCCCCTGGGGTTCTGTACGTGCGATTTATGAGGATGGGTGAGTAATGAGGCACCAGACACAGTGGGTAAGAGAACAAAATGGTTAATGTTGTTTATTTAGAATAGTAAACATCAAGATAGAGGGCATAGGAAGAGGTCATAAATAGCAGTAATGGCACAATCTCACTCAACAACATGAAAAATCTCGCAACAGGGAAGGGGAAAATAAGAGGTTAAAACATTCCACTCACACACAACCACACTTCCCACTTCCACCCTTCTTACCAATTCCTATCCTAAATTGAGTCTGTGAGGGGGTTTGAGCTATACTCACAATCCTATCAACTCCGGGGTTCTGGGGGCACTTATTTCAGCTCGGGGTCCCTCTGGGGTGGGTTTTACGTTGTTGGTCGGTTCGGTTTTCCTCCTCGATGTTGCGTCGGTTTCTTCTCTTTGCCTTTCGGTTGGCTCCTAAGCAAAACGCTGCTGGAGTTAAGCACACCTTCCCCAGAGCGAGGGCCCTGTGAAAAAGCTGACAGAACTCCCAAAAGCTGACTCCAACCTCCAACCTCTGGTTGGTTTCCTTGCTCAGCTCAGCTGTGGGAAGTCACTGCCACTGCCTGCTGGTTTTCAGTCTCGGTGGCTTCTTCTGTGGAACTGCTGCTTCTTCCTCTGGTGGAGCGAGAGCGAGAGGAAGAGAGAGAGAGCTCTCAATACAAGCTGCAAGCTGCAAGCTCCAAGCTCCAAGCTCTCCAACTTCCAAAACCTCCCCCACCTTCCAAAACCTCCAACCTCTCCAGCTGCTACCACACCCTGCTGCTTCTACACCCCCGGTGGTTCTGTAGGTCCTATAGTTCTGGCCTTTTCGCGCTCAAACTCAGTTGGCGGTCCATTGTGTAAGTTTGGGCAGGGAGATAGCTTTGAATATTTAATCAGAAGATGTCACAGGTACATTTCCTTATTCCCCATAAAAATTTCTCCTGTCTCAGCCTCTGAGGGACCAATGTATACTTTTGCTTCTCTCTTCCTTTTTACATGTTTGTAGTAGCACTTACAATATTTTTTTTAATTTCTTGCTAGTGTTCTCTGATACCAATTTTTACCAATTTATTGGTCATCCTTTGCTAGTTTCTGAAACTCTCCCAATCCTCCAGCTTATTACTATTCTTCACAACATTGCAAGCTTCCTCTTTCAATCTAATGCTTTCCTTAACTTTCTTAGTTAGCCACAGATGGTCACTGTCCACATGAAGTTTTTGTTTCTCAATGGAATGTATTTTTGTTGAAAATTATCATCATCATGGGCAATCCCTCGGAATCGAGGAAGACTTGCTTCCACTCTTAGTATGAGTTCTTAGGTGGCTGTACAGTCCAATACGAGAACTACAGTCTCTGTAACAGGTGGGACAGACAGTCATTGAGGGAAGGGAGGGTGGTACTGGACTGCTGCATGCTCCTTCCGCTGCCTGCGCTTGCTTTCTGCATGTTCTCGCCAACGAGACTCAAAGATGTTAGTGCCTTCCCGGATGCACTTCCTCCACTTAAGACGGTCCTCGGTCAGGGACTCCCAGATGTCAGTGGGGATGTCGCACTTTATCAGGGAGGCTTTGAGGGTGTCCTTGTAATGTTTCCGCTGCCCACCTTTGGTTTGTTTGCCATGGACGAGTTCCGAGTAGAGCACTTGTTTTGGGAGTCTCGTGTCTGGCATGCGAACTCTGTGGCCTGCCCAGCAGAGCTGATCAAGTGTGGTCAGTGCTTCAATGCTGGGGATGTTGGCCTGGATGAGGACGCTCATGTTGGTGCATCTGTCCTCCCAGGGGATTTGTAGGATCTTGCGGAGACATCGTTGGTGGTATTTCTCCAGCGACTTGAGGTATCTACTGTACATGGTCCACGTCTCTGATCCATACAGGAGGGCGGGTATTACTACGGCCCTGTAGACCATGAGCTTGGTGACAGTTTTGAGGGCCTGGTCTTCAAATACTCTTTTCCTCAGGTGGCCAAAGGCTGCACTGGCGCACTGGAGGCGGTGTTGGATCTCGTCGTCAATACCTGCTCGTGTTGATAAGAGGCTTCCGAGAAAAGGGAGCCTCCTATAATATGTCTTTAAATGCTAATCACTGCTTAGCTACTGCCATGCATTTTAATGTATTTTTCCAATCTACCTTAGCCAAGTAACTCCTCATACCCAAGTAATTGGCTTTATTTAATTATGAGGGGGGGGAAATTCGGGTCATTTGAACCTCACAGCACCACTAACGACTCCTGTTAAATTCGGCGGGTGTTTAACGGCAGTAATAACACGGCATTGCTGTGCCGGCGATGCTGACGTCCTCACCCTGCATATTGCTGCATTTGCACCCCAGACCTAAATTGGATATTTCCCAACCACAGATGTTAGGCTAACTGGATTATAGTTTCCTGCTTTTTGTCTGCCTCCTTTTTTAAATAGGGGCGTTACATTTGCGGTTTTCCAATCCGCTGGGACCGCCCCAGAATCCAGGGAATTTTGGTATATGCCTTCTGGAAATCCAAATACACCGCATCCACTGGTTCCCGCTTATCCATCCTGCTCGTTACATCCTCAAAGAACTCCAGCAAATTTGTCAAACATGATTTCCCTTTGATAAAACCATGCTGACTCTGCTTGATTGAATTATGTTTTTCCTAATGTCCTGCTACTGCTTCTTTAATAATGGACTCCAGCATTTTCTCAACCACAGATGTTAGGCTAACTGGACTATAGTTTCCTGCTTTTTGTCTGCCTCCTTTTTTAAATAGGGGCGTTACATTTGCGGTTTTCCAATCCGCTGGGACCGCTCCAGAATCCAAGGAATTTTGGTATATTACAACCAATGCATCCACTATCTCTGCAGCCACTTCTTTTAAGACCCTAGGATGTAAGCCATCAGGTCCAAAGGTCTTGTCCGTCTTTAGTCCCATTATTTTACTTAGTATTACTTTTATAGTGATTGTGATTGTATTAAATTCCTTCCTCCCTCTAGCTCCTTGATTATCCAGTATTAGGATGTTTTTAGTGTCTTCTACCGTGAAGACCGATACAAAATATTTGTTCAATGTCTCTGCCATTTCCCTGATCCCCATTATTAATTCCCCAGTCTCAACCTCTAGGGGACCAACATTTACTTTAGCTACTCTTTTCCTTTTTAGGTACCTATAGAAACTCTTTTACTATCTGTTATTATATTTCGTGCTAGTTTACTATCATGATCTATCTTCCCTCTCTTTATCATTTTTTCAATCATTATTTGCTGGCTTTTAAAAGTTTCCTAATCCTCTGGCCTCCCAGAAGTTTTGGCCACATTGTATGCCCTTGTTTTCAATTTGATACCATCCCTTATTTCCTTAGTTAGCCACGGATGGTTATCCCTTCTCTTACAGTCTTTCCTTCTCATTATGATATATTTTTGGTGCGAATTAGGAAATATCTCCTTAAATGTCTGCCACTGCTTATCAGCTGTCCCATACTTTAATTTTCCAATCCACTTTAGTCAACTCAGCCTTGATACCTTTGTAGTCTCCTTTATTTAAGCTTAGGACACTGGTTTGAGATCCAACTTTCTCACCCTCCAACTGAATTTGAAATTCAACCATGTTATGATCACTCATTCCTAGAGGATTCTTTATTGGGAGGTAAATTTATTAATCCTGTCTCATTACACAGTACTAGATCTAAGATAGCCTGCTCCCTGGTTGGTTCTGCAATGTGCTGTTCTAGGAAACTATCCCGGATACATTCTATGAACTCGTCCTCAAGGATACCCTGGGCAATTTGCTTTGTCCAATCAATATGAAGGTAAAATTGCCCATGATTATTGCTGTTCTTGGAAGTTACACATTATGCACACACCACGCTATTCTCGACTATGCAAACAATTGCTAATGGTGGCATTTCAGTGAGGGACCACCGACGCCTGTTTCAGATGCTCGTTCAGTATGTGCGATTAAAAAACCCGAGAACTTCACCCTTCCCACTACTGAAGACTGCGTGGTTGATACGCTGATTTGTAAATTTTCAGATGTTTTTGCTAAATCCAAACACGATTGTGATCGAATGTCAGTAGATGAGATTAATGGAACCTCCCACATTCCTGTTAAGTAGTATTCCATTCCGGCTGAGAATAAGCCTTACGTTCGGTCTACTATCGAGTCATTGTTAAAGCAGTGTGTTATTCACTGGTACTTTTACCACTAATTCTCCAACCTGGCCAGTTAAGAAACCAGATGATAGTTGGCATTTAACAATTGATTATCGCAAGCTTAATTTGCTAACCCCAGCTTGCGCCCCTGTTGCTTGGGAGACCCTCACTCTCCTGACCCAAATTCCACTGGGTAGCTGCTACTTCTCCACCTTTGATATTTCAAACGGGTTCTGGAGTGTCCCTGTTCTGGAGTATTCCTGTTCTGAAGTATCCCTGTTAAGGCAGAGGATCAGCACAAGTTCGCATTCACCTTTGAAGATCAAAGTTTTACATGAACATGTTTGCCTCAAGGCTTTCACAACGCCCCGACTATATTCCACAAATGGATGGCTCAGGCACTTAAACCTTTTCGAGACCTGACTGTCTGCTGCAGTATGTTGACGACCTTTTGCTTGCAACAACTGACAAACATATTCAACTAATGGAAGAGCTATCAGACCTTCTTTTAAAACTGGGTTGAAAATTAATCCCAATGAGGCACAATTGTTACAGCTTGAAGTGACATTTTTAGGGGGTACTGTGGGGCCAAATGGACTAAGTCCCAACCAGCATAAGATTGGCGTGATTCAGCGTTTACCATTGCCCGCATGCAAAACCGCACTTCGCTCCTTCCTGGGTCCAGTGGGATATCAGCGCTCGTTCATTCCCAGCTTTGTGAAGATGGCCAAACCCTTACATGAACTGTTAAAGGGTGAAGAGGAGGCTGTAGCCCGTGACTGGACCACTGAACATACCATAGCAGTGTCTCTCCTTAAAACTGCCGTTATGCAAGCCACACGCCTGATAAGCCCCGACCGAATTAACCCTTTCCACCTGGAGGTGGCATCCATCGATCAGAATCTTGTTGCCATTTTGTGTCTCGAGGTACAGGGTAAGCTTATGCCAATTGCGGATGCCTCTCGTATTTTGACTGGCGTAGAGAAGAATTTCACTGTGTGTGAGTGACATCTGCTGGCCACTTTTTGGGCGGTCAAACACCACGTTTATTACCGGGTTAAATAAAACGATCATCCATAGAACCCCCACACCCCTATGAATCTTCTACTTAAACCAGGCGACACTTGGGTCTCCTCTGTTCAACTCAGTCACTGGACTCCTCTGTTAACTCAGAGATTTGGAAATAACACCAAAGCAGACAACTTTACTACCTCAGCTCCTATTGTATGAGGGTAAAAGCCATGAATGACCCCTTCCACCACTGACGTTCGACCATCACCCCGCCTCTCCTACTCCGCTAAGTGATGCCCAGAACGTCTACATTGATGGACCATCCTATCACAGGGATGGAAAGTGCCTTATTGGATTTGCAGTGGCTATGCCTGACCGAGAACTTAAGTGTAAATGTCTTCCTTGATTCCGAGGTACTGCCTGACATTTTTAATCTCCTCCACTCCCGCTCAATATGCTATAGTTGCAGCCCTGTTGACAGCCATCTAAATTACTTATGACATATCTGTTAATGTCTGGTCAGATAGTGCGTATGCGATTAACACTTTCTTATCTTTACCACTGTATGCTCGGAATAATTTTTGTACTGTTGATGTTAAGACCCTGCTCCATGCAGACTTTTTTGCTTCACTCTGGGACTCTTTAAATTTACAATCGGCCCCTGTTGATGTTGGTAAGGTGAAGTCTCACTCATGACCTTCAAACATACACACCCAGTGTATCTCACAGGCAGATCATGCTGCTAAAGACGCTGCTGTTACCGATGCCCTTTAGGTCTGTCTGCAGCATTCAAGGTGGAGATATCGATCTCCCCTCCCTCCAGGCCAGTCATTTCCCTGATGTGGTGGTTATTGCATGGCATCAGGATGGATGTCCATTGCTTCAGCCCACTCCATGGGCTGCAAACACACAATTGGCTCCGGATCAGTCTGGGGCAGTTGCCCCCCTGTTAATGTACTACCCTCGCTGGCGGTGGTTATCATCTGATCTCCCTTTTATCTATGTTCCCCCATCCATGGCACCTGACATTTTTAATCTCCTCCACTCACACCTGGTAGGAGGACCATCATCATAGGCAGTACCTCGGAATCGAGGAAGACTTGCTTCCACTCTTAAAATGAGTCCTTAAGTGGCTGAACAGTCCAATATGAGAACCACAGTCCCTGTCACAGGTGGGACAGATAGTCGTTGAGGGTAAGGTCTGGTAGGAGGACACTATTCAGCTGAATTAACTGTTCAGAAATGATGCAAATTTGCATGGCACCCGAACTGTGTCACAGACGTCACTCATAGAGTGAATTGTTGCCTGCCCTGTTTACAGCAGGACCCAAGTGCCCATATGATGCGAGCACTGTTGTGTCATCCCCCTCTTCCCGAGGGGCCGTGGTCCCACCTTCAAATTGATCTTATAGGGCGCTTACCTACAGGAACTTCTGGCTTGCGGTATTGTCTGGTTATAGTCAATGAGTTTACAAAATGGATGGCGGCTTTTCCATGTAAAACAAAGACTGCATTGACAGCAGCTTGCTTGTTATTGGGTGTGGTGATCTGCAGGTGGGAAGTGCCAATTCAGGTTGATAGTGATCAGGGGTTACACTTTACCGCCCAAATTTTTACCGAGCTACAACAGATAACAGATAATCTCGCATAAACTTCACATCTCCCACCGCCAACAATCAGCTGGAGTGGTAGAAAGAGGGAACCGAACTCTGAAAACTATGTTAAACAAATTTTGTGCTGATCACCCCACCAAATGGTCTAGCATGCTGCCAATGTGCCTGATGGCTATTAGATCCACCCCACATAGCATAACAGGTATCTCGCCCTACCAGGCTATGACCGGGCGACTAATGCGAAAGCCCCTCAGTTAGACCCGTAGTAAAGGGATTTGGCAACCAAAAATAGCTTGAAACAGTGATTTGAAAACATAGAACAGACTAATATGTTTGTAGCCAGACAGACAGGCAAGTCATGGAGGCAGGCAAAGTAATACTTCAACAAGAAGGTCTGACCTTTTGAATATCAAATGGGAGATGCCGTAATGGTACTAATCTATGGGAAGAAAGAACACTGCTTCGAACCAAAGTAGAATGGACCTTTTCCGATTATTGACAGGGCCAGTCCTTCGACATTTCAGTTGCAATTCCCTAAGAAGAAAGGTGGAACCAAGATGCCTAAATGGTACCATATCAACTAGTTAAAAACTGTGAAATAATAAATATTGCACATTTTTGCCTTACAGAACCAGTTAACCATGATAATGAAACCAGTTATACACTGTATCAGTCACTGAACAATCCTGATGGGGGTCATCATATGCATAAAACACTTGAATGCCCCTCTGACCTCCACAGACTTGGTCGAGTAGTGCAGTCAAACCAACAGCGAGGATGTGTCCTGTCGAATTTTGAAGGAAATATGTGGAATAAACTTCATGTGTGAAGGATGTGCAGTATGTCCACCGATGGTTACTACTTGGATGCACCACTTTTTGATTCCTGAAGGACACGGAGTTTGGGTACAACTATACTGTAGCACAGGGAGGTACAACCCTGAAGCACCGGGATGTTAAACCCCGGGGTGGTACCAGAAGGGATCCACAGCATTGGTTAAAATTGGACTGATTGGGATATCCTATGAAGTAAAGAGTGAAAATGGGATATTGAGGACTATGATTTAAATTGGCTGTCTTTTTGGCCGAGTCATGAGGATGAATATCAGTGGAAAGCCAAGTGGCAAGAAAATAAGACGAGAAATGGTCTGATAGTAGTTCGCACCCATGAGAGTTTGTATAATGATATAAGATATGAGATCGTGCCAGTAGTATTCAATCTTTCGACAGTTCAAATGCCTGAGTGGTTATGTAATCACATATACGTGCTACTCTATAAAAAAAAAGTGTTGAGACAGATACTACAAGATTTTATGGAAAAGAATGCAGGGAGCGATATTAACAAACCCCGGCCTCCGAATGATGAACTTCGATATCGACCGGTAGCAAAGGAAGGAAATGGTACCAAAGGTAAAAGAAGGAGGCAAGGGCTGGGAGAATGGGTAGGAATAGGAGCCACAGTGTGCACTGCAGCATGGGATAGAATAGACATTCCAGGAAGAACTCACAACGTAACTCAAATACTAGGCAGCAGGAGGCTCTGGAGGCTCTCGAGTAAGGCTTGAACATCCAATTCCAACATTACCTCTCAGTTTAAAATTAGGCGACCATGAGTGGTGGGAAGTAGCTTACAATGCCTGCCAACATCCCTGGGCATGAATGGTATCAGCAGGCCGAATGATTGCCCAGTGTCTGGTCTTAATAGTCCTTATTATGATGTTTTGCTATTTGAAATGTCTGACCCTCCAATTGAACCGTCGAACAAACAATTTAGAGATGGCATGATGGATGTGAAAACAAAAATGAGAGGTCGTAACAAAGTTTTCTCCCTCTCAAGGTGTGGAATATGTTGAAAATCAGGGGTGTCCAAAATGTACATGGTTATTCAAACAAAATGTGATGTGAAGAATGATTGTGTTCAAATTGGAGATGACAAGTCTCCTCAGGTTAGTATTAGGTTGGCTGGATAGATGCTTGGAATTATCTATAGTTTTCATGTTAAGACTTCAACTTTATTTATGTATCTTTAATTTAACCGATTAAGCACTACCTATATCAGGGTCATCTGTACTTGTTGCAATGCTCACTTGTACCTCTAACATGTTCACCTGTACCTGCAACACTGTTCAGTTGTACCTGTAACAGTGCTCACCTGTACTTGTAAAAGTGCTCAACTGTACCTGTAACAGTGCTCACCTGAAACTGTAACCATGTTCATCTGCACCTGTTAGAGTGCTTGCCTATACCTGCTTCAGTGCTCACCTGTACTTGTAATAGTGCTCACCTGTACCTGTAACCCTGCTCACTTGTACATGTCACACTGACACCTGTACCTGTGCTCACCTGTACCTGCAACACTGCTCACCTGTAACTTAACAAAATCACCTGTACATGTACAGTGATTAGCTGTCATCATCATAGGCAGTTCCTCGGAATCGAGGAAGACATTCACTGCTTCCACTCTTAAAATGAGTCCTTAGGTGGCTGAACGGTCCAATATGAGAGTCACAGTCCCTGTCACAGGTGGGACAGATAGTCATTGGGGTAAGGGAGGGTGGGACAGATTTGTCGTATGCTATCTCCGCTGCCTGCGCTTGATTTCTGCATGCTCTCGGCGATGAGACTCGAGGTGCTCAGCGCCCTCCCGGATGCACTTCCTCCACTTAGGGCAATCTTTTGCCAGGGACTCCCAGGTGTCGATGGGGATGTTGCACTTTATCAGGGAGGCTTTGAGGGTGTCCTTGTAATGTTTCCTCTGTCCAACTTTGGCTCGTTTGCCATGAAGGAGTTCCGAGTAGAGCGCGTGCTTTGGGAGTCTCGTGTCTAACATGTGAACTATGTGGCCTGCGCAGTGGAGCTGATCAAGTGTGGTCAGTGCTTCAATGCTGGAGATGTTGGCCTGGTCGAGGACGCTAATGTTGGTGCGTCTGTCCTCCCAGGGGTTTGTAGGTTCTTGCGGAGACATCGTTGGTTGTATTTCTCCAGCGACTTGAGGTATCTACTGTACCTGGTTCATGTCTCTGATCCATACAGGAGAGCGGGTATTACTACAGCCCTGTAGACCATGAGCTTGGTGGTAGATTTGAGGGCCTGGTCTTCGAACACTCTTTTCCGCAGGCGGCGAAAGGCTGCACTGGCACACTGGAGGCAGTGTTGAACCTCATCATCAATGTCTGCTCTTGTTGATAAGGAGCTCCCATGGTATGGGAAATGGTTCACATTGTCCAGGGCTGCACCATGGATCTTGATGATGGGGGGCAGTGCTGTGTGGCGAGGACAGGCTGGTGGAGGACCTTTGTCGTACGGATGTACCGCAACATTGATCATCTATAACTGTAACAACATCTACTGTATTTGCAACAGTGCCGATCTATGCCAGTAACAGTGTTCACATGTACGTGTAACTTTGCTCACCTGTAACTGTAACAGTGCTCACCTGTACCTGTCTCAATGCTCACCTCTACCTGTCACAATGCACACCTGTACCTTCATCAGTGCTCACATGTACCTGTAACAGTGTTAGCCAGTACTTGTCACCATGCCCAATTGTGCCTGTAACTGTGTTGATTATACCTGTCCAGTGCTCACCTGTACCTGCAACAATGCTCCACTGTACTTGTAACATTGCTCACTTTTACCCGTAACAGTGTCTCCCCTACCAGTCACAGTGCTCACCTGCACCTGTTACAGTGCTCACCTGTACCTGTAACAGTGCTCGCCTGTAACTGTAACCTTGTCACTTGTACCTGTACCAATGTTCACCTGTAACTGCAACAGTGCTCAGCTGCACTTATCACAGTGCTCACCTGTACCTGTAACATCATCACTTGTTTCTGTAAATGTGCTCACGTATATCTGTCCAGTGCTCACTTGTGGCTGTTACAGTGCTCACCTGTACCTGTTACATTTCTCACCTGTACCTGTACAGTGCTCATCTGTACCTGTAACAGTGCTCTTCTCTATCTGCAACATTGTTCAGCTGTACCCGCAACAGTGTTCACCTGTACCTGTCGCAGTGCTCACCTGTGGCTGTAACACTGCTCATCTGTTCCTGCAACACTGCTCACCAGTACTTGTAACAGTGTTCATCTGTACCTGTACAGTTCTCAACAGTGCCACACAACTGCTCATCTGTACTTGTAACAACATCACCGGTACCTGTAACAATGCTCACCTGTACCTGTAACTATGCTCACATGTACTTGTTACAGTGCTTACCTCTACCTTTAACAGTGCTCACCTGTACCTTTCTCAATGCTCACATGTTCCTGTAACTGTGCTCACCTGTATCTGTCACAATGCTCACCTGTACCTGCAAATGTGCTCAGCTGTGCCAGTTAACTGTTCACCTGTACATGTCTAGTGCTCACCTGTAACAGTGTTCACCTGTACCTATAACAGTGCTTTGCTGTACCTGTAACCATGTTCATCTGTACATCTAACAGTGCCCTTATTTACCTGTAACAGTGTTACCTGTATCTATAACAATACTCACCTGTACCTCTAAAAGTGTTCACCTGTACCTGTCAGAGAATCACCTGTATGTGTAACAGTGTTCACATGTACCTGCTGCATTGACACCTGTACCTATAAGAGTGCTCACCTGTACCTGCAACACTGCTCATCTGTACTTTAACAAAATCACCTGTACCTGTAACAGTGTTCATCTGTACCTGTACATTGCTCACCAGTACCGCAAAACTGCACACCTGTACTTGTAACAACATCACCTGTACCTGTTGCAGTTTCACCTGTACCTGTAAGAATGATCACCTGTACCTGTTGCAGTGTCACCTGTACCTGTTGCAATGCTCACCTGTACCTGTAACAGTCATCATCATAGGCAGTCCCTCGGAATCGAGGAAGACTTGCTTCCACTCTTAGAATGAGTCCTTAGGTGGCTGAACAGTCCAATACGAGAGCCACAGTCCCTGCCACAGGTGGGACAGACAGTCGTTGAGGGTAAGGGAGGGTGGGACAGGTTTGCCGCGCATTCCTTCCACTGCCTGCACTCGGCGATGAGACTCGAGGCGCTCAGCGCCCTCCCGGATGCACTTCCTCCACTCAGGGCGCTCTTTGGCCAGAGATTCCCAGATGTCGGTGGGGATGCCGCACTTTATCAAGGAGGCTTTGAGGGTGTCCTTGTAACGTTTCCTCTGTCCACCCTTGGCATGTTTGCCATGAAGGAGTTCCGAGTAGAACGCTTGCTTTGGGAGTTTCGTGTCTGGCATGCAGACAATGTGGCCTTGTCACCTGCACCAGTAGCAGTATCACCTGAACCTGTAACAGTGCTCACCTATACCTGTAACAATGTTTGCCTGTACCTGTAACACTGCTCACCTGTAATTGTAACAGTGCTCACCTGGATCTGTAATGGTTCTCACCTGTACCGGCAAAAGTGCTCACTTGTACATGAAACAATGTACACCTGTACCTGTACCAGTTCTCAGCTGTACTTTCAACCCTGCTCACCTGTACCTGTAACAGTGCTCACCTGTAAGTATTATCCTACGGACAAAGTGACGTTACATTGTAAAGGGACGACGGTTATACATTTTCGGCAAAAGGTAACAAGATAGGGCTAGAGTGACATCCTAGTTCAGCCTATCTCTTTTGGAAGCAATACGGTGGAGGAGGATTTTCTGGAGTGCATAAGGGATGGTTTTTTAGACCAATATGTCGAGGAACCAACTAGGGGGGAGGCCATCTTAGACTGGGTGTTATGTAATGAGAGAGGATTAATTAGCAATCTCGTTGTGCGAGGCCCCTTGGGGAAGAGTGACCATAATATGGTGGAATTCTGCATTGGGATGGAGAATGAAACAGTTAATTCAGAGACCATGGTCCAGAACTTAAAGAAGGCTAACTTTGAAGGTATGAGGCGTGAATTGGCTGGGATGGATTGGCGAATGATACTTAAGGGGTTGACTGTGGATGGGCAATGGCAGACATTTAGAGACCGCATGGATGAACTACAACAATTGTACATTCCTGTCTGGCATAAAAATAAAAAAGGGAAGGTGGCTCAACCGTGGCTATCAAGGGAAATCAGGGATAGTATTAAAGCCAAGGAAGTGGCATACAAATTGGCCAGAAATAGCAGCGAACCTGGGGACTGGGAGAAATTTAGAACTCAGCAGAGGAGGACAAAGGGTTTGATTAGGGCAGAGAAAATGGAGTATGAGAAGAAGCTTGCAGGGAACATTAAGACGGATTGCAAAAGTTTCTATAGATATGTAAAGAGAAAAAGGTTAGTAAAGACAAACGTAGGACCTCTGCAGTCAGAATCAGGGGAAGTCATAACGGGGAACAAAGAAATGGCGGACCAATTGAACAAGTACTTTGGTTCGGTATTCACGAAGGAGGACACGAACAACCTTCCGGTTATAAAAGGGGTCGGGGGGTCTAGTAAGGAGGAGGAACTGAGGGAAATCCTTATTAGCCGGGAAATTGTGTTGGGGAAATTGATGGGATTGAAGGCCGATAAATCCCCAGGGCCTGATGGACTGCATCCCAGAGTACTTAAGGAGGTGGCCTTGGAAATAGTGGATGCG
The DNA here is from genome assembly GCF_044704955.1 of Pristiophorus japonicus. Lineage (NCBI taxonomy): Eukaryota > Metazoa > Chordata > Chondrichthyes > Pristiophoridae > Pristiophorus > Pristiophorus japonicus. The sequence goes on along the minus strand of NC_091981.1, from coordinate 269,459,751 downwards.
TTGACAGTCATTTTCCAACATTCCATTGACTCTGGATCAGTTCCTGTGGAGTGGAGGGTAGCCAATGTAACCCCACTTTTTAAAAAAGGAGGGAGAGAGAAAACAGGGAATTACAGACCGGTCAGCCTGACAATGGTAGTGGGTAAAATGATGGAATCAATTATTAAGGATGTCATAGCAGTGCATTTGGAAAGAGGTGACATGATAGGTCCAAGTCAGCATGGATTTGTGAAAGGGAGATCATGCTTGACAAATCTTCTGGAATTTTTTGAGGATGTTTCCAATAAAGTGGACAAAGGAGTATCCTGTACTTGTAACAGTGCTGACCTGTACCTGTCACAGTGTTCATGTTTACCTGTAACTATATCACATGTACCTGACACAGTGCTCGCTTGCATTTGTAACAGTGCTCAATTGTACCTGTAACAACATCACCTATTCCTGTGAGGGTGCTCTGGTTTATCTGTAACAGTGCTCACCTATGCCTGTAACAACATTCACCTGTAACTGTAATACCATCACCTGTACCTGTCACAGTGCTCAGTTGTACCTGCAATAGTGTTCAAGTGTGCCTGTAACATATCAGCTACACCTATGCAGGTATCAGGTTTATCTGTAATGTTGTTCACCTGTATATGTAACAGTGCACAGCTCTACCTGTTGCAGTCCTCAATGCATCTATATCAGAGAGCTCACCTGTACCTGTCGCAATACCCACTTGTACCTGTATCACTGCTCTAATGTACCTGTAATAGTGTCATCTCCATATGTCCAGTGCTCACCTGAATCTTTACCAGTAACAGTGTTCACCTGTACCTGATGTAATGCTCATCTTTACCTGCAAAAGTGCTCATCAGTCCCTGTAAGAGTCCTCATCTGTACTTGTAACTGTGCTCATCCGTATCTATCACAGTGCTCACTTCTACCTGCAGCAGTGTTCCACTGTACCTGTAACAGTGCTTTCCTGTATCTCTAACACTGCTCATCTATACCTGTAACAGTGCAATCTGTACCTGTCCAGTGCTCACCTATACCTGTAACTGTGCTCACCTGTACCTGTCACAGTGCTTACATGTACCTGTAACACTGCTCACCTGTACCTGCAACAACACCACCTGTACCTGTCACAGTGTTCCCCTGTACCTGTAACAGTGTTCACCTGTATCTGTAACAATGATCACCTGTACCTTTAACACCTCTCACTGGTATCTACGAACCTAAGAAATCAGAGCAGGAGTAGGCCATTGGGCCCCTCGAGCCTGTTTCCCCATTCAATAAGTTCATGGCTGATCTGTCACAGGCCACACCTGTACCTGTAACACTGCTCACCTGTACCTGTAATAGATCTTAACTGTACCTGCAAAAATATCACCTGTACCTATCGCAGTGCTCACTTTTACCTGTAATATTCTTCACCTGCACCTGTAACAGTTTGCAACTGTAGCTGTAACAGTGTCACCTGTACCTATAACAGTGTGCATCTGTACCTGTAAAAATGGTCACCTGTACCTGTAACTGCACTGACCTGTACCTGTTGTCATGCTCATGTTTACATGCAACTAGTGTTCAGCTGGACCTGCAACAGTGCACACCTGTGTCTGTAACAATGTTAACCTGTACCTGTAATAACTGTCACCTGAACCTGTAACAATGCTCACCTGTACCTGTAACAGTGTTCACCTGTACCTGTAACATTGCTCACCTGTACCTGTAACAGTGTGCAACTGTAGCTGTAATAAAGTCAACTGTACCTGTAACAGTGTTCACCTGTACCTGTAACAATGGTCACCTGTACCTGCATAAGTGCTGACCTATACCTTTTGCACTGCTCATGTTTACCTGCAACTGTGTTCACCTCTACCTGTAACAGTGCACACCTCTACCTGTTGGAGTGCTCAGGTTTACCTGTAAGAGTGTTCACCTGTACCTGCAACAGTGCTCACCTGTACCTGTAACAACATCATCTATACCTGATGCAGTGCTCACTTGTACCTGTGACAGTGTTCACCTCGGCCTGTAACTATACTTATAACAGGGTTCCCCTGTACCTGTAACAATGTTTACCTGTAACTGTAACAATATCACGTGTACTTGTCACAGTGTGCAGTTGCAACTATAACAATGTTAACCTGTACCTGCTGCTGTGTTCACCTATACCTGTAACAGTGCTCACCTGTTCCTGTAACATCGCTCACCTGTACCTGTAACAACATCACCAGCCTCCCTTGTGCCAGGGTCAAGGATGTCACCGAGTGGCTACAAGGCATTCTGTGGGGAGAGCATAACTAACTAGAGGTCGTGCTCCATAACGGTACCAATGACATAGGAAGAAAGAGGGATGAGTTGCTGCAGGTAGAGTTTAAAGAGCTAGGAGAGAGATTAAAAAGCAGAACCTCAAAGGTAGTAATCTCCAGATTACTCCCAGTGCCACGTGCTAGTGAGTACAGAAGAAAGAGGATAGGACAGATGAATGCATGGCTGGAAGGATGGTGCAGGAGGAAAGGCTTTAGATTCCTGAGGCATTGGGACCGTTTCTGAGGGAGGTGGGACCTGTAAAAGCCGGACAGGTTGCCTCTCAACAGAGTCGGGACCAATATCCTCGCATTGGGGCGGGGGTGGGGGGGGGGGGAGGTGGGGGATTCTAGTGCTGTTAGGGAGGGTTTAAACTAGCTTGACAGGGTGATGGAAACCTGAGAATAGATTCAGAAGGGAGAAAAGCAAAGCTGGAATTGGAAAGCAAAAAAGTAGAAAGTGAATTTGGAAGACAGAGGAAACAAGAACATAGACAACTGGGAAGTTTGGCAGTGCTCAATGGTATATACTTCAATGCAAGGAGTCTATGGAATAAGGCCAATGAATTGAGAGCACAGATAGACACTTGGGAGTATGATATTATAGCTATTACTGAGACATGGCTTGAAAGAACGGCAGGTATGGCAGCTCAACATTCCTGGTTACAGAGATTTCAGATGGTATAGAGAGGTGTTAAAAAAGATAGGGTGGTGGTGCAGTATTGATTAAAGAAAGAATTACAGCTGTGAGGAGGATGATATGTTGGAAGGTTCATCAAATGAGGCCATCTGGGTCAAATTGAGGAACAAAAAAGGCGTGACCACACTGCTGGGAGTGTATTATAGGCCCCCAAACAGTCAGAGGGAGATAGAAGAGCAAATATGTAGGCAAATTTCTGAGAAGTGCAAAAACTATAGGGCGGTAATAATAGGGGATTTCAACTATTAATATTAACTGGGATAAAATTAGTGTGAAAGATATAGAGGGTGCAGAATTCCAAACATGCATTCAGGAGAACTTTTTTAGCCAGTGCGTAGCAATCCCAACACGAGAGGGGACGGTTCTGGACTTGGTTTTAGAGAATGAAGCTGGGCAGGTGGAAGGGGTATCAGTGGGAGAGCATTTAGGTGCTAGTGACCATAATTCAGTTAGATTTAGGGTAGTTATGGAAAAGGACAAAGATAGACCAGGAATAAAAGTTCTCAATTGGAGAAAAGCCAATTTTGATAAGCTGAGAGGTGATTTAGCCAAAGTGGACTGGGAATAGCTACTTGAAGGTAAATCAGTATCAGAGCAGTGGGAGGCATTCAAGGAGGAGATCCGGCCGGAGGGTTCAGAGCAAGTATGTTCCCTTAATGGAAAAAGGTGGGGCTAACAAATCTAGAGCCCCCTGGATGTTAAGGGGAATACAATGTAGGATAAAGAAAAAAAGGAAGCTTATGACAAATACCGAGGGCTAAGTACTGCAGAAATTCTAGAGGAGTATATAAAGTGCAGGGGTGAAATTAAAAAGGAAATTAGTAAACCAAAAGTCTATGGGCTAGATTTTACACTTTTGTGCATGTCGTCCAAAATTGGGCGTTATTTCCAGCATGGGCGGTAAAATTGGGTTTTCAGATCGCCGGCTTCTTGCCCATTCTCAAAGCCCCTAGTCTCCATTTTTGAAATTGGGCATTACCACGAGCGAAATGAAATGGGCGGTCGTGTTAAATTTCTCTGACCTTCTGCCGTAAAGTGTCACCGTCCTTAGCAATAGCATGGCAACGCGCGATTCCCGCGATTCAGGAGGTCAAGGGTCATCATCACATGCGCAGAAGAGGAGACAGAGAGAGAGGGAGCTGAGTGCATGATCTTAGAATAAGGAGCCGCCCATTTAAAACAGAGATGAGGAGAAATTTCTTCTCTCAAAGAGTTGTAAATCTGTGGAATTCGCTGCCTCAGATCTGTGGAAGCTGGGACATTGAATAAATTTAAGACAGAAATAGAAAGTTTCTTAAACGATTAAGGGATAAAGGATCATGGGGAGCAGGCAGGGAAGTGGAGCTGAGCCCATGATCAGGTCAGCCATGATCTTATTGAATGGCGGAGCAGGCTCAAGGGGCCGTATGGCCTACTCCTGTTCCTATTTCTTCTGTTATGTTCTTATGAGAGGGACTGAAAGTGTGTGTGGCTGTGGTGTGTGCTTGTTTGGCTGTTGTAAGAGGCACGAGGGAGATTCACCAGCAGCAAAAAGCCTACTAAGCACCAAGAACATAGTTGGCACCGGGTTTTTGACCAACAAATAAGATATAACATGGAAGGGATGGTGGAGGCCCTGGAGCTGGTAGCCAGGAACACTGATGGCAAGGGCTCCCAGTGGTCCTGGAGCGCGGCACTTTAACTAAGGTGCCACACCCCCATTGCCAATGACACGAGAGCCAGGAGCAACATCTTGTTTCTGGCTCGGAGCACGTTCCACCTCGGGACTGTCTTCTCCCGTATCCGTCCAAACAGCGGTTCAGCCATCATCCCCCCTCCCCACCACCCACAGTGGAGCTCCTCGGCCAGACGGTTTGGAGTCAGGAGGGGAAGGGGAAGGGGTAGAGGTGGGGAGGAGAAGCAGGGAGGAAGGTTTGGTTTTTACAGAAATACTGATGATTTCAGACAAATGTTCGGTTTAAATGTTTGTTATTTAACAAAACCTTGTCGCGCATTGGCTCAGATAGCTGCACCGTTACATGCTGGTGATTCCTTAACATCAAAGGGTATAATTACACTTAACTTCAATCAACTTAAACTTTAACTGTCACCAATGCTCACCATTGACGTATCACCTGCGCACCCAGCAGTATGTCAGCCTTGTAAATAACACCAACGTTCTTTCAGGCAAAGCGCTCATTGATGAGCTCCTGATGTAAGGCTCTTGCAGCTATCATGCCACCACAGGCCCTTTCATGCGGTCTACAGGGGGGCGGGGGCATGGCTTCAGCATCAGCCTGATTGTCTGGGCCGATGTTAGCATTCGCCTCCTTGTCCTCCTCTTCCTCTCTGTGGTGAGGTGGACTGTCAGACTCTTAAGGAAATTCTTGTCCCCTCCTGATAGCCAAGTTGTGCAGCATGGAGCACACCACCACAAATTGAGCTACCTGCTCAGGGTAGTAATGGAGCTCGCCTCCTGAATGGTCCAAGCATCTAAAGCGCTGCTTCAGCACTCCAATGGTTTTCTCCACGATATTGCGAGTTGCTCTGTGGCTCTTGTTGCATCGCCACTCGGCTTCGGTGTGGGTGTCACGCAGGGGGATCATCAGTCAGGTGGCGAGGCCATATCCTTTGTCACCAAGCATCCAGCATTGACCTTGCGGCTGATTGTTAAACAAGTCAGAGACAGTGCTCTCACGCAGGATGTGAGCATCATGGATGCTGCCCGGAAATTGAACATTCACTGCCAATATAATTTGTTGGTGGTCGACAACCAGCTGGACATTCAGGAAGTGGAATCCTTTAAGGTTCCTGAAAACCTCAGCATCCTGAAAAGGTGCCCGTATCGCAATGTGCGTACAGTGTATTGCTCCCTGCACCTTGGGGAAATTTGCAATTCTCGAGAATCCTAGAGCCCTCTAACTCTGTGCCTCCCTGGTCATAAGGAAGCTGATCAAGTTCCTCCTGCGCATGTACAGTGACCTGTCTAATGCAGCGATTTGTGGCATGCTGAGAAAGTCCGCAAAAGTCTCCAGCTGTGTCCTGAAAAGAACCCGAGATGTAGAATGCAGTACTGATGGTGCTGGCAGGCTGCAGATCTGCCCTTATCAGCTGACATACCTCGGTGATAACTTCTTTGTGGAAGTGCTTTCTCCGAAGGCAGATGTTGTCGGGCAAGTCGAGGTAAGACCGCTTGTCCCTGTTCTTGCAGGGGGTGTAACGTCTGATCCTCCTCATCAGACTGGCATGTCTTACATTGGGCACATAATGCTGTGGAGCATACCTTCGGCGATGTCGAGTCTGCTGCATGTAATTGGTCATCAAGAGAGGGTGAGAAAGGACATGCCCCATTGCAATAGCTCTCTGTTTTCCACCGATTGGTCGCAGAGACTGAATGTCCCGATGAAGACAGCTATTAAATTCCAATTGTTCACAGTATGATAAAGATGCTTGTACAGATGTTCACTTCACCTCCAAAAACTTCCAGAATACATCCGAACTCCCCCGAGGTTGAAGCAGAGCAGCCTTTTAAATGATGTGACATGTGATGTAGAACGTGGCGTCCATAACGCTGTGATTAGTTCTGGTTAGTTCCACTTTTTCGGGAGTTTTTTGGGGAGAGTGATATTGTGGGCATGTCTGCGAGGTGGTGAAAGTCCTGGGCAATCTCCTGGCCATTAGTTTCGGCAAATGCGATCTTTACGACAAATAAAAGTGGGCGGGCGGTATTATTGAATCTTGGTGTCAATTCTGCGCAGAAACTAATGCTGGGCGATATTGTTGGCTTTGATTTCGCCCAATCTGATGATTCCGCCCCAAAAAAGTGGATGAGCGGTATTATTTTTTCCCGGCGTTACGCACATGGGGAAAGTAACGCTCGGCAATAAGTTTCCGAAAAATGCCCGTCAGTTTCCATTTCGTGGCTAAATGGGAGATATATGGGCGTTATAGGTCATTTCAGCGGTAAAATGTACGTTAAGTGAGCATTAAGCATGCAAAAAAAGTGGAAAATCTAGCCCATGGATTATTTTGCCATATTTACAAAGCAAACTTAACAGAATTTCTGTTTCAAAGAGGATACCTTTGTTCTCGAACAGAACCTTCCAAACATGGTGTCGAACTTAGACTCATTCTAGGCTGATCCTGAGGAAAGTTTTCCTCTAAGGGATACCCATGAACTACATTTGACTCTCTGCAACTTCAGACTGTTTGTCTGCCTGATTTGGACTCAGACTTAAATTCTGACTTTCTCTTAGACTTGTTTCTAGTACATTTGATGTAAGATATGCGACTGGTGCTGTATTTGTAATATAACTATCTGATGAGTCAGAAATAATCGAATCATTACAACTTTCAACTCCTTCCACATCTGTAGGTAAAATATGGTCAGTGTGAACAAACCTAACCTTTCCATGAACAAACATCTTGACCAAATATGTGTGAAGACCACATATTTTCACCACTCTTCCTGGTAACCACTTTAACCATTTATGGTGATGGTTCTTCATTCTCACCTTCTGATTTAATTTCACACTTCTCTCTCTTACTCTACCTCTATCATGATTCTCTTTCTGTCTTAATTGTTTCAGTTCTACGGGACTGTGCCAAGTTTGATTTTAACAACAAGAGCTGGTTCGTGGCTGTCGTTTAAGAAACAACTATGCTGGGATTCTACCAGTCGTTGCATGAGGAGTATTATGATATGTAATTAGAAAATTATCCAATTATTGGTCCAACGACAACAGCTATTTCTTTGGATTTGGATTTGATGAGGGCGTATTTTACAATTAGTACTGTGCGCTCTGCTGCACCATTTGAAGCAGGGTGGTATGGTGGAACCTTGGTATGTTTCACACAATTTTTACTTGTGAACGGTGCAAATTCTTCTGAACAAAATTGTGGCCCATTATCAGACACAATTTCTTCTGGGAGGCCAGATGGAGAAAATAATCTTCGCAAATGCTCTAGTGTTTTACTTGTTATTATTTTCCACATCGGAAACACCTCTACCCACTTTGAACGGCTATCAATCACAATTAACAATTGCTTTCCTTCTAGCTCAGCAAAAGCAATATGTAACCTTTACCATACCCTGGGAGGCCATTTCTATGGCTGTAATGGTATTGATGGTGGTTTCTTGCTTATGTATTGAAATGTTCTACAATGACTTATGATATACTGTATGGGTTAGAACCTCCACTTTTGTGTTTGGGCGATATTTCCAGTGTGGGCTCAAAGCAGCCACAGCACAACCAGACACGCCTTCAGTCCCTCTGAACTCCCTCTCTCTCTGTCTCCTCTACTGTGGGTTTTCAGATCGCTGGCTTCTCGCCAATTCTCAAAGCACCTAGTTTCCACTTTTGAAAATGGGCATTACCGCAAGCGATATAAAATGGGCGGTAGGGTTAAATTTTTTTGATCTTCTGCCGTAAAGTGTGGCCGTCCTTAGCAACAGCATGGCAACGCTTGATTCCCGTAATTCTGGAGGTCAAGGTCATCATGACATGCGCAGAAGAGGAGACAGCGAGAGAGGGAGATCAGAGGGACCGAAGGCGTGTCTGGGTGTGGTGTGGCTGCTTTGGGAGGAAGGAGGGAGACTTTAGAGCTTCACAGCAAGTAGGCAAACAAAAAGTAGCTGTTACCAGCCACATATTTGCCTGAATTTGGCCTACAATGGAGAGAGAGGAGAAGGCATCACAGCACGCTGTGAAGACTGACGCTGGAGAGAGCAGTGAGGTGGGAGAGGAGCACATTGGAGGGCGCAAAAGAGCCAGGAGGTTCTCGGATGAGGCAAAAGCCTCCTTCTTGTAAGAGATCGAGTAACGCTGGGGTGATTTGGCACAGGGAGGGCATGGGAAGCCCACCCCAAAGGCAAACCAGAAGATATGGACCGAGATAGCAGAGGTGGGCCCATCAGCGACCAACGCGGTGCGTGAGGGCAACCAATGCTGCAAACGATAGAACAACCTTGTGGGATCTGCGAGAGTAAGTATTATGTTGATTTACATGTACTTATGTATTTATATAATTTGATTTGTGAGAGTCATGAGTGACTATCATCAGATGTGAGGTCTTTCACTTTACCGGGAAAGTTTTACTCAAAGCCTGCAGTCACGGTGTACATCTTTAAGTAAAGAATGATAATTATCATAATAATCATGATTACATCTGTCAGTTATGTGTTGTATCAGTGTCTGTAACAGTACCCAGCAAAGATATCACACAATGATCTCATGCCATGTCATCCTGTCACCTTTTACAGAAGAAGCCATCAACGATGAGGTCCGTGCAGAGATGAACAGGTGGGGGGCCACCAGTCCCCAGTATTGAGGAGCGTGTGCTCGCATTCGTGGGGAAGCACACCCGGACAGCCACGGACGCATCTGCAGACCCTGAAGTGATGCCACATGAGTAAAGCTTACACCATTGCATGATGTGAATCAATAGTTGCCACACCCACTCATATCCGAACAATCATATATGATAGATGATTTCTAAAATTGTCATAGAAATAATGATGGCCTAATGAAAATCATTGTAATGCAAATTTGTTGATGGTCATGAAATGTGATGTCTGTGATGATTTTGAGAGCTGTGGTGCTTTTGTCGTGCATATGCTGTGTGTAGCGCTGGACTCACCTTGTGACCCTAGCACCCCCTTCTCCTCTAATAACCTCATTTGTGTCTTGCAGCTCAGCCAGCAGCGCAGCCCCAGACAAAACCACAGAGGCCAGAAGGTGGGGGCGTGGGGCAGGTGTCGACGGACGATCCTACATCTGGTGCTGAGGAGCTCCGATTATCGCCCGTCAATCCACTAGGTCTGTTCTCCACAGGTGAGAGCCCGTACTTCGAGGAACCTGCATCGCCATGCTCCAGAAGCCGTTCCACCCCAAGGCCATCTCGTGGTCCTCCGGTCATTCCCACCTCCACTCTGGCGGTACCGGCCCCAAGCACCTCCCCACAGGGTACCCCATTTGTCCCCAGGACGGCACCGACCCTGCGGAGGTCCCGTGGACGCGGCAGGTCTGTTCCACGAGCGTCACATGACAGTGGAGAGATAATACAGTTGTCCAGGAGGACTGTAGACATTGGTGACCAGCTCATTGAAGCATTGGGGGGCATATCATGACAGCTGATCACCATCTCTGGCACCATGACCGAGTACATTCCGCGGATGGCGGAGGCCCTGGATGCAATAGCCAAGAACACTGCTGCCACAGGCCTCCCAATGGTTCCCGAGCGCGGCACTCCACCCCTAGGTTCCGCACCATCACTGTGAACGACAGATGAACGCAAGGACCAAAATCCTGCTTCTGCATCAGAGAATGTTGCCCCCTTGGCACCCTCTGCTCCCGTATCTGTGCAAAAACTGCATCTGTCTACATCCCCCCCAATGAGGCACAGCCTGAGGAGCTCCTCGGCCAGGTGCCAGGGGAAGGGGTAGAGGTGGGGAGAAGAAGGGGAGGGGGAAAGGAAAGTGAGGTGCATGTCTGCAGGTGATCGCAGTGTTATATCTCCATTTGGATATATGCAATTTGTTGCAATGTATGGGGGCTGGCGACCACACTCCAGCTTTCCCTTTATATTCTGTGTTGCTGGACATGTTGAACATGTGATTTATATCAATGGCGGAAAAAGTGGGGTGTGGGCAGGAGTTGGATGTTATTGCCTTGTGATGCTCATGATTTCAGACCAATGTTAGTATAAAATCTTTGTTATTGAACATAACCTTGTTGCGCATTGTCTCAGCTAGCTGGACCATTACACACTGGTGATTCCTTAACATAAAAGGCTTAAATACAACTTTACATCAATCAACATAAACTTTAACTGGCACCAAGATGATGGGCACCATTGATGTCTGAGCTGCACACACACAGCAGTGTGTCGGCGATGTCACTCATTTCAACGGTCTTTCAGGCAAATTGTAAGAGTGGGATTTTAAAAATGCCAGCCACATGGCTGGAGTTCGTTCAGAACAGTTCCACTTTTATGTGGATGGTTTTCTGAGTGAGCGATATTGTGGGCGATATGTGTGGGAGGTGGTGAAATTGATGCTGGGTGATCTGCTGGGCAGTACTTTCGGTAAATATGGTCTTCACGACAAAAAAAAGTGGGCGGGCCGTATTATTGAATCTCAGCATTAAACACATAGGGAAAGTAACGCTCGGTGATAAGTTTCCTAAAAATAGACGTCAGTTTCCATTTTGTGGCTAAATGGGTGATATCTGGATGTTATACGTCATTTCAGCGGTAAAACACATAGGTAAAACAGGCGTTAACTGGGCGTTGAGCATGCAAAAAAAGTGCAGGTTCTAGCCCTATATCTTTATCTACACCCGGCCACCATATATAACTCCATGCAAAACTCTTAGTCAAGCACATTCCCAGGTGCTGGTCATGAAGATCTAATAAATTGGACCTGAATTTATTTGGAATAACTTCTCTTGCACCCCACATTATACAATATTGTTCCACAGACAATTCATTCCTATGAATGAAGAATGGATGAATATCTTTCTCTGATAGTTGGCATACAGGTACAGCAGGCGGTGAAGAAGGCAAATGGTATGTTGGCCTTCATAGCTAGGGGATTTGAGTATAGGAGCAGGGAGGTCTTACTGCAGTTGTACAGGGCCTTGGTGAGGCCTCACCTGGAATATTGTGTTCAGTTTTGGTCTCCTAATCTGAGGAAGGACGTTCTTGCTATTGAGGGAGTGCTGCGAAGGTTCACCAGACTGATTCCCGGGATGGTTGGACTGACATATCAGGAGAGACTGGATCAACTGGGCCTTTATACATTGGAGTTTAGAAGGATGAGAGGGCATCTCATAGAAACAAACAAGATTCTGACGGGACATAAGAACATAAGAACATAATAATTAGGAACAGGAGTAGGCCATCTAGCCCCTCGAGCCTGCTCCACCATTCAACAAGATCATGGCTGATCTGGCCATGGATTCAGCTCCACTTACCCGCCCGCTCCCCATAACCCTTAATTCCCTTATTGGTTAAAAATCTATCTATCTGTGATTTGAATACATTCAATGAGCTAGGACAGAACAGGTTAGATGCAGGTAGAATGTTCCCGATGTTGGGGAAGTCCAGAACCAGGGGACACAGTCTTAGGATAAGGGGTGGTTCATTTAGGACTGAGATAAGGAGAAACTTCTTCACTCAGAGAGTTGTTAACCTGTGGAATTCCCTGCCGCAGAGAGTTGTTGATGCCAGTTCATTGGATATATTCAAGAGGGAGTTAGATATGGCCCTTACGGCTAAGGGGATCAAGGGCTATGGAGAGAAAGCAGGAAAGGGTTACTGAGGGAATGATCAGCCATGATCTTATTGAATGGTGGTGCAGGCTCGAAAGGCCGAATGGCCTACTCCTGCACCTATATTCTATGTTTCTATGTTTCTATACCTGGGCTGGCCAGCCATTTTCTATGTAATTGAAGTGGGAATTAAAGAGTTAAACACGTTTTAGATTGGGAAGGCAAAAACACAATTTGCTGATGTGGTGAAACTAGCAGGTGCAACCGTAGGACAATGGTGCAATTCCTGTTATTCAGAGCTAACGTCGTAGGCCTAGGAAGTGGCTTCCTGTTGTTATTCAGAACAAAAAAATAGATTCCTGTTATTGGCAGGAGGCAGGATGCAGGATATGTATGTTCATACCCAAGGAGGATGTTGAAAAAAATTGTCACGCGATAGAAAGACTGACCAATGATAATGTAAATGATGACTTTGCAAAGAATTCTGGATAAAAGAAGCAGCTCCTGAAGTGTGAGACGAGAATGGTTGGGAAGGTATCCAGTTAAGGAACTGACGTAGACCGTGTCTCCCTTGATCAAGCAATTAAACAATTCTTTTCTCCACAACAGTCCTGTGTTGAGTGTCTTTGTCATACTCCACATCAAATGGCGTAGTCGGCAGGACGCACCCGGGTGAAAGACAGACGGACGTTTGCGGACCATTACGAGTGAGTAAATATTTTAAATACCAATCATAAATCCGATGTAATCTGCCGCGAAAACGTGTCAGTCGTCTGGGGTGTCCGAGCTTGTGAGAAAGGTCTGTAATGGTGTAAAAGACTTGAGGGTAGTTAAGAGGTCACAATAGTAATTATCAAAGTAGGATCGGCTTCGTAGTTTTGTAATTGCAGATCCTAGGTTTGAGGAAACCAGCTTAAAGGGGACAACGAACCGATAGAAGGGTAGACATACCAAACATAGATGGTGTGCAAAGATATGCTAGATTAGGGGCCGGAAGGTTCACTGAGTAGGTATTTTGCCGACCACCATAGAAAATTGATAGCGACTGTGTTAAGTGAAGGATGGGATCCCAAAGAAAACCCCGCAAACAAAAATTATGGTGGGAGAAAGGCAAATAAACAGGCGGCCAAAACAGGTTTGATGGTGGTCAGTCAATGTTGGCAAGATAAGGCATTGGCCAGGTCTCAATTCGAGGAATTGCGCAAATTAAGAGTAGGAGATAGAGTGGGTAGATCTAAGAAGAATATAACACTGCCACAGAAGCTTCAGCTTTTGTGCCGAGGAAGAGAAAGATAAACTTTGTTGAATGAAAGTGGTTGCGTGGAAGTTTTCTTGACTGCAGAATATTTGAGATGGGAGTTAATGAATTCTTCATTTGTCTGAAAGTTGGTCTTTTAAAAGAGAAATGGTGTATCTGTATGTTTGTTTTAGCTCCACCCAATTTTCCGGGCAGAGAGCTGAAAGTTTTTAACCCTTTGTCATGTTGTTCTAGATGTGGGAAGTTTAAGAAAATGTGAAGAAGTTGAATTGTGTACCTTGAATGGAATGACACTTTAAGTTAGAAACACAGATGTGGATTTATTTTGATGATAAGTTACGGAGCTAGGAAATGCACAATGGATGGGTTTGATTAACAAAAGATAAAACTTCAATTAAAAATGTGTGGCTCATTTTAAATCAATTAGAATCGTAAACAAATTGTTGTCTTTTCAATTTGGTTATTGCAGGCCGAGGCGCCCAATTACTTGTGTAAAAAAAAACATGTAATCATTGATTACATTGGGCTGAAAGATAATAATAAATTTAGTCTCGGAGTGAGATGAAGAAAGGAGAAGGGAAGAGTGCAATGTCTTTTTAAAAAAAGCCTGCATGAGTTCCTTGTGGCTACAGGCTGGGGAAGCTCTGCCCTCGTTTTCTTGGTGTAGAATTGTATTTTAAATGACGTGAAAGCTTCTAGTTTAGTAAAAGAGATTTAAATAAAAATATTTGCAGTACAGTATTTGAATTGGGATTTTGTGACATTCTTCTTGATAAACATTTTGGTTGTATTGAAAAGTCTTGGGTTTGGAAACCTTTGTAAAAGAAATAATACTAAACAATGTCCGCCGAGCAAAGTGGGAAGCCATTTTACTGCCCCACGATGAATCAGTAAAGATAGCCAGAGATAGTCAGAGATACCGGGCAAAAACCCGGCAGAAGGAATCCTCACTAGGGGAGAGTCCCACGAGTGTTAACACATTAGAACAGCAGGCGGTTAAGAAAGCAAATGGCATGTTGGCCTTCATAGCGAGGGGATTTGAGTACAGGGGCAGGGAGGTGTTGCTACAGTTGTACAGTATTGTGTACAGTTTTGGTCTCCTAACTTGAGGAAGGACATTCTTGCTATTGAGGGAGTGCAGCGAAGATTCACCAGACTGATTCCCGGGATGGTGGGACTGACCTATCAAGAAAGACTGGATCAACTGGGCTTGTATTCACTGGAGTTCAGAAGAATGAGAGGGGACCTCATAGAAACGTTTAAAATTCTGACGGGTTTAGACAGGTTAGATGCAGGAAGAATGTTCCCAATGTTTGGGAAGTCCAGAACCAGGGGTCACAGTCTAAGGATAAGGGGTAAGCCATTTAGGACCAAGATGAGGAGAAACTTCTTCACCCAGGGAGTGGTGAACCTGTGGAATTCTCTACCACAGAAAGTAGTTGAGGCCAATTCACTAAATATATTCAAAAAGGAGTTAGATGAAGTCCTTACTACTCGGGGGATCAAGGGGTATGGCGAGAAAGCAGGAAGTGGGTACTGAAGTTGCATGTTCAGCCATGAACTCATTGAATGGCGGTGCAGGTTAGAAGAGCTGAATGGCCTACTCCTGCACCTATTTTCTATGTTTCTATGTTTCCATGTTTCTAGAATGGGAAGATTCCCCAGGGAATGTAGCTCTCGTCAACCCAGACCTCACATTGTATGTGGATGGATCCCCACGGTACGTCGATGGCCACCCACGTACGGGATGGGCGGTATTAAACCAGCATCTCGAGGTAGTGATGCAGGGAGCGCTGGATGGAGGCCTTTCGGCCCAAGCAGCAGAATTAACCGCACTAAGGGAAGCCTTATTACTGGCAGAGGGAAAGACAGTAAATATATATACAGGTAGCAGGTATGCCTTTGGGGTAGTACATGACTACATGGTAGCATGGGGAAGGAGAGGGTTTGTTACCTCTGGCGGCGAGGCCATCAAACATATAAAATTACTATTAGAAGCAGCCAGCAAACCAGCTAAAGCAGCAGTGATAAAGGTAAAGGCCCATCAACGAGTAGTGGACAAAATACAGCGTGGAAATGTGACTGCAGACAATGCCGCTCGAGAAGCGGCCACATCCGCAGACATAAAGATAGTCAGGCTGTAGCATTACCACAGAGGAAGATATAAACATAATTAAACTGCATGCAGATATGAGTGAGGAAGAAAGAGCAGAACAGGAGAGGAAGGGAGGATCACCTGATATAGACTCAGTTTGGAGAAAGGACGGAAAGGTGTTGGCCCCTTCCTGCATTTAGCAAATGACCATGGAGTTAGATCACATAAGAACATAAGAATATAAGAACATAAGAATTAGGAACAGGAGTAGGCCATCTAGCCCCTCGAGCCTGCTCCGCCATTCAACAAGATCATGGCTGATCTGGCCGTGGACTCAGCTCCACTTACCCGCCCGCTCCCCGTTACCCTTAATTCCCTTTAAGTTAAAAATCTATCTATCTGTGACTTGAATACATTCAATGAGCTAGCCTCAACTGCTTCCTTGGGCAGAGAATTCTCTGGGAGAAGAAATTCCTTCTCAACTCGGTTTTAAATTGGCTCCCCCGTATTTTGAGGCTGTGCCCCCTAGTTCTAGTCTCCCCGACCAGTGGAAACAACCTCTCTGCCTCTATCTTGTCTATCCCTTTCATTATTTTAAATGTTTCTATAAGATCACCCCTCATCCTTCTGAACTCCAATGAGTAAAGACCCAGTCTACTCAATCTATCATCATAAGGTAACCCCCTCATCTCCGGAATCAGCCTAGTGAATCGTCTCTGTACCCCCTCCAAAGTCAGTATATCCTTCCTTAAGTAAGGTGACCAAAACTGCACGTAGTACTCCAGGTGCGGCCTTACCAATACCCTGTACAGTTGCAGCAGGACCTCCCTGCTTTTGTTCTCCATCCCTCTCGCAATGAAGGCCAACATTCCATTCACCTTCCTGATTACCTGCTGCACCTGCAAACTAACTTTTTGGGATTCATGCACAAGGAACCTCAGGTCCCTCTGCACCTCAGCATGTTGTAATTTCTCCCCATTCAAATAATATTCCCTTTTACTGTTTTTTTTCCCAAGGTGGATGACCTCACACTTTCCGACATTGTATTCCATCTGCCAAACCTTAGCCCATTCGCTTAACCTATCCAAATCTCTTTGCAGCCTCTCTGTGTCCTCTACACAACCCGCTTTCCCACTAATCTTTGTGTCATCTGCAAATTTTGTTACACTACACTCTGTCCCCTCTTCCAGGTCATCTATGTATATTGTAAACAGTTGTGGTCCCAGCACCGATCCCTGTGGCACACCACTAACCACCGATTTCCAACCCGAAAAGGACCCATTGATCCCGACTCTCTGCTTTCTGTTCACCAGCCAATTCTCTATCCATGCTAATACATTTCCTCTGACTCCGCGTACCTCTATCTTCTGCAGTCACCTTTTGTGTGGCACCTGCAGAAGATAGAGGTACGCGGAGTCAGAGGAAATGTATTAGCATGGATAGAGAATTGGCTGGCGAACAGAAAGCAGAAAGTCGGGATAAATGAGTCCTTTTCGGGTTGGAAATCAATGGTTAGTGGTGTGCCACAGGGATCGGTGCTGGGACCACAACTGTTTACAATATACATAGATGACCTGGAAGAGGGGACAGAGTGTAGTGTAACAAAATTTGCAGATGACACAAAGATTAGTGGGAAAGCGGGTTGTGTAGAGGCCACAGAGAGGCTGCAAAGAGATTTGGATAGGTTAAGCGAATGGGCTAAGGTTTGGCAGATGGAATACAATGTCGAAAGTGTGAGGTCATCCATCCATCACGGCATTAACCATGCCGGGCGTAACGCCATGATATCCAATATCTCACAGGATTGGTGGTGGCCGTGAATTGAGCCTGACATTGCTAAACATTGTCAGCACTGTGTTACGTGTGCCCAACATAATCCGGGAAAAGCGATAAAAATAAGGATGGTGCACCAACCCTGCCCATGGGGACCATGGAAAAACATACAGATTGATTTTACTGGCCCCCTAATAAACTCCAGGGGAAGGAAGTACGGCTTGGTGATTATTGACCAGTTTACAAGGTGGGTGGAAACATTCGCCACCCGCAATTGCACCGTAACCACGGTAGCCCATATACTACTGGAGGAGGTAATTCTGAGATGGGGGATTCCCATTCAGATAGATTCGGACCAAGGGACTCATTTCACAAGAAAGGTAATGAAAGAAACTTGTAAAATACTGAACATTAAGCAGAAATTCCACATCCCCTACCATCCCCAGAGTTCGGGAATGGTAGAAAGAATGAATAGAACCCTCAAAACCTCCCTGAGTAAAGCAATCCAGGGAACCGGACAGGCATGGCCGGAACTCCTGCCCACCATAATGATGAGACTGTGTGCTACACCGAACTGCACAACAGGACTCACCCCTTACAAACTAATGACTGGAGGAGCAATGATACTCCCTGAGGGAATAGTTACAGGAGGAGTAGCGTTAGGACCTTTACGCGATAGAATTAGAAAGTATGTGATGGAACTGAGTAGGCAGTTGAAAGGTATGTGACAGGGAGTGCGAGATAAGCAGGAAGAGGAAGACGAGGATAAAGGAACAAAACCTCCGGTGGTAGTACCCGAGGTGGGGGCAAGGGTAATGGTTAGGGTATTACCAGAAAAATCTGGATTTGCCCCTTGACAGAGCGGACCCTATGAGGTAATCATTAGCGGAGACACATGTGCATGCGTCAAAATGAAAGGTGGGGGCCGATGGAAACATTGGTCCCAGCTGAAAGAATAAGGAGTGGAGGGATGCATTGATAGATGGACTTTTCAGGAGACTAGGATTAATATTTGCAATACTAGGGGTACTTGCCAATATAAAATGGACCTGGGAAAGGTCACATGCCTGGAGAAACAGTGCAAACAATCTGGTAGAAGTAGAAATGGTAAGAATCTAACTAAAAGCCTGGAATATCCAGGATGTGGTTTATCAACAGAATGTATATAAACGTGATCACCACCGCCCTTACAATTCTACAAGGACAAGGAAGAAACTAGTAGCCCATCATCCGCCCCAGAGGGAAGGATAAGTTGTGACAATCATACAGGAGGGGGAACGATATTCCTGTGTATGAGGAGAACTCCAATGTGCCCTCACATAAAAAAGTGGGCCAAAGTGGGAGTTAGTAATGAAATACACAAAGGTAAAAAACACACAAGAATATGCCAGAAGATTATCACGATATTTCTAAATCTGACCGATCTAACGATCCCCAGTTCCTGCGGGTCAAAAACAATAAGCATGTATAAAAATCTGACACTGCGGGCCTTAGATGGACCCGAGTCTAAGACCCTGAGGTTTATCACATTAAAAGAGAAGGTTAGACGGAAAAAGGGGGATATTAGAAATGATGGGCGCGGGATATGCGGCGGGCATAGCCTTGGTAAACACTATAGATCTCCAGATGGTAGAAGAGCAGGTTGACGCACTCACCAAAACCCTAAGAGGGTTGCTGGAAAGGGTAAATGATAATGAGAAAATGCAGGCCCAATTGGGAGATGGGGCCGAATGAGAATTGTTACTAGTGGCCCACACACTAAGAGATCATGCCAAGACAATTAACTTAATAAACGCAAAGCAAAAGTACAATAGCGAAAGCAGACGAAACGCCATGGTATGCGCCGGGTGTGGAGCATGGATGATAAGTACAGTAGAACATAACTTAGAACAGCTACAAAATGAGGAGGTACCAGATTAGATAACCAATGATGTATTGAGGGAATGGACCTTGAGAAAAAGGGAAACAGACGCCTGTGAAATCAGACGAAACAACCATGCATGGGTTCCTAAAACTAAATGTGTAACTGGTCATCAGAATATGATTGCATTTGTACTGTCAATACCACAATATGATGTGACCAAGGGAAACCTCCTGTGTAAAGTTGACAATGTAGGAGAAATAAGAAACCAAACACGGGTCAGACACTACAAACTGCACCAATACATTATTAAGAAGGGAGATGATACCAAGGGTGTGTGCATTAAAGGTTGTTATCAGACTAACCAGGTTGTTTTGTGCCGAGAACATCCCAAATTTGATCAAGATGACTGTGGATACAGCCTAACAGAAGGATGTGTCCTGAGCATAACCCTGCTGATGCTGGATTTCAACACAACAGCAGCATCACGAAGTAACGGGCAATGGTGTGTCAGCACCACAGTCACTAATATGACTATGGGAGGAGTAACGCACTGCCCCATCACTACCAGCGACTTTTGCTTCATGACCAGAGAAGAGGTTAATATTCAGGGACATATTATATACCCAGAATTGAAAGAAGAAACTATCAGTGGAATGGTGGTAGACACTATAAAGGTGGGGTATGAGGGCTTCGAAGAGCCTCAGGGAAAACCCATTCCTAAACTAAGTGAGGAACAGACAGCGTTGGAGAAGAGTGTCCTGAGCAACGACAAAAATACATCATCGTGATTAAAAGATTGTTAAGCTGCAAAAGGACACAAAGAAAGTGTTGGCCAATGGAATTTTTGGACTTAATGTTCATGTACACCCTTGGATAAGAATTATATCACATGTATTAGTGATAGTGCAGTTGCTGATTGTACTTATGTTACTGTTTGAATGGTGCTTTCGATGCAGGAGGAGAAGGGTGAAAGCGCTGGTAAAAGCCGCTCAGAAATACGAAACGAAGCCTTTGCTGAAAGTAAGTAATGGGGAGACAAATGAAACCAACTTGAATACCTGATATGAGTCGTGAGTGTCCCAATCCTATCGTCTGATCAACGAAATCGGGGCGGGAGACACACGACTCTAGTAAGGTAAAAAGATATGTCACGGTGGGTTAATAGAATAACCATGTTAAAAAAGGGGGGATTGAAGCGGGAATTAAAGAGTTAAACACGTTTTAGATTAGGAAGGCAAAAACACAATTTGCTGATGTGGTGAAATTAGCAGGTGCAACCGTAGGACAATGGTGCAATTCCTGTTATTCAGAGCTAATGTCATAGGCCTCGGAAGTGGCTTCCTGTTGTTATTCAGAACTAAGAAATAGATTCCTGTTATTGGCAGGAGGCAGGATGCAGGATACATATGTTCATACCCAAGGAGGATGTTGAAAAAAATTGTCATGCGATAGAAAGACTGACCAATGATAATGTAAATGATGACTTTGCAAAGAATTCAGCATAAAAGAAGCAGCTCCTGAAGTGTTGGACGAGAACGGTTGGGAAAGTATCCAGTTAAGGAACTAGTGTAGACCGTGTCACCCTTGATCAAGCAATTAAACAATTCTTTTCTCCACAACAGGCCTGTGTTGAGTGTCTTTGTCATATTCCACATCAGTAATCATACATCTTTGACATAAGGTGCTGGGACCCCAGCTATTTACAATATATATTAATGATTTAGACGAAGGAATTGAATGTACTATCTCCAAGTTTGCAGATGACACGAAGCTGGGTGGCAGTGTGAGCTATGAGGAGGATGCTAAGAGGCTGCAGGGTGACTTGGACAGATTAGGTGAGTGGGCAAATGCATGGCAGATGCAGTATAATATGGATAAATATGAGGTTATCCACTTTGGTGGCAAAAACAGGAAGGCAGATTATTTTCTGAATGGTGACAGATTAATAAAATAGGAGGTGCAACGAGACCTGGGTGTCATGGTACATCAGTCATTGAAAGTAGGCATGCAGGTACAGCAGGCAGTAAAGAAAGCAAATGGTATGTTGGCCTTTATAGCATTAGAGGGTTTGAGTATAGGAGCAGGGAGGTCTTACTGCAGTTGTACAGGGCCTTGGTGAGACCACACCTTGTGCAGTTTTGGTCTCCTAATTTGAGGAAGGACATTCGTGCTATTGATGGAGTGCAGCGAAGGTTCACCAGACTGATTCCCAGGATGGCAGGACTGACATATGATCGACTAGGCTTATATTCACTGGAATTTAGAAGAATGAGAGGGGATCTCATCGAAGCATATAAAATTCTGACGGGATTGGACAGGTTAGATGCAGGAAGAATGTTCCTGATGTTGGGGAAATCCAGAATCAGGGGTCACAGTCTAAGGATAAGGGGTAAGCCATCTAGGACCGAGATGAGGAGAAACTTTTTTCACCCAGAGAATTGTGAACCTATGGAATTCCCTACCACAGAAATTTGTTGAGTCCAGTTCGTTTCGTTGGAGAAATTCAAAAGGGAGTTAGATGTGGCCCTAACAGCTAAAGGGATCAAGGGGTATGGAAAGAAGGCAGGAGTGGGTTACTGAAGTTGCATGGTCAGCCATGGTCATATTGAATGATGGTGTCGGCTCAAAGGGCCGAATGGCCTGCTCCTGCACCTATTTTCTATGTTTCTATGTTTCTGTAACTGAATCACCTTTGGTTGCTCTACCAATCTCTTCAGCTGTGACTGGCAGTTCATCAATGCATGAAAAATAGAACACATTTTCCCTATCGGGTGTAACTTGTGATGGAGAAGGCAATCTAGACATAGCATCATCATTACTGTGATCAGCTGATCGTCTGTACTCAATGTCATAAGTATATGCTGTCAAAATCAAAACCCATCTCTGCATTCGACTGCAGCTAATGTTGGAACTAGGGACTTTGGATGGAGGATTGCAGACAGGGGCTTATGGTCTGTCATGAAGGTAAACTTATGACTATACAAGTATTTATGGAACTTCTTGACCCCAAAAATTTATGCCAAAGCTTCCCTTTCAATTTGCGTATAATTACGCTCACCGGCACTGAGAGTACGTGAAGCAAAAGCAATTGGTCTCTCCTACCCACTACGTAATAAATGAGAGATCATGGTCCCAACTCCATATGGAGAGGAGTCACATGCTAGCTTGGTCTTCTTAGATACTCCATAGTGAACGACCATGGTGCTCTCTACTAATTGGCTTTTACACATGGGAGTTCCAGGTGCATGGAGAGAGTCGGGAGGTGCATCGCTGAGGCCTATAAAAAGGCCCAACGTGTCATTCTGAAAAGGGAGGGTGAACAGCCAGTTGTCGTGGTGCACATTGGTACCTATGATATAGGTAAAAAACGGGATGAGGTCCTACGAGACGAATTTAAGGAGCTAGGAGCTAAATTAAAAAGTAGGACCTCAAAAGTAGTAATCTCGGGATTGCTACCAGTGCCATGTGCTAGTCAGAGTAGGAATTGCAGGATAGCTCAGACGAATATGTGGCTTGAGCAATAGTGCAGCAGGAGGGATTCAAATTCTTGGGGTATTGGAACCGGTTCTGGGGGAGGTGGGACCAGTACAAACCGGACAGTCTTCACATAGGCAGGACTGGAACCAATGTCCGAGGAGGAGTGTTTGCTAGTGCTGTTGGGGAGGAGTTAAACTAATATGGCAGGCGGATGGGAACCAATGCAGGGAGACAGAGGGAAACAAAATTGAGACAGAAGCGAAAGACAGAAAGGAGATGAGTAAAAGTGGAGGGCAGAGAAACCCAAGCAAAAAACAAAAAGGGCCATTTTGCAGCAAAATTCTAAAGGATCTATGTGCGTAAAAAATGCAAGCCTGAAGGCTCTGTGCCTCAATGCGAGGAGTGTTCGGAATAAGGTGGACGAATTAACTGCGCAGATAGCAGTTAACGGATACGATGTGGTTGGAATCACGGAGACATGGCTCCAGGGTGACCAAGGCTGGCAACACAACATCCAAGGGTATTCAACATTTAGGAAGGATAGACAGAAAGGAACAGGAGGCGGAGTGGCGTTGCTGGTTAAAGAGGAAATTAATGCAATTGTAAGGAAAGACATTAGCTTGGATGGTGTGGAATCGGTATGGATGGAGCTACGGAACACCAAGGGGCAGAAAACATGAGTGGGAGTTGTGTACAGACCTCCAAACAGTAGTAGTGATGTTGGGGAGGCCATCAAACAGGAAATTAGGGGTGCATGCAATAAAGGTGCAGCAGTTATAATGGGTGACTTTAATATGCATATAGATTGGGCTAACCAAACTGGAAGCAATACGGTGGAGGAGGATTTCCTGGAGTGCATAAGGGATGGTTTTCTAGACCAATATGTCGAGGAACCAACAAGGGGGGAGGCCATCTTAGACTGGGTGTTGTGCAATGAGAGAGGATTAATTAGCAATCTCGTTGCGCGAGGCCCCTTGGGGAAGAGTGACCATAATATGGTGGAATTCTACGTTAGGATGGAGAATGAAACAGTTAATTCAGAAACCATGGTCCAGAACTTAAAGAAGGGTAACTTTGAAGGTAGGAGGCGTGAATTGGCTAGGATAGATTGGTGAATGATACATAAGGGGTTGACAGTGGATGGGCAATGGCAGACGTTTAGAGACCGCATGGATGAACTACAACAATTGTACATCCCTGTCTGGCGTAAAAATAAAAAAGGGAAGGTGGCTCAACCGTGGCTATCAAGGGAAATCAGGGATAGTATCAAAGCCAAGGAAGTGGCATTCAAATTGGCCAGAAATAGCAGCGAACCCGGGGCCTGGGAGAAATTTAGAACTCAGCAGAGGAGGACAAAGGGTTTGATTAGGGCAGGGAAAATAGAGGAAGCTTGCAGGGAACATTAAGACAGATTGCAAAAGCTTCGATAGACATGTAAAGAGAAAAAGGTTAGTAAAGACAAACGTAGGTCCCCTGCAGTCAGAATCAGGGGAAGTCATAACTAGGAACAAAGAAATGGCAGACCAATTGAACAAGTACTTTGGTTCGGTATTCACTAAGGGGGACACAAATAACCTTCCGGATATAAAAGGGGTCAGAGGGTCTAGTAAGAAGGAGGAACTGAGGGAAATCCTTATTAGTCGGGAAATTGTGTTGGGGAAATTGATGGGATTGAAGGCCGATAAATCCCCAGGGCCTGATGGTCTGCATCCCAGAGTACTTAAGGAGGTGGCCTTGGAAATAACAGTTGCATTGACAGTCATTTTCTAACATTCCATTGACTCTGGATCAGTTCCTATGGAGTGGAGGGTAGCCAATGTAACCCCAATTTTTAAAAAAGGTGGGAGAGAGAAAACAGGGAATTATAGACCAGTCAGCCTGACATTGGTATGGGTAAAAAGATGGAATCAATTATTAAGGATGTCATAGCAGCGCATTTGGAAAGAGGTGACATGATAGGTCCAAGTCAGCATGGATTTGTGAAAGGGAAATCATGCTTGACAAATCTTCTAAAATGTTTTGAGGATGTTTCCAATAGAGTGGACAAGGGAGATCCAGTTGATGTGGTGTATTTGGACTTTCAGAAGGCTTTCGACAAGGTCCCACACAAGAGATTAATGTGCAAAGTTAAAGCACATGTGATTGGGGGTAGTGTGCTGACGTGGATTGAGAACTGGTTGGCAGACAGGAAGCAAAGAGTCGGAGTAAATGGGTACTTTTCAGAATGGCAGGCAGTGACTAGTGAGGTACCGCAAGGTTCTGTGCTGGGGCCCCAGCTGTTTACATTGTACATTCATGATTTGGACGCAGGGATTAAATGTAGTATCTCCAAATTTGCGGATGACACTAAGTTGGGTGGCAGTGTGAGCTGCGGGGAGGATGCTATGAGGCTGCAGAGTGACTTGAATAGGTTAGGTGAGTGGGCAAATGCATGGCTGATGAAGTATAATGTGGATAAATATGAGGTTATCCACTTTGGTGGTAAAAACTATTATCTGAATGGTGACAGATTAGGAAAAGGGGAGGTGCAATGAGACCTGGGTGTCATGGTACATTAGTCATTGAAGGTTGGCATGCAGGTACAGCAGGCGGTTAAGAAAGCAAATGGCATGTTGGCCTTCATAGCGAGGGAATTTGAGTGCAGGGGCAGGGAGGTGTTACTACAGTTGTATAGGGCCTTGGTGAGGCCACACCTGGAGTATTGTGTACAGTTTTGGTCTCCTAACTTGAGGAAGGACATTCTTGCTATTGAGAGAGTGCAGCGAAGGTTCACCAGACTGATTCCCGGGATGGCGGGACTGACATATCAAGAAAGACTGGATCAACTGGGCTTGTATTTACTGGAGTTCAGAAGAATGAGAGGCGATCTCATAGAAACGTTTAACATTCTGACGGGTTTAGACAGGTTAGATGCAGGAAGAATGTTCCCAATGTTCGGGAAGTCCAGAACCAGGGGTCACAGTCTAAGGATAAGGGGTAAGCCATTTAGGACCGAGATGAGGAGAAACTTCTTCACCCAGAGTGGTGAACCTGTGGAATTCTCTACCACAGAAAGTAGTTGAGACCAATTCACTAAATATATTCAAAAAGGAGTTAGATGTAGTCCTTACTACTAGGGGGATCAAGGTGTATGGCGAGAAAGCAGGAATGGGGTACTGAAGTTGCATGTTCAGCCATGAACTCATTGAATGGCGGTGCAGTCTCGAAGGGCCGAATGGCCTACTCCTGCACCTATTTTCTATGTTTCTATGTTTCTATGTTACACTCCTTGAATGCTGCATCGCATTCTTCTGACCACTTCCAATAGACCTGTTTTATCAATAGTTCATTCAGTGGATGTAACACGAGTCAAATTTGGTAGGAACTTCCCAATATAGTTCAAAAGACCCAAAAATGATCGAAGTTCAGTGATATTCTTGGGAGTGGGATTTCTAATTGCATACGGCTTTCTCTTGGTTGGATGTAAACCATCTTTGTCTACTCTGTGCCCTAAGTACTCCACTGAGTTTTGAAATAACTCACACTTGCGAGCAGTCACTCGTATTCTGTGCTTCTCTAGCCAGTTGAGCACTTCATTCAATATGTTGTTATGGATTTTCCTGTGTGGTGCTAAAATTAGTATGTCATCTAAGTAACATACTACCCCTTCAATACCTTGCAAAATCTGATTCTTAACCCCTTGTAATATGGCGGAGGCAGAAGACACTTCAAATGGTAGCCTATTAAATTGATATAGGCTTAGATGAGTATTTATAGTGAAGCATGACTTGAACTCCTCATGTAGCTACAGTTGTAAGTAAGCATTTGTAAGATCTAACTTTGAGAAGATCTGACCACCTGTCAGCGTTGTAAAGAAATCTTCTACATTTGCCAATATATTGGGTAGATTACCCTCTAGAACCTGGTTTGTGGTTACTTTATAATCACCGCACAACCTTACCTTATCATCCTACAACAACAATGGGTGTAGCCCAATTACATTATCTTAGAGATAATGTTCTCATTCGCTCGTCTTTTAAGTTCTTGATCAACTTTCTCCTTGAGTGCATATGGTACAGGACATGGCTTGCAGTAAACTGTTCTAGCGTCCTTCTGTACCCTGACACTCACCTTGAAGCCTTGGATCGGATTGCCTGTTTCAGAGAACACCTTTGGATGCTTCTTGATGACAGGAGGGCAGGATAAAGAGTGAGAGAGCGATAGTGTTAGGGGATTCAATTGTAAGGGGAATAGATAGGCGTTTCTGCGGCTGCAACCGAGACTCCAGGATGGTATGTTGCCTCCCTGGTGCAAGGGTCAAGGATGCCTCGGAGCGGGTGCAGGACATTCTGAAAAGGGAGGGTAAACAGCCAGTTGTCGTGGTGCACATTGGTACCAACGATATAGGTAAAAAAAGGGATGAGGTCCTACGAGACGAATTTAAGGAGCTAGGAGCTAAATTAAAACGTAGGACCTCAAAAGTAGTAATCTCGGGATTGATACCAGTGCCATATGCGAGTCAGAGTAGGAATCGCAGGATAGCTCAGATGAATACGTGGCTTGAGCAGTGGTGTAGCAGGGAGAGATTCAAATTCCTGGGGCATTGGAACCGGTTCTGGGGGAGGTGGGACCAGTACAAACTGGACGGTCTGCACCTGGGCAGGACCGGAACCAATGTCCTAGGGGGAGTGTTTGCTCGTGCTGTTGGGGAGGAGTTAAACTAATATGGCAGGGGGATGGGAACCAATGCAGGGAGACAGAGGGAAACAAAATGGAAAGAAAAGCAAAAGACAGAAAGGGGATGAGTAAAAGTGGAGGGCAGAGAAACCCAAGGCAAAAAACAAAAAAGGCCACGGTACAGCAAAATCCTAAAGGGTCAAAGTGTAAGAAAAAGGCAAGCATGAAAGCTAGGTGCCTCAATGCAAGGAGTATTCGGAACCCAGGAGAGGGCTCTGAGCTAGTTAGAGTGGGTGAAAGCTCAGATGAACAGGACCCCAAGAAAGAATGCAAGACGCAGTAGGCAACAGAGCAGAATAGCACTAGGGTAAGTGTAAACCACAAGGTGATAGGAAGGGACAATATGTCTGAATATAAAGGGGCTGCAGGAGGGGTCAAAACTAAAAATCATGGTTTAAAAACTAGTATTAAAACACTCTACCTAAACGCACGCAGCATTCGAAATAAAGTAAATGAGTTGATGGCACAAATCATTACAAATGGGTATGATTTTGTGGCCATTACAGAAACGTGGTTGCAGAGTGGCCAAGACTGGGAATCAAACATACAGGGGTATCTGACAATTCGGAAAGATAGATAAGAAGGGAAAGGAGGTGGGGTAGCTCTGTTAATATAGTATGATATCAGGGCAGTTGTGAGAGACGATATTGGCTCAAATGAACAAAATGTTGAATTATTGTGGGTGGAAATTAGAGATAGTAAGGGGAAAAAGTCACTGGTGGGCATAGTTTATAGGCCCCCAAATAATAACTTCACGGTGGGGCAGGCAATAATCAAGGGAATAATGGAGGCATGTGAAAAAGGAACGGCAGTAATCATGGGGCATTTTAACCTACATATCGATTGTCAAACCAAATTGCACGGGGTAGGCTTGAGGAGGAATTCATAGAATGCACACGGGATTGTTTCTTAGAACAGTATGTTACAGAACCTACAAGGGAGCAAGCTTAGATCTGGCCCTGTGTAATGAGACAGGAATAATAAATTATCTCCTTGTAAATGATCCACTAGGAATGAGTGATCACAGTAGGGTTGAATTTGTAATACAGATTGAGGGTGAGGAAGTAGTGTCTTAAACAAAGGGGACTACAGTGGGATGAGGGCAGAGTTGGTTAAAGTAGACTGGAAACACAGACTAAATGGTGGCACAATTGAGGAACAGTGGAGGACTTTTAAGGAGCTCTTTCATTGCGCTCAACAAAAATATATTCCAGTGAAAAAGAAGGGCGGTAAGAGAAGGGATAACCAGCCGTGGATAACCAAGGAAATAAAGGAGAGTATCAAATTAAAAACCAATGCGTATAAGGTGGCCAAGGTTAATGGGAAACTAGCAGATTGGGAAAATTTTAAACGACAGCAAAGAATGACTAAGAAAGCAATAAAGAAAGGAAAGATTGATTACGAAAGTAAACTTGCGCAAAACATAAAAACAGATAGTAAAAGCTTTTACCGAAATATAAAACGTAAAAGAGTGACTAAAGTAAATGTTGGCCCGTTAGAAGATGAGAAGGGGGATTTAATAATGGGAAAGGTGGAAATGGCTGAGACCTTAAACAATTATTTTGCTTCGGTCTTCACAGTGGAAGACACAAAAACCATGCCAAAAATTGCTGGTCACGGGAATGTGGGAAGGGAGGACCTTGAGATAATCACTATCACTAGGGGGGTAGTGCTGGACAGGCTAATGGGACTCAAGGTAGATAAGTCCCCTCGCCCTGATGAAATGCATCCTAGGGTATTAAAAGAGAAGGCGGAAGTTATAGCAGATGCATTCGTTATAATCTACCAAAATTCTCTGGACTCTGGGGAGGTACCAACGGATTAGAAAGCAGCTAATGTAACGCCTCTGTTTAAAAAAGGGGGCAGACAAAAGGCAGGTAACTATAGGCCGGTTGGTTTAACATCTGTAGTGGGGAAAATGCTTGAAGCTTTCATGAAGGAAGATATAGCGGGACATCTAGATAGGAATAGTGCAATCAAGCAGATGTAACATGGATTCATGAAGGGGAAATCATGTTTAACTAATTTACTGGAAATCTTTGAGGATATAACGAGCATGGTGGATAGAGGTGTACCGATGGATGTGGTATATTTAGATTTCCAAAAGGCATTCGATAAGGTGCCACACAAAAGGTTACTGCAAAAGATAAAGGTACGCGGAGTCAGAGGAAATGTATTAGCATGGATAGAGAATTGGCTGGCTAACAGAAAGCAGAGATTCGGGATAAATGGATCCTTTTCGGGTTGGAATTCGGTGGTTAGTGGTGTGCTACAGGGATCGGTGCTGGGACCACAACTGTTTACAATATACATAGATGACCTGGAAGAGGGGCAGAGTGTAGTGTAACAAAATTTGCAGATGACACAAAGATTAGTGGGAAAGCGGGTTGTGTAGAGGACACAGAGAGGCTGCAAAGAGATTTATATAGGTTAAACGAATGGGGTAAGGTTTGGCAGATGGAATACAATGTTGGAAAATGTGAAGTCATTCACCTTGGGAAAAAAACAGTAAAAGGGAATATTATTTGAATGAGGAGAAATTACAACATGCTGCGGTGCCCCCTGGGAGTCCTTGTGCATTAATCCCAAAAAGTTAGTTTGCAGATACAGCAGGTAATCAGGAAGATGAATGGAATGTTGGCCTACATTGCGAGAAGGATGGAGTACAAAAGCAGGGAGGTCCTGCTGCCACTGTATAGGGTATTGGTGAGGCCGCACCTGGAGTACTGCGTGCAGTTTTGGTCACCTTTCTTAAGGAAGGATATACTAGCTTTGGAGGGGGTACAGAGACGATTCACTCGGCTGATTCCGGAGATGAGGGGGTTACCTTATGATGATAGATTGAGTAGACTGGGTCTTTACTCGTTGGAGTTCAGAAGGATGAGGGGTGATCTTATAGAAACATTTAAAATAATGAAAGGGATAGACAAGATAGAGGCAGAGAGGTTGTTTCCACTGGTGGGGTGACTAGAACTAGGGGGCACAGCCTCAAAATATGGGGGAGCCAATTTAAAACCGAGTTGAGAAGGAATTTGTTCTCCCAGAGGGCTGTGAATCTATGGAATTCTCTGCCCAAGGAAGCAGTTGAGGCAAGCTCATTGAATGTATTTAAATCATAGATAGAAAGATTTTTAATCAGTAAGGAAATTAAGGGTTACGGGGAGCGGGCGGGTAAGTGGAGCTGAGTCCACGGCCAGATCAGCCATGATCTTGTTGAATGGCGGAGCAGGCTCGAGGGGCTAGATGGCCTACTCCTGTTCCTAATTCTTATGTTCTTATGTATGTTCTTATGTATCATCCTTCGATGAAAATCTCGTTTCAATACAAAATATCTCATTCCAATCCCGCTTCAGTGATCCCAACCAATTTCTACCTCGGACGGCAGTCTTGTCTCCTGCCACCATTAAGAGAGACAAGCTCTGAAATTGATCCTTGTATTTCACCGGTACGGTGATACGGCCTACGACAGAAATTGTCTCTCGTGAGTAGCCTCGCAGCTGTACCTTGCATTTCACCAATTGGAAATCACGCAATTTACTGAGATATCGTGATTCCAGTACTACGCTTATGGATGCACCAGTGTCGATTTCCATGGGTATCTTGGTTCTTGCAACATTTACTTGGATGATGATACTTTTTGAATCGATGTTAGATACCTTCGTGCGCTTGATGATGTGTATCTCCTCGTCCTGTTGTTTTTCTTCCATGCTATGTAGTCTCTAGGGATTTATCTTATAGCCTTGAAAATTGGCTTACTCTTCAGTCTTTAGCCTTCACAAGATGCCCAGTTTTCCAGCAGAAGAAACACTCTGCCGTCACAATGGACAACATTGAGCAATGTGTTGTCCCAGACACCAATAGCATGTCCCAGACGCCAATAGCATGCCAGAGAGGGAGCAGCTTTGCGAGAGGAGGTCGGCGGGTGAGTGGGACTACAAAGGGCGGCGGCTGAGAGCGAGCAGCGGCAGAGAGGGAGAAACATTGCAAGAGGAGGTTGGCGGGTAAGCGGGATTACAAAGGGCGGCGGCTGAGAGTGAGCAGCGGCAGAGAGGGAGCAGCGAGATGCAGCTGCAGCAGAGGCAGGTAGTAAACAAAGAAGCAAAAAGTAATCGAGGTGTGACGTCACAGCCAAGAAGGTAAGTGATTGGCTGGCTGATTGATGAGTAGTTTTTCTCTTTTCTTTATCTTTTTTCTTTTTCTCATCAGCAGGAATCCTTTGTCATTGTTGCCAAATTAAATAAATTAAATAATTTAAGGGTTAAGTCATGCCAGTTGAGCACAGCACCATGCCATGCTCCTCTTGTGCTATGTGGGAAATCAGGGACATGACCAGTGTCCCTCACAATTACATGTGTGGGAAGTGTGTCTAGCTGCAGCTCCTGACAGACCGCATTGTGGCACTGGAGCTGCGGGTGGATTCACTCTGCAGCATCAGTAATGCTGAGGATGTCATGAATAGCACATTTAGTGAGTTGGTCACACCAAAGGCAAAAATTACAAAGGCAGAAAGGAAATGGTGACCAGTAGGAAGAGCAGTGGAAGGAAGGTAGTGCAGGGATCCCCTGTGGTCACCCCCCTGCAAAACAGATACACCATTTTGAGTACTGTTGGGGGGGATGACTCATCAGGGGAAGGCAGCAGCAGCCAAGTTCATGGCACCATGGGTGGCTCTGCTGCACAGGAGGGCAGGAAAAAGAGTTTGAGAGCTATAGTGGTCGGGGATTCTATTGTAAGGGGAATAGATAGGCGATTCTGCGGTCACAACCGAGACTCCACGATGTTATGTTGCCTCTCTGGTGCAAGGGTCAAGGATGTCTCGGTGCGGCTGCAGGACATTTTGAAGGGAGAGGGTGAACAGCCAGTTGTCATGGTGCATATAGTTACCAACAATATAGGTAAAAAACGGGATGAGGCCCTACAAGCTGAATTTCGGGAGCTAGGAGTTAAATTAAAAAGCAGGACCTCAAAAGTAGTAATCTCAGGATTGCTACCAGTGTCACGTGCTAGTCAGAGTAGAAATATCAGGAAAGCAAAATGAATACGTGGCTTGAGGAGTGGTGCAGGAGAGAGGGATTCAAATTCCTGGGACATTGGAAACGGTTTTGGGGGAGGTGGGACCAGGACAAACTGGACGGTCTGCACATGGGCAGGACCGGAACCAATGTCCTAGGGGGAGTGTTTGCTTGTGCTGTTGGGAAGGGGTTAAACTAATATGGCAGGAGGATGGAAACCTATGCAGGGAGGCAGAGGGAAATAAAATGGGGGCAGAAGCAAAAGATAGAAAGAAGAAAAGTAAAAATGAAGGACAAAGAAACCCAAGCAAACATCAAAAGGTGTGTTAAAAAGACAAGCCTGAAGGCTCGGTGCATCAATGTGAAGAGTATTCGGAATAAGTTGGATGAATTAACTGCTTAGGCAGCTATTAACAAATATGATATAATTGGGATTGCGGAGATATGGCTCCAGGGTGACCAAAGCTGGGAACTCAACACTCAGTGATATTCAACATTCAGGAACAATAGATAAAAAAGAAAAGGAGGTGGGGTAGCATTGCTGATTAAAGATGAAATTAACACAATAGTAAGGAAAGACATTAGCTTGGATGATGTGGAATCTGTATGGGTAGAGCTGCGGAATACAGAAGGGCAGAAAACGATAGTGGGAGTTGTGTACAGACCACCAAACAGTAGTAGTGAGGTTGGGGACAGCATCAAACAAGAAATTGGGGATGCGTGCAATAAAGATACAGCAGTTAACATGGACGACTTTAATCTACATATTGATTGGGAAAACCAAACTGGTAGCAATACAGTGGAGGAGGATTTCCTGGAGTGTATTAGGGATGTTTTCTCGACCAATATGTTGAGGGCTGGCCATCCGAGACTGGGTGATGTGTAATGAGAAAGGACTAATTAGCAATCTTGTTGTGCGAGGCCCCTTGGGGAAGAGTGACCATAATATGGTAGAATTCTTTATTAAGATGGAGAGTGACACAGTTAATTCAGAGACTAGGGTCCTGAACTTAAGGAAAGGTAACTTCGATGGTATGAGACGTGAATTGGCTAGAATAGACTGGTGAATGATACTTAAAGGGTTGACAGTGATAGGTAATGGCAGACATGTAAATATCACATAGATGAACTTCAACAATTGTACATCCCTGTCTGGAGTAAAAATAAAACGGGGAAGGTGGCTCAACTTTGGCAAACAAGGGAAATTAAGGATAGTGTTAAATTCAAGGAAAAGGCATATAAATTGGCCAGAAAAAACAGCAAACCTGAGGACTGGGAGAAATTTAGAATCCAGCAGAGGAGGACAAAGTGTTTAATTAGGAGGGGAGAAATAGAGTATGAGAGGAAGCTTGCTGGGAACATAAAAACTGACTGCAAAAGCTTCTATAGATATGTGAAGAGAAAGCAATTAGTGAAGACAAACGTAGGTCCCTTGCAGTCAGAATCAGGTGAATTTATAATGGGAAACAGAGAAATGGCAGACCAATTGAACAAATACTTTGGTTCTGTCTTCACGAAGGAAGACACGAATAACCTTCTGGAAATACTAGAGGACAGAGGATCTAGTGAGAGTGAGGAACTGAAGGAAATCCTTATTAGTCAGGAAATTGTGTTAGGGAAATTGATGGGATTGAAGGCCGATAAATTCCCAGGGCCTGATAGTCTGCATCCCAGCGTACTTAAGGAAGTGACCCTAGACTCTGCATGCATTGGTGATCATTTTCCAGCAGTCAAAAGACTCTGGATCAGTTCCTATGGACAGGAGGGTAGCTAATGTAACACCACTTTTTAAAAAAGAGGGAGAGAGAAAACGGGGAATTATAGACCGGTTAGCCTGACATCGGTAGTGGGGAAAATGTTGGAATCAATTATTAAAGATGAAATAGCAGTGCATTTGGAAAGCAGTGACAGGATTGGTCCAAGTCAGCATGGATTTATGAAAGGGAAATCATGTTTGACAAATCTTCTAGAATTTTTTGAGGATGTAACTAGTCGAGTGGACAAGGGAGAACAGTGGATCTGGTGCATTTAAACTTTCAAAAAGTTTTCGACAAAACTAAAGCACATGGTATTGGGGGTAATGTAATGATGTGGGTAGAGAACTGGTTGGCAGACAGGAAGCAGAGAGTCAGGATAAACGAGTCCTTTTCAAAATGGCAGGCAGTGCCGAGTGGGGTGCCGCAGGGCTCAGTGCTGGGACCCCAGCTACTTACAATATAAATCAATGATTTAGATGAAGGAATTGAG
The DNA here is from genome assembly GCF_044704955.1 of Pristiophorus japonicus. Lineage (NCBI taxonomy): Eukaryota > Metazoa > Chordata > Chondrichthyes > Pristiophoridae > Pristiophorus > Pristiophorus japonicus. Next base: position 269,425,067 of record NC_091981.1, on the reverse strand, counting down.
TGTAATATCTCCAAGTTTGCAGATGACACTAAGCTGCTTGGCGGTATGAGCTGTGAGGAGGATGCGAAGAGGCTGCAGGATGACTTGGACAAGTTAGGTGAGTGGGCCAATGAGGAGAGACTGGACCGACTCTGCCTGTATTAACTGGAGTTTAGAAGAATGAGAGGGGATCTCATAGAAACATATAAAGTTCTGATGGGACTGGACAGGTTAGATGCAGGAAGATTGTTTCCAATGTTGGGGAAGTCCGGAACCAGGGATCACAGTCTAAGGATAAGGGGTAATCCATTTAGGACCGAGATGAGGAGAAACTTCTTCATCCAGAGAGTGGTGAACCTGTGAAATTCTCTACCACAGAGAGTTGTTGATGACAGTTCATTAGATATATTCAAGAGGGAGTTAGATATGGCTTTTATGGCTAAAGGGATCAAGGGGTATGGAGAGAAAGCAGGAAAGGGGTGCTGAGGTGAATGATCAGCCATGATCTTATTGAATGGTGGTGCAGGCTCGAAGGGCCGAATGGCCTACTCCGGCACCTATTTTCTCTGTTTCTATGTTTCTATGATATATGTGCATTGTTACGTTGCCCAGTTGCTGTGGCCTTGGGGCCCAACTGCCTTTTACTGTTAACCTGCAGACGATTCATCTCGCCTGCAGATCTGACGACTGGAAATGGTACGAAATTCTCGGGAATATTGGTCGGCCATATTCATTGACATAGGTGTCTGACAAGCTAATTCAAAAGTCAAGTTCGGGGTTGTCAACAACTTCCTTCTGATCGCTTCATTGTTCATCCCACAAACAAAGCGGTCCCACAATGCTCGGTCCTGAAAGTTTCCGAAATGACAGTGAATGGATAGCTTTTTTAAAGCTACAATGTGCTCACTGATACTTTCATCAGGTGATTAATTTTGTATTCAGAAACGCTAACTTTCAGCAATTTCTAGGGACTCAGGACTGTTGTACTGTTCTAACTTGCTTAGAATCTCCATAAGTGATGTGTCCTTTGGCTTGACAGGATCAAGCAAATGTTTCAGGGTTTCATACATTTTCTACCTGTCGCAGTATTCACTTGCAGCTGTAACAGCACCACCTGTACCTGTAACAACACTGCCTGTACCTGTCGCAGCACACACTTCTACCTGTAATAGTGCTCATCTGTACTTGTAACAGTTCTCACTTGTCCTGTCGCAGTGCTCACCTGTACCTGTTAAAGTGTTCATCTGTTCCTGTAACAGTGCGCTGTAGCCATAACAGTGTTCAGTGGGCTCTGTAACAATACTCACCTGTACCTGTAACAGTTCTCACCAGTATCTTTCCAGTGCCCAATCGTACTTATAACAGTGTTCAAGTGTACCTGTAACAGTGCTCACCTGTAACATTGCTCACTTCTACCTGGAGCAGTGTTCACCTGTATCTGTAACAGTGTCATCTCTACCTGTCAAGTGCTCACCTTTACCAGTAATATTGCTCATGTGTACCTGGAGCAGTGCTCACCTGGACTTGTAACACCGCCCACCTCTACCTGTAACAGTGTTTACCTAATGCGGTAACAGTGCTCATGGTGCCAGGGTTAAGGACATCTCCTCTGGGCTGGAGAGGAACTTGGAGTGGAAAGGTGAAGATCCAGTTGTCGTGGTCCAGGTGGGTACCAACGATATAGATAGGATAAACAAAGAGGTTCTGCTGAGAGATTATGAGCAGCTAGGGGCCAAATTAAAAAGCAGAACCACAAAGGTAATAATCTCTGGATTACTACCTAAGCCACGAGCAAATTTGCATAGGGTAAATAAGATCAGAGAGTTAAACACGTGGCTCAAAAACTGGTGTGGGAGAAATGGGTTTTGGTTCGTGGAGCACTGGCACCAGTTGGGATGGGCTCCACTTAGACCATGCTGGGACTAGGGTCCTGGCATAGTGAATAACTCGAGCTGTAGAGATGGCTTTAAACTAATTAGTGAGAGTTCAAGTGAGCGGAAATTTCAAAAGTAACAAAATAAGGAGAAGGCAAGAGAGCAGGGTAGCACTGGGGGAAATGAAAACCAGACGTAACAGGAAGGGACAGAATATATAAACATAAAAGTGTATCAGAAAGTGAGGTCAAAGCAAGAAAAAATGGTAAAAAAAAACAAATTTAAAAGCTCTTTACCTGAATGCACGCAGCATTCATAACAAAATAGATGAGTTGACGGCACAAACAGATACAAATGGATAAGACCTGATAGCCATTACAGAGACGTGATTGCAAGGTGACTAAGACTGGGAACTAAATATTCAGGGGTATTTGACAATTCGGAAGGACAGACAGAAAGGAAAGCAGGTGGGGTAGCTCTGTTAATAAAGGGTGAGATCAGTGCGTTAGTGAGAAACAATATTGGCTCAGAAGATCAAGATGTTGAATCAGTTTGGGTGGAGATAAGGAATAATAAGGAGAAAATGTCTATAGGCCCCCTAACAGTAGCTACAGTTGGATGGAATATAAATCAAGAAATAATGAAGGCTTGTACAAAAAGAACGGAAATAATCATGGGTGATTTTAACCTTCATATTGATTGAACAAAGCAATTTGGCCAGGGTAGCCTTGAGGAAGTATCCAGGATAATTTCCTTGAACAGTACGTTGCAGAACCAACCAGGGAGCAGGCTATCTTAGATCTGGGACTGTGTAATGAGACAGGATTAATAAACAATCTCCTAGTAAAGGATCCTTTAGGAACGAGTGATCATAGCATGGTTGAATTTCAAAATCAGTTGGAGGGTGAGAAAGTTGGACCTCAAACCAGTGTCCAAAGCTTAAACAAAGGAGAGTGCAAAGGTATGAGGGCAGAGTTGGCGAAAGAGGACTGGCAAAATAGATTAAAGTATGGGACGGTTGATGAGCAGTGGCAGATATTTAAAGAGATATTTCATAACTCTCAACAAAAATTTATTCCAATGAGAAGGAAAGACTGTAAGAGAAGGGATAACCATCCGTGGCTAACTAAGGAAATAAGGGAGGGTGTCAAATTCAAAACAAGGGCATACAAAGTGGCCAAGACAAGTGGGAGGCCAGAGGATTGGGAAATTTTTAAAAGCCAGCGAAGAATGACTAAATAAATGATACAGAGAGGGAAGAAAGATTATGAAAGCAACCTAGCATGAAATATAAAAACAGATAGTTAGAGTTTCTACAGGTACATAAAAAAGAAAAGAGTAACTAAAGTAAATGTTGGTCCCTCAGAGGATGAGGCTGGGGAATTAATAATGGAGAACAGGGAACTGGCAGAGACTTTGAGCAAATATTTTGTATCGGTCTTCACGGTAGAAGACAGTAAAAACTATGATTAATGAAGAAGTACTTGTTAAAATAATGGGACTAATGGACCTGATGGCTCGCATCCTCGGGTCTTAAAAGAAGTGGATGCAGAGATAGTGGATGCATTGGTTGTAATCTACCATAAATCTCTGGATTCTGGGGCGGTCCCAGCTGATTGCTAAATCGCAAATGTAATGCCCCTATTTAAAAAAGGAGGCAGACAAAAAGCAGGAAACTATAGATCAGTTAGCCTAATATCTGTCGTGGGAAAATGCTGGAGTTTATTATTTAGGAAGCAGTAGCAGGACATTTGAAAAAGCATAATTCAATCAAGCAAAGTCAACATGGTTTTATGGAAGGGAAATCATGTTAGACAATTTTTCTGGAGTTCTTTGAGGATGCAACGTGCAGGGTGGATAAGGGGAATCAGTGGATGTGGTGTATTTGGATTTCCAGAAGGCATTCGATAAGGTGCCACATAAAAGATTACTGCACAAGATAAAAGTTCACAGGTTTGGGGGTAATATATTAGCATGGATAGACGATTGGTTAATTTACAGAAAACAGAGAATCGGGATAAGTGGGTCATTTTCTGGTTGGCAAATGTTAACTAGTGGGGTGCCACAAGGATCGGTTCTGGGGACTCAACTGCTTACAATCTATATTAATGACTTGAATGAAGGGACCGACTGTAATGTAGTCAAGTTTGCTGATGATACAAAGGTGGGTGGGAGAGCTAATTGTGAGGAGGACACAAGAAATCTGCAAGGGGATATAGACAGGCTAAGTTAGTGAGAAAACATTTAGCAGATGGAGTATAATGTGGCTAAAAGTGAGGTTATCCACTTTGGCAAAAATAATAGAAAAGCAAATGATTATTTAAATAGAGATAAATTGCAAAGTGCTGCAGTACAGAGAGACCTGGGGGTCCTTGTGCATGAAACACAAAAAGTCAGTATGCAGGTACAGCAAGTAATCAAGAAGGCAAATGGAATGTTGGCCTTTATTGCAAGGGGGATAGAGTATAAAAGCAGAGAAGTGTTGCTATAACTGTACAATAGTGAACAACCTATGTTTCTATTTCTAAGTTTCCATGGGCTAGAACCTCCACTTTTGAGCTTATCGCCCAAAAATGGGTACTATTTCCGGTGTGGGCAGTAAAAAAGGGTTTTCAGATCACCTGCTTCTCGCCCATTCTCAAAACACCTAGTTTAAATTTTGAAAATGGGCGTTACCCTGAGCGATATCAAATGGGCGGTGGCGTTAAATTTTTTTGAGTCGGCGAGAGGCGTGAGTCGGAGCGGCAGCAGCCTATAAAAGGGCCCAGCAGGTCGGGGAGTCGTTGAGTCGGTGAGAGGCGGGAGTCGGAGCGGCAGCGGCCTATAAAAGGGCCCAGCAGGTCGGGGAGTCGTTGAGTCGGTGAGAGGCGGGAGTCGGAGCGGCAGCGGCCTATAAAAGGGCCCAGCAGGTCGGGGAGTCGTTGAGTCGGCGAGAGGCCGGAGTCGGAGCGGCAGCGGCCTATAAAAGGGCCCAGCAGTTCGGGAAGTCGTTGAGTCGGTGAGAGGCGGGAGTCGGAGCGGCAGCGGCCTATAAAAGGGCCCAGCAGGTCGGGGAGTCGTTGAGTCGGTGAGAGGCGTGAGTCGGAGCGGCAGCGGCCTATAAAAGGGCCCAGCAGTTCGGGGAGTCGTTGAGTCGGCGAGAGGCGGGAGTCGGAGCGGCAGCGGCCTATAAAAGGGCCCAGCAGGTCGGGGAGTCGTTGAGTCGGTGAGAGGCCGGAGTCGGTGCAGCTGCAGCAGTGAGGCAAAAAAGAAATAGAAAGAAATCAAAAGGTGACGTCACAGCCAAGGGGGTAAGTGATTGACTGGTGATTGGTGAGTAGTTTTTCTTTTTCTTGCCAAATTAAGTTTATCTAAGGGTTAAGTCATGACAGGAGAATTCATACACGTGATATGCTCCTCCTGTACAATGTGGGAAGTCAGGGACACTTGCAGTGTCCCTGACGACTACGTGTGTTGGAAGTGTATCCGGCTGCAGCTCCTGACGGACCGCATTGCTGCACTGGAGCTGCAGGTGGATTCACTCTGGAGCATCCACGATACTGAGAATGACGTGAATAGCATGTTTAGTGAGTTGGTCTTACCGCATGAAAAGGGTACATAGCCAGATAGGGAATGGAAGACCAACAGGAAGAGCAGTGCAAGGAAGGTAGTGCAGGGGTCCCCTGCGGTCATCCCCCTCCAAAACATATACACCGCTTTGGGTACTGTTGAGGGGGATGACTCATCAGGGGAGGGCAGCAGCAGCCAAGTTCATGGCACCGTGGCTGGCTCTGCTGCACAGGAAGGCAGGAAAAAGAGTGCGAGAGCGATATTGATAGGGGATTCAATTGTAAGGGGAATAGATAGACGTTTATGCGGCCGCAACCGAGACTCCAGGATGGTATGTTGCCTCCCTGGTGCAAGGATCAAGGATGTCTCGGAGCGGGTGCAGGACATTCTAAAAAGGGAGGGTGAACAGCCAGTTGTCGTGATACATATAGGTATCAACGATATAGGTAAAAAATGGGATGAGGTCCTACGAGACAAATTTAGGGAGCTAGGAGTTAAATTAAAAAGTAGGAACTCAAAAGTAGTAATCTCAGGATTGCTACCAGTGCCACGTGCTAGTCAGAGTAGGAATCACAGGATAGCTCAGATGAATACGTGGCTTGAGCAGTGGTGCAGCAGGGAGGGATTCAAATTCCTGGGACATTGGAACCGGTTCTGGGGGAGGTGGTACCAGTACAAACGGGACGGTCTGCACCTGGGCAGGACCGGAACCAATGTCCTCGGGGGAGTGTTTGCTAGTGCTGTTGGGGAGGAGTTACACTAATATGGCAGGGGGATGGGAACCTATGCAGGGAGACAGAGGGAAATAAAATGGAGACTGAAGCAAAAGGTAGAAAGGAGAATAGTAAAAGTGGAGGGCAGAGAAACCCATGACAAAAAACAAAAAGGGCCACTTGACAGCAAAATTCTAAAGGGTCAAAGTGTGTTAAAAAGACAAGCATGAAGGCACTGTGCCTCAATGCGAGGAGTATTTGGAATAAGGTGGACGAATTAACTGCACAGATAGCAGTTAACGGATACGATGTGATTGGCATCACAGAAACATGGCTCCAGGGTGACCAAGGCTGGGAACTCAACATCCAAGGGTATTCAGCATTTAGGAAGGATAGACAGAAAGGAAAAGGAGGCGGGGTGGCGTTGCTCGTTAAAGAGGAAATTAATGCAATTGTAAGGAAGGACATTAGCTTGGATGATGTGGAATTGGTATGGGTAGAGCTATGGAATACCAAAGGGCAGAAAACGCTAGTGGGAGTTGTGTACAGGCCACCAAATGGTAGTAGTGAGGTTGGGGACAGCATCAAACAAGAAATAAGGGATGCGTGCAATAAAGGTACAGCAGTAATCATGGGCGACTTTAATCTACATATTGATTGGGCTAACCTAACTGGTAGCAATGCGGTGGAGGAGGATTTCCTGGAGCGTATTAGGGATGGTTTTCCAGATTAATATGCCGAGGAACCAACCAGAGAGCTGGCCATCCTAGACTGGGTGATGTGTAATGAGAAGGGACTAATTAGCAATCTTGTTGTGCGAGGCCCCTTGGGGAAAAGTGACGATAATATGGTAGAATTCTTTATTAAGATGGAGAGTGACAAATTAATTCAGAAACTAGGGTCCTGAACTTAAGGAAAGGTAACTTTTACGGTATGAGGCGTGAATTAGCGAGATTAGACTGGCAAATTATACTTAAAGAGTTGACAGTGGATAGGCAAGGCAAACCTTTAAAGATCACATGGATGAACTTCAACAATTGTACATCCCTCTCTGGAGTAAAAATAAAACAGGGAAGGTAGCTCAACCGTGGCTAACAAGGGAAATTAGGGATAGTGTTAAATCCAAGGAAGAGGCATGCAAATTAGCCAGAAAAAGCAGCAAACCGGAGGACTGGGAGAAATTTAGAATTCAGCAGAGGAGGACAAAGGGTTTAATTAAGAGGGGGAAAATAGAGTACGAGAGGAAGCTTGCCAGAAACATAAAAACTGATTGCAAAAGCTTCTATAGATATGTGAAGAGAAAAAGATTAGTGAAGATAAACGTAGGTCTCTTGCAGTTGGATTCGGGTGAATTTATAATGGGGAACAAAGAAATGGCAGACCAATTGAACAAGTAATTCGGTTCTGTCTTCACAAAGGAAGACACAAATAACCTTCCAGATGTACTAGGGGACCGAGGGTCGAGTGAGAAGGAGGAACTGAAGGATATCCTTATTAGGCAGGAAATTGTGTTAGGGACATTGACGGGATTGAAGGCCGATAAATCCCCAATGCCTGATAGTCTACATCCCAGAATACTTAAGGAAGTGGCCCTAGAAATAGTGGATGCATTGGTGATAATTTTCCAGCAGTCAATTGACTCTGGATCAATTCCTATGGACTGGAGGGTAGCTAATGTAACACCACTTTTTAAAAAAGGAGGGAGAGAGAAAACGGGTAATTATAGACCGGTTAGCCTGCCATCAGCAGTGGGGAAAATGTTGGAATCAATCATTAAGGATGAAAAAGCAGTGCATTTGGTAAGCAGTGATAGGATTGGTCCAAGTCAGCATGGATTTATGAAAGGGAAATCATGCTTGACAAATCTTCTAGAATTTTTTGAGGATGTAACTAGTAGAGTGGACAAGGGAGCACCAATGGATGTGGTGTATTTGGACTTTCAAAAGGCTTTTGACAAGGTCCCACACAAGAGATTAGTGTGCAAAATCAAAGCACATGGTATTGGGGGTAATATACTGACGTGGATAGAGAACTGCTTGGCAGACAGGAAGCAGAGAGTTGGGATAAATGGGTCTTTTTCAGAATGGCAGGCAGTGCAGGCAGGGCACAGTGCTAGGACCCTAGCTCTTTATATATATATTAATGATTTAGATGATGGAATTGAGTGTAATATCTCCAAGTTTGCAGATGGCACTAAATTGGGTGGCGGTGTGAGCTGTGAGGAGGACGCTAAGAGGCTGCAGGGTGACTTGGACAGGTTAGGTGAGTGGGCAAATGCATGGCAGATGCAGTATAATGTGGATAAATGTGAGGTTATCCACTTTGGGGGCCAGAACACGAAGGCAGAATATTATCTGAATGGCGGCAGATTAGGAAAAGGGGAGATGCAACGAGACCTGGGTGTCATGGTTCATCAGTCACTGAAAGTGGGCATGCAGGTACAGCAGACGGTGAAGAAAGCAAATGGCATATTGGCCTTGATAGCTAGGGGATTTGAATACAGGAGCAGGGAGGTCTTACTGCAGTTGTACAGGGCCTCAGTGAGGCCTCACCTGGAATATTGTGTTCAGTTTTGGTCTCCTAATCTGAGGAAGGACGTTTTTGCTATTGAGGGAGTGCAGCGAAGGTTCACCAGACTGAATCTAGGGATGGCTGGACTGTCATATGAGGAGAGACTGGATCAACTGGGCCTTTATTCACTAGAGTTTAGAAGGATGAGAGGGAATCTTATAGAAACATTTAGATTCTGACGGGACTGGACAGGTTAGATGCGGGAAGAATGTTCCCGATGTTGGGGAAGTCCAGAAGCAGGGGACATAGTATTAGGATAAAGGGTAGGCTATTTAGGACTGAGATGAGGAGAAACTTCTTCACTCAGAGAGTTGTTAGCCTATGGAATTCCCTGCCGCAGAGAGTTGTTGATGCCAGTTCATTGGGTATGTTAAAGAGGGAGTTAGATATGGCCCTTACGGCTAAGGGGATCAAGGGGTATGGAGAGAAAGCAGGAAATGGGTACTGAGGGAATGATCAGCCATGATCTTATTGAATGGCGGTGTAGGCTCGAAGGGCCGAATTGCCTACTCCTGCACCTATTTTCTATGTTTTCTATGTTTTCTACGCTGTAAAGTGTGGCCGTCCTTAGCAACGGCATGGCAACGCTCGATTCCCGCAATTCAGGAGGTCAAGAGTCACCATGACGTGCGCAGAAGAGGAGACAGAGTGAGAGGGAGCTTAGAGGGACTGAAGGCCTGTGTGGCTGTGGTGTGTGCTTGTTTGGCTATTGTGGGAGGCACGACGGAGAGGGAGATTCACCAGCAGCAAAAAGCCTACTAAGCACCAAGAACATAGTTGCCATCGAGTTTTTGTCCAACAAATAAGATATAACATGGAAGGGATGGATGAGGCCCTGGAGCTGGTAGCCAGGAACAGTGGTGGCAGAGGGCTCCCAGTGGTCCCTGAGCACAGCACTACACCCCATGGTGCCACACCAACACTGCGAATGACAGATGAGAGCACGGACCAAGATCCTGCTTCTGCATCAGAGAATGTTGCCCCCTCGCCACCCCCGCTCCCGTACCCCTGCACCCACTGCATTTGCCTTCATCCCCCCCGCAATGAGGCACTGCCTGAGGAGCTCCTCCGCCAGGCGCCGTGGAGCGAGGAGGGGAAGGGAAAGAGGTGGGGAGAAGAAGGGGAGGGTGGAAGGAAAGTGAGATGCATGTGCCCAGGTGATGGCTATGTTATATCTCCATCTGGGTGTATGCAATTTGTTGTAATGTATGGGGGCTGGGGATCACGCTCCTGCTTTGCCTTTGTATTCTGTGTTGCTGGACATGTTGACCATGTGATTTATGCCAATGGTGGAAAAAGTGGGATGTAGGCGGGGGTTGGGTGTTATTGGCTGTGTCACTTATGATTTCAGACCACTTTTGTTATTGAACATAACCTTGTTGCACATTGTCTCAGATAGCTGGATGGTTACACACTGGTGATTCCTTACCGTGAAAGTGTTAAATACAACTTTACATCAATCAACGCAAACTTTGGCAACAAGGCGATGGGCACCATTGATGTCTGAGTTGTACACACACAGCAGTGTGTCAGCGTTGTCACTCACATCAGCGCTCTTTCAGGCAAATCGTTCAGACATCAGCTCCTCACATAAGAGTCTTGCAGCTGTGTAGCCACCACGAGCCCTTTCCTGCGGTCTAGAGGGGGTCGGGGGCATGGTTGCATAGCCAACCTGATTGTGTGGCCCTAGGTCTGCGTCCAGCCCCTCGTCATCCTCTTCCTCACTTGTACCAGCAACATTGCTCACCTGCACCTATAACAGTGCTAATGTTTAACTGTAACAATGATCAACTGAATCTGTAACAATGTTCACCTGCACCTGTACCTGTAATAGTGCTCACCTGTAGCTGAACAGTGCTTACCTTGTACCTGTAACAGTGCTCACCTTTATATGTAACAATATCACCTCTACCTGTTGCAGTGCTCATCTGTACATGTAACAGTGCTTACCTGTACCTGTAACAGTGCTCACCTTTACATGTAACAATGTCATCTGTACCTGTTGCAGTGCTCATCTCTACCTGTTGCACTGCTCATCTGTATATGTAACAGTGTTCACCTGTACCTGTAAAAATATAACCTGTATCTGTCATAGTGCTCATGTGTGCCTGTAACAACAGCAACTGTACCTGTCGCAGCGCTCTCTTTACGAGTAACACTGCTCACCTGTATGTATAAAAGTGCTCACTGTACTTGTAACAATGCACACCTGTACCTGTAACACTTCTCACCTGTACCTGTTACAGTGCTCACCTGTACCTGTAACACTGCTCACATTTACAACACACCCTGTACCTGTAACGCTGCTCACATGTATATGTAACAATGTCATCTCTCCCTGTCATGGTGCTCAACAGTATCTGTAACAATACTCTTCAATACATTTAATGGTGTTCACCTGTACCTGTAACAGTTTTGCCTGTGTTAAGTCCTGACTCTAATGTACTGACTTACACGAGACACATGCTGAAGTCAAGGCCACTCAGGGCCTGCACCTTTAATTGCAGCTCTCCAGTGCTGCACTTGCCTGAGACCTCCTTTTATATACCTCAGTGGGACAGGTATGGAGTGTCTCCTGCAAGTGCATCCCCGGTGGTAAGGTATGCTTATTGTTACAGGTCATATCCAGTTACAGTCATATATAGCATGGTAAGATACAGTTATGTTCAGCAATGTGAGATACATGACAGCCTTCAGTTGTCACAGTGCACACCTACACCTGTAACAATGCTCACCAATACCTGCCACAGAGCTCACCTGTACCTGTAACAGTGCTCACTTGTAACTGAATTGATTTTCACCACCACCTGTAGCAATGATCACCTGTGCCTGTAACAATGCTCTGCTGCGCATGTAACGGTATTCAACTGTACCTGTCACAACACCACCTGTACCTGTAACAACGTTCACCTGTATATGTTATAGAGTCGCCTGCACCTGTCATAGTGCTCACCTGTACCTGTAACAATGCTCTGCTGTACCTCTAATGATTTGCACCTGTACCTGTAAAAGTGCTCGCTAGTTCCAGTCTCATTGCTTACCGGTACCTGGAACAGTTTTCACCTGTTGCTGTAAAAGTGGTCACTTGTACCTGCAGCAATGTTCACCTGTACCTGTAAAAGTGTCACCTGTACCTGTCACAGTACTCACTGTACCTGTAACATTTTTCACCTGTACATGTAACAGTGATCATCTATACCTGTCGCTGTTTCACCTGTACATGTATCAGTGTCACCTCTAACTTTAACAGTTCACCCATACCCATAACAGCACTCACCTGTCCTGGTAACAGAGCATACCAGTACCTGTAATATTGTCACATGTACCTGTATCATTGTCACCTGTACCTGATGGTATGTTCACCTGTACCTGTTGCAGTGCTCTCTTGTAACTGTCATCTGTACAAATAACAGTGTTCACCAATACTTGTAAATATATTACCGGTACCTGTAACATTGCTCATCATTACTTGTAACAGTGCTCACCTGTACCTATAACATTGTCACCTGTACTGATGTAGTGTTCACCTATACCTGTTACAGTGCTCACTTGTAACTGTAACAGAGGCACCTCTATTTGTAACAGTGCTAAACTGTACCTACTGCAGAGTTAACCTGTACCTGTTACAGTGCTTACATGTACCTGTTACAGTGCTTACATGTACCTGTAGCAGTGCTCACTAGTATTTGTAACAGTACTCACCTGTACCTGTAACAGCACTCACCTGTACTTGTACCAGTGCTCACCTGTACTTGTGAGATTTTCACCTGTCTCTGTCACAAAGCTCACCTGTATCTGACAATGTGCTCACCGGCACCTGTGAAAGTTCACCTACACTGTCACAGTGCTCACCTGTACCTGTCAAAGTTCACCTGTACCTGTCACAGTTCATCTCTACGTGTAATAGTGTTTATCTGTACCTGAAACATTGTCACCTCTATGAGATGTAGTGCTCACCTTCACCTATTACATTGCTCACCTGTAACTGTAATATTGGGACCTGTACCAGACACAGTGCTCACCTGTACCTGTCACATTTCACCCGTAACTGTAACAATTCTAAACTGAACCTGTCACAATGTCACCAGTACCTGTCACAGTGCTCACCTGTACCTGCTGCAGTGCACACCTGTACATCTCTCAATATTCAGCAGCATATTTAGCAGTGCTCAAGTCTACCTGTGACAGTGCCACCGGTACCTGTAAAAGTACTCACATGTACCTGTGACAGTGTCTCCTGTACAGGAAACAATGCCCAACTGTACCTGTCACAGTACTCACCTTTATCTGTAATAGTGCTCAGCTGTACCTGTAGCAGTGCTCACCTGTAATTGCAACAGAATCAGCTGTACCTGTTGCAGTGTCACCTGTATCTTTACCAGTGCTCCCCTGTACCTGTACAGTGCACAACTGTACCAGTAAAAGTGCTCAACTGTACCTGTAACTGTGTCACCTGCAATTGTAACAGTGCTCTTGTGTACCTGTCACAATGCTCATTTGTACTTGTAGCAGTGCTCACCTGTACCAGAAACAGTGTCAGATGTAACTTTACCAGTGTCACCATCCCTGTTGCAGTGTCATCTGTAACAATGTCAAGTGTACGAGTACCAGTGCTCACCTGTACCTATAGCAATGCACACCCGTACCTGTAACAGTGCTCAATTGTACCTGTCACAGTGCTCACCTGTAACTGTATCAGTGCTTACCTGTACCTGTAACAATGTTCACCTGTACCTGTAACAATGTTCAACAGTACCACATTGTTCAGCTGTCATCATAGACAGTCCCTCGGAATCGAGGAAGACTTGCTTCCACTCTTAACATGAGTTCTTAGGTGGTTGTACAGTCCAATACGAGAACCACAGTCTCTGTCACAGGTGGGGCAGATAGTCGTATCAGTAAAAGCGCTCACCTGTATATGTAGCAGTACTCTCCTGTAACTGTAATGATGCTCACCTGTAACTGTAACACTGTCACCTAAACCTGTAACAGTGCTCATCTGCACCTGTAACAGCACTCACCTGTACCTGTAACAGTGCTCACTGTAGCTGTAACATTGCTCACTTGTACCAGTAACAGTGTAATATTTACCTGTCGCAGTGCTCACCTGTAGCTGTAGCAGTGCTCAGTTGCACCAGTAACTATGTCACCTGTACCACATGGACCACTTCCCATATCTCGGAAGCCTCCTATCAACAAGAACAGGCATCGACAACGAGATCCAACACCGTCTCCAGTGTGCCAGTGCAGCCTTCGGTCACCTGAGGAAATGAGTGTTTGAAGACCAGGTCCTCAAAACTGCCACCAAGCTCATGTCTACAGGGCTGCAGTAATACCTGCCCTCCTGTATGGCTCAGAGACATGGACCATGTACAGTAGACATCTCAAGATGCTGGAGAAGTATCACCAACGATGTCTCCGCAAGATCCTACAAATCCCCTGGGAGGATAGGCACACCAACATCAGCGTCCTCGTCCAGGCTAACATCCCCAGCATTGAAGCACTGACCACACTCGATCAGCTCTGCTGGGCAGGCCACATAGTCCGCATGACAGACATGAGACTCCCAAAGCAAGTGCTCTACTCGGAGCTCCTTCATGGCAAATGAGCCAAAGGTGAGCAGCGGAAACACTACAAGGACACCCTCAAAGCCTCCCTGACAAAATGCAACGTCCCCACTGACACCTGGGAGTCCTTGGCCCAAGATTGCTCTAAATGGAGGAAGCGCATCCGAGAGGCCGCTGAGTACCTCGAGTCTCAACGCTGAGAGCAAGCAGAAATCAAGCGCAGACAGCAGAAAGAGCATGCGGCAAACCAGTCCCACCCACCCCTTCCCTCAACGACTATCTTTCCCACCTGTGACAGGTCTGTAGCTCTTGTGTTGGACTGTTCAGCCACCAAAGAACTCACTTCAGGAGTGGAAGCAAGTCTTCCTCGATTCCGAGGGACTGCCGATGATGATATGATGATGATGATAACTGTAACACTGTCACCTAAACCTGTAACAGTGCTCATCTGTACCTGTAACAGCACTCACCTGTACCTGTAACAGTGCTCACTGTAGCTGTAACATTGCTCACTTGTACCAGTCACAGTGTAATATTTACCTGTCGCAGTGCTCACCTGTAGCTGTCGCAGTGCTCAGTTGTACCAGTAACTGTGTCACCTGTACCAGCAACAGTGTCACCTGTACCCATTGAAGTGTCGCCTGTACCTGTAACTCTGTCACCTGTACATGTCACACTGCTCACCTAACCTGCTCATTTGTACCAGTAATAGTGCTCACCTGTACCTGTAATAGTGCTCAATTCTGCCGGTAATATTGCTCACCTGTAGCTGTAACAGTATCACCTGTACCTGTCACAGTGCTGAACTGTACCCGTAATAGTGTCACTTGTAACTGTCACAGTGTCACCTGTAGCTGTCACAGTGCTCACTGCTGCCCAAAGCATTGCTCTCCTGTAACTGTCGCAGTGTCCCCTGTACCTGTAACAGTGTTTAGCTGTACCTGTAACATTGTTCACTTGTACTTTTTGCAGTCCTCACCTGTACCTACAACAGTGCTCACCAGTATATGTCGCAGTGCTCACCTGTGCCTGTAACTGTATCACCTGTACCTTTTGAAGTGTTAACCTGTACCTGCCCCAGTATCACCTGTACCTGCCCCAGTATCACCTGTACCTATAGCACTGTCAACTGTAACTGTCACAGTGCTCCAACATACCAATAAAAAATAGCTTACCTGTACCTCTAACTGTGTCTCCTGTCCCGGTCCCACTGTCACCTGTACTTGTAACATTATCACTTGTACCTGATGTAGTGTTCACCTGTACCAGGAACAGTGTCACCTGTAGCTGGAACAGTGTCACCTGTCCCTGTCTCAGTGTCACCAGTACTTTTCACAGTGTCACCTGTACCTGTCACAGTGCTCATCTGTACCTGTAACAGTGTTCAGGTGTACATGTTGCAGTGTTCAACTGTACATGTTACAGTACTCACCTGTACTTCTCCGTGCCACCTGTACCTGTAACAGTGCCCACGTATATCTGTGGCAGTGCTCAACTGTACCTGTAACAGTGCTCACTTGTGCATGTGGAGTAGGAGGATTTCCTGGAGTACAGAAGGGATGGTTTTCTAGACCAATATGTCGAGGAACTAACTAGGGGGGAGGCCATCTTAGACTGGGTGTTGTGTACTGAGAAAGGATTAATTAGCAAACTCATTGTGCGAGGCCCCTTGGGGAAGAGTGACCATAATATGGTGGAATTCTACATTAGGATGGAGAACGAAACAGTTAATTCAGAGACCATGGTCCAGAACTTAAAGAAGGGTAACTTTGAAGGTATGAGGCGTGAATTGGCTAGGATAGATTGGCGAATGATACTTAAGGGGTTGACAGTGGATGGGCAATGGCAGACATTTAGAGACCGCATGGATGAACTACAACAATTGTACATCCCTGTCTGGCGTAAAAATAAAAAAGGGAAGGTGGCTCAACCGTGGCTATCAAGGGAAATCAGGGATAGTATTAAAGCCAAGGTAGTGGCATACAAATTGGCCAGAAATAGCAACAAACCCGGGGACTGGAGAAATTTAGAACTCAGCAGAGGAGGACAAAGGGTTTGATTAGGGCAGGGAAAATAGAGTACGAGAGGAAGCTTGCAGGGAACATTAAAACGGACTGCAAAAGCTTCGATAGATATGTAAAGAGAAAAAGGTTAGTAAAGACAAACGTAGGTCCCCTGCAGTCAGAATTAGGGGAAGTCATAACAGGGAACAAAGAAATGGCAGACCAATTGAACAAGTACTTTGGTTCGGTATTCACTAAGGAGGACACAACTAACCTTCCGGATATAAAAGGGGTCGGAGGGTCTAGTAAGAAGGAGGAACTGAGGGAAATCCTTATTAGTCGGGAAATTATGTTGGGGAAATTGATGGGTATGAAGGCCGATAAATCCCCAGGGCCTGATGGACTGCATCCCAGAGTACTTAAGGAGGTGGCCTTGGAAATAGCGAATGCATTGACAGTCATTTTCCAACATTCCATAGACTCTGGATCAGTTCCTATGGAGTGGAGTGTAGCCAATGTAACCCCGCTTTTTAAAAAAGGAGGGAGAGAGAAAACAGGGAATTATAGACCGGTTAGCCTGACATGGATAGTGGGGAAAATGTTGGAATCAATTATTAAAGACGTAATAGCGGCGCATTTGGAAAGCAGTGACAGGTTCGGTCCAAGTCAGCATGGATTATGAAAGGGAAATCATGCTTGACAAATCTTCTGGAATTTTTTGAGGATGTTTCCAGTTGAGTGGACAAGGGAGAACCAGTTGATGTGGTGTATTTGGACTTTCAGAAGGCTTTCGACAAGGTCCCACACAAGAGATTAATGTGCAAAGTTAAAGCACATGGGATTGGGGGTAGTGTGCTGACGTGGATTGAGAACTGGTTGGCAGACAGAAAGCAAAGAGTAGGAGTAAATGGGTACTTTTCAGAATCGCCCACCATGTACATTAATGATTTATTCGAGGGGATTAAATGTAGTATCTCCAAATTTGCAGATGACACTAAGTTGGGTGGCAGTGTGAGCTGTGAGGAGGATGCTATGAGGCTGTAGAGTGACTTGGCTAGGTTAGGTGAGTGGGCAAATGCATGGCAGATGAAGTATAATGTGGATAAATGTGAGGTTGTCCACTTTGGTGGTAAAAACAGAGAGACAGACTATTATCTGAATGGTGACAGATTAGAAAAAGGGGAGGTGCAACGAGACCTGGGTGTCATGGTACATCAGTCATTGAAGGTTGGCATGCAGGTACAGCAGGCGGTAAAGAAAGCAAATGGTATGTTGGCCTTCATAGCGAGGGGATTTCAGTACAGGGGCAGGGAGGTGTTACTACAGTTGTACAGGGCCTTGTTGAGGCTACACCTGGAGTATTCTGTACAGTTTTGGTCTCCTAACTTGAGGAAGGACATTCTTGCTATTGAGGGAGTGCAGTGAAGGTTCACCAGACTGATTCCCGGGATGGCGGGACTGACATATCAAGAAAGACTGGATCAACTGGGCTTGTATTCACTGGAGTTCAGAAGAATGAGAGGGGATCTCATAGAAACGTTTAAAATTCTGACGGGTTTAGACAGGTTAGATGCAGGAAGAATATTCCCAATGTTGGGGAAGTCCAGAACCAGAGGTTACAGTCTAAGGATAAGTGGTAAGCCATTTAGGACCAAGATGAGGAGAAACTTCTTCACCCAGAGAGTGGTGAACCTGTGGAATTCTCTACCACAGAAAGTTGTTGAGGCCAATTCACTAAATATATTCAAAAAGGAGTTAGATGTAGTCCTTACTACTAGGGGGATCAAGGGGTATGGCGAGAAAGCAGGAATGGGGTACTGAAGTTGCATGTTCAGCCATGAACTCATTGAATGGCGGTGCAGGCTCGAAGGGCCAAATGGCCTACTCCTGCACCTATTTTCTATGTTTCTATGTAGCAGTACTCTCCTGTACCTGTAACAGTGTTTACCTGTACCTGTAATAGTGCTCATCTGTTTCATTAACACTGTCACCTATAACTGTAACAGTGCTCACCTATGTAAGAACATAAGAAATCGGAGCAGAAGTAAGCCCTTTGGCCACTCGAGCCTGCTCTGCCATTCAATAAGGTCATGTCTGATCTGATCTTGGGCTTAACTCCACTTCTCTGCTCACTCCCCATAAGCTTTGAATCCCTTACTATTAAAAAATCGGCCTATTACCTATACCTGTAACAGTGCTCACTGTAGAAACATAGAAACATAGAAACATAGAAAATAGGTGCAGGAGTAGGCCAATCGGCCCTTCGAGCCTGCACCACCATTCGATAAGATCATGGCTGATCATTCCCTCAGTACCCCTTTCCTGCTTTCTCTCCATGTCCCTTGATCCCCTTAGCCGTAACTCCCTTTTGAATATATCCAATGAACTGCCATCAACAACTCTCTATGGCAGGGAATTCCACAGGTTAACAACTCTCTGAGTGAAGAAGTTTCTCCTCATGTCACTCCTAAATGGCCTATCCCTTATCCTAAGACTGTGTCCCCTGGTGCTGGACTTTCCCAACATCGGGAACAATCTACCCGCATCTAACCTGTCCTGTCCCGTCAGAATCTTGTATGTTTCTATGAGATCCCCTCTCATCCTTCTAAACTCCAATGTATAAAGGCCCAGTTGATCCAGTCTCTCCTCATGTGTCAGTCCAGCTATCCCGGGAATCAGTCTGGTGAACCTTCGATGCACTCCCTCAATAGCAAGAACGTCCTTCCTCAGACTAGGAGACCAAAACTGAACACAATATTCCAGGTGCTCACGTGCATCTGTAACAGTACTCACTTGTGCCTATAGCAGCACTCACCTGTACCTGTAACTGTACTCACTGTAGCTGTAACATTGCTCACTTGTACCAGTAACTGTGTTCACCTGTAGCTGTAGCAGTGCTCAGTTGTACCAGTAAGATTGTCCCCTGTACCAGTCACAATGATCATCTCTACCTGTAAAAGTATCACCTGTACCCATTAAAGTGTCACCTGTACCTGTAATTGTGTCACCTATACATGTCACACTGCTCACCTTACTCGCTCACCTGTACCTGTCATAGTGCTCATCTGTACCTATAATAGTGCTCAACTCTGCCTGTAATATTGCTCACCTGTACCTGTAACAGTGTCACCTGCACCTGTAACAGTGCTCATCTGTAGCTGTAATAGTGTCACCTGTACTCGTCACAGTGCTGAACTGTACCTGTAACAGTGTCACTTGTAACTGTCACAGTGTCACCTGTAGCTGTCACAGTGCGTACTGCTATCTGAAGCATTGCTCACCTATAGCAGTGTCCCCTGTGCCTGTAATATTAATCATCTGTACTTGTAATAGTGTTCAACTGTACCTGCAACAAAGCTCAGCTGTACCTGTAACAGTGTTCAGCTGTACATGAAGCAAAATTTACCTGTATCTGTAACAGTGTTCAGCTGTACCTGCAACAAAACTAACCTGTACTTGTAACATTGCTCACTTGTACCTTTTGCAGTCCTGTACCTACAACAGTGCTCACCTGTACCAGCAACAGTACATGTCACAGTGCTCAACTGTGCCTGTAACTGTACCACCTGTATGTTTTGAAGTGTTCACCTGTACCTGTAATAGTGCACACCTGTATCTTTTACACTGTCACCTATAACTGTATCAGTGCTCACCTACATAAGAACATAAGAAGTAGGAGCAGGAGTAGGACATTTGGCCAGTCAAACCTGCTCTGCCATTCAATAGTCATGGCTGATTTGATCTTGGCCTTAATTCCACTTCCCTGCCTGCTCCCCATACCCTTGACTCCTTTATCGTTCACAAATTGTCTGTCACCTGTACCTGTAACAGCACTCACCTGTACCTGTAACAGTGCTCACTTGTACCTGTAACAGCACTCACCTGTACCTGTAACAGTGCTCACTGTAGCTGTAACATTACTCACTTGTACCAGTAACAGTGTAACATACCTGTCACAGTGCTCACCTGTAGCTGTAGCAGTGCTCAGTTGTACCAGTAAGAGTATCCCCTGTACCAGTCACTGTGATCACCTCTACCCGTAACAGTATCACCTGTACCCATTAATGTGTCACCTGTAACTATACCACCTGTACATGTCACACTGCTCACCTTACCTGCTCATCTGTACCTGTCATAGTGCTCACCTCTACCTGTAATAGTGCTCAACTCTGCCTATAATATTGCTCACCTATGCCTGTAACAGTGTCACCTGTATCTATAACTATGCTCACCTGGAACTTTTAATGTGCTTCAACAGTGCTTGCCTATACCTGTCACAGTGCTCACCTTTACCTGTCATAGTCCTCACCTGTACCGTTAAAATGTTCATCTGTACCTGTAACAGTACTAACTTCTAACTGCCACAGTGCTCCCCTGTACATGTAACAGTGTTCACCTGTGCCTGTTACTGTGCTTACCTGTACAGATTTAAGTGCTCATCTGTACATGTGGTAGTGCTCACCTATACCTGTCAGAGTATTCACCTGTACCTGAGATAGTGCTCATCTGTACCTGTCATAGTATTCATGTGCACTTGTCACAGTGTTGATCTGTTCCTGTAACAGTGCTCACCTGTAATATTGCTCATCAATATGTGTAAAATTGCTCACATGTACCTGTTGCAGTGCTCACCAGTACCTGTCAAAAACACACCTATACCTGTAACAGTGTCAACTGTATCTGTCACAGTGCTCACCTGTTCCTGTAACATTGCTCACATGTACCTGGAGCAGTACTCACCTGTAAATATAACCATACTCACCTCTACCTGTTGCAGTGTTCACCTGCAGTGAACACTAGTACCTGCAACAGTGCTCAAATGTATATGTAACAGTGTCACCTGTAAATGTAGCAGAGTCACATGTAACTGTCACAGTGCTCACCTGTACCTGCAACAATGTGCACTTGTACCTGTAACACTGCTCACTTGTACCTGTAACAGTGTTCACCTGTAACTTCAACAATGTCACCTGTACCTGTAGCCATGCTCACCTGTAACTGTAACAATGTTCACCTGTACCTGTAACATTGCTCACCTTTAAATGTTGCAGTGCTCACCTGTACCTGTAAGAGTGCTCCCCTGTAGCTATAACAGTGCTCTCCTGTATCTGTTGCAATGCTCACCAGTACCTGTAACAGTGCTCACCTGCACCTGAATAGTACTCTCCTATACCTGTAACAGTGCTGTCCTGTACCTATAACAATGCTCATAAGTCCTACCACAGTGCTCACCGGTATCTGTTGCAGTGGTCACCTGAACCTGTAAAAGTGTCTCCTGTACATGTAACAGTGCTTACCTGTAATTACCAGTGCTCACCTGTACATGCATCAATGCTCATCTATACTTGTAACAATGCTCACCTGTATTTGTAACAGTATCATTTGTACCTAGCACAGTGCTCATCTGTACCTATTACAGTGCTTACCGCCACCTGATAAAGTGCTCACCGGTACCTTTAAAAGTGGTGACTACTACCCGTAATAGTGTTCACTAGTAGCAGTAAACATGCTCACCTGTACCTGTCACATTGCTCACCTATATGTATCCCAGTGCTCACCTCTATCTGTAACATTGCTTAACTGTATCTGTCACAGTTTTCATCGGTACTAGTAACAGTTTTACCTGTAACTGACACAGTGCTCACCTGTACCTTTAATTTTGCTCACCTGTAATTCTCACAGTGATCAACTGTACAGTTAAAGGTGAACAGCTTTACCTGTCACAGCACTCACCTGTACCTGTAAAATTGCTCACCTGCAAATGTAACAGTGTTCATCTGTACCTGTAAAAGTGATCACCTGTACTTGTAACATTGCTCACCTGTACCTGTAACAATGTTCTGCTGTACCTGTAATGGTTTTTACCTGTACCTGTAACAGTGCTCACTAGTTCCTGTCACATTGCTTACTGGGTACCTGTAACAGTTTTCACCTGTACCTATTGCACCTCACCTATATCTGTCACAGTGCTCATCTGCACCTGTAAAAGTGATCAGCTGTACATGTCACAGTGCTCAGCTGTACCTGTAACAGTGCTCCCCTATACCTGATACTGAGCTTGCCTGTACCTGCACTAATGTTCACCTGTATATGTAACAGCATGCACCTGTACCTGTTGCAGTGCTTACCTATATATATATTAGTATTCACCACTACCTGTATCAATGTTCACCTGTACCTGTACCATACTTTACCTGTACCTGTAACAGTGTTTACCTGTACCTGTTCCACTGCTCACATGTACCTGTAACAATGTTCAACTGTACCAGTAACATTGCTCATTTAACAGTGTATAGATGTACCTGTAACATTGCTCACTTATACCTGTAACACTACTCACCTCTTCCTGTCACAATATCTGCAACAATGCTCTCCTGTACCTGTATCAGTGCTCAATTGTTGGTTTGCCAGTTTTCTCCAGTAACTTCTGTCACCTATACCTGTAACAATTCTCACCTGTAACTGTCCGTGCTTAGCTGTATCTGCAACAATGCTCACCTGTACTTGTAACAGTGTCCTCTCGCAGTACTCAGCTGTATCTGTGACACTGCTCATCTGTCCATCTAACATTGCTCAGCTATACCTGTAATAGTGCCGCCTGTTCCTGTAACAGTGTTCACCTATACCTGTAACATTGTTGAACATTACCTGTTGAAGTGCTCACCTCTAAAACTAACTGTGGTCACCGGTATCTGTAACATTATTCACCTGAACCTGTCACACCTGTATCTGTAATCCTGCTCACTTGTACCTGTAACTGAAGGAAATCCTTATTAGTCAGGAAATGGTGTTAGGGAAATTGATGGGATTGAAGGCCGATAACTCCCCAGGATCTGATAGTCTGCATCCCAGAGTACTTAAGGAAGTGGCCTTAGAAATAGTGGATGCATTGGAGGTCATTTTCCAACATTCCATGGACTCTGGATCAGTTCCTATGGATTGGAGGGTGACTAATGTAACCCCACTTTTTAAAAAAGGAAGGAGAAAAAAACAGGGAATTATAGACCGGTTAGCCTGACATCGGTAGTGGGAAAATTGCTGGAATCAATTATTAAAGATGTAATAGCAGCGCATTTGGAAAGCAGTGACAGGATTGGTCCAAGTCAGCATGGATTTATGAAAGGGAAATCATGCTTGACAAATCTTCCAGAATTTTTTGAGGATGTAATTAGTAGAGTGGATAAGGGAGAACCAGTGGATGTGGTGTATTTGGACTTTCAAAAAGCTTTTGACAAGGTTCCACACAAGAGATTAGTGTGCAAAATTAAGGCACATGGTATTGGGGTAATATATTGACGTGGATTGAGAACCGGTTGGCAGACAGGAAGCAAAGAGTCGGGATAAATGGGTCCTTTTCAGAATAGCAGTCAGTGACTAGTGGGGTACCGCAAGCTTCAGTGCTGGGACCCCAGCTATTTACAATATACATTAATGATTTAGACAAAGGAAGTGAATGTAATATCTCCATGTTTGCAGATGACACTAAGCTGGGTGGCGGTGAGAGCTGTGTGGAGGATGCTAAGAGGCTGCAGGGTTACTTAGACAGGTTAGGCGAGTGGGCAAATGCATGGCAGATGCAGTATAATATGGATAAATGTGAGGTTATCCACTTTGGTGGAAAAAACAGGAAGGCAGATTATTATCTGAATGGTGACAGATTAGGAAAAGGGGAGGTGTCACGGGACCTGGGTGTCATGGTACATCAGTCACTGAAAGGCATCACTCATAGAAACAGATAAAATTCTGACTGGACTGGACAGGTTAGATGCAGGAAGAATGTTCTTGACGTTGGGGAAGTTCAGAACCAGGGGACACAGTCTAAGGATAAGGGGTAAGCCAGCTAGGACCGAAATGAGGAGAAACTTTTTCACGCAGAGAATTGTGAACCTATGGAATTCTCTACCACAGAAAGTTGTTGAGTCCAGTTCATTGGATATATTCAAAAGGGTGTTAGATGTGGCCCTTACGGCTAAAGGGATCAGGGGGTATGGAGAGTAGGCAGGAGTGGGGTACTGAAGTTGCATGATCAACCATGATCATATTGAATCGTGGTGCAGGCTCGAAGGGCCAGATGGCCTGCTCCTGCACCTATTTTCTATGTTTCTATGTAACAGTGTTCAACAGGAACTTCAACAGTGTCACCTGTACCTGTAAACTTACTCACTTTTAGCTATCAGTGCTCACTTATGCTTGTAATAGTGCTCACCTGTACTTGTAACAGTGTCACCTGTACCTGTATAATGTTCACCTGTACCTGCAACAGTGCTCAATTGTAGGTGTGTCAGTGTTCACCTGTAGCTTCTACAGTGTCACCTATACCTGTAAAAATTCTCACCTGTAATTGTCAGTGCTCACCTGTACTTCCAACAGTGTCACCTGCACCTCTCACAGTGCTCATATCTACCTGTAACAATGCTCATCTGTTCCTGTTCAACAGTGTTCAACAGTACCAGTACCAGTAACACTGCTCACCTATACATGGAACAGTGCACACCTGTACCTGTAACAGTGCTTATCGTCCCTGTAAAAGTGCTCACCTATAATTTAAACAGTGTTCACCTCCACCATTAACAGTGCTCACTGATACTTGTAACAGTGTTTATCTTTACTTTTCAAAGTGCTCACATTTAACTATAAGAGTGTTCACCTGTATCAGTGACAGTGTTTATCTTTACCTGTCACAGTGCTGCTTACCAGTACCTGTCACAGTTCTCACCTGTACCAGTAACAATGCTCACCGGTACCTGTAACAGTGATTATCATTTCCTGTAAAAGTGCTCACCTATACCTTTAACAGTGTTATCCTCTACCAGTAACAGTGTTCACCTGTAACTATAGCAGTCCTTACCTTTACCTGTTGCAGTGCTCACCTACAATTGTAAGCATGCTCACCTGCACCTGTAACAGTGCTTATCTTAAAAGAAGTGGCTGCAGAGATACAGGTTGTAATGTACCAAAATTCCCTGGATTCTGGGGAGATTCCAGCGGATTGGAAAACTACAAATGTAACGTTCCTACTTAAAAAAGGAGGCAGGCAGAAAGCAGGAAACTAAAACCAGTGAGCCTAACATCTGTCGTTGGGAAAATGCTGGAGTCCAGTATTAAGGAAGCAGTAGAGGGACATTTGGAAAAGCATAATTCAGTCAAGCAGAGTCAACAAGGTTTTATGAAAGGGAAATCATGTTTGACAAATTTGGTGGAGTTTGTTGAGGATGTATAAGGGGAACTCAGTAGATGTGGTGTATTTGGATTTCCAGAAGGCATTTGACAAGGTGCCACATAAAAGGTGACTGCACAAGATAAAAGTTCACGGGGTAATATATTAGCCTGGATAGAGTATTGGCTAACTAACAGAAAACAGAGAGTCGGGATGAATGGGTAATTTTCCGGTTGGCAAACGGTAACTATTGGGGTGCCAAAGGGATCAGTGCTGGGGCTTCAACTATTTACAATCTATATTAATGATTTGGATGAAGGGACTGAGTGTAATGCAGCCAAGTTTGCTGATGGTACAAAGGTCGGTGGGAAAGTAAGTTGTAAGCAGGACATAAAAAATCTGAAAAGGGATATAGGGCTAGAACCTCCACTTTTGTGCTTATCGCCCAAAAATGGATGTTATTTCCAGCGTAGGCGGTAAAAAAGGTTTTTCAGATCGCCGGCTTCTCACCCATTCTCAAAACATCTAGTTTACATTTTTGAAAATGGATGTTACCGCGAGCGATATCAAATGGGCGGTGGCATTACATTTTTTTGACCTTCTGCCGTAAAGTGTGGCTGTCCTTAGCAATGGCATGGCAACGCTCGATTCTCGAGATTCTGGAGGTCAAGGGTCACCATGACATGCGCAGAAGAGGAGACAGAGAGAGAGGGAGCTCAGAGGGACTGAAGGCGTGTGTGGGTGTGGTGTGGCTGCTTTGGGAGGAAGGAGGGAGATTTTAGAGCTTCACAGCAAGTAGACAAACAAAAATTAGCTGTTACCAGCCACATATTTGCTCGAATTTGGCCTATAATGGAGGGAGAGGAGGAGACATCACAGCACGCTGTGGAATCTGACGCTGGAGAGAGCAGTGAGGTGGGAGAGGAGCACAGTGGAGGGCGCAAAAGAGCTAGAGGTTCTTGGAAGAGGCAAATGCCTCCCTCCTGCAGGAGGTCGAGTTACGCTGGGTGTGATTTGACACTGGGAGGGCGTGGGAAGCCCACCCTAAAGGCCTACCAAAGGATATGCACCGAGATAGCAGAGGTGGTCTGATCGGCGACCATCGAGGTGTGTGAGGGCAATCAATGCCGCAAACGATGGAATGACCTTGGGGGATCCGCAAGAGTAAGTATTACATTGATTTACATGTAATTATGTATTCATATAACTTGATTTGTAACAGTCATGAGTGACTATCAGCAGATGTGAGGTCTTTCACTTTTACCAGGAATGTTTTACTCAAAGCCTGTGGTCACGGCGTACGTCTTTAGGTAAAGAATGATAATAATTATAATAATCATGATTACATCTGTCGGTTATGTGTTGTATCAGTGTCTGTGACAGTACCTAGCAATGATATCATGCAATGATCCCATGCTATGTCGTCCTGTCACCTTTTACAGAAGAAGCTATCGACTATAAGGTCCGTGCAGAGGCGAACGGGTGGGGAAGCCACCAGCCCCCAGCAACATCACTGAGATGGAGGAACGAGTGCTCGCACTCATGGGGAAGCACCCCCGGACAGCCACCGATGCACCTGCAGATACTGAATTGGTGCCACATGATTAAAGCTTACACCATTGCGTGATGTAAAGTCAATGGATGCCACACCAACTCATATCCGAACAATCATATATGATAGATGATTTCTAAAAGTGTCATAGAAATAATGCTGGTCTAATGAAAATTATTGCAATGCATAATGTGTTGATGGTCATCAAATGTGATGTCTGTGATGATTTTGAGAGTGGTGGTGCTTTTGTTGTGCATATGCTGTGTGTAGCGCTGGACTCACCTTGTCACCCTAGCACCCCTTCACCTGTTTTGCAGCTCAGCCAGCAGCGCAGCCCCAGGCAAGGACACAGAGGCCAGAAGGTGGGGGCACGGGGCATGAGTCAGCGGATGATCCTACTACATCTGGTGCTGAGGAGCTCCGATTGTCGCCCGTCAATCTGCTGGGTCTGTTTTTGACGGATGAAAGTGCTGACTTCGAAGAACCTACATCGATACACTCCAGAAGCCATTGCATCCCAAGGCCATCTAGTGGTCCTCCGATCATTCTCGCCTCCACTCTGGAGGTAACGACCCCAAGCACGCCTCCACAGGGCACCCCATTTGTTCCCAGGACGGTGCCGACCCCACGGCGGCCTCGTGGATGTGGCAGGTCTGTTCCACCAGCGCGACATGACAGCGGAGGGACTGTACAGTTGTCCAGGAGGACTGTAGACATTGGTAACCAGCTCATCGAAGCATTGGGGGGCATATCCCGAGAGCTGGCCACCATGATTGAGTACATTCCATGCATGGCGGAGGCCCTGGATGCGATAGCCAGGAACACTGCTGCCACAGGCCTCCCAGTGGTCCCCGAGCGCGGCACTGCACCCCTAGGTTCCGCACCACCATTGTGAACGACAGATGAGAGCAAGGACCAAGATCCTGCTTCTGATCAGAGAATGTTGCCCCCTTGGCACCGTTCCCGTACCCGTGCAACCATCGCATCAGCCTTCATTGCCCCCCAATGAGGCACCGCCTGAGGAGCTCCTCGACCAGGCGCTATGGAGCGAGGAGGTGAAGGGGTAGAGATGGAGAGAAGGGAAGGAAAGTGAGGTGCATGTGCGCAGGTAATGGCTGTGTTATATCTCCATCTGGGTGTATGCAATTTGTTGCAATGTATGGGGGCTGGGGACCACGCTCCTGCTTTGCCTTTGTATTCTGTGTTGCTAGACGCGCTGAATATGTGATTTATGTCAATGGTGGAAAAAGTGGGATGTGGGCAGGGGTTGGGTGTTATTGGCTGTGATACTTATGATTTCAGACCAATGTTGGTATTAAACTTTTGTTATTGAACATAACCTTGTTGCGCATTATCTCAGCTAGCTGGACCGTTACACACTGGTGATTCCTTACCATGAATAGATTAAATACAACTTAACATCAATCAATGTAAACTTTTATTGGCACCAAGGTGATGGGCACCATTAATGTCTGAGCTGCACACACACAGCAGTGTGTCAGCATTGTCACTCACATCAGCGCTCTTTCAGGCAAAACTTTCAGATATCAGCTCCTCACGTAAGAGTGGAATTTAACAAATGCCAGCCATACTGCTGATGTTCATTCCGGTGAGTTCCACATTTTGTGGCCGTTTTTTTGAGCGAATGATATTCTGGGCGATATGTGTGCGAAGTGGTGAAATTGATGATGGCCGATCTCCATGGCCACTAGTTTGGGTAAATATGCTCTTTATGACAAAAAACAGTGTGCGGGAGTTCATACTGAATCTCTGCATTAATTCCGTGCAGAAAGTAACGCTGGGCGATATTATGGGCATTGATTTCACTCATTCTGCTGATTCTCAAAAAAGTGGGCGGGTGGTCACATTTTATCCTGGCGTTAAGTCCCTTGGGAAAATAATGCTCAGCGATAAGTCTCCTAAAAAAGCCTGTCAATTTCCATTTTGTGCCAAAATGGGCGATATATGGGCATTATACGTCATTTCAGGGGTAAAATGTACGTTAAGTGGGTGTTAACCATGGAAAAAAAGTGGAGGTTCTAGCCCATAGACCTGCGAAGTGAGCAGGCAAAAATTTGGCAGAGGGAGTATAATGTGTGAAAGTGTGAGGTTATCTACTTTGGCAGAAAAAATAGAAAAGCAAATTATTATTTAAATGGTGAAAAATTAGAAAATGCTGCAGTACAGAGGGACCAAGGGGTCGTTGTGCATGAAACATAAAAAGTTAGTATGTATGTACTGCAATTAATCAGGAAGGCAAATGGAATGTTGGCCTTTATTGCAAGGGGGATGGAGTATAAAAGCAGAGAAGTCCTGCTACAACTGTAAGGGTATTGGTGAGACCACACCTAGAATACTGCATAAGTTTGGTCTCCTTATTTAAGGAAGGATATACTTGCTTTGGAGGCAGTTCAGTGAAGGTTCACTAGGCTGATTCCTTAGATGAAGGGGTTGACATGAAGAAGGGTTGAGCAAGTTGGGCCTGTACTCATTGAAGTTAAGAAGAATAAGAGGTGATCTTAGTGAAACATATAAGATAATGGCCCACAATGCTAAGAGAGAGCACGAGAAATTCTTGGTGAGTGAAATTAAGGAAAACCCTAAGATGTTCTATAAATATATTAAGAGTAAGAGGTTAACTAAATAAAGGGAAGGGCCTATTAGAGACCATGAAGGTAATCTTTGTGTGGAGGCGGAAGATGTTGGTAAGGTTCTTAATGAATACTTCGCATATGTATTCACAAAGGAAAGAGGCAATGCAGATACTGCTGTCGAGGAGGACTGTGATATGCTGGATGAAATAAATATAGTGAGAGAGGTAATATTGAGGGGTTTAGCAGCTTTAAAAGTAGATAAGTCCCCAGGCCTGGTTAAAATGAACCCCAGGCTGATGAGCAAAGTAAGAGAGGAAATAGCAGAGGCCTTGACCATCATTTTCCAGTCCTCTTTGGATCCTGGCATGGTGCTGGAGGATTGGAGGACTGCTAATGTAATACCCTTGTTTAAGAAGGGAGAAAGGTAATATGTCCTTACTATACAGTATAAATGCACACAAGGCCCATACTTGAGAGAAGATCACTCTGTGACGTGTTTCCTTTATTACCGAGACCTCAAGAGACAGACAGTGGGTGGAGCTTCCCCTTTTATACCTGAAGGTTCAGGTTAGGAGTGTCTCCCACAAGTTCGCCCCTGTGGTCAGTGTTCTCAAGGTGTACAACTTAGGGTCAGCTTATACATGGGTTACAATGATAGTTGAATACATGACATCACCTCCGCCCCCCCAAAGTCTTATTGGGATCACAGGTTAAGTCTCTCAGGTGGTTTACGCTCCCTTGTAGAGCGCATGAGTTGGGGCTCCGGTTGTTGGGCGCTAGCCTGAGTGTCTGCTGTTTGTGGTGCCTCAGGCCTGTCTGGACTGCTCCCAGTGACTGGGCTCTCCTCCACTTGGTTCCGGTGTTCGTTCACCTGTGGTGGAGTAAACTCTACGTCGTGTTCTTCCTCTGCTTCTTCTTTGGGGTTGCTGAACCTCCTTTTAATTTGATCCACGTGTTTGCGGCAGATTTGCTCATTGGTAAGTTTAACTACCAAAACCCTATTCCCCTCTTTGGCAATCACAGTGCATGCAAGCCATTTAGGCCCTGCAATGTAATTAAGGACAAAGACAGGGTCATTGACATCAATACATCGCACCCTCGCATTCCCGTCATGGTAGTCACATTGTGACTGACGCCTGCTCTCAATAATTTCTTTCATAGTAGGATGTATAAGGGATAACCTGATTTTGAGCATTCTTTTCATTAGCAGCTCTGCGGGTGGAACCCCTGTAAGCGAGTATGGTCGGGATCTATTGGCCAACAGGAGGCGTGATAAGCAGCTTTGTAGGGAACCCCCTTGGATTCTGAGCATCCCCTGTTTGATTATCTGCACTGCTCGTTCCTCCTGGCCGTTTGCGGCCGGCTTGAACGGTGCTGTTCTGACATGGTTGATTCCATTGCCTGCCATGAAGTCCTGGAATTCAGTGCTAGTGTCGCTGACCAAGACGTCCGGTAGACCATGGGCAGGGAACATTGCCCATAGACTTTCTACCGTGGCAGAGGATGTGCTTGAATTTAAAATGGCACACACAATCCATTTGGAGTAGGCGTCTACTACAATCAAAAACATTTTTCCCATGAAAGGACTTGCGTAGTCCACATGGATGCGTGATCATAGCTTGGTGGGCCAGGACCAGGGGCTAAGGGGGGCTTCCCTGGGTGCGTTGCCAGCTGAGCACACGTGTTGCATCTGCGAACACAAATTTCCAGGTCTGCATCTATCCCTGGCCACCAAACGTGTGACCTGGCAATTGCCTTCATCATGACAATGCCCGGGTGCTCATTGTGAAGTTCTCTGATAAACACCTCTCTGCCCTTCTGGGGCATGACTACTCGGTTTCCCCACAGTAGGCAATCGGCCTGAATCGAGAGTTCATCCTTGCACCTATGAAACGGTTTAAACTCCTCAGGGCATGCCCCATACGTGGCTGCCCAGTCCCCATTCAGGACACATTTCTTAACTAAAGACAGTAGCAGGTCTTTATTTGTCCAGACTTTAATCTGACGGGCTCTTACAGGTGAGCCTTCGCTTTCGAAAGCTTCAACAGCCATGACATCTCAGCATCATGCTCAGCTGCCCCCTCAGTGGTGGCTTGTGGTAGCCTGCTGAGTGCATCGGCGCAGTTTTCAGTGCCCGGTCTGTGCCGAATTATGTAGTCATAGGCGGCTAGCATAAGTGCCCACCTCTGTATGCGGGCCGATGCATTCGCATTTATGGCCTTGTTCTCAGCCAAAAGGGACGTTAGGGATTTGTGATCTGTCTCCAGCTCAAATTTCATGCCAAACAGGTACTGGTGCATTTTTTTTACTGCATATACACATGCTAACGCTTCCTTTTCTACCATCCCGTAGCCCTTTTCTGCCTGGGACATACTTCTGGAGGCATAAGCTACCGGCTGTAACTGACCATTTGCATTCACACGCTGCAACACACACCCGACCCCATAGGACAATGCATCACATGTTAAAACAAGTTTCTTACACGGGTCATATAACGTTAACAGTTTGTTGGAGCATAACAAATTGCGTGCTCTCTCAAAGGTCCTTTCCTGGCTGTCCCCCCAGACCCAATCACGACCTTTGCGTAGGAGCACATGTAGCGGCTCTAACAGCGTGCTCAATTTGGGAAGAAAGTTGCCAAAATAGTTCAGGAGCCCCAGGAACGAACGCAGCTCCGTTGTGTCACAGGGTCTGGGTGCTCTCTGGATCACATCCGTTTTGGACGCAGTAGGTCTGATCCCATCTGCTGCTACCCTCCTCCCAAGGAATTCTACCTCTGGAGCTAA
Source organism: Pristiophorus japonicus (assembly GCF_044704955.1). Lineage (NCBI taxonomy): Eukaryota > Metazoa > Chordata > Chondrichthyes > Pristiophoridae > Pristiophorus > Pristiophorus japonicus. The sequence goes on along the minus strand of NC_091981.1, from coordinate 269,392,722 downwards.
GAAGACGCACTTTGCCTTTTTCAGTCGCAGCCCTACCCAGTCTAGTCTGCGTAGCACCTTCCCCAGGTTGTGGAGGTGTTCTTTAGTATCGCGACCCGTGATGAGGATGACGTCTTGAAAAACCACCGTCCTTGGAATTGACTTGAGGAGGCTTTCCATATTTCACTGAAAGATCATGGCGGCCGAACGAATCCCGAACGGACATCTGTTATACTCAAACAACCCCTTGTGTGTCGTGATGGTGGTCAGCTTCTTCGACTCACTCGCCAGCTCCTGGGTTATGTAAGCTGAGGTCAGGTCCAATTTAGAAAAAAGTTTGCCACCGGATAGCGTCGCAAAGAGGTCCTCCACTCTCGTCTTGGAGTGACACCCGATTGATGGTGGCCTTGTAATTGCCACATATCCTGACCGACCCATCCGCCTTGAGCACCGGCACGATCGGGCTCGCCCAGTCACTGAATTCGACTGGCGAGATGATGCCTTTCCTCAGCAGGCGGTCCAATTCGCATTCTATCATTTCCCGCATCACGTACGGCACCGCTCTGGCCTTGCGGTGTACTGGCCTGGCGTCCTCGTTTATGTGAATCACTACCTTGGTCCCCATGAAAGTGCCGATGCCGGGTTGAAATAATGAATCAAATTTGTCCAGGACCTGTGAGCATGATGCTCGCTCCACAGAAGAAATTGCATTGACATCGCCCCATTTCCAGTTCATGACAGCAAGCCAACTCCTCCCCAGTAGTGCGGGACCGTCCCCCAGGACAATCCAGAGTGGCAACCTGTTCTCCAAATCTTTGTGGGTCACGACTACCAAGGCGCTGCCTAAAAACGGAATGATCTCCTTTGTATATGTCCGTTGCAGTGCGTCAATCGGCAATAATTTTGGCCTCCTGGCCTTGGACACCCACAACCTTTCGAACTGTTTGATACTCATCAGGGACTGCCTGGCCCCCGTGTCCAGCTCCATTAGTACTGGGATGCCTTTGAGGAGCACTTTCATCATTATCAGTGGAGTCCTGGTATATGAACTGTATATGTGCTCCACATGAACTTGCTGAACTTCAGCTTCCAGCGATTTCCCCCAGAATTCATTTGGACTCGTAGGGCTTACAACGGGCATGTCCTTCTCGTACATCAACCTGGCTGCAGGCTTCCTGCACATACGCGCCAAGTGACCGCTGATGTTGCTGTTTCTGCAGGAATATTGCTAATACCTGCAAGCTCTGGCTGGGTGTTTGCCTCCACACCTCCAGCATGAGCAAGAGGTCCCATTGTCGGAAACAAAAGGTCCATTACAGTCAATCGTCTCTGACTGTCTCTGTAACTGTCCTTAAGCGCACCATTAACAGGTGTTGATGGCCCCATTACTGGTCGCATTGTCCATTGCGATGGCATGAATCGTCGTTCAGCTAGCCATTGTCTCTGTTGAATTCCCCCTTTGGGTTCGACTGCATGCTGGGGCATGTCCGATTGCCCTTGTCTGCCTAGAGAACTGTGTGCCGCATTAACAATGTTGACTCCCTGGTCGCTTGCCGCATTTGAGCTAAGATTGTTGCCGTAAATCATTCTGGTCTCTTCCTCCGCTGAGATAATTGTCTGGGCTATCAGAGCCGCCGCTTCCAAGGTTAAGTCTTTGGTCTCAATCAGTTTCCTGAAAACCCCAGCGTGCCCGGTGCCCTCAATAAAAAATCTCACAGCATCTCCGCTCTGCATGTATCTGGGAACTTACATAGGCTCGCCAGTCGCCGGAGATCTGCCACGAAGTCTGGAATGCTTTGTCCTTCTCACTGCCGTGCGTGTAAAACCGGTGTCTTGCCATGTGCATGATGCTCGTCGGTTTAAGGTGTTCCCCGATCATCTTACTGAGCTCTTCGAATGTCTTGTCCGCCGCCTTCTCTGGCGCTAGAAGGTCCTTCATCAGGGAGTACGTTCTGGATCCACAAACCGTCAGGAGATGAGCCCTGTGTTTTTCGGCCAAATCCTGTCCCAACCATTCCTTAGTGACGAAACTTTACTGTAGTCTCTCAATAAAGTCGTCCCAATCATCACCAACACAGTACCTCTTTTCTGTGCTGCTAGTGGCCATGCTCGTGGGATTTAAATCCCAGTTTCTCGTCGCCAATAATATGTCCTTACTATACAGTATAAATGCACACGAGGCCCATACTTGAGAGAAGATCATTCTGTGACCTGTTACCTTTACTACCAAGACCTCAAGAGACAGACACTGGGTGGAGCTTCCCCTTTTATACCTGAAAGTCCAGGTTAGGAGTGTCTCCCACAAGTTCGCCCCCTGTAGTCAGTGTTCTCAAGGTGAACGACTTAGGTCAGCTTATACATGGGTTACTATGATAGTTGAATACATGACAAAAGGGATAGGCCGAGTAATTACAGGCCTGTCAGCCTAACCTCAGTGGTGGGAAAATTATTGGAAAATATCCTGAAAGACAGGATAAATCTAATTTGAAAAGGCAAGGATTAATTAGGGACTGTCAGCACGGATTTGTTAAGGGAAGATCATGTTTGACTAACCTGATTGAAATTTTTGAGGAGTTAATCAAGAGGGTCGATGAGGGTAGTGCGTGCGATGTAGTGCATATGGGCTTTTGATAAGTTCCCACATGGTAGACTGGTCATGAAGGTTAAAGCCCATGTGATACGGGCCAAAATGGCAAGTTGGATCCAAAATTGGCTTGGAGATAGGAAGCAAAGGGTAATGATTGATGGATGTTTTGTGACTGGAAGGATGTTTCCAGTGGGGTTCCACAGGGCTCAGTACTGGGTCCCTTGCTTTTTGTGGTATATATTAATGATTTAGATTTGAATATAGGGAGTATGATTAAGAAGTTTGCAGACAACACTAAAATTGGCTGTGTGGTTGATAATGAAGAGGAAAGTCATGGGCTGCAGGAGGATATCAATCTACTGGTCAGGTGGCAGATCAGTGGCAAATGGAATTTAATTCAGAGAAGTGTGAGGTAATGCACTTTGGGAGGGCTAATAAGGAAAGGGGATACACATTAAGTGGTAGGCCACTTAATAGTGTAGATTAACAAAGGGACCTTGGAGTGCTTGTCCACAGATCTCTGAAAGTAGCAGGCCAGTTAAGATGGTGAAGAAGGCATACGAAATGCTTGCCTTTATTAGCCAAGGCATAGAATATAAGAGCAGGGAGGTTATGCTTAAATTGTACAATACTTTGGTTAGGCCATAGCTGAAGTGCTGCATGCCGTTCTTGTCGCCGCATTATAGGAAGGACGTGATTTCTCTAGAGAGTGTACGGAGGAGATTTACTAGGATGCTGCCTGGAATGGAGAATCTTAGTTATGAGTCCAGATTGGAAAGGCTGGCTTTGTTCTCCTTGGAATGGAGGAGGTTGAGAGGAAACCTCTTTGAGGTGTACAAAATATTGAGGGGCCTGGACATAGTGGATAGTAAGGGCCTATTTCCATTGGTGGAATGGGTCCATTATGAGGGGGCATAGTTTTAAAGTGATTGGTGGAAGGTTTGCGGGGGGGATTCTTTATGCAGAGGGCTGTGGGATCTGGAACTCGCTGCCTGGAAAAGTGGTGGATGCAGAAACCCGCACCACTTTTAAGAGATGGTTGGATGGGCACATAGGGCTAGAACCTCCACTTTTTTTGCATGCTTAACGCCCACTTAACGCCCATTTTACCACTGAAATGATGTATAACGCCCATTTATCGCTCATTTTGGCACAATATGGAAACTGGCGGGCATTCTTAGGAAACTTATCGCCGAGCGTTACTTTCCCCATGTGCTTAACGCTGAGATAAAATATTACCGCCCGCTCACTTTTTTTGGGCGGAATCAGCAGAATGGGTGCATTCAATGCCCATAATATCGGCCAGTGTTACTTTCCACACGGAATTAACACCAAGATTCAATATTAATGCAAGCCCATTGTTTTTTGTCATAAAGAGCATATTTACCCAAACTAGCGGCCATGGAGATTGTCCATCATCAATTTCACCACCTCGCACACATATCGTGCACAATATCGCTCACTCAAAAAAACACCCACATAAAGTGGAACTAACCAGAACGAATCACAGCGTTATGGACGCCATGTTCTAGATCACATGTCGCGTCCTTTAAAAGGCTGCTGTGCTTCAACCTCGGCGGAGTTCGGATATACTCTGCAGGTCGTTGGAGTTGATGTGAACATCTGTAAAAACATCTTGACCATACTGTGGCTGATTGGAATTGAAGAGGTGTCTTCGTTGGGACATTCCTTGTTTGTGAGCAATCGGTGGAAAACAGAGAGCTACTGCAATGGGGCCTGTCCTTTCTCACCCTCTCTTGGTGATCAAATACATGCATCAGACTTGACATCGCTGAAGGAACGCTCCACTGCATTATGTGCCCAATGTAAGAAGTGACAGACAGATGAGGAGGACCAGATTTTACACCCCCCGCAAGTACAAGGAGAAGCAGTCTTACCTCGACTTGCCCAACATCACCTGCCTTCGGAGACTGCGCTTCTACAAAGAGGTTATCACTGAGGTATGCCAGCTGATAAGAGCAGACCTGCAGCCTGCCAGCATCATCAGTACTGCACTGTCCGTCGAGGTCAAATTCACCATGGCACTGTCGTTCTACGCCTCGGGTTCTTTTCAAACCACAACTGGCGACATTTGCGGACTTTCTCAGCATGCCACACATCTCTGCATTAGACAGATCACTGAAGCCCTGTACGCATGCAGGAAGGACTTGATCAGCTTCCCTAAGACCAGGGAGGCACAGAGTGAGAGGGCTCTAGGTTTCTCCAGAATTGCAAACTTCCCCAAGGTGCAGCGAACAATAGACTGTACACACCGCGATGTGGGCACCTTGTCAGGATGCAGAGGTTTTCAGGAACCGCAAGGGAGTCCACTCCCTGAATGTCCAACTGGTTATTGACCACCAGCAAATTATACTGGCAGTGAATGCTCAATTTCCGGACAGCATCCATGATGCTCACATCCTGCGTGAGAGCACTGCATCTGACATGTTTAACAATGAGCCACAAGGTCAATGCTGGATGCTTGGGGACAAAGGATATGGCCTCGCCACCTGGCTGATGACCCCACTGTATGATACCCATACCGAGGCTGAGAGGCGATACAAAGAGAGCCACAGAGTAACTCGCAATATCATGGAGAAAACCAGTGGAGTGCTGAAGCAGCACTTTAGATACCTGGACCACTCAGGAGGTGAGCTCCAATACCACCGTGAGCAGATTACTCAATTCGTGGTGGTCTGCTCCATGCTCACAACTTGGCTATCAGGAGGGGACAAGAATTGCCTGATGTGTCTGACAGTCCAAGTCACCAGAGAGAGGAAGAGGAGGACAAGGAGGCGGACGCTGACATCGGCCCAGACAATCAGGCTGATGCTGATGCCATGCCTCCGCCCCTCTGTAGACCGCATGAAAGGGCCCGTGGTGACATGATAGCTGCAAGAGCCTTACGTCAGCAGCTCATCAATGATCGCTTTGCCTGAAAGAACGTTGGTGTTATTTACAAGGCTGACACACTGCTGGGTGTGCAGGTCATACATCAATGGTGGGCATCACCTTGGTGACAGTTAAAGGTTAAGTTGATTGAAGTTAAGTGTGATTATACCCTTTGATGTTAAGGAATCACCAGCGTCTAATGGTGCAGATATCTGGGCCAATGTGCTGCAAGGTTTTGTTAAATAAAAAACATTTAAATCGAACATTAGTCTGAAATCATCAGTATTTCCCCTTATCCTCCTGACTGCAAGCCGCCTGGTCGAGGAGGTCCTCAGGCGATGCTTCATTGCGAGGGGGGTGGGGGGGCACGGTGGGGGGGCGGGGGGTGGTGATGGTCGAATCGCTGTTTGGACAGATACGGGAGAGGACGGTCCCGAGGTGGGAATGTGCTCTGAGCCATAAGCAAGATGTTGCTGCTGACTCTCTCGTGTGGTTGGCAATGGGGATGTGTCACCTTGGGGTGCAGTGCCGTGTTCCGGGACCACTGGGAGCCCTCTGCCACCAGTGTTCCTGGCTACTAGCTCCAGGGCCTCCTCCATCCTTTCCATGTTATATCTTATTTGTTGGACAAAAACTCGGTGTCAACTATGTTCCTGGTGCTCAGTAGGCTTTTTGCTACTGGTGAATCTCCGTCGTTCCTCCCACAACAGCCAGACAAGCACACACCACAGCCACACACGCTTTCAGTGCCTCTGAGCTCCCTCTCTCTCTGTCTCCACTTCTACGCATGTCATGATGACCCTTGACCTCCTGAATCGCGGGAAAAGAGCGTTGCCATGCCATTGCTAAGGACGGCCACACTTTACAGCAGAAGCTCAAAAATATTTAACGCTACTGCCCATTTGATATCGCTCGCGGTAACGCCCATTTTCAAAAATGGAAACTAGGTGTTTTAGGAATGGGCGAGAAGCCGGCAATCAGAAAACTCTTTTTTAACGTCCACGCCGGAAATAACGCCCATTTTTGGGCGATAAGCCCAAAAATGGAGGTTCTAGCCCCTACCGTGCCATAACCTGCAGGGTTACGGACCTATAGCTGGTAATTGGAATGAGACTGGATGACCTTTTGTCGGACGGTGCAGATATAATGGTAAATGCTGCAGGGAATTGAATACGGCTAGGGTGATCTCCTGGACCAGTTTTGATCACCTGGATGGGTCGGAGAGGAATTTTCCCAGATTTTTTCTCCCTCAATTAGCATGGGTTTTTTATCTGGTTTTATCTTCCCAGGAGATCACATGGCTCCGGTTGGGGTGGAGTGTGGAATGTTTCAGTATAAGGGGTGTCACAGTTGTGTGAGGCTGACTGGTTGGGCTGGGTGCTCTTTTCCTTTCCATCATTGTTCATATGTAACCTTCAGGGCTGCTGACCAAGGGCCGTGCGGCTCTTTGTCGGCCGGCGTGGACACGATGGGCGGAAATGGCCTCTTTCTGCGCTGTAAATTTCTATGGGCTAGATTTTCCACGTTTTTTGCATGCATTACACCCACTTAATGTCCATTTTACCGCTGAAATGACATATAATGCCCATATATCGCCCATTTAGCCACAAAATGGAAACTGATGGACATTTTTCGGACACTTATTGCCAAGCGTTACTTTCCCCATGTGTGTAACGCCGGAAAAAAATAATACCGCCCGCTCACTTTTTTTGGGCGGAATCATCAGAATGGGCGAAATCAACGCCCATAATATCGGCCAGCGTTACTTTTTGCACGGAATTAACGGCGAGATTCAATAATACCGTCCGCCCATTTTTTTTGGTCGTAAAGAGCACATTTGGAAAAACTAACACGCAGGAGATCACCCACCCTCACGTTCACCACCTCGCACACATATCGCCCACAATATCGCTGGACAAAAAACCACCCGGAAAAAGTGGAACTGTTCTGAATGAACGCCAGCGGTGTGGCTGCCATTTTTAAAATCGCAGGTCGCTTCATTCAAAAGGCTGCTTCAACTTCGGGGTAGTTTGCATTGACTCTGGAGTTCTTCTCAGGTGAAGTGACCATCTCAGCAGACATATTTTCAGACTCTGGACTATTAGGGGTTTACTCTAGGTGTATCTTAGTGAGGAAATTATTGCTTCTGATCAATCATTATTATATTTGCAATGGGGCCAGCCATTTCTCAGCCTGCATCGATTAATACGCAGATGCTGCAGAGTGCAGATGGCTCAATGTGTGATGCACATCATTATGTCCCCAATTTAAGAATGAGGAGGAGGGCCAGACCATACACACCCCGCATGTACAGGGAAAGTAGGTCTTACCTCGACGTGTCCGACCACACCTGCCTTCGGAGACTGCGCTTCCACAAGGTGGTGATCAATGAAATATGTGAGCTCATCAGGCCACATATGCAGCCTGCCATCAGGCCATCAGTGTCGGTCGAGGTCAAGGTCACCGCGGCACTGTCTTTCTCCGCGTCCAGTTCCTTTCGGGCCTCCGCGGTCGAGATTTGCCCTCTGTCTCACCATGCCACCCATCATTGCATTAGACAGGTCATGGAGGCCCTGTATGCTAGAAGGATGGACTTTATCAGCTTCCCCATGACCACGGAGGCTCAGACTGACAGGGCTGGAGCATTCTACCGCATTGCTCAGTTCCCCAGGGTGCAGGGAGTTATACAGTGCACTCACATCGCCATGCGGCCACATTCTCAGGATCCGGAATTTTTTCGTAATAGAAAAGGATTTTACTCTCTGAAGGTCCAACGTGTTATGCTCATAATAAAGTAATGTAACTGAGTACTGTAGACATGAGTAAGTGTGACCTTAGCTCCTTTATTCTAATAGGTATGCCCTCTGGTGGTGGTATGATACAGGTTACCTAGGGTTGCATACATAACACAACTAGTTGTCGACCACAACCAGATCATACTGGCAGTGAATGCCAAATGTCCGGGCACCTTCGATGTGGCTCACATCCTGCGTGAGAGCACTGTTTCTGACATCTTTAAGATTCAGCCACAAGGACAATGCTGGGTGCTTGGTGATAAATGATATGGCCTAGCCAAATGGCTGATGACCCCGCTGCGTGACACCCACACCGAAGCCGAGAAGCGATACAACCAGAGCCATAGAGACACACGCAATGTGGTCCACAAAACAATAACTGTGCTTAAGCAGCGCTTCAGATGTCTGGACCACTCAGGAGGGGAGCTACAATACAACGCTGAGCAAGTCGGTAAATTCGTGGTTGAGTGCTCCATGCTGCACAATCTGGCTATCAGGAGGGGTCAAGAATTGCCAGAAGGCACTGATGCTCCACCTCAAGAGAGAGAGGAAGAGGAGGACAAGGGGCTGGATGCTGACCTAGGGCCAGACAATCAGGCTGGCTATGCAACCATGCCCACGCCCCACTCCAGACCACAGGAAAGGGCCCGTGGTGGCTACATAGCTGCAAGATGAGGAGAAACTTCTTCACCCAGAGAGTGGTGAACCTGTGGAATTCTCTACCACAGAAAGTTGTTGAGGCCAATTCACTAAATATATTCAAAAAGGAGTTAGATGTAGTCCTTACTACTAGGGGGATCAAGGGGTATGGCGAGAAAGCAGGAATGGGGTACTGAAGTTGCATGTTCAGCCATGAACTCATTGAATGGCAGTGCAGGCTCGAAGGACCGAATGGCTTACTCCTGCACCTATTTTCTATGTTTCTATGTTTCAATGTCTAACTGTACTTATCTGTACCCATAACAATGTTCTCCTGTACCTGTGACTGTGCTTAGATATACCAGTAACAGTTTTCACCTGTACCTGTAACAATGTTCACCTGTACCAGTAACAGTATTCACCTTTACCTGTAACAGTCTTTACCTGTACCTAGCGCAGTACTCACCTGTACCTGATGCATTGCTCATCTGCAACTGAAACAGTGTTCACTTGTATCTTCAACAGTTTTCACCTGTGCCTGTCACAGTGCTTAATTGTATCTGTTGTGTTTATCACCTGTACTTGTAAAAGGGTTCATTTGTACCTGTAACAGTGCTCATCGCTATCTGTCACTGTGCTCACATGTACCTATAACAGTGCTCACCTGTACCTGCAAAAGAGTTGAACTGTAAATCTAACAATGATAACCTGGACCAATAATATTGCCCACCTGTACCTGCTGCATTGCTCACCTGTACCTGTAACAGTGCTTATCTGAACCTGTTACAGTGCTCAACTGTAACGATAACAGTGTTCATCGGTATCTGTACAATAAAAAATGTCAACTGTACCTGTAACAGTGCTCGCTTGTACATGTAACAATGCTCACATGTACCTGTAACAGTGTTTATCGGTACATGTAACATTGTTCACCTGTACTTGTAGCAGTGCTCACCTGTATCAGTAATAGTATTCACCTTTACCTGTAGCAGTGTTTACTGGTGCTTGTTACAGTGCTCACCTGTGCATGTCACAGTGCACAACTGTACCTTTAACAGTGCACAGCTGTCGCTCTTACAATGATCACCTGTACCTGTAGCAGTGCTCACCTGTACCTGTCACAGTATTCACATTTACCTGAAACAGTACTCACCTGTATCTGTAACATTGCTCACCTGTACCTGTTGCAGCGCTCATCTGTACATTTAACATTGCTCACCTGTACCTTTAGCAGTGTTCACCTGTCCATTTCGCAGTGCTCACCTATACCGTTAATGGTGTTCACTTGTACCTGTATTTACAAAACATCTTTGGATTTTCCCTAATTTTACTTGCCAACAGTCTTTCATGCAGTCTCTTTGTTTTCCTGATGCCTATTTTAATTACACCCCTGCACTTCTTATACTCCTCTAGAGTTTCTGCAGTATTGAGTATCTGTCATAAGCTTCCCTTTTATTCTTTATCTTACCCTGTATGTGCCTTGACGTCCAGGGGGCTATTGATTTGTTTGCCCCACCTTTTTTTTAAGGGAACATACTTGCTCTGTACCCTCAGGATCTCCTCCTTGAATGCCTCCCACTGCTCTGACACTGATTTGCCATCAAGTAGCCGTTTCCAGTCCATTATGGTCAAATCACCTCTCAGCTCAGCAAAATTGGCTTTACCCCAATTGAGAATATTTTGTCCATTGGTAAGTTTGACTACCAGAATCCTATTTCCCTCTTTGGCAATCACAGTGCATGCGAGCCATTTGCGCCCTGCAGCGTAGTTGAGGACAAAAACAGGGTCATTTACATCAATACATCGCGCCCTCGAATTCTTGTCATGGTAGTCATATTGTGACTGGCGCCTGCTCTCGACAATTTCTTTCATGGTGGGGTGTATAAGGGATAACCGGGTTTTGCGCATCCTTTTCATTAGCACCTCTGCGGGTGGAACCCCTGTTAGCGAGTGTGGTCGGGATCTGTAGGCCAACAGGAGGTGTTGTAGGGAACCCCCTTGGATTCTGAGCATCCCCTGTTTGATTATCTGCACTGCTCGTTCTGCCTGGCCGTTTAAGGCCGGCTTGAACGGTGCCGTTCTGACATGGTTAATTCCATTGCCTGCCATGAAGTCCTGGAATTCAGTGCTTGTGAAGCACGGGCCAGTGTCGCTGACCAAGATGTCCGGTAGACCGTGGGCGGCGAACATTGCCCGTAGCTCTTCTACCGTGGCAGAGGATGTGCTTGAATTTAAAATGTCAGATTCAATCCATTTGGAGCAGGCGTCTACTACAACCAAAAACATTTTTCCCATGAAAGGACCTGCATAGTCCACATGGATGCGTGACCAAGGCTTGGCGGGCCATGGCCAGGGGCTAAGGGGGGCTTCCCTGGGCGCATTGTCCAGCTGGGCACATGTGTTGCACCTGCGAACACAAAGTTCCAGATCTTCGTCTATCCCTGGCCACCAAATGTGTGACCTAGCAATTGTCTTCATCGTGACAATGCCCGGGTGCTCATTGTGGAGTTCTCTGATGAACACCTCTTTGCCCATCTGGGGCATGACTACGTGGTTTCCCCACAGTAGGCAATCGGTCTGAATCGAGAGTTCGTCCCTGCCCGTGTGAAATGGTTTAAATTTCTCAGGGCATGCCCTGTACGTGGCTGCCCAGTCCACATTCAGGACACATTTCTTGACTAGAGACAATAGCGGGTCTCTATTTATCCAGACTTTAATCTGACAGGCTGCCACGGGTGAGCCTTCGCTTCCAAAAGCTTCAACAGCCATGACCATCTCAGCAGCATGCTCGGTAGCCCCCTCAGTAGTGGCTAATGGGAGCCTGTTGAGTGCATCGGCGCAGTTTTTGGTGCCCGGTCTGTGCCGAATTGTGTAGTCATAGGCGGCTAACGTGAGTGCCCACTTCTGTATGCGGGCCGATGCATTTGCATTTATGGCCTTGTTGTCGGCCAAAAGGGACGTTAGGGGTTTGTGATCTGTCTCCAGCTCAAATTTCCTGCCAAACAGGTACTGGTGCATTTTCTTTACCGCATATACACATGCGAGTGCCTCCTTTTCTACCATCCCGTAGCCCCTTTCTGCCTGGGACAGACTTCTGGAGGCATAAGCTATCGGCTGTAACTGATCCTTGGCATTAACATGCTGCAACACATACCCGACACCATAGGATGACGCATCGCACGTTAACACAAGTTTCTTACATGGGTCATATAGCGTTAACAGATTATTGGAACATAACAAATTGCATGCTTTATTAAAAGCCCTTTTCTGGCTGTCCCCCCAGACCCATTCGCGACCTTTGTGTAGGAGCACGTGTAGCGGCTCTAGCAGTGTGCTCAATTTGGGAAGAAAGTTACCAAAATAGTTCAGGAGCCCCAGAAATGAACGCAGCTCTGTCGTGTTATGGGTCTGGGTGCTCTCTGATCGCTTCCGTCTTGGATGCAGTAGGGCTGATCCCATCTGCTGCTATCCTCAGCCCCAGGAATTCTACCTCTGGAGCTAGGAAGACGTACTTCGCCTTTTTCAGTCGCAGCCCTACCCGGTCCAGTCTGCGTAGCATCTTCTCCAGGTTGTGGAGGTGTTCTTCAGTATTGTAACCCGTGATGAGGATGTCGTCCTGAAAAACCACCGTCCCTGGAATCGACTTGAGGAGACTTTCCATATTTTGTTGGAAGATCGCGGCGGCCGAGCGAATCCCAAACGGACATCTGTTGTACTCAAACAACCCCTTGTGTGTCGTGATGGTGGTCAGCTTCTTTGAATCACTCGCCAGTTCCTAGGTCATGTAAGCTGAGGTCATGTCCAATTTTGCAAAATGTTTGCCACTGGATAGCGTCGCAAATAGGTTCTCCGCTCTCGGTAGCGGGTACTGATCTTGGAGTGACACCCGATTGATAGTGGTCTTGTAATCACCACATTTCCTGACCGACCCATCCGTCTTGAGCACTGGCACAATCGGGCTCGTCCAGTCACTGAATTCAACTGGCGAGATGATGCCTTCCCTCAGCAGGCGGTCCAATTCGTCTTCTATCTTTACCCGCATCACGTACGGCACCGCTCTGGCCTTGTGGTGTACTGGCCTGGCGTCCGGGTTTATGTGAATCACTACCTTGGCCCCCATGAAAGTGCCAATGCCGGGTTGAAATAATGAGTCAAATTTGTCAAGGATCTGTGAGCATGATACTCGCTCCACAGAGGAAATTGCATTGACATTGCCCCATTTCCAGTTCATGACAGCAAGCCAACTCCTCCCCAGCAGTGCGGGACCGTCCCCCGGGACAACCCAGAGTGGCAACCTGTTCTCCAAATCTTTGTGGGTCACGACTACCGTGGCGCTGCCGAGCACCGGAATGATCTCCTTTGTGTATGTCTGTAGCTGTGCGTCAATCGGCGATAATTTTGGCCTGCTGGCCTTGGACGCCCACAACTTTTCGAACTGTTTGATACCCATCAGGGACTGGCTAGCCCCCGTGTCTAGCTCCATTGATACTGGGATGCCATTGAGGAGCACTTTCATCATTATCGGTGGCGTCCTGGTGTATGAACTGTATACGTGCTCCACATGAATTCGCTGAACTTCAGCTTCCAGCGATTTCCCTCAGTGTTCATTTCTGCAATTTCTGCAGGTATTTTGCTCATCTCTGCAAACTCCAGCTTAGTGTGTGCCTCCATGCCTCCAACATGAGCTGCTGTTTGAAACAAAAGGTCCCTTGCCAGTCGATCGTCCCTGACTGCCCCTGTTCTTGAGTGCGCCATTAACAGGTGTTGATGGCCCCATTATTGGCCACATTGTCCCTTGCAATGGTGTGAATCGCCGTTCAACTTGCCATTGTCTCTGTCGAACGGGGATCCCCCTCTGGGTTCGACTACATGTTGGGGCATGCCCGACTGCCCTTGTCTGCCTGGAGAACTGTGTGCTGCTTTAACAATGTTGAATCTCTGTCCCAATCATTCCTTAACACAGTACCTCTCGTCTGTTCTGCTCGTGGCCATGCTCACGTGGTTTAAATCCCAGTTTCTCGTCGCCATTGATACGTCCTTACTATACAGTATAAATGCACACGAGGCCCATGCTTGAGAGAAGGTCAGTCTGTGACCTGTCCTTTATTCCATAGCACTCAAGTGATGGAAGTGGGTGGAGCTTCCCCTTTTATATCTGAAGGTCCAGGTTAGGAGTGTCTCCCACAAGTTCACCACCTAGTGGTCATCGTTCTCACAGTGTACAACTTAGGTCAGATTATACATGGGTTACAATGCTGGTTGAATATATGACAGGAAGCGTCCCTGACTTCCCACATCGTACAGGAGGAGCATAACACGTGTCTGAGCTGTCCTGCCATGACTTAACCCTTAGATAAACTTAATTTGGCAACAACAATGCTAAACGATTACTTACTGATAGGGAAAAGAAAAAGAAAAACTACTTACCAATCAGCAGCCAATCACTTACCCCCTTGGCTGTGACGTTACCTTTCGATTTTTTTTCTACTTCTTTTTTGCCTCCCTGCTGCAGCTGCACTGGCTGGCTGCCCGATTTCCCGCCTCACCAACGCACCTCGAACTCCCCGACTCCCGACTGCTGGCCTTTATAGGCCTCTGGCTGCTCGATCTCCTGCCTCACCGACGCACTTGTAACAATGCTCGTCTCTATCTGTCACAATGCACACCTGTATCTATAACAATGCTCATCTGTACCTATAACAGTGATCAGCTGTAGCTGTAACATTGCTCATCTGTACCTGTAACAGTGCTCACCTGTACCTGTCACAGAGCACACCTGTACATGTAACATTGCTCACCTGTATATGTAACACTGTTCACCTGTCCTTTTTGCAGTGCTCACCTATAAATTAACAATGTTCACCTGTACCTGTCAGAGTGCTCACCTGTACCTGTCACGGTTTCAAATGTACCTCATGCAGACCTCATCACTACATGTGACATTGTGCACCTGTACCTGTAACCGTGTCATATGTACCAGTAACAGTGCTCACCTGTACGTGCAACAGTGTTCAGCTGTACCTTTTCCAGTGCTCACCGATACCTGTAACAATACTGTTAAAATTGCTCACCTGTACCTGCGGCACTGCTCAACTTTATATACAAAAATTTTTGCCTGTACATTTTGCAGTGCTCATCTGTACCTGTAACTGTGTCACCTGTACCTGTTGCATTCTCACCTGTACGTGTAATGTTGTTCACCTGAACCTGTCACATTGCTCACCTGTACTTGTAACAATGCTCACTTGTACCTTTAACAGTGTTCAACTGTAATTTCAACAATGTGACCTATAGCTGTAAAAAATGCTCACCTCTAACTGTCAGTGCTCACCTGTGCCGGTAACAGTGCTCTCCTGTACCAGAAACAATGTTCACCTGTACCTGTAAAGTGTTCAATTGTACCTGTCACACTGGAAACCTATACCTGTACCAGTGCTTACCTGTTCCTGTAACAATGTTAGCCTGTATGTGTAACAGTGCTCAGCTGTACATATAACAATGCTTACTTGTACCTGTAACAGTGCTCCCTGTTCCTGTAACAGTGTGAACAATGCCTCACACTACTCTCCTACACCTGTAACAGTGCGCAATTCTAGGTGTACCAGTGTTCACCTGTAAATTCTACATGTGTCACCTATACCTGTAACAATACTCACAAGTAACTTTCAGTGCTCCCCTATACCTGCAACAGTGTTCACATGCACCGAAAACATTTTCACCTGTACCTCTCGCAGTGCTCACCTGTACATCCAACAGTGCTCACCTCTACCTGTAACAGTGTCACATGTACCAGTCATAGTGCTCATCTGTACCTGTCACAGTTCTCTACTGTACCTGTCACTATGTCACCTGTAATTCTAAGAATGCTCACCTGTACCTGTCACAGTGCTCACCTGTACCAGTAACAGTGCACACCTGTACCTGCAGTAGTGCTCACCTGTACCTTTAACAGTGTCACATGTACCTGTAGAGTGTCATCTGTACCTGTCACAGTGTATTCTGTACCTGTCACAGTGTCATCTGTAGCTCTCACAGTGCTCAATGTACCTGTCACATTGCTTACCTGTACCTGTACCAGTACTAACCTGTTCCTGAAACAATGTTCACCTGTAACTGAAACAATGTTTACCTATACCTGTAAAAGTGTTCAACTGTACCTGCAACATTGCTCAACTGTACCTGTAACAGTGTTCACCAGTACAAATAAGGTTTTCACCTATACCTTAACAATTCTCACCTGTACCAGTAACAATGTTCACCTGTACCCATAAACATGTTCAACAGTACCTGCTGTCACACTGCTCACCTTAACCTGTACCAGTGCTCACCTGTTCGTGTAACATTGTTCACCTATACCTGTAACAGTGCTCATTTGTACGTGTATCAGTGTGACATATACCTGTTGTTAAGTATTTGACCCCTTGCAATCTGTATTACACTACCACCAGAGGGCCTACCTGTTGGAGTCCCAAGGGATCCCAGCATCCCTTGGGAGCACGGTATATAAGCAGGGCACCCACGAGGTACCTGCAGTCTGGAGTCTCATTAAAGGAGCTAAAGTCACACTTGCTCATTGTACATAGTACTCAGTTTCATCCTTTGTTATGAGCTTATCAATTGGCGACGAGGTAACGAACAACCGCATGAAAATGCAAAGAACAGTCGGTATCCTGGAGAAGTTCTCAGAAGGGGACAATTGGGAGGCCTTTGTGGAGAGACTCGACCAATACTTCGTGACCAACGAGCTGGAAGGTGACTAGAACGCTGCCAAACGAAGGACGGTCCTCCTAACAGTCTGTGGGGCAACAACCTATAGCCTCATGAAGAATCTCCTGGCTTCGGCAAAACCAACAGCTAAATCCTATGAAGAATTGTGTACCCTGGTCCGGGACCACCTAAATCCTAAGGAAAGCGTTTTGATGGCGAGATATAGGTTCTACATGTATCAACGGTCGGAGGGCCAGGAAGTGGCCAGCTATGTCGCCGAACTAAGGCGCCTTGCAGGACATTGTGAATTTGAGGGATTCCTAGAACAGATGCTTAGAGACTTTTGTGTACTGGATATTATCCATGAGGCAATCCTTCACAAACTGTTAACCATTGAAACTCTGAATCTAAGTAAAGCCATAACGATAACTCAGGCATTTATGTCCACCAGCAACAATATCGAACAGATTTCGCAGAATAAAGAAGTTTCAGCCAGTACTGTGAACAAAGTAACGTCGTTTTCGAGCAGGAATATACATGGCAGAACGTACACGCTGGCTGCTGCCCGACCTCAGATGACCAGGAGTCCACGAGGCAATTAACACCTTGTTGGCACTGTGGAGGTGATCATCGGCCCCATCAATGCCGCTTCAAACACTATGCGTGCAACAGTTGCAGAACAATGGGACACCTCCACAGAATGTGCAGGTGAGCTGCAAATCCTGCAAACCCTGCAAACCACCACGTTGCAGAGGAAGATTGATCCACTGTGGATCAGACTGAATCAGAGACTCGAACCGAGGAGGCAGAAGTGTACGGGGTACACACATTCACCACGAAATGTCCACCAATAATGTTGAAAGTTGAACTGAACGGAATTCCAGTATCGATGGAACTGGACACGGATGCAAGTAAGTCCTTAATGAATAAAAAGGCTTTCGACAGGCTGTGCTGCAACAAGGCACACAGGCCCAAGCTCAGCCCCATTCACACCAAACTAAGGACTTACACAAAGGAACTAATCCCTGCAATTGGCAGTGCAGAAGTCAAAGTCTCCTATGATGGAGCAGTACACGAACTCCCGCTGTGGATTGTGCCAGGGGATGGCCCCACATTGTTTGGTAGAAACTGGCTGGGAAAAATCCGCTGGAACTGGGACGACATCCGAGCGCTCTCATCCGTCGATGACGCCTCATGTGCCCAGGTTCTGAGCAAGTTTCCATCGTTGTTCGAGCCAGGCATTGGAAGCTTCTCGGGGTGAAAGTGCAGATCCATTTGGTTCCCGGTATGCGACTCATCCACCACAAGGCATGGGCGGTACCATACATGATGCATGAGAAAGTGGAAACTGAGCTGGACAGGCTGCAGCAAGAAGGCATCATCGCGCCGGTGGAATTCAATGAATGGGCTAGTCCGATTGTCCCAGTACTTAAAGAGGACGGCATGGTCAGAATTTGTGGGGAATATAAAGTAACGAGTAATCGTTTTTCGCGACAGGACCAGTACCCGCTACCCAAGGCAGACGATTTTTTGCGACCCTGGCTGGAGGGAAGATGTTCACCAAGCTGGACCTGACTTCGGCCTACATGATGCAGGAGCTGAAGGAGCCTTTGAAAGGCCTCACCTGCATCAACACGCACAAAGGTCTGTTCATCTATAACAGATACCCGTTCGGGATTTGGTCGGCCGCGGCAATATTCCAATGGAACATGGAGAGCCTGCTAAAGTCAATTCCTCGCACCTAGGTTTTCCAGGACAACATACTGGTTACAGGTTGGGAGACCATTGAACACTTGCAGAACCTGGAAGAGGTTCTTAGTCAGTTGGATCGCATGGGGCTCAGGTTGAAATGCTCGAAATGTGTTTTCCTGGCGCAGGAGGTCGAGTTCTTGGGAAGAAGAATCGCAGCATACATGAGAACATAAGAACATAAGAACATAAGAATTAGGAACAGGAGTAGGCCATCTAGCCCCTCGAGCCTGCTCCACCATTCAACAAGATCATGGCTGATCTGACCGTGGACTCAGCTCCACTTACCCGCCCACTCCCCGTAACCCTTAATTCCCTTATTGGTTAAAAATCTATCTATCTGTGACTTGAATACATTCAATGAGCTAGCCTCAACTGCTTCCTTGGGCAGAGAATTCCACAGATTCACAACCCTCTGGGAGAAGAAATTCCTTCTCAACTCGGTTTTAAATTGGCTCCCCCGTATTTTGAGGCTGTGCCCCCTAGTTCTAGTCTCCCCGACCAGTGGAAACAATCTCTCTGCCTCTATCTTGTCTATCCTTTTCATTATTTAAAATGTTTCTATAAGATCACCCCTCATCCTTCTGAACTCCAAGGAGTAAAGACCCAGTCTACTCAATCTATCATCATAAGGTAACCCTCTCATCTCCGGAATCAGC
This sequence comes from Pristiophorus japonicus, assembly GCF_044704955.1. Lineage (NCBI taxonomy): Eukaryota > Metazoa > Chordata > Chondrichthyes > Pristiophoridae > Pristiophorus > Pristiophorus japonicus. Next base: position 269,373,715 of record NC_091981.1, on the reverse strand, counting down.
CTAGTGAATCGTCTCTGTACCCCCTCCAAAGCTAGTATATCCTTCCTTAAGTAAGGTGACCAAAACTACACGCAGTACTCCAGGTGCGGCCTCACCAATACCCTGTACAGTTGCAGAAGGACCTCCCTGCTTTTGTACTCCATCCCTCTCGCAATGAAGGCCAACATTCCATTCGCCTTCCTGATTACCTGTTGCACCTGCAAACTAACTTTTTGGGATTCATGCACAAGGACCCCCAGGTCCCTCTGCACTGCAGCATGTTGTAATTTCTCCCCATTCAAATAATATTCCCTTTTACTGTTTTTTTTCCCAAGGTGGCTGACCTCACATTTTCCGACATTGTATTCCATCTGCCAAACGTTAGCCCATTCGCTTAACCTATCCAAATCTCTTTGCAGCCTCTCTGTGTCCTCTACACAACCCGCTTTCCCACTAATCTTTGTGTCATCTGCAAATTTTGTTCCACTACACTCTGTACCCTCTTCCAGGTCATCTATGTATATTGTAAACAGTTGTGGTCCCAGCACCAGCCACCACACGGGCTTGACAAAGCTAGGTCTTGGTCCAGTGGCAAGGATTACCCAAGACGACTGGAGACCTGCTCTGCTGCATGGACCTAGTGCGCGTACATATCGCAGTGTGGGCTGGCCTGTGCTGCCCCTGAGCCCTTGTCCCTTCTGGCCCTGAACTCACGCCTCTCCCGGGTCCCGATCACATCGCTCTACATTCTCTTGCCGCTCCTTCGCCCCAACCTCGCCGCTCCTGCTGTACCTGCCCACGCTCCAATCACCGACCTGGACCTTGATGACGTCACTCTTTGCTGCTGTCGCCCTCCTGCACCATCTCGCGCTGCTCCCTGAAGTAGTACGCCCTCACGCTGCTCCTGAGGCCGCTTGCCACTCCTTTTATGGCCCCGACCTGCTGCTGGTGTGCTCATCTGTACCTCTAACCATGCTCACCTATACCTGTATCTATTAATCTGCTCACCCGTACCTGTAACATTGCTCACTTGTACCTTTAACAGTGTTCAATTGTAACTTCAACAGTGTGACCTATAGATGTAACAATGCTCATTCTCTGTCACTGCTCACCTGTGCCTGTAGCAGTGTGCACCTGTGCCTGTAACAGTGCGCACCTGTACCAGTAATAATGCTCACCTGTTCCTGTAACAATGTTCAAATGTACCTTTAGCAGTGCTCACCTGCACCAGTAATAATGTTCACCTGCACCTGTAAAAGTGTTCAACTGTATCTGTCACACTGCTCACCTGTACCTGTTACAGTGCTCACTTGTTCCTGTAACAATGTGACCTATGCCTGTCACACTGCTCTACTGTATGTGTAGCAGTGCTCAATTGTATGTGTACCAGTGTTCCACGAAAAAAATCACACAGCATGAGTTCCAATGCAGGCCCAAATTTGCAAGGCCCTGCAAGACGTCTCAGGTCGGCAACCAATGCCACTACGTCCTGGCCTTCTGGACGAATGTGTGTATAGAAGCAATATGTGGATATGAGGATTCCTTCCGTGGGTTGAAGGTATTCTTGAACTAGAGCACACAGTTCTTAGTCATTCTTTTCTGTAGGAAGATTGGGGTCAACCACGAGGTGATCTTAAGTAAGTTGCTGGCTGCGGAGACGCCGGACTTCAGCAAGGTCATCACCATCACTCAGGCTTGCATGTCCATGCAGAAAAGCACAAAGCAGATATCGCAACAAAACAGGAACTCCACGGCAAGTACCGGGCACAAAATTACATTGACGGTCGGCAAAGCTGCACATGGCAGGGCCTACTCGACTGTATGTGCAAGACCGGGAGCCACTCAAAGTTCGCCATCGAGGGCCTACTCGACTGCGGATGTGAGAAATGGAGCCGCTCAAAGCCCGCCATCGGGCGCAAATCCGGGGGCAATCACTGACTCCATCAGTGCCACTTCAGGCAGTATGTATGTAGAAGACGGGGCATCTTCAGCAGATGTGTCCACAGCAGAGCAAGCGAGCTGCGACAAACCACGTGGATGATGATCAATTCAGCATGAATCTGGCGATACAGCCCAAGACATTTGAGAGCTCCGAGGAGGAAGTGTATAGCGTACGTGCGTTCCTAACAAAGAGACAACCGATAATGATGGAGGTAAAATTAAATGGCGTGCCGGTATCCATGGAATTAGACACGGGTGCGAGTCAATCAATAATGAGCCAGAGGACTTTAGAAAAGCTGTGGGAGACCAAGGCAGGGAGACCCAAGCTGAGTCCGATAAATGCGAAATTGCGTACCTACACCAAAGAACTCATACCAGTGATCGGTAGTGCAGCAGTAAGAGTGTCGTACGAGGGAGCGGTTCATGATCTACCATTATGGATTATCCCGGGCAACGGCCCATCGTTATTCGGCAGGAGTTGGCTCCAGAAAATAAAATGGAAATGGTACGATATCAAAGCTTTGTTATTAGCGGATGATGATTTGTGTGCTCAAGTGCTGAGCAAATTTCCCTCACTGTTTGAACCAGAAATTGACAGCTTCAAGGGAGCCAAGGTGCAGATTCACCGACACCCAGACGCATCCATCCATCACAAAGCCAGGGCGGTCCCGCACATGATGAGAGAAAAGGTTGAGCTCGAGTTGGACAGGCTACAATGCGAGGGGGTCATCTCACCGGTGGAATTTAATGAATGGGCCAGCCCCATTGTTCCGGTGTTAACGAGCGACAGCACAGTCAGGATTTGTGGAGACTACAAGTTCATGATCAACCGAGTTTCGAAACAAGATCAGTATCCGCTACCAAAAGCTGATGACCTGTTTGCAACACTAGCCGGGAGAAAATCATTCACCAAATTGGATCTAACGTCGGCCTACATGACACAGGAACTGTTTGAATCATCAAAGAAACTTACGTGCATCAACACGCATAAAGGACTGTTTATTTACAACAGGTGCCCTTTTGGCGTTCATTCGGCGGCAGCTATATTTCAGAGAAACATGGAGAGCCTATTGAAATCTGTCCCCAGGATCATGGTATTCCAAAACAACATCCTAGTCACAGGTCATGACACCGCCGAGCACCCGCACAATCTGGAAGAGGTTCAGCGTCGTCTGGACAAAGTGGGACTCAGGCTGAAACGTTCGAAGTGCGTTTTCATGGCACCAGAGGTCGAATTCCTTGGATGAAAGATTGCTGCAGACGGAATCAGGCCTACAGACGCGAAAACAGAGGCCATCAAAAATGCACCCAGGCCCAAGAATGTGACGGAGCTGCGTTCGTTCCTAGGTTTTCTCAACTATTTCGGTAACTTCTTACCCAAATTGAGCACAGTATTAGAGCCTTTGCACAAGCTGCTCAGAAAAGGAGATGACTAGGTGTGGGGTGAACTTCATTCAGAGCCTTTGTGAAGATTAGAAATCTGTTGTGTTCGCACAAGCTACTGGTACTGTATGACCCATACAAGTGTCTAGTTTTGACCTGTGATGCGTCGTCCTATGGGGTCAGCTGCGTACTCCAGCAAGTCAATGAGTCAGGCAAACTACAACCAGTTGCATAAGCATCGCAAAGCCTGTCCAAGGTAGAAAGAGCCTATGGCATTGTAGAGAAAGAGGCTTTAGCATGTGTTTATGGGGTAAAAAAAATGCACCAGTACCTGTTTGGGCTTCGCTTTGAGCTGGAAACCGATCACAAGCTGCTTATATCATTGTTCTCGGACCATAAATGTATCAATACCAACGTGTCGTCCCGCATCCAGAGGTGGGCGCTGACATTATCTGCCTATGATTATGTCATTCGCCATAGACCAGGCACTGACAATTGCGCTGATGCATTGAGCCGGTTACAGTTGCCCACACCGGAGGTGGAAACGCCAATGCTCGCATGGTCATGGATGCCTTTGAGAGTGAAGGGTCGCCTGTCACTGCTCAACAAGTTAAGACCTGGACCAGCCAGGATCCGACCCTATCGGTTGTAAAACGTTGTGTTCTTAACGGGGTCTGGGCAACCATCCACAAGGAAATGGGTGATGAAACCAAACCGTACAGCCGTCGCAAAGATAAGCTTTCCATGCAGTCCGACATTTTACTGTGGAGTAATCGTGTTGTAATGCCCAAGAAAGGCAGGGCGAGATTTGTACGGGAGTTACATAGTACGCATCCCGGTATTGTCATGATGAAGTCCATCGCCAGGTCCTATGTTTGGTGGCCTGGCATTGACTCAGACTTAGAGTCATGCGTGCATCAGTGCAGCACTTGCATGCAGTTAAGCAATGTCCCAAAGGAAGCTCCGCTCAGTCGGTGGTCATGGCCATCCAAATCGTGCTCTAGAATCCACATCGACTTTGCGGGCCCTTTCCTCGGTAAAATGTTTTTTGTGGTTGTGGGTGCATACTCCAAATGGATAGAATGTGTGATCATGTCATCCAACACTTTCACTGCCCCCATTGAGAACCTGAGAGCCATGTTTGCCACACATAGTCTGCCAGACATCGTCATCAGCGACAATGGACCATGTTTCACGAGCCTAGCGTTTCAAGAGTTCATGAAACACAACGGCATAAAACGCGTGAGGTCAGCCCCATTCAAACACGCATCCAATGGTCAAGCGGAGCGGGCAGTTCAAACCATCAAGCAGAGCTTGAAACGCGTAACTCACGGTTCCTTGCAGACATACTGTCATGCATACTGCTCAGTTACCGGACAAGGCCACACACGCTCACCGGGGTCCCGCCTGCACAACTATTGATGAAGAGAGGCCTCAAAATCAGGCTCTCTCTAGTCCACCCTGACCTTAACGATCGTGTTGAAACCTGACGTCAACGCCAGCAGTGGTATCACAATCGCGCCACAGTGTCACGCGACATATCTGTAACTGACCCAGTGTATGTACTTAACCGTGGTCAAGGGCCCAAGTGGCTCCCGGGCAATGTTACAGATAAGGAGGGTAACTAGGTATATATGGTTAAGCTCAAGAATGGGCAGATGTGCAGCAAACACATTGATCAAATCAAGCTAAGACACACTGACGAACTGGAACAGTTGGAAGAAGACACCGCAAGCTTAGACGACCAACCAACTCACGTCCAGCCATCAGAAGAACACACTGTGGTCAACATCCAGCCCCAAGTCGTGAGAGACTCGGCAAGCACTGGGATTGTACTGAAACTATCAAAAAGGAAGCGAAGGGCTCCGAACCTTCTGAACTTGTAAAATGGTCTTGTGCCAAGAACTGGGGGCGGGGGGGGGGGGAATGATGTAATGTATGTACATAAGGTCTGTATGTACAGGGAGCACTACCGTCAGAGGTTCTAGGGTCATGGGTACTCTCGTGCTGGGCCCGGTATGTAATCTGAACTTTTCCTTTGTATCTTCGCTTCTGGAAGCCATTAAAGACTGACCAGATTACATCTGGTCTTGATGGCTCACAGTACGGAGTTCATTGTATCATTTCATACACCACAGTAACAGTGTCACATATACCAATCACAGTGCTCAACTGTACCTGTCATTGGGTAGACTTTCCATTATTTTTGCATCGATACCACCCACTTAACATCCATTTTTACGTTGAGATGAGGTATAATGCCCAGATATCGCCCATTTAGCAACAAAATGGAAACTAATGCCCATGTATCGCTCACTTATCGCCCAACGTTACTTTTGGCATGTACTTAATGCCGAGAATTAATAAGACCGCCCGCCCACATTTTTCTGCCGTAAAGATCAGAATGGGCAAAAATAACGCCCATGATATCGCCGGGCGTTACTTTCGGAACCTCGCTCACATATCGCCGAAAATATCACTCGCTGAAAAAACCGTTGAGAAAAAGTTGCTCTCACCTGAACTAAACCCATCGGTATGGACGCCATTTTGTAAATCGGAGGTCGGTTCATATAAAAGGCTGCTTCAAATTCTGGGGAGTTTTGATGTACTGTGGAGTACTTTTAAGGTGATTTGGACATCTGAACAAACATCTTATCTTACTGTGGACGATTTGAATTTATTTTAGGTGTCTTAGTAGGTAAATTTATTGTTTATCAACAATAGGTATAATAATGATTGTTATTGTAATGGGGCCTGTAATTTCTCAACCTGTCTTGATGACTATGCACATGCTGCAGACTAGACATGGCAGAAGGTATATTCAAGAGAATTATGTGCCCAATCAAAGAGATGGCAGACTGCTGAGGAGGACGAGAACTTACACCTCACGCACTTACAGGGAGAAGCGGACTTACCTGAACTATAAAAGGCTCAACGTCATCGGGGAGCAGCGGGAGTTCGTGGAGGTGGACCGGCAGCGTCGCAGAGACCTATAAAAGGCCCAACATCGTCGGGGAACAGCGGGAGTTCGTGGAGGTGGAGTGGCAGCATCAGAGAGGCCTATAAAAGGCCCAACTTCGTCGGGGAACAGCGGGAGTTCGTGGAGGTGGAGCGGCAGCATCGGAGAGGCCAGCCGGTCCAGGTGCAGGGAGAGAAGGTAAAAGATAAGTAGAAAGAAATCGAAGGATGACGTCACAGCCAAGGGGGTAAGTGATTGGCTGGTGATTGGTGAGTAGTTTTTCTTCTTTTTCTTTTCCTTTATCAGTAGGTAACCTTTATCATTGTTGTTGCCAAATTAAGTTAACCTAGGGGTTAAGGCATGGCAGGAGAGCTCGGACACTGTCATGCTCCTCCTGTGCTATGTGGGAAGTCAGGGATGCTCCCAGTGTCCCTGACAACTACATATGCAGGAAGTGTATCCGGCTGCAGCTCCTGACAGACCGCATTGCGGCACTAGAGCTGCAGGTGGATTTACTCTGGAGCATCTGCGAAGCTGAGGATGTCGTGAATAGCACGTTTAGTGAGTTGGCCACACCGCAGGTAAAGCCAGATAGGGGATGGGTGACCAACAGGACGAACAGTGGAAGGAAGGTAGTGCAGGGATCCCCTGCGGTTATCCCCCTGCAAAACAGATACACCGCTTTGGGTACTGTTGATGGGGATGACTCATCAGGGGAGAGCAGCAGCAGTCAAGTTCATGGCATCGTGGCTGGCTCTGCGCACAGGAGGGCAGGAAAAGGAGTGGGAGAGCGATAGTATAGGGGATACCATTGTAAGGGGAATAGATAGATGTTTCTACTGCCGCAATCAAGACTTGAGGATGGTATGTTGCCTCCCTGGTGCAAGGGTCAAGGATGTCTCGGAGTGGCTGCAGGACATTTTGAAGGGGGAGGATGAACAGCCAGTTGTCGTGGTGCACATAGGTACCAATGATCTAGGTAAAAAACGGGATGAGGTCCTACAAGATGAATTTGGGGAGCTAGATGCTAAATTAAAAAGTAGGACCTCAAAGGTATTAATCTCAGTATTGCTACCAGTGCCATGTGCTAGTCAGAGTAGGATAGCTCAGATGAATACGTGGCTTGAGGTGTGGTGCAGAAGGGAGGGATTCAAATTCCTGGGATATTGGAACCAGTTCTGGGGAAGGTGGGACCAGTACAAACCAGACAGTCTGCACCTGGGCAGGACAGGAACCAATGTCCCAGGGGGAGTGTTTGCTAGTGCTGTTGGGGAGGGGTTAAACTAATATGGCAGGGGGATTGGAACCTGTGCAGGGAGACAGAAGGAAGTAGAATGGGGGCAGAAGTAAAAGATAGAAAGAAGAAAAGTAAAAGTGGAGGGCAGAGAAACCCAAGGCAAAAATCAAAAAGGGCCACTTACAGCAAAATTCTAAAGGCGCAAAGTGTGTTGAAAAGACAAGCCTGAAGGTTCTGTGCCTCAATGCGAGGACCAATTGAACAAATATTTTGGTTCTATCTTCACGAAGGAAGACATAAATAACCTTCCGGAAATACTAGGGGACCGAGGGTCTAGTGAGAAGGAGGAACTGAAGGAAATCCTTATTAGGTGGGAAATTGTGTTAGGGAAATTGATGGGGTTGAAGACCAATAAATCCTCGGGTCCTGATAGTTTGCATCCGAGAGTACTTAAGGAAGTGGCCCTATAAATAGTGGATGCATTGGTGATCATTTTCCAACAGTCTATCGACTCTGGATCAGTTCCTATGGACTGGAGGGTAGCTAATGTAACACCACTTTTTAAAAAAGGAGGGAGAGAGAAAATGGGTAATTATAGACTGGTTAGCCTGACATCAGTAGTGGGGAAAATGTTGGAATCAATTATTAAAGATGAAATAGCAGCGCAGTTGGAAAGCAGTGACAGGATCGGTCCAAGTCAGCATGGATTTATGAAAGGGAAATCATGCTTGACAAATCTTCATGAATTTTTTGAGAATGTAACTGATAGAGTGGACAAGGGAAAACCAGTGGATGTGGTGTACTTGGACTTTCAAAAGGCTTTTGACAAGGTCCTGCACAAGAGATTGGTGTACAAAATTAAAGCACATGGTATTGGGGGTAATGTATTGACGTGGATAGAGAACTGGTTGGCAGACAGGAAGCAGAGAGTCGGGATAAACGGGTCCTTTTCAGAATGGCAGGCAGTGCATTCTGGGACCCCAGCTATTTACAATATACATCAATGATTTAGATGAAGGAATTGAGTGTAATATCTCCAAGTTTGCTGATGACACTAAGCTGGGTGGCGGTGTGAGCTGTGAGGAGGATGTTAAGGGGCTGCAGGGTGACTTGGACAGGTTAGGTGAGTGGGCAAACACATGGCAGATATAGTATAATGTGGATAAATGTGAGGTTATCCACTTTGGTGGCAAAAACACGAAGGCAGAATATTATCTGAATGGCGGCAGATTAGGAAAAGGGGAGGTGCAATGAGACCTGGTATCAGGGTACATCAGTCATTGAAAGTTGGCATGCAGGTACAGCAGGCAGTGAAGAAGGCAAATAGCATGTTGGCTTTCATAGCAAGAGGATTTGAGTATTGGAGCAGGGAGGTCTTAATGCAGTTGTACAGGGCCTTGGTGAGGCCTCACCTGGAATATTATGTTCAGTTTTTGTCTCCTAATCTGAGGAAGGACGTTCTTGCTATTGAGGGAGTGCAGTGATGGTTCACCAGACTGATTCCCGGGATGGCAGGACTGACATATGAGGAGAGACTGGATCGACTGGGCTTGTATTCACTGGAGTTTAGAAGGGTGAGAGGGGATCTCATAGAAACAAATAAAATTCTGATGGGACTGGACAGGTTAGATGCAGGAAGAATGTTCCCAATGTTGGGGAAGTCTCGAACCAGGGGACATAGTCTAAGGATAAGGGGTAAGCCATTTAGGACTGAGATGAGGAGAGACATCTTCACTTAGAGAGATGTTAACCTGTGGAATTCCATACCGTAGAGAGTTGTTGATGCCAGTTCATTGGATATATTCAAGAGAGAGTTAGATATGGCACTTATGGCTAAAGGGATCAAGGGGTATGGAGAGAAAGCAGGAAAGGGGTACTGAGGTGAACGATCAGCCATGATTTATTAAATGGTGGTGCAGGCTCGAAGGGCCGAATGGCCTACTCCTGCACCTATTTTCTGTTTCTATGTTTCTATTTAACACGTGCCGGAGGAGACTGCGCTTCCGCAATGAGGTGATCAGTGAGATATGCCAGCTTATCAGGAGAGATCTGCAGCCTGCCAGCACCGTCAAGACCGCACTTTCCATCGAGGTCAAGGTCATTCGGCATTTTCCTTCCACGCATCGGTTCCTTTCAGGCCTTAGCTGGCAACATTTGTACCATATCTCAGCATGCCACACATTGCTGCATTCGACAGATGACTGAAGCCCTTTACGCATGCAGGATGGACTTTATCAGCTTTCCTATGACTAGGGTGGCACAGACTGAGAGGGCTTTGGATTCTCCAGAATTGCAAACATCAGCAAGGTGCAGGGAGCAATAAACTGTATGCACATCACCATGCGGGCACCTTTTCAGGATGCTGAGGTTTTTCGGAACAGAAGGGGATTCCACTTCCTGAGTGTGCAAGTTGTTGTCGACTTCCAGCAAATTATAATGGCAGTGAGTGCAAAATTTCCGGGCAGCTTCAATGTAATGCTCACATCCTGCATGAGAGCACTGTATCTGACATGTTTACCAGTCAGCCACAAGGTCAATGCTGGATGCTTGGTGACAAAGGATATGGCCTCACCAGTTGGCTGATGACCCCGCTGCGTAACACCCAGACAGAAGCTGAGAAGCGATACAACGAGAGCTACAGAGCCACACGCAATATCATCGAGAATACCATTGGCGTGCTTAAGCAGTGTTTTAGATGCCTGGACCACTCAAGAGGCAAGTTCAATTTGTGGTGGTGTGCTGCATGCTGCACAACTTGGCTATCAGGAGGGGACAAGAATTGCCAGAGGTGACTGTTGGTCCATCTCAGAACAGAGAGGAAGAAGAGGACGAGGAGGTGGATGCTGACCTTGGGGCAGACAAATCAGGCTGATGATGAAACCATGCCCCCACCCCCCCCTATATCGCAGGAAGGGGCCTGTGGTGGCTACATATCTGCATTTTACGCTTTGCTTGAAATAATGTTGGTGGTATTTACAAAGCTGCAAGGCTGCTGTGTCTGCAGCTCATAAATGAATGGTGTGCAATACCTTGGTGACAGCTAAAGTTTAAGTTGATTCAAGTTATCCCCTTTCATGTTAAGGAATCACCAGTGTGTAATGGTGCAGCTATCTGAGACAATGCATACCAAAGTTACGCGAAATAAAAAACATTTGACGAGAACATTTGTATAAAATCATAATTATAACTAAAAGCACCCCACCCCACACCCACTTCAGCCCACAACAAATTTATGACATTTATATCATTCATTAAATTTTTACCATTTCCAACAAAACTACATAAACATAGAACTAAATGCAAAAAAAACAAGGTACCCCCCCTCCGCCCTTCCCCCAAATCTCCCAACAAAATAACAGCAACAATACAAAAATACTGTAACCAATACAACTCCTGCGGCCATGCACCTTACTTTCCTTTCCCCCCCAGCTTCTCCTCCCCACCTCTACCCTTCCCCTTCCCCTCCCGACTCCAAGCTGCCTTGCCGAAGTGCTCCTCAGGCACTGCTTCATTGGGGGAGATGATGGCAGAACCGCTGGTTGGCCGGATACTGGAGAGGACAGTCCCGAGGAGGGAACATCCTCTGAGCCAGAAGCAAGACATTCCTCCTGGCTCGCATGTGTCGTTGGCAATGGGGTTGCGGCACCTTGGGGTGCAGCCCTCTGGCACCAGTGTTCCTGGCTATCACCTCCAGAGCCTCCGCCATCCGCGGCACATACTCGGTCATGTTTGTGGATATGGTGGTCAGCTGGTGGGATATGCCTCCCATTGTCTGGTGGATCTGCTGACCAATGTCAACACTCCTCCTGGACAAGTGTACCATGTCCCCGCTCAAATCTGCCGTTCATGGAACAGTCCTGTGTCGAACCAACCTCCGCGGGGTCCACGCCGTGATAGACACACTTGGGGTGCCCTTCGGCAGGTGTTTGGGCCCGCTACCTCCACAGTGGAGGAGGGCATGGCCGCAGGAGCACTAGATGTCATAGATAATGGAGCTTGTCAATGCAAATCCCTCCAAGTCGGTGCTGTTATCAGTGGAGAAGGCACCCTGCAGCTCCACGGGCGAAATTCGGGGCTCCTCAGCACTAGATTGACGATCCACCGGCGTGCCCGGCGCCAGACCCACAGCTTCTAGGCTCAGTGGTGTTACATGGGGCCGCGCTGCTGGCTGAGCTACAAAACATAAATTAGGTTATTAGAGGAGAAGTGGGTGCTAGGGTCACAAGGTGATTCAAACGCTACACACAGCATATGCACGACAAAAGCACTACAACTATCAAAATCATCACAGACATCACATTTCATGACCAAGACCAAATTCTGCATTACAATGATTTTCATGAGGCCATCATTATTTAGAGAACACTTTTGTCAATCATCTATCATATAATATTGGTCGGATATGAGTGGGTGTGGCAGCTATTGACTTTACATCACACAACGGTGTAAACTTTACTCACGTGGCATCACATCAGGTTCTGCAGCTGCATGCGTGGCCGACCGGGGCTGGCTCCCCTGTAGTGCCAATACCCGCTCCTCGATGTCTGTCAGCTCGCTGGGGACTGGTGGCCCGGCACCTGTGCGTCGTTGCTTGGCCCTATTCCTCAAAAGCATCGTCTGCAAAAAGGTAACAACAGCACGACATGTTATGAGATCATTGTGTGAGATCATTGCTAGGTACTATCACAGAGACTGATACAACACATAACCGACAGATGTAATCATGGTTCTGATAACTTTCATTCTTTACCTAAAGACATATACCATAAATGGAGGCTTTGAATAAAACATTCACGGTATAAGTGCAAGACCTCACATCTGATTTTAATCATTCATTATACTTACAATTCAAATTCTATAAATTTATAAGTAAATGTAAATAAATGTAATACTTACTCTGGCGGAACCAACAAGGTCGTTCCAGCGCTTACAGCACTGGTTGCTCTCACGCAGCTCATTGGTCGCCAACGAGACCACCTCGGCTATGTTGGCCCAAATCTTCTGGTAAACCTTTGGGGTGGGTTTCCCACTCCCATTCCGGGTCAATTGACCCCAGCTTGACTCCACCTACTGCAGGAGGGAGGCATTTGCCTCGTCGGAGAATCTCTGAGCTCGTTTTCATGCTCCCACTTCCAGTTCCTCTCCCAGCTCACTGTTCTTGCAAGCATCCTCAACCTCCACATCATAATGTGTTGCCTCCTCCATGCCTTCCATTTTAATTATATTTTTTTCCCCAAATCTCTTTCCTACCTCCCACAACAGCCAAACGAGCACACAACACACCCACACACGCTTTCAGTTCCTCTCTGCTCCCTCACTTTCTCTCTCCTCTGTGCGCATGTATTGATGACACCAGATCTCCTGAAACACGGGAAACGACCGTTGCCATGGCATTGCTATGGATGCCGACATTTTACGGCAGAAGGTCAAAAAATTTACCACCAATGCCCATTTCACATCGCTCGCGGTAACGCCCATTTTATAAAGTGTAAAGTTGGGGTTTTGAAATTGGACGATAATCCGGTGATCTCAAAACCCACAATAAACACCAACGCTGGAAATAACGCCCATTTTTGGGTGATCTGCACAATAATGGAAAGTCTAGCCCTAGGTTTCATCTGTAACTGTCACAATGCTCATCTGTACTTGTCACAGTGCCACCTGTACCTCTAACAGTGCTCAGCTGTACATGTAACAGTGCTCACCTATACATGTAACAGTGCTCACCAGTACCTTTAACTGTGTCACATGTTCCTGTCACAGTGCTCATCTGTAACTGTACCAGTGCTCACCTGTTGCTGCAACAATGTTCATCTGTACCTGAAACAGCGTTTACCTGTACCTGTATAAGTGTTCAACTGTATCTGTAACATGGCTGAACTGTACCTATCACACTGCTCACCTATATATGTACCATTACACATTTGTTCTTGTAAAAATGCTCACCTGTATGTGTAATGATGTTCACCTGTACCTGTAACAATGCTCACCTATCCATATAACAGTGCTCAATTGTAGGTGTACCAATGTTCACCTATAACTTCTACAGTGACATCTCTAGCTGTAACAATTCTCACCTGTAACTGTCAGTGCTCAACTGTACTTGTAACATTGTCATCGGTACCTCTCGCAGAGTTCACCTGTTCCTGTAACAGTGTCGCCCGCTTCGGTAACAGTGTTCTCATGTACCTGTAACATTGCTCACCTGTACCTGTAACAATGTTCACCTGTATCTGTTGCAGTGCTCACTTGTACCTGTTGCAGTGCTCACCTGTACCTGTAACATTGCTCACCGGTACCTGTAACAGTGTTCTCCTGTTTGTGTAACATTGCTCATGTTTACCTGTAACAGTGTTCTCCTGTACCAGTAATACTTCTCACCTGTACCTGTAACAATATCACCTGCACCTATATCACTGTCACCTGTATGTGCAACAGTGTTCACCTATACCGGTAACAATTTTCACCTGTACCTGAACCAGTGCTCACCTGTACCTATACCACTGCTCACCTGTACCTGCCACAGAATTCCCCTGCACCTTTTGCAGTGCTCACCTCATCATCATCATCATCATCACCAACATAGACAGTCCCTCGAAATCGAGCGGAACTTGTTTCCACTCCCAAAGTGAGTTATTTGATGGCTGAACAGTCCAATATGAGAGCCACAGATCCTGTTACAGGTGGGACAGACATTCGTCAAGGGAAGGGGCCGGTGGGGCTGGTTTGCCGTGTGCTCTTTCCGCTTCCTGCACTTGGCCTCTTCATACTCTTTGCGTTGAGACTCGAAGAGCTCAACGCCGCCCGGATGGACTTTCTCCACTTCGGGCGGTCCGTGGCCAGGGTCTCCCAGGTGTCAGTGCACCTATAGCACTGTCACCTGTATGTGCAATAGTGTTTACCTATACCTGTAACAATTTTCACCTGTGCCTGAATCATTGCTCACCTCGACCTATACAACTGTTCACTTGTACCTGCCACAGAATTCACCTGTACCTTTTGCAGTACGCACCTATATCTGTAACAGTATGTTTAAAATTGTTCACCTGTACTTGTGACACTGCTCACCTGTATATGCAAGAATGTTCACCTGTTCCTTTTGCAGTGCTCATCAGCACCTGTAAGAGTGTCGCCTGAACCGGTAACAGTGCCTTCAAATACCTGTACCCATAACAATGTTCACCTGTTCTTGTAACAGTGTTTACCTGAACCTATTATATTGCTCACCCATACCTGAAACAGTGTTACCTGTTCCTGTAACAGTGCTCACCTGTGCCTGACCAGTGCTCAACTGTTCCTGCAACAATGTTCACCTGTACCTGTAACAGTGCCCAACTGTGACTGTAACAGTACTCAATTGTACTTTTAACAGTGTTCACCAGTACCAGTAAAGAGCTCACCTCTACTTTAAACAGTTCTCACCTGTACCAGTAACAATCTTCACCTGCACCTGTAAAAGTGTTCAACTGTACCTGTCACATTGCTCACCTACACCTGTACCAGTGCTCATTTGTTCTTGTAATAATGTTCACCTATAGAAACATAGAAACATAGAAAATAGGTGCAGGAGTAGGCCATTCGCCCTTCGAGCCTGCACCACCATTCAATATGATCATGGCTGATCATGCAACTTCAGTACCCATTTCCTGCTTTCTCTCCATACCCCTTGATCCCTTTAGCCTTAAGGGCCATATCCAACTCCCTCTTGAATATATCCAATGAACTGGCATCAACAACTCTTTGCAGCAGGGAATTCCACAGGTTAACAACTCTATGAGTGAAAAAGTTTCTCCTCATCTCAGTCCTAAATGTCTTACCCCTTATCCTAAGACTGTGTCCCCTGGTTCTGGACTTCCCCAACATCGGGAACATTCTTCCCGCATCTAACCTGTCCCGTCCCTTCAGTATCTTATACGTTTCTATGAGATCCCCTCTCATCCTTCTAAACTCCAGTGTATAAAGGCCCAGTTGATCCAGTCTCTCCTCATACGCCAGTCCAGCCATTCCTGGAATCAGTCTGGTGAACCTTCGCTGCACTCCCTCAATAGCAAGAATGTCCTTCCTCAGATTAGGAGACCAAAACTGAACACAATATTCCAGGTGAGGCCTCACCAAGGCCCTGTACAATTGCAGTAAGACCTCCCTGCTCCTATACTCAAATCCCCTAGCTATGAAGGCCAACATGCCATTTTCCTTCTTCACCGCCTGCTGTATCTGCATGCCAACTTTCAATGACTGATGTACCATGACACCCAGGTCTCGTTGCACCTCCCCTTTTCCTAATCTGCCGCCATTCAGATAATATTCTGCCTTCCTGTTTTTGTCACCAAAGTGGATAACCTCACATTTATCCACATTATACTGCATCTGCCATGCATTTGCCCACTCACCTAACCTGTCCAAATCATCCTGCAGCCTCTTAGCATCCTCCTCATAGCTCTCACCGCCACCCAGTTTAGTGTCATCCGCAAACTTATTACACTCTATTCCTTCATCCCAATCGTTAATGTATATTGTAAAGAGCTGCGGTCCCAGCACTGAGCCCTGCGGCACCCCACTAGTAACTGTCTGCCATTCTGAAAAGGATCCGTTTATCCCTACTCTCTGCTTCCTGTCTGCCAACCAGTTCTCTATCCCCATCAGTACATTACCCCCAATACCATGTGCTTTGATTTTGCACACCAATCTCTTATTTGGGACCTTGTCAAAGGCCTTTTGAAAGTCCAAATACGCCACATCCACTGGTTCCCCCTTGTCCACTCTACTAGTTACATCCTCAAAAAATTCCAGAAGATTTGTCAAGCATGATTTCCCTTTCATAAATCTATGCTGACTTGGACTGATCCTGTCACTGCTTTCCAAATGCGCTGCTATTTCATCTTTAATAATTGATTCCAACATTTTCCCCACCACTGATATCAGGCTAACCAGTCTACAATTACCCGTTTTCTCTCTCCCTCCTTTATTAAAAAGTGGTGTTACATTAGCTACCCTCCAGTCCATAGGAACTGATCCAGAGTCAATAAACTGTTGGAAAATGATCACCAATGCATCCACTATTTCTAGGGCCACTTCCTTAAGTACTCTGGGATGCAGACAATCAGGCCCCAGGGATTTATCAGCCTTCAATCCCATCAATTTCCCCAATACAATTTCACGCCTAATAAGGATATCCTTCAATTCCTCCTTCTCGCTAGACCCACTGTCCCCTAGTACTTCCGGAAGGTTATTTGTGTCTTCCTTCGTGAAGACAGAACCAAAGTATTTGTTCAATTGGTCTGCCATTTCTTTGTTCCCCAATATAAATTCACCTGAGTCCGACTGCAAGAGACCTACGTTTGTCTTCACTAATCTTTTGCTCTTCACATATCTATAGAAGCTTTTGCAGTCAGTTTTTATGTTCCCGACAAGCTTTCTCTCGTACTCTATTTTCCCCTTCTTAATTAAACCCTTTGTCCTCCTCTGCTGAATTCTAAATGTCTCCCAGTCCTCAGGTTTGCTGCTTTTTCTGGCCAATTTATATGCCTCTTCCTTGGATCTAACACTATCCTTAATTTTCCTTGTTAGCCACGGTTGAGCCACCTTCCCTGTTTTATTTTTACACCAGACAAGGATATACAATTGTTGAAGTTCATCCATGTGATCTTTAAATGTCTGCCATTGCCTGTCCACTGTCAACCCTTTAAGTATTATTCGCCAGTCTATCCGAGCCAATTCACGTCTCATACCATCGAAGTTACCTTTCTTTAAGTTCAGGACCCTAGTCTCTGAATTATCTGTGTCACTCTCCATCTTAATGAAGTATTCTGCCATATTATGGTCACTCTTCCCCAAGGGGCCTCGCATAACAAGATTGCTAATTAATCCTCTCTCATTACACAACACCCAGTCTCGGATGGCCAGCTCTCTAGTTGGTTCCTCAAGAAATTGGTCTAGAAAACACCTGGTGTAGAAAATACCTGTAACAATGTTCACCTGTACCTTTAACAGTTTTCACCAGTACCATTAAAGTGCTCACCTCTACCTTTCACAGTGCTCACCTGTTCCTGTAACAATGTTCCCCTGTACCTGTAACAGTGCTCACCTGTACCTTTAAAATGTTCACCTGTTCCTGTAAAAATGTTCCTTGTACCTATAACACTGCTCACCTGTACCATTAACAATGTTTTTAAGTATATTTTACAGTGCTCACCTGTATCCATAGCAATATTCACCTGTTCCTGCAACAGTGTTTACCTGTACCTATTACAGTGCTCATCTGTACCTGTAACAGTGTCACCTCTTCCTGTAACAGTGTTCTCCTATACCTGTACCATTGTTCACCTGTACCTGTAACAATGTTCACCTATATCTGTAACAATTTTTACATGTACCTGTTGCAGTGCTCACCTGTACCTGCTACAGTGTTCACCTGTACCTGTAACAGTGTTCTCCTGTTTGTGTAACATTGCTCACCTTTACCTGTCACAGTGTTCTCCTGTACCAGTGATATTTCTCACCTGTACCTGTAACAATGTCACCTGCACCTATATCACTGTCACCTGTACGTGTAACTGTGTTCACCTATACCTATAACAATTTGCACCTGTACCTGAATCAGTGCTCACCTGTACCTGTTACACTGCTCACCTGTACCTGTCACATAGCTCACCTGTACCTTTTGCAGTGCTCACCTATATCTGTAACAGTATCTTTAAAATTGCTCACCTGTACTTGTGGCACTGCTCACCTGTATATGCAACAATGTTCACCTGTTCCTTTTGAAGTGCTCACCAGCACCTGTAACAGTGTCACCTGAACCTGTAACAGTGCCTTCAAGTACCGGTTACAGTGCTCACCTGTACCCATAACAATGTTCACCTGTTCCTCTAACAGTGTTACCTGAACCTGTCACATTGCTCAGCTGTACCTGTGCACTGCTCCCCTGACCTGTAACAATGCTCACTTGTACCTTTAACAGTGTTCACCTGTAACTTCTGCAGTGTGACCTATACCTGTAACAATGCTCACCTGTAACTGTCAGTGTTCACCTGTGCCTGTAATAGTGCTCACCTATACCAGTAACAATGGTCACCTGTACCTGCAAACCAGTTCAACTGTACCTGTCACACTGCTCACCTATACCTGTACAGTGCTCACCTGTTCCTGTAACATTGTTCACCTATATGTGTAAAAGTGTTCACCTGTACCTGTAACATTGGTCACCTGTAGCTATAAGTGTTACATGCACCTGTACCAGTGCACACCTGTTCCTGTAACAGTGCTCACCTATGCCTACAATATGCTCAGCTGTACCTTTAACAGTGTCACATGCACTTGTCACGGTGCTCACCTGTACCTGTTACAGTGCTCACCTGTACATGTAACATTTTTCACCTGTACATTTAATACTGTTCACCGGTCCCTTTTGCTGTGCTCACAAATCACTTTTATAGTGTACATCTGCACATGTCAGAGTGCTCACCTGTACCTGCCACAGTTTCACCTGTACCACATGCAGAGCTCACCTGTACCTGTGACAGTGCACACCTGTACCTGTAACCATGTCACCTGTACCCATAACAGTGTCCACTTGTACCTGCAATATTGCTCACCTGTACCTGCCACAGTGTTCAGCTGTACCTTTCACAATGCTCACCTAAACCTGTAACAGTACCTTTAAAATTGCTCACCTGTACTTGTGGCACTGCTCACCTGTATTTGTAACAATGTTCTCCTGTACCTTGTGCAGTGATCACCTGTACCTGTAAGTGTCACCTGTACCTGTCACATTCCTCACCTGTACCTCTAACATTGTTCACTTGAACCTGTCGCATGCTCACCTGTTCCTGTAGCAGTGTCAACTGTACCTGTCACATTGCTCACCTGTACCTGTAACAATGCTCACTTGTACCTTTAACAGTGTTCCACTGTAACTTTCACAGTGTGACCTAAAGCTGTTACAATGCTCAACTGTAACTGTCAGTGCTTACCTGTGCCTGTAAAAGTGCTCATCTGTACCAGTAACAATGTTTACCTGTACCTGTAAAAGTGTTCAACTGTAGCTGTCACACTGCTCACCTATTCCTGTGACAATGTTCAACTGCACCTTTTGCAGTGCTCATCTGTATCAGTAACAATATTCACCTGTACCTGTAAAAGTGTTCAACTGTACCTGTGTTCTCTTGTACTTGTAACAGTGCTCAATTGTAGGTGTACCAGTGTTCACCTGTAAACTCTACAGTCGGGGTCCAGCACCAGACCCAGACCGGCACCGCCCGACCCGTGAGGGAGCACCATCGGCGGCAGGTCGGGGATATAAGGAGGAACCAGCCAATGCAGGCAGCAACGCAAAATAGTCTAGGAGTGTGACGGCTTCGAGGAGGGCAACTGGATTGATGTCACCAAAATCTAGGTCGCTGATTGTAGTGTGGGCAGGACCATCAGTGGGGTCGGGATCCAGGTTTAGAAGGAGAAGCGATGAGCAGCAGAAGCAAGAGATCGGGGTCCAAGAGAGGTGAAATTTCGGGGCCCTGGTGTGACAGATTCGAGGAGCAGCGGGGTTGCGGCCCAGGATTGACAGGGTCAGAGTCACGGAGTGGTGGGATCATGGCCCAGGAGTGGCGGGGTCGTGGCCCAGGAGCGGCGGAGTCATGGCCCAGGAGCGGCGGTGTCAAAGTCGAAGAGCGGTCGGGGTCGGAGCCCAGGGAAAGCACAGCAGAGCTGGTCTCCAGTCATCCTGGTTAACCTTTGCCACTAGACCAAGACCTTGCTCTGTCAAGCCCGTGTGCTGGCTGGTATGCAATGGGCACTCCATGTTAAAAGAATTCACGCATAGGCATCTTTCACCCTTCAAATGTAGTTCGGGACCTAGAATGTCAGGTCCCTCATTGAAATATCTGTGAACTCATCTTTCTTTTGTATGGAAGTGGGTCAATGCTCATCTGTACCTGCCACAGTGTCATCTGTACCTGCATCAATGCTCATCTGTTCCTGTAACAGTGTTTACCTGTACCTATTACAGTGCTCACCTGTACCTTTAACAGTGTCACATGTACCTGTCACAGTGTTCATCTGTAGCTGAAACCGTGTTTACCTGCACCTGTAAAATTGTTCACCTGTACCTGTAACAACGTTCACCTGTACCTGTAACAATGTTCACCTGTTCCTGCAACAATGTTCACCTGTACTTGAAACAGTGTTTACCTGTAACAGTGTTCAACTTCACCTGTAACAGTATTCAACTGTACCTGCAAAATTACTCACTTGTACCAGTAACAGTGTTCAACAGTACCAGTAAAGTGCTCACCTACACATTTAACTATTCTCACCTGTACTGTAACAATGTTCATCTGTACCTGTAACATTGTTTACCTGCACCTGTCATATTGTTCACCTGTTTCTGTAATAATGTTCACTGGTACTAGTAAAGTGGTCACCTGTACTTGTTACAGTGCTCACCAGTACCTGTAACAGTGTTTACCTGTACCTTTAACAATGCTCACCAATACCTGTAACAATGTTTATGTAAAGGCCTGTCCCTGCAGTACAAACTCACACGAGGCACATGCTGAAGTCAAGGTCATTCAGGACCTGCACCTTTATTACACAGCTCTCGAATGCCACACTTGCCTGAGACCTGTCCTTATATACCTGTCTGGGACAGGTATCCAGTGTCTCCTGCTAGTGCATCCCTGGTGGTAAGGTAAGCTAGTGGTTACAGGTCATCTCTAGTTACAGTCATGTATAGCATGGTAAGATACAGTTATGTACAGTAGTGTGAGATACATGACATCACCCTCCCCCAAGGTCTTATTGTCTTTATAGGTTCAATCTCTCAGGTGGTCTACGCTCTCGCGCGGAGCATCTTAGTTGTGGTTCAGTTGTTTGCCTTGGTGCCTGTTTTTCTTTCGGTGTGATTGCTGGTATCTCGCCTGGGCTGTCTGTTTCATTCAGTATGATTGTTGGTGTCTTGCCTGGGCTGTCTGTTGGGATTACCCTTTACTCAGGTTGTTCCCTCTGTCTGTCCATCAGGTGTGGTGTGAGTTACACATTGTAGTCTGCTTCTGGTTCAGCAGTGTTGTTGGTAAATCTACTTTTGACTTGGTCTGCATGCCTCCGGCAGGTTTGGCCATTGTCCACTTGTACCACCAGTAGCCTGTTTCCTTCCTTGCCTGTTACTGTCCCTGCAAGCCATTTGGGACCCCTGCCATAGTTTAGCACAAACACTTTGTCCCCTATCTCATTCCACCTCCCCCTTGAATTTCGGTCATGGTATTCAGTTAGCTTACGGTGCTTTGCCTCAACGATTTCATGCATGGCTGGGAGGATTAATGAGAGCCTTGTTTTGAAGGTCCGTTTCATCAATAGTTGCGTGAGGGGAACCCCAGTCAATGAAAGCGGACGCGATCTGTATGCCAGCAGCAGTCGCGACAGGCAGTCCTGCAGCGTGGGACCTTGGATTTTTTTAACTCTTAGGCCTACCCGATCCAACTGCTTTAGTACTTTCTCCAAATAACGGAGATGGGAGTCGGTGTCCCTGCCCGTGATAAGTATGTCGTCTTGAAATATAACCGTCCCCGGGACGGTCTTGAGCAGACTCTCCATGTTGCGCTGTAATATAGCAGCTGCCAACCTGATGCCGAATAGGCATCGATTGTACATGAAAAGGCCTCGATGCGTTTTGATGGTGGTGAGTAGCTTGGACTCATCGGTCAATTCTTGCGTCATATACGCAGATGTGAGATCTAGTTTTGAGAAAAGTTTTCCTCCAGCCAATGTGGCAAATAAGTCCTCCGCTCTGGGCAGCGGGTATTGGTCCTGTAGGGAGACTCTGTTTCTGGTAGATTTGTAGTCCCCACAGATTCATACAGATCCATCAGGCTTCATGACTGGGACGATGGGACTTGCCCAGTCGCTAAATTCCATGGGTGAGATAATGCCTTCCCGCAGAAGCCTGTCCAATTCATGTTCAATCTTTTCCCTCATCACATAGGGCACAGCTCTAGCCTTATGATGGACCGGTCTAGCATCCTGTGTGATGTAGATTTTGACTTTAGCCCTTTTGAAGGTGCCCACACCTGGCTGAAAGAGATGTTCAAATTGACTTAAAACTGTTAAGCAGGAGGTCCGTTCCTCTGAAGACATGGCGTGAACATCATCCCATTTCCAGTTTAGTTTTGCCAGCCAGCTTCTCCCCAGCAGTGCTGGGAGATCTCCGGGGACAATCCACAGGGGAAGTCGGTTCATTGTCCCTTTGTGTGTGACTGAGAGCATGGCGCTGCCAAGGATTGGGATGATTTCTTTGGTATAGGTCCTTAGTTTGGTGTCGACCGTTGTGAGCTTTGGTCTGTCTCTTTTGTGCGGCCACAGCTATTCACATTGTTGAGCGCTCATGAGAGATTGACTCGCTCCCGAATCCAGCTCCATGTTGACGGGTATCCCATTGAGTAGGATCCTTTTCATTATTGGAGGAATCTTGTTGTAAGAGCAGTGGCCATTGATCGTGTTGATCCGCTGTACCTCGGTGTCCCGGGTACTGTCCCCACCATCTTCTGGTCTGCTTTCCGACCCTTCCGATTCGTATACCAGCCGAGCTGCCGTTTTTCTGCACATGTGAGCCAGATGCCCTGTATAGTCGCAGTTTCTGCAAACAGCATGCTGAAATCGACACTCCCTTGATGAGTGCCTTCCCCCACATCTCCAGCACAGACCGCTTCCACTGTTTCCAAAGGATGAGCTGCATCTGGCTGATCTCTCTTGAGCTTCTCTCAGTTTGTAGTTGATTGCTCGCATTGTGGGTTGATGAGGTGTGAACGGCCATTCATGTGGCCCTTGATGGCTTCTGGCACCACTGCCTGCTGTTGAGGGCCTGCTCTCCTGCCTTTGTCTGTGTGTGGGGGTAGCGGCTTGTTTCACGCTGTGAACCTCTTGTTCCGATATTTCTTTAGTTGTCGTACCCGCAGTGTAGATCAACCTCATTTCTTCTTCTCCTGCCAAGAATGTCTGTGCAACCAGTGCTGCTGCCTCTCGGGTCAAGGTTTCTATGAGCTTTCGGAATATGCCTGCGTGGCCTATTCCCTCAATAAAAAAGTCTCTCAGTACTTCTCTCCTTAGTTCATCGGAGAACTCACATAAGCTAGCCAACCTCCGAAGTTCCGCCACGAAGTCGGGTATGCTCTGGCCCACACAGCGTCTGCAGTTGTAGAACCTGTGTCTGGCCATGTGTAGGCTGCTCGCTGGCTTCAGGTGGTCTCTTACCAGTGTGCTCAACTCTTCAAACGACTTGCTTGCTGGTTTCTCGGGTGTCAGCAGGTCCTTCATCAAGGCATATGTTTTCGAGCCACAGCTGGTCAAGAGATGGGCTCTTCTCTTGTCTGCCTTATTGTCGCCTAACCAGTCTTTGGTTACGAAGTTTTGCTGGAGCCTTTCTATAAAGTCTTCCCAATTATCTCCAGTATTGTATTTTTCATCTGAGCCGTTGGCCGCCATTCTTTGGATTCTGTAATCCCGTAACTCGTTGCCACTGTAAAGTCCTGTCCCTGTAGTACAAACTCACACGAGGCACGTGCTGAAGTCAAGTTTACTCAGGACCTGAACCTTTATTACACAGCTCTCGAATGCCACACTTGCCTGAGACCTGTCCTTATATACCTGCCTGGGACACGTATCCAGTGTCTCCTGCTAGTGCATCCCTGCTGGTAAGGTAAGCTAGTGGTTACAGGTCATATCTAGCTACAGTCATGTATAGCATGGTAAGATACAGTTATGTACAGTAGTGTGAGATACATGACAGTTTACTTGTTCCTGTAACAGTGTTTACTTGTACCTATTACAGTGCTCACCTGTACCTGTAACAGTGTCACCTGCACCTGCATCACTGTCACCTGTATCTGTAACAATGTTCATCTGTACTTGTTGCAATGCTCACCTGTACCAGTAACAGAGTTCTCCTGTACCTGTAACATTGCTCACCTGTACCTGTAATAGAGTTCACCTGTATCTGTAAGAGTATTGTCCTGTACCAGTAATATTGCTCACCTATACCTGTAACAGTGTCAACTGCACCTGTATCACTGTCACCTGTACGTGTAACAATTTTCACCTGTACCTGTTGCAGTGCTCACCTGTACCTGTAAGAGTTTTCTCTAATACCTTAACATTGCTCACCTGTACCTGTAACAGTGTTCTCCTGTCCCTGTAATATTTCTCACCTGTACCTGTAACAGTGTTCTCCTGTAACATTGTTCACCTGTACCTCTATCATCATCATCATAGTCAGTCCTTCGAAACGAGGATGGTTTGCTTCCACGCCAAAAAAGGGTATGTTATGTATGTAACTATGTAATACTTGCCACCAGAGGGCGCGACTGTTGGAGTCCTAATGGTCACCTGCACACACGTGCAGGGCCAGAATAAAAGGTTGGCTGCCATGTTGTTTAGGCACTCTGCAGTTGTAATAAAGAAGACTAAGGTCACAGTAAGTTTAGCTCGCAGTACTCAGCCTCGTGGAGTTCTTCTATACACAATTGGCAACGAGTAACAGAATATGAACCTTCACGCAACCATGGCTGCTGTTGGAATATTAGAGAAATTCATAGAGGGTGGTGATTGGGAAGCCTTCATCGAGCGTCTCGACCAGTACTTCGTGGCCAACGAGCTGGAAGGAGACACTAACGCGGCCAAGTGCAGGGCGGTTCTCCTCACCGTCTGTGGACCTACAATATACGGCCTCATCAAGAATCTGCTCGCACTGACAAAACCAATGGAGGAGGAATATACAGAGCTGTGTACGCTGGTTCGGGACCATCTCAAGCCGAAGGGAGCATCCTCATGGCCAGATATCGTTTTTACACGCACCATCGCTCCGGGGACCAGGATGTGGCAGATTATGTCGTCGACCTGAGACGCCTCGCGGGACCTTGCGATTTTGGAGCTGCGTTGGGGCAAATGCTGCGGGACTTTTTCATGCTGGGCATCAGCCGCAAGGTCATTCTTCAAAAGCTGCTGGCTGCTGAAACCCTAAACCTGAGCAGTGCCATCGCGATCGCCCAGGCATGCATGGCCACGGACGATAACACCAAACAGATATTTTCTCAACATCAAAGCTACCATTACCCACCACTGGGGTTGAAATGGCGCAGCGCGCAGACTTGCTACTGGTCATGGATGCTTTTGAGAGCGAGGGGTCACCCATCACAGCTCGCCGGATTAGGACCTGGACCAGCCAGGGTCCTGTGCTATCATTAGTAAAGAGTTGCGTCCTAAATGGGAAATGGTCAGCTGTTCCCGGGGAAATGCAAGATGAAATTAAGCCATTTCACCGATGCAAAGATGAAATGTCCACCAGTCGGAATGTCTCTTATGGAGTAATCATGTGGTTTTGCCAAAAAAAGGCAGGGAAACGTTTATACAGTACCCACCCAGGCATTTTCATGATGAAGGCAATTGCCAGGTCGCATGCTTGGTGGCCCGGCATTGACTCAAACTTGGAGTCATGCGTGCATCAGTGCAACACTTGCTCGCAATTGAGCAATGCACCAAGGGAGGCTCCACTGAGTCTGTGGTTATGGCACTCCAAACCGTGGTCAGGATCCATGTAGATTTTGCCGGCCCCTTTCTAGGAAAGATGTTTTTAGTAATTGTGGACACTTACTCCAAATGTATTGAATGTGTAATCATGTCATCCAACACATCCACAGTCACCATTGAAAGCCTCCGGGCCATGTTCGCCATCCATGGCTTGCCCGATGTCCTTGTCAGCGACAATGGACTGTGTTTCACCAGCTTGGAATTCAACGAGTTTATGACCTGCAATGGCATCGAGCATGTCAAGTCTTCTCCGTTTAAGCCCGGGTCTAATGGTCAAGCGGAACGGGCAGTCCAAACAATCAAGCAGAGCATGAAACACGTGACAGACAGCTCCCTGCAGACCCGTTTGTCTCGCATTCTGCTCAGTTACCGGACGCGACCCCACTCGCTCACCGACGTTCCCCCGGCAGAACTGTTAATGAAGTCCCTAGTCCACCCAGATCTTAATGATCACGTGGAAACCTGGCGACACAGGCAGAACATGTACCATGATCGAGCGGCTGTTTCACGTGACATTGATGTTAACGACCCTGTGTTTGTCCTGAATTACTGTCACGGTCCCAAGTGGGTTGCTTGCACTGTTTTGGCCAAGGAAGGGAATAGGGTGTTTAGAATCAAACAGTTAAATGGCCAAACGTGCAGAAAGCATTTAGATCAGACGAAATTGCGATTTACCGACATCACCATCGACGATCTACAAACACACACCCAACCAACAATCAACCTCGCTATCAATCACGAGGATGAACCCACCGTTCCTGACAGTCCGGTCAGACCAGCCGTGGTGCAATGCAGCAATGGTCTGGCCAACTCACACACATCAGGGTTTGAACTTAGACGATCAACCAGGGAGCGAAGGGCTCCAGATCGCTCAACTTGTAAATAATTTGTACCAAAGTCTTTGGGAGTGAGTGATGTTATGTAAGTAACTATGTAATACTTGCCACCAGAGGACACAACTGTTGGAGTCCTAATGGTCACCTGCACACACGTGCAGGGCCAGTATAAAAGGTTGGCTGCCATGTTGGTTAGGCACTCTGAAGTTGTAATAAAGAAGACTAAGGTCACACTAAGTTTAGCTCACAGTACTCAGGCTCGTGGAGTTCTTCTATACACAACAGGATGAGTTCACAGATGTTTCAATGAAGGACCCGAGCTACATCCTCAAGGGTGGAAGATGCCTGTGCGTGGATTTTTTTAACGTGTGGTGGCCATTGCACACCAATCACCACACAGGCTTGACAGAGCTAGGTCTTGGTCCAGTAGCAAGGATTACCCAAGATGACTGGAGACCACCCCTGCTGCATGGACCTAGTGTGCAAACATATCACAGTGTTTTTGTTATGGGAAGGTTTTGTCTGACTAACTTGATTGAGTTCTTTGAGGAGGTAACAACGTGGGTCGATGAGGGCAGTGCTTTTGATGTAGTTTACATGGATTTTAGCAAAACTTTTGACAAGGTCCTACATGGTATGCTGATTATAAAAGTAAAACCCATGGGATTCAAGGGAGAGTGGCAAATTGGATCCAAAATTGGCAAAATGGCAGGAAGCAAAGGCTGATGGTTGAGGGGAGCTTTTGTGACTGGAAGGTGGTTTCCAGTGGGGTTCCACAGGGCTCAGTACTCAGTCCCTTACTTTTTGTAGTATACATTAATGATTTAAACTTAAATGTAGGGGCCATGATAAAGAAATTTGCAGATGATACAAAAATTGGCCGTGTGGTTGACAGTGAGTAGGATAGCTCCAGACTGCAGGAAGATATCGATGAACTGGTCAGTTGGGCAGAAAAGTGGAAAATGTAATTCAATCCGGAAACATGTGAGGTAATGCATTAGGGGAGGAGCAACAAGGTAAGGGAATACATAATAAATGGGAGGATACTGAGAGGTGTGGAGGAACAGATGGACCTTGTAGTATATGTCCACAGATCCTTAAAGGTAGAAGGACAGATCAATCAGGTAGTTAAAAAGGCATACGGAATGTTTTCTTTTATTAGCCGAGGCATAGAATACAAGAGCAAGGGAAGTTATGCTAGAACTGTAAATAACATTAGTTAGGCCGCAGCTTGAGTACTGTGTGCAGTTCTGGTCATGACATTGCAGGAAGGATGTGATCATGTAACAGTGATCCCCTGTACCAGTAACAGTGCTCACCTATCCCTGTAACAATGTTCAGCTATACCTGTAACAATGCTCATCTATACCTGTAACAGTGCTCACCTATTCCTGTAACAATGTTCAACTGTACCTGTAACAGTGCTCACCTATTAGAAACATAGAAAATAGGTGCAGGAGGAGGCCATTCGGCCCTTCGAGCCTGCACCACCATTCAATAAGATCATGGCTGATCATTCCCTCAGTACCCATTTCCTGCTTTCTCTCCATACCCCTTGATCCCCTTAGCTGTAAGGGCCATATCTAACTCCCTCTTGAATATATCCAATGAACTGGCATCAACAACTCTCTGCAGCAGGGAATTCCACAGGTTAACAACTCTATGAGTGAAGAAGTTTCTCCTCATCTCAGTCCTAAATGGCCTACCACTTATCCTTAGACTATGTCCCCTGGTTCTGGACTTCCCCAACATCGGGAACATTCTTCCCGCATCTAACCTGTCCAGTCCCATCAGAATCTTATACGTTTCTATGAGATCCTCTCTCATCTTTCTAAACTCCAGTGAATAAAGGCCCAGTTGATCCAGTCTCTCCTCATAATCAGTCTGGTGAACCTTCGCTGCACTCCCTCAATAGCAAGAACGTCCTTCGTCAGATTAGGAGACCAAAACTGTACACAATATTCCAGGTGAGGCCTCACTAAGGCCCTGTACAACTGCAGTAAGACCTCCCTGCTCTTATACTCAAATCCCCTAGCTATGAAGGCCAACATACCATTTGCCTTCTTCACCACCTGCTGTACCTGCATGCCCACTTTCAGTGACTGATGAACCATGACACCTAGGTCTCGTTGCACCTCCCCTTTTCCTAATCTGCCGCCATTCAGATAATATTCTGCCTTCGTGTTTTTGCCACCAAAGTGGATAACTTCACATTTATCCACATTATACTACATCTGCCATGCATTTGCCCACACACCTAACCTCTCCAAGTCACCCTGCAGCCTCTTAACATTCTCCTCACAGCTCACGCCGCCACCCAGTTTAGTGTCATCCGCAAACTTGGAGATATTACACTCAATTCCTTCATCTAAATCGTTAATGTATATTGTAAAGAGCTGGGGTCCCAGCACTGAGCCCTGCGGAACTCCACTAGTCACTGCCTGCCATTCTGAAAAGGACCCGTTTATCCCGACTCTCTGCTTCCTGCCTGCCAACCAGTTCTCTATCCACGTCAGTACATTAACCCCAATACCATGCGCTTTGATTTTGCACACCAATCTCTTGTGCAGGACCTTGTCAAAAGCCTTTTGAAAGTCCAAATACACCACATCCACTGGTTCTCCCTTATCCACTCTGCTAGTTACATCCTCAAAAAGTTCCAGAAGATTCGTCAAGCTTGATTTCCCTTTCATAAATCCATGCTGAATTGGTCCGATCCTGTCACTGCTTTCCAAATGCGCTGCTATTTCATCCTTAATGATTGATTCCAACATTTTCCCCACTACTGATGTCAGGCTAACCGGTCTATAATTACCCGCTTTCTCTCTCCCTCCTTTTTAAAAAAGTGGCGTTACATTAGCTACCCTCCAGTCCATAGGAACTGATCCACCTGTAACAATGTTCAACTGTACCTGTAACACTGCTCATCTATACCTGTAACAATGTTCACCTGTATCTGTTGCAGTGCTCACCTGTATCTGTCACAATGCTTCATGTGCAACAAATGTCAAACTGCACAGACTTCTCAGTGCACTTCGATCATACAGCAGTAGGAACTTTTTGTTACTTACTACTGTGTTAGGTATTGTATTTTTTCTTCAGTTCTGATGCATGGCTGTTTCCCTGAGGCCAGAACGACAGAACCAGTGGACAGGGCCCGCAGTGAAGCTATGCCTCTGCACGCAGCAGCCCGCATCGATTCGATGTGATCCAGTAACATATTGATGGTGTAACACAAAGGGAACCAATGAAAATGGGTGTGAACAGGAAAGGTGGATCAAAAAGATAAAGTGATGCAGCTGCAATAAGATTGAAGACTATTATTATTTACACATAAAGCTGACAATTATAAGGAACTCAGTTCAGTAAACTGGATCAGTTTGCTCAAGTATACTAAGGTACTCAACTAAATTTTTCTGTCACCTGCAATTTACTTTAATTGATCTGCCCTCACGGCAGACTACGTTTATTCATGCTCATTCTCATTTCTCAACATGGCAATTTTTTCACTTCCGTCATCTTCTACTATTTTTGTGTGTAAACTTACAATGAACCCTTGTGTCACCACAAAAACAACTTGCATTTATAGAGAGCCTTTAACCTAGTAAAACATCCAAAGATGCTCCACAGGAGCGTTATCAAACAAAATTTGACACCAAGCCACATGAAGAGATACTAGGACAGATGACCAAAAGCTTGGTCAAAGAAGTAGGTTTTAAATAGTGACTTAAAGTGAGGCAGGGAGGTTTAGGGAGGGAATTCCAGAGTTTAGGGCCTTGGCAGCTGAAGGCACGACCACCAATGATGAAGCAATGAAAATCGAGGATGCACAAGAGGCCAGAATTGGTCTCTCATGCCTGTTTGATCTTTTGTGAAAAGGTAGCTTGTCCTCACATCATCTCCCATGCTCTTTAGATCATGAGGATAAGGGGTAAGCCATTTAGGACCGAGATGCGGAGGAACTTCTTCACCCAGAGAGTGGTGAACCTGTGGAATTCTCTACCACAGAAAGTTGTTGAGGCCAATTCACTAAATATATTCAAAAAGGAGTTAGATGAGGTCCTTACTACTAGGGGGATCAAGGGGTATGGCGAGAAAGCAGGAATGGGGTACTGAAGTTGAATGTTCAGCCATGAACTCATTGAATGGCGGTGCAGGCTAGAAGGGCCGAATGGCCTACTCCTGCACCTATTTTCTATGTTTCTATGTTTCTATGATCTATCAATCTTCATTTACACATTCTGCACTTTCCTTTCATTTTCCACATAAGCTGCACAATCCACTGCTAGAACGGCCCACGGTGCAGTATTTCTGCCAGCTAAGTGGCTGTTTAGCACATTAAGAAGCAAGTGTTTTGGAACAGGTCACTTAGTTGTTATGTAGAATTACACAGATTGTACAGTACAGAAACAGGTCATTTGGCCCAACTGGTCCATGCCAGTGTTTATGCACCAAATGTGTTTCCTCTCCACCCCTTTTCATCTAACCCTGTCAACAAATCCATTTATTCATTTGTCCCTCAACCATTTATCCACCTTCTCCTTAAATGTATCTATGCTATTTGCCTCAAATACTCCTTGTGGTAGGAAATTGCACAGTCTAACTACTCTCTGAGTGAAGGAGTTTCTCCTGAATTCCCTACTGGATTTGTTAGTGACTATCTTATATTTATAGCCCCCAAGTTTTGGTCTCCCCCACAAGTGGAAACATCTTCACCACATCTACCCTGTCACACCCGTTCATAATCTTAATGACCTTTATCAGGTCAGCCCTCAGTCTTCCCTTTTCTGTTACTATTAGTGCACCTTTAATGCTGAATGGCCTCCCTCCATGATTCTATGTGACTGACCCAATTCTGTGCAAACTGACATGTTCATTTAGACAAGCAATGAGGATACCGAAGGAGTTTCACTTTGCATCTTGGCAAAGGGTTGCACACCCGAAACAGCGACCTGCCTGTTCCCTCCACAGCTGCTGCCTGACATTGCGAGCATTCCCGCTGATTTTTACTTTCCTTTTAGGGTCGGTCTGTACCTGCCGAGGAAATGCTCGCTGCTGATAGAGGGTCGCAGAAGGCAAAAGATGTTCGTTCCATTCCCCATCACTGGCAATCCTTTACCTTGATGAATGCAAGAGTTCACTTAAAGAAATAAAAAAATACAGAACTAGTGAAGTCTCAGATTGTACTAACATAGGAATACTTGTACATATTCTACACGTTCCTTTAGTGCCATTCAAATACATTTAAATCCAGCATCTGGTTTTCCCTTAGTTGTTGTATGATGGTATTCACCTGATGGCTCAAATCTCTTGCAATCTCTGTCAGCCTCTTCGCTCTTGCAGCTACATCTACACTTGTGTATCTCCATGGCTGAAACCAATGGAAGAGCCGCAAAGTGCTTCTCAGCAGCTGATAATTACCTCCGTTGACAGACAGCACCTAAGCCTGTGCTTTAATATGTTTTCATCCCCCTACAACACAAAAACGTCTTTGATGCTCCCAGATAAGACAGGAAATCAGTGCGTGGCGATGGGTAGCGGGGGGAGGGGGGGGGCAGGATGCTTTCATTGTTTCTCAAGTGGTGAGGGGTCATGCTAGTTATACACTGACCTTTATCTGATGTCACAAACTGACAGATAAGAATGACAAAGAGTCTGTCATCAGACCGTGCCGTGATAAAATGTACATCATATGGTTCGCTCCTCATTTACATGTAGCAACCTACTTTTCGATTCACTGCCCTCAGAGGAAATTCGCAGGCAGCCGACAAGATATCCACACTGTTACAGCAGAAGTTTTTGCCTGAATATCTGACTTCGATATTGAAATTTGATAGAGGGGTCTGGACAGAGAAGATAGAGAGAAACTGTTCCCATTGGTGGAAGGGTCGAGAACCAGAGGATACAGATTTAAGGTGATTGGCAAAAGAACCAAAGGCGACATGAGGAAAAACCTTTTTATGCAGCGAGTGGTTAGGATCTGGAATGCACTTCCTGAAAGAGTGGTGTAGGCAGACTCAATCACGGCTTTCAAAAGAGAATTGGATAAGTACCTGAAAGAAAATAAATTGCAGGGCTACAAGGAAAGGGCGGGGAGTGGGACTAGCTGAAGCGCTCTTGAAGAGAGCCGGCACTGGCTTGAAGGGCCAAATGGCTTCCTTCTTGCTGTAACCAGTCTAAGATTCCCAGGATGGCGGACTGACATATCAAGAAAGACTGGATCAACTGGGCTTATATTCACTGGAGTTCAGAAGAATGAGAGAGGATCTCATAGAAACGTTTAAAATTCTGACGGGTTTAGACAGGTTAGATGCAGGAAGAATGTTCCCAATGTTGGGGAAGTCCAGAACCAGGGGTCACAGTCTAAGGATAAGGGGTAAGCCATTTAGGACCGAGATGAGGAGAAACTTCTTCACCCAGAGAGTGGTGAACCTGTGGAATTCTCTATCACAGAAAGTTGTTGAGGCCAATTCACTAAATATATTCAAAAAGGAATTAGATGTAGTCCTTACTACTAGGGGGATCAAGGGGTATGGCGAGAAAGCAGGAATGGGGTACTGAAGTTGCATGTTCAGCCATGAACTCATTGAATGGCGGTGCAGGCTCGAAGGGCAGAATGGCCTACTCCTGCACCTATTTTCTATGTTTCTATGATTCTATGATTTGATTTGCTACTACCACACGAAAGAAGGTTGGATTTATCAGTAACAGCACTTTGGTTTTAGTTATTATTCTTGTCCAATTTTTTGCTCCTGCACGTTCCACCCGCACCTCCGCCATCAACCCCTACCCCTTCCATGTTACGCTGAGCACCTCCTCTGGTTACTGCTCTCTTCCAACTAGGGCAAGAAACAGATTGTATTCTGTCATGACAGGATTGATATTAAATGTACAACATAGCTCAGTAGACCAGATAAAACATGATGCAACTCAATATTCATACAACATTCATACGTCAGCCTCTTGTACTCTCATGCCCCCTTTTCAAAATCAGTTTTCTTCCAATAATAGTAATGATAGTGCCTTCAGCTGCCTAGGCCCCAAGCTCTGAAATTCTCTTCCTAAACCTCTCCACCTCTCTCCTTCTTTAAGGCGCTCCTTAAAACCCACCTCTTTGACCAAGCTTTTGGTCATCTGCCCCAATTTCTCCTTATGTGGCTCGGTGTCAAATTTTTTTGATAACGCTCCTGTAAAGCACCTTGGGATATTTTACAACATTAAAGATGCTGTATAAATACAAGTTGTTAGAAACATAGAAACATAGAAAATAGGTGCAGGAGTACGCCATTTGGCCCTTCGAGCCTACACCACCATTCAATAAGATCATGGCTGATCATTCACCTCAGTACCCCTGTCCTGCTTTCTCTCCATACCCCTTGATCCCTTTAGCTGTCAGGGCCATATCTAACTCCCTGGTGAATACATCTAACGAACTGGCCTCAACAACTCTCTGCGGTAGAGAATTCCAGAGGTTAACAACTCTCTGAGTGAAGAAGTTTCTCCTCATCGTGGTCCTAAATGGCTTACCCCTTATCCTTAGACTGTGACCCCTGGTTCTGGACTTCCCCAACATCGGGAACATTCTTCCTGCATCTAACCTGTCCAGTCCCGTCAGAATTTTATATGTTTCTATGAGATCCCCTCTCATTCTTCTAAACTCCAGTGAATACAGGCCCAGTCGATTCAGTCTTTCCTCATATGTCAGTCCTGCCATCCCAGGAATCAGTCTGATGAACATTCGTTGCACTCCCTCAATAACAAGAATGTCCTTCCTCAGATTAGGAGACCAAAACTGAACACAATATTCCAGGTGAGGCCTCACCAAGGCCCTGTACAACTGCAGTAAGACCTCTCTGCTCCTGTACTCAAATCCTCTAGCTATGAAGGACAACATGCCATTTGCCTTCATAGCTAGTTATGATTTACAACTTAAAGTATAAATCTGCACTCCTTTCCTTTTGTGATTTTTCACAATCATTGACGGCTAATATTGATGCAGGGTTTTTTTTTGCATCGAACCAGTTTCCTTTCAAATTCCAACCAGTGATTCAAACACAGAAATAAGAAATGAGAAAAAGATAGTCATTTGCTCTTAAAATAGTTCCAATGTTGTGCCCTGTTACAATATAGTAGAAATTAGACAGACATGGGGGAGGAGTGACTTGGAGCAGTAGTCTAGAGACACGAGTAGAAAATTAACAAGCCTCGAGCAAGACTTCAAATGAGAAGATTTTCTTTTCCCAGAGAGCAGTGCACATGTGGATAGACTCTCCCAGAAGGCAGATAATGCTGTGTTGATTAGTACCTTTAAAGTACAGCTGGATGACGATCTGGTTAGGAATGTTATTTAGGGTTAAAATAATAAACATAAATAAAGATAATTAGTTACTCTGTACAACATGATAATTCCTGAGCTGCCAGAACTATGGGAAACATTGTGGAAGACAAGTGGTTAATTAAATGGATATTCTACAGTATGACTTCATTTACCTTGGGGGGGAGCAGGAAGAAGCCGTGCAGTAATTTTCCTCAAAAATGTAATGGCTTGAATGGATGTATGATAGAGCAGGTGCCAGCGTAGCTATAGTGATAACCTCTGCGTTAGAAGGTTGTGGGTTCAAACCCCACTCAAGTTGTTCTCTTTAGAGCAGAGAAGCTTAAAGGGAGATTTGATAGAGGTGTTCAAAACATGAGGGGTTAATAAGGAGAAACTGTTTCCCGTGGCAGAAGGGTCAGTAACCAAAGATTTCAGGTAATTGGCAAAAGAACCAAAGGTGAGCTGAGGTTTATTTTATGCAGAGCATTGTTATGATCTGAAATGCCCTGCATGAAATATTTGAAAGGGAAAAATTTGCTGGGCTATGAGGAATGGGCAGGGGAGTGGGACTAATCGGATAGCTCTTTCAAAGAGCCGGCACAAGCACGATGGACTGAATGACCTCCTTTTGTGCTGTATCATTCTATGATTCCAGAGAGTTGTGCACAAAATCCAGGCTGACACCCCAATGCAGCACTGAGGGAGTGTTGTTCTGTCGGAGGTGTCCTCCTTCAGATGAGACCTTAAACAAAGGCCCTCTCATGTGGACGTAAAGGATTCCATGGCACCATTTGAAAAAGAGCAGGGAATTCAAACCAGTGTCCTGGCCAATATTTATCCCTCAATTAACATGATTAAAACAGATTATCTGTTTATTATTATATTGCTTTTTGTGGGAGCTTGTTGCATGCAATTTGGCTGCTGAGTTTCCTACTCTTAGGCAGTCCCCAGAGTTCGAGGATGACTTGCTTCCACACTAAAATGAGTTCTAAGGTGACTGATGAGACCAATGTTGGGTTTGTCCATGAGGGTCCTGATGTTCCAGGTCCCAAACTTCATTTTGAAGGGTGGAGGATGCCTGTGCGTGAATTCTTCTAGCATGGGGTGGCCATTGCACACCAGCCACCACACGAACTTGACAGAGCAAGGTCTTGATCCAATGGTAAGGGGATCCAAGCCAATTGGAGACCAGGCTCTGCTGCATGGGCCTAGCACACACACATACACACATATTCTCACTGGCCCCCTGCCTCCCTCCCTCAGGTCCTCCCTCCCTGGTTTTCAGAGATTGCACTGTAGGTGAGCGCATTCATCTTGGAGCAGCATGCGGGTTTGTCCATAAAGTACTGACATTGTAGCAGCCAACATCGCAAGAGGAGCAGCATGGGAGGATAAAGGGTGGCGGCACTGAGTGGGAGCGGCGGCAGTCCGAGCAACCAGCATCGCGAGAGGAGAGGCGCGGGAAGATAAAGGGCGGCGGCACTGAGTGGGAGCGGAGGCAGTCCGAGCAGCAAGCTGATGCAGAGGCCGAAGGTAAACCAAAGAAGTAAAATAAATCGAAGTGTGACAGCACAGCCAAGCGGGTAAGTGATTGGCTGGTGGATTGGTGAGTATTTAGTCTTTTTCTTTTTCTTTTTATTTCCTTATCAGTAGGTAACCTTTGGCATTGTTGCCAAATTAAGTTAATTTAAGGGTTAAGTCACAGCAGGAGAGCCCAGACCCATGTCATGCTCTTCCTGTGCTATATGGGAACTCAGGGATGCTTCCAGTGTCCCTGACTACTAAGTGTGCAGGAAGTGTGTACAGCTGCAGCTCCTGACAGTCTGCATTGCAGCACTGGAGCTACGCATGGACTTACTCTAGAGCATCCGCAAAGCTGAGGATGTCGTGAATAGCACGTTTAGTGAGTTGGTCACACCGCAGGTAAAGGTTGCTCAGGCAGATAGGGAATGGGTGACCATCAGGCAGAGCAGTGGAAGGAAGGTAGTGCAGAGGTCCCCTGCAGTCATCTCCCTCCAAAACAGATACACCATTTTGGGTACTGCTGGGGGAGATGATTCATCAGGAGAAGGCAGCAGCAGCCAAGTTCATGGCACCATGGGTGGCTCTACTACACAGGAGGGCAGGAAAAAGAGTGGGAGAGCGATAGTGGTAGGGGATTCTATTGTAAGTGGAATAGATAGGCATTTCTGCGGCCACAATCGAGACTCCAGGATGGAATATCACCTCCCTGGTGCAAGAGTCAAGGATGTCTCGGAGCGGCTGCAGGGCATTTTGGAGGGGGAGGTTGAACAGCCAGTT
Source organism: Pristiophorus japonicus (assembly GCF_044704955.1). Taxonomy (NCBI): domain Eukaryota; kingdom Metazoa; phylum Chordata; class Chondrichthyes; family Pristiophoridae; genus Pristiophorus; species Pristiophorus japonicus. Next base: position 269,336,192 of record NC_091981.1, on the reverse strand, counting down.
GTTGTGGTGCATATAGGTACCAACAATATAGGTAAAAAACGGGATGAGGTCCTACAAGCTGAATTTAGGGAGCTAGGAGTTAAATTAAAAAGTAGGACCTCAAAGGTAGTAATCTCAGGATTGCTACCAGTGCCACATGCTAGTCAGAGTAGAAATAGCAGGATAGTTAAGATGAATACGTGGCTTGAGCAATGGTGCAAGGGGGAGGGATTCAAATTCCTGGGACATTGGAACCAGTTCTGGGGGAGATGGGACCAGTACAAACCAGATGGTCTGCACCTGGGCAGGACCAGAACCAATGTCCCAGGGAGAGTGTTTGCTAGTGCTGTTGGGGAGGGTTTAAACTAATATGGCAGGGATGGGAATCTATGCAGGGAGACAGATGGAAGTAAAATGGGGGCAGAAGCAAAAGGTAGAAAGGAGATAAGGAAAGGTGGAGGGCAGAGAAATCAAGGGCAAAAATCAAAAAGGGCCACATTACAACCTAATTCTAAAAGTACAAAAAGTGTTAAAAAAACAAGCTTGAAAGCTCTGTGTCTCAATGCAAGGAGTATTTATAAAAACGTGGATGAATTAACTGCGCACATAGCAGTAAACGGATATGATGTAATTGGGATCAGGGAGACAACGCTCCAGGGTGACCAAGGCTGGGTACTCAACATCCAGGGGTATTCAATATTTAGGAAGGATAGACAGAAAGGAAAAGGAGGTGGGGTAGCGTTGCTGGTTAAAGAGGAGAGTAACACAATAGTAAGGAAGGACATTAGAATGGATGATGTGGAATCTGCATGAGCTGTGGAACACCAAAGGGGAGTTGTGTACAGACCACCAACAGTGGTAGTGAGGTTGGCAATGGCATCAAACAGGAAATTAGGGATGCGTGCAATAAAGGTATAGCAGTTATCATGGGTGACTTTAATCTACATATTGATTGGGCTCACCAAACTGGTAGAAATATGGTGGAGGAGGATTTCCTGGAGTGGATAAGGGATGGTTTTCTAGACCAATATGTCGAGGAACCAACTAGAGAGCAGGCCATCCTAGACTGGGTGATGTGTAATGAGAAAGGATTAATTGGCAAATCTTGTTGTGCGAGGTCCCTTGGGAAAGAGTGACCATAATATGGTAGAATTCTGCATTAAGTTGGAGAGTTACACAATTAATTCAAAGACTAGGGTCCTGAACTTAAAGAAAGGTAACCGCAACGGTATGAGAGATGAATTGGCTAGGATAGACTTGCGAATGATACTTAAAGGGTTAACGGTGGATTGGCAATGGCAGACAAGATCGTATGGATGAACTTCAACAATTGTACATTCCTGTCTGGCGTAAAAATAAAACGGGGAAGGTGGCTCAAACGTGGATAACAAGGGAAATTAGGGATAGTGTTAAATCCAAGGAAGAGGCATATAAATTGGCCAGAAAAAGCAGCAAACCTGAGGACTTGGAGAAATTTAGAATTCAGCAGAGGAGGACAAAGGGTTTAATTAGGAGAGGGAAAATAGAGTATTAGAGTAAGCTTGCAGGGAACATAAAAACTGACTGCAAAAGCTTCTATAGATACGTGAAAAGAAAATGACTAGTGAAGACAAATGTAGGTCCCTTGCAGTCAGAATGAGGTGAATTTATAATGGGGAACAAAGAAATGGCAGACCAATTGAACAAATACTTTGGTTCTGTCTTCACTAAGGAAGACACAAATAACCTTCTGGAAATACTAGGGGACCGAAGGTCTAGCGAGAAGGAGGAACTGAAGGATATCCTTATTAGTCGGGTTTGAAGGCCAATAAATCCTCAGTACCTGATAGTCTGCATCCCAGACTTAAGGAAGTGGCCCAAGAAATATTGGTCGCATTGGTCGCATTTTTCAACATTCTATAGACTCTGGATCAGTTCCTATGGATTGGAGGGTAGCTAATGTATCCCCACTTTTTAAAAAAGGAGGGAGGGAGAAAACAGGGTATTATAGACCGGTTAGTCTGACATCAGTAGTGGGGAAATTGTTGGAATCAATTATTAAAGACTTAATAGCAGCGCATTTGGAAAGCAGTGACAGGATCGGTGCAAGTCAGCATGGATTTATGAAAGGGAAATCATGCTTGACAAATCTTCTAGAATTTTTTGAAGATGTAACTAGTAGAGTGGACATAGGAGAACCAGTGGATGTGATGTATTTGGACTTTCAAAAGGCTTTTGACAAGGTCCCACACAAGAGATTAGTGTGTAAAATTAAAGCACATGGTATTGGGGGTAATGTATTGACGTGGATATAGAACTGGTTAGCAGACAGGAAACAAAGAGTAGGGATAAAAGGGCCCTTTTCAGAATGGCAGGCAGTGACTAGTGGGGTACCGTTAGGTTCAGTGCTGGGCCCCCAGCTATTTACAATATACATTAATGATTTGGACGAAGGAATTGAATGTAATATCTCCAAGTTTGCAGATGACATTAAGCTGGGTGGCAGTGTGAGCTGTGAGGATGATGTGAAGAGGCTGCAGGGTGACTTGGACAGGTTAGGTTAGTGGGCAAATGCATGGCAGATGCAGTATAATGCAGATAAATGTGATGTTATCCACTTTGGTGGCAAAAAACAAGGAGGCAGAATATTATCTGAATGGTGACAGATTAGGAAAAGGGGAGGTGCAACGAGACCTGAGTGTCATGGTTCATCAGTCATTGAAAGTTGGCATGCAGGTACAGCAGGTGGTGAAGAAGGCAAATGGTATGTTGGCCTTCATAGCTCGGGGATTTGAGTATAGGAGCAGGGAGGTCTTGCTGCAGCTGTACAGGGCCTTGGTGAGGCCATACCTTGAATATTGCGTACAGTTTTTATTGTGTCTGTAAGCATTCAAGTAATGACTCCACGAGGTAAGGTATTGTACTTGAACCGTGGTGACCTTAGTCCATTTATTATAGCTGCTGAGTGAGGGTACAGCATGATGAGCTCCCTTTTATACCTGGTAACCTGTCGTGTACAGGTGACTCCTAGCTCTCCACCAGTTGCGCCCTCTGGTGGTACAAGCATAGTGTATACAGTGTGAAGGTACATGCAATAGTCTATGTAACAGTACATTGAGTGTACAGGGTGTATACTTATATTGTACATACACAACATTACTCTCCCCTAAGTCTTATGCCACTGGCCTTTATATTGTGTGCTCTGGCCCTAGACTTGAGCGCCCAAAGCCCTTGCACCTTGTCTATGCTTTGGCTTGGCTCTCTCCCTGTTGACCCCAAGTCCTTATTGCCACAACATTGGGAAATGGTCAGCAGTGGACGTATTGAGATTGCAGTGGGGGTTGAGTGGGCTCTGGATGTGATCCATGTGTGTCCATGGCTACATACATCCATTCCCCCCCTGTCCCCCCGCCCCAATACATAGACCATGTGTGTGCCTCAACACCTGCATGTGCATACATGTACAGAAAGAAAGAACAAAAAAAATCATAGGATTAATTAAATCACGGTTTGGGTTCTGCAGTAGTGGAACTAGTAAAGTTTACAGGTAAGGTACATATGTGCTATCACAGTCTTGCCCCTGGGTTGTGTAGGTACAGGTGGGTGAGGACACTAGAGTGACCGGACTGTGTCCAGGTTGTCTGATGGCGGCGCTGTGCCCCCTGCCAGCTGGGTGGGCTCGGATCGCTCACCTGGCTGAGACTCACGGCCTTTGCTGTTGCCTAGTAGTGGGCAGAGCCACAGGAGTGTGTGGCCTCCCTGTCCTCCTTTGAGGGCTGCGGTGTCTCTTTGCTGCCCTTCAGCAATAGTGGGAGTCTGGTCATCCCAGGTCCCATTGGGAGAGCTGGAGGGTGCTAGCCTCTTGCTCCCGGTACTGGCCCTGGTGGCCAGAGAGGTAGAGCCGATCAGGGGCAGGGTAACAGTAGTGGTGCCTTTGCCATTTACTGACCGCTGGCCCTGCAGCTGGTATGCTCCTTCTGCCTCTGTGGCCATGTTCCCTGGGGCATCACATTGGTCCCGGAGGCGCAGGCTACATGATCGGGTAGCCCGCTGGACCTGGGTGCTTCCAACGGGAGGTTGCCCTTGGTTTTGTCGGCATGCATGTAGAACCCGGCATCGCACATCATTACTTCATTTACTCTCACAATACCTTGGTTCTGACTGCAATCGCTCGACTTAGCATGGTTAATTACATTTACATACTTGAATTTGTCAGTTACATCGCTTACATATGTATCACCAGCATCGCTGTATAAAGAGTGGAACTGTCCCTTTAATTGTGATGGGTTGTCGGTCTCCTTTAAGAGGGCCTTGCAATCTTTACCACAATCCGGTTCGCTGCTCAGCATCACATGTTGCTCCATCAATGCTGCCCCTCGTGGTCTGGCCGCCGCCATCTTTACTTCAGGGGCTTCACCTCATGGTGCGGGTGCCATCTTCTTTCTCTCCACGAGGTAGGCTGCGGTGATCCTTTTCTCCCCAGGTTCTGTCACGGGAACAGGGAAGTTGCCTTCTGCGCCAATTTTCTTCCTCCGGAGTCCTGCCATTGGAGCCTGGAAGGTGAGGTCGGGTTGTTTCAGCTGGATCATCTCGCAGTTGGGTTGAGCGGTATGGGTCGTCTCCATGCAGTCGAGTTGAGCGGCTGGTTTTTCTGGTGCAGTGCTGGATGCAGCTTCGGGGCCGCGGAGGAAGTCGATCGCCGGAGGCTGGAGGTTTTCCCAGCTCCAACCGATCTTTTCCAGTAGGACGTCGATCGCTGGAGGCTGGAGGTTTTCCCAACTCCAACGGATCTTTTTCGTCCATCTTCTTCCTTGCAGTGTTGGACCATCATTAGCAGCGATCTACAAAGGTACCTTGTGCATCGCGTCGCCATGGGACACCTGGACATCCACGACTAGGATGGTGTCGTTTGTGTAGGTGAGCAGCTTCACTTGGATCGGGATCATTTTAGGTCGTGCGACTGGATTGTCCCAGAGTTTCTCAAAGGCCGCCTGATTCATCAGTGCCTGGCTCGCCCCTGTGTCCACCTCCATCGTGATTGGAACATCGTTGATTTCGCCTTCCATTTTCAATGGTGCAGGAAAACACTCCGTACACCTCATCGTGGGGATGAGCTGCCTCATGGACTCTCTCTTCATCGTCGCGAACTCTTCATCGATTTGGTGAGTACAATTTCTCTTGCACATTCGCTGGAGATGGCCCTTCGTGTTACAGCCTTTACATGTATAGTCTTTATAGCGGCACTGGTGGGCCCTGTTATTTCCTCCACAACGCCAGCATGGGGTTAGTCGGTTGGCCCCATGTGGCGGACTCAGGGTTGTGGGACTCGGGGTTCTGTTCTCTCTTCCCTGAGAGAGACTGCTTGCAGCAGCCTTGCCTCTAAAAGGCACCAGACGGTTCACAGTACTTGCCGGGTTAGAGTCCTGGGGATGAGTCATCCGCTTAGGTTTGAGTTGTTCCTGTATCAGCGTTGCGAGCTCCTCATATATTTTGGTTGTTGTTTTCTCTGAGGTTAGCAAGTCCCTGACGAGGCCATAGACGGTGGGCCCACAACTGCTGAGCAGGATAGCTCTGCGCTTATCTGCCAGCAAGGTTGGGTTGTCTCCCGTCAGGTCGTTCGCAATGAAGATGTGTTCGAGCCTTTTCACAAAGGCCTCCCAATCTTCCCCATCGGTGAATTGTTAAAACATGCCAAGGTTAGCCATTTTCGCGTGGAAATTCGTAATCTCGTCGCCAGTTATTGTGTCTGTAAGCACTCTAGTAATAACTCCACGAGGCAAGGTATTGTACTTGAACTGTGATGACCTTAGCCCATTTATTACAACTCCTGAGTGAGGGTACAGCATGATGAGCTCCCTTTTATACCTGGTTACCTGTCGTGTACAGGTGACCCCTAGGTCTCCACCAGTTGCACCTTTTGGTGGTATACAAGCATAGAGTATATACTGTGATGGTACATCCAGTGGTCTTATGTAACTGTACATTGAGTGTACAGCGAGTATACTTATATTGTACATATACAACAGTTTTGGTCTCCTAATCTGAGGAAGGACATTCTTGTTATTGAGGGAGTGCAGCGAAGGTTCACCAGACTGATTCCCGGGATGGCAGGACTGACATACGAGGAAAGACTGGATCGACTCGGCTTATATTCACTGGAGTTTAGAAGAATGAGAGGGGATCTCATAGAAACATAAAATTCTGACGGGACTGGACAGGTTAGATGCAGGAAGAATGTTCCTGATGTTGGGGAAGTCCAGAATTAGGGGTCACAGTCTAAGGGTAAGGGGTAAGCCATTTAGGACCGAGATGAGGAGAAACTTCTTTACTCAGAGAATTGTGAACCTGTGGAATTCTCTACCACAGAAAGTTGTTGAGGCCAGTTCGTTAGATATATTCAAAAGGGAGTTAGATGTGGCCCTTATGGCTAAAGGGATCAAGGGGTATGGAGAGAAAGAAGGAATGGGGTACTGAAGTTGCATGATCAGCCATGATCACATTGAATGGTGGTGCAGGCTCAAAGGGCCGAATGACCTACTCCTGCACCTACTTTCTATGTTTCTATATATCCTGGGCCACCGGGTTCCAGCTCCAGCAGGCTGCTCTCCTGCACTTTTCCACTCTCTCTCTAGCCACTCATGCTTTGGTCATTGATTCGTTACTGGTGACCACGCGTATTCTGGTCTCGTGTCCTGACCTCGCCACTGGCCTCATGTCCTGTCCTCCCTGCTGGTCCATGCTGTATCTTTCCTGGGTCCCGACCTCGCTGCTGGCCTCAACCTCCTGACCTCGTTGTTGGCCTCGGCTTCTCAGCCTCGCTGCTGGTCCCTACTCGCGTTGGCGCTCCTCACCGTCCGCCGATCCTCTGCTCCACATAAGTACTGTGGCTGCAAGAGCAGGTCAGAGGCTGGGTATTATAAGAATATAAGAACATAAGAAATAGGAGCAGGTGTAGGCCATACAACCCCTGGAGCCTGCTCCGCCATTCAATAAGATCATGGTTGATCTGATCATGGACTCAGCTCCACTTCCCCGCCCACTCCCCATAACCCCTTATCCCCTTATCGCACAAGAAACTGTCTATTTCTGTCTTAAATTTATTCAATGTCCCGGCTTCCACAGCTCTCCAAGGAAGCAAATTCCACAGATTTAAAACCCTCTGAGAGAAGAAATTCCTCCTAATCTCTGTTTTAAATGGGCGACCCCTTATTCTAAGATCATGCCCTCTAGTTCTAGTCTCTCCCATCAGTGGAAATATCGAATCTGCATCCATCTTGTCAAGCCCCGTCATAATCTTATACGTTTCGATAAGATCACCTCTCATTCTTCTGAACTCCAAGAGTAGAGGCCCAACCTACTCAACCTTTCCTCATAAATCAACCCCCTCATCCCCGGAATCAACCTAGTGAACCTTCTCTGAACTGCCTCCAAAGCAAGTATATCCTTTCGTAAATATGGAAACCAAAACTGCACGCAGTATTCCAGGTGTGGCCTCACTAATACCTTGTATAGCTGTAGCAAGACTTCCCTGCTTTTATACTCCATCCCCTTTGCAATAAAGGCCAAGATACCATTGGCCGTCCTGATCACTTGCTGTACCTGCATACTAACCTTTTGTGTTCGATGCACCAGGACCCCCAGGTCCCGCTGTACTGCGGCACTTTGCAATCTTTCTCCATTTAAATAATAACTTGCTCTTCGATTTTTTTCTGCCAAAATGCATGACCTCACACTTTCCAACATTATACTCCATCTGCCAAATTTTTGCCCACTCACTTAGCCTGTCTATGTCCTTTTGCAGATTTTTTGTGTCCTCCTCATACACTGCTTTTCCTCCCACCTTTGTATCGTCAGCAAACTTGGCTACGTTACACTCAGTCCTTTTTTCCAAGTCATTAATATAAATTGTAAATAGTTGGGGTCCCAGCACTGATCCCTGCGGCACCCCACTAGTTACTGATTGCCAACCAGAGAATGAACCATTTATCCCGACACTCTGTTTTCTGTTAATTAGCCAATCCTCTATCCATGCTAAAATATTACCCCCAACCACGTGAACTTTTATCTTGTGCAGTAACGTTTTATGTGGCCCTTGTCAAATGCCTTCTGGAAGTCCAAATACACCACATCCACTGGTTCCCCTTTATCCACCCTGTTTGTTACATCTTCAAAGAACTCCAGCAAATTTGTTAAACATGACTTCCCCTTCATAAATCCATGCTGACTCTGCCTGACCGAATTTTGCTTTTCCAAATGTCCTGCTACTGCTTCTTTAATGATGGACTCCAACATTTTCCCAACCACAGATGTTAGGCTAACTGGTCTATAGTTTCCTGCTTTTTGTCTGCCGCCTTTTTAAAATAGGGGTGTTACATTTGCAATTTTCCAATCTGCTGGGACCTCCCCAGAATCCAGGGAATTTTGGTAAATTACAACAATGCATCCACAATCCCTGCCGCTACTTCTCTTAAGACCCTAGGATGCAAGCCATCAGGTCCAGTGGATTTATCTGCCTTTAGTCCCATTATCTTACTGAGTACCACCTCCTTAGTGATTGTGATTGTGTAAAGTCCCTCACCCCCTATAGCCCCTTGATATCCACTGTTGGAATATTGTTAGTGTCCTCTACCATAAAGACTGATACAAAATACTTGTTCAGAGTTTCTGCCATCTTCATGTTCCCCATTACTAGATCCCCGGTCTCATCCTCTAAGGGACCAACATTTAGTTTAGCCACTCTTTTCCTTTTTATATACCTATAGAAACTCTGTGATGAATAACTCATCTCTTGACTCCCCAAAGCCTTTCCACCATCTACAAGCACAAGTCAGGAGTGTGATGGAATACTCTCCACTTGCTTGGATGAGTGCAGCTCCAACAACACTCAAGAAGCTCGACATCATCCAGGACAAAGCAGTCCGCTTGATTGGCACCTCATCCACCACTTTAAACATTCACTCTTTCCACCACCAGCACACCGTATCTGCAGTGTGTACCATCTACAAGATGCACTGCAGCAACTTGTCAAGGCTTCTTTGATAGCACCTCCGAAACCCACATCCTCTGCCACCTAGAAGGTCAATAGCATTATCATCATCATAGACAGTCGCTCGAAATCGAGGAAGATTTGATTCCACTCTAAAAGTGTGTTCTCAGGTGACTATACAGTCCAATATTGGAATCACAGTCTCTGTCACAGGTGGGACAGACAGTCGTTGAAGGAAAGGGTGGGTGGGGAGTCTGGTTTGTTGCACACTCCTTCTGCTGCCTGCGCTTGCTTTCTGCATGCTATCGTCGACGAGACTCGAGGAGCTCAGCGCCCTCATGGAGGCTCTTCCTCCACTTTGGCCAGGGACTCCCAGGTGTCGGTGGGGTTGTTGCATTTTATCAAGGAGGCTTTGAGGGTGTCATTGAAACATTTTCTCTGCCCATCTGGGGCTCGCTTGCCGTGTAGGAGTTCCGAGTAGAGCGCTTGCTTTGGGAGTCTTGTGTCAGGCATGCGAACAATGTGGCCCGCCCAGCGGAGCTGGTCGAGTGTGGTCAGTGCTTCGATGCTGGGGATGGTGGCCTGATCGAGAACACTAACGTTGGTGCGTCTGTCCTCCCAGGTGATTTGCAGGACCTTGCAGAGATATGGTTGGTGGCATTTCTCCGGCGATTTGAGATGTCTACTGTATATGGTTCACATCTCTGAACCATACAGGAGGGCAGGTGTCACTACAGCCTTGTAGACCATAAGCTTGGTGCCAGATTTGAGGGCCTCATCTTCAAATCCTCTCTTCCTCAGGCGGCCGAAGGCTGTGCTGGCGCACTGGAGGCGGTGTTGAACCTCGTCGTCGATGTCTGCCCTTGCTGATAGTGGGCTCCCGAGGTATGGAACAGGTGCGTGCGAACACCATCATCTCCAAGTTCCCCTCCAAGTCACACACCATCCTGACTTGGAAATATATCTCTAATACTTCATCGTCGCTGAGTCGATGGAGCTCTCTACCGAACAGCATTGTGGTGAACCTTCACCACACAAACTGCAGGGAGAGAGGACCTGATGGAGGAAGACAGGCAGGGGTGCAATAAGATCATGGCTGATGATTGAGTTTCCTACATTACAAAAGTGACTACACTTCAAAATCACTTCATTGGCTGTAAAGCACTTTGGGATGTCATGAAAGGCGCCATATAAATGCAAATCTTCTTTTTTTCTTTCAGATTTTATCCGATCTGTGAAGGGAGTTTGTTTTCTGATTCCCTGTTTTCTTCTGTGATTGTGCTTTAGACAATAACAGGTAGCTGGAATAAGTTCCCCGCAGGCCCTACTCATAGTTCGATCCAGCATAGGCCAAGGATTCTTTCCAAAGTCCTTCCCAACCAGACCAGTCATTTGAAGATTGGCTGCAGCTCCCCTGGTTCGGGGAAAGGGAGGGGAATAAACGGGCTCGGGTTCCCGCTCCTCATCGCCACACAGCGGCCTCTGCTGATAATGTGTGTGTGTGTGGGTGTGTGTGTGGGTGAGGCCAGGATCCGGCGCAGCTTTGTAAACAAGATTGCAGAGAGAAAAATAAGATTTCCTGCTTATGTGGCACAGCTGTGGTTGGTGTCTGTGGAACTGCCATCCAGTGCATGAGTCAACACCATTCAGTAGAGGAGGAGAAAAGACTGGAGCGGAGAAGAAAACCTGCCACCCACGGGCAGCAACGTGCCAAGTGCACAATGGTTGTAACTGGAAATTCGGGTAAACCCATTGTGAAATAAAGTGCGACATCAGGAAAGGAAATCAGTACTTAACTTTTACAATTTATGTGGTTTACAATTAACATTAAGTCCAAGGGTCACAGGGTTGAACGGATATGGTGGACAACTGGTTTAGCCATTCACTGCCAGATCTGGCTGGAACACATAAAGCACTAACAAGTCCTGCTCGTATCTGCCAAAACTGCTCACTATACCAGGATCATCCAGGAATGAAAAGGTAAGTCCCGGCTTCTTTTCTCTACAGCAAACCGCCTTCTTAAACCCTCTCCAGTGTCCCTTCTATCCTCACCTCCAAGAGCAAGTGAGAGGAGCTCATGGACTTTGTCACTCAGATTGAGACCACCCGATCAGCCACCTCTGCCACTTCCCTTCCTTCCCCGGGCTAAACGTCCTGTAAGGTCCTCCCCTAAACTAGCCCTGAACTCGCACCTTTCTCTAATTTCACCCCTATCTCCTCTCATGCCCTCTCTGAGCTCAGTTTGTCCAGGAGACCCACTTCCTGCTCCCTTGATGCTATTTCCACTAAAGTGCTGACCACCCAACTTCCCGTCCTGGCTCCCATGGCAGCTGATATTGTTAATGGTTTCCTCTCCTCATGTACAGTCCCCCTCTCCTTCAAACATGCCGTCATCAACACTCTTCTCAAAAAAATCTATGACCCCTCCTTGTTTTCAAATCCCTCTATGGCCTAGACCCTCCCTATCTCTGTAATCTCCTCCAGCCCTACAACCCTCTGAGATATCTGTGCTCCTCCGCTTCTGGCCTCTTGGGCATCCCCGGTTTTAATTGCTTCACGATTGGCGGCCGTGCCTTCAGCTGCCGAGGCCGTAAGCTCTGCAATTCCCTCTATAAACCTCTCCCCCTCTCTACCTCTGTTTCCTCTTTTAAGATGCTCCTTAAAACCTACCTCTTTCTGTACAATTGCCTCCTTATGTGGTTTTGATGTCAAATTTTGTTTGATAATGCTTGTGTGAAGCTCGCCCTGGGATGGTTTACTACGTTGTTGTTGAATACAGCCATTTGTGTCAAAGCTCCTCACCCTGTAGCTCCTGAGCGCTCTTTCTGGCCTGTATTTATTTCTATCTATTTTGCTTTCTACTTTCTTTTCACATTTTTCCTCTTTTTGTCCTCTTCAGATACTGATACATACTGGAGTTGTCATGCGATAGATAGATTTTTGATGGGTAAGGGTATCACGGAATATGGAGCTGAGGTGGGTAACTAGAGTTGAGATACATTTGAGCCATGATCTCTTTGAATGGTGGAGCAGGCTCGATGAGCTGAATGGCCTACTCCTGTTCCTATTTCCCTATGGGTTCCAGCAGCTCTCCAGTATCTCACAAAACTGAGTTAATTTCATGCCTGAGTCCTAATATTTGATTGTGGAAGTGAAATCTTAATTTATTTTTCTTTTCTAAAGTGTCTTGCTAGGATCTGGGTTTTCTGCCTTTTTCTGTCACTTGAAATTCCTCACTTTCACTCAGCTTCTTAATCTTGTGCTGTTTTAAAATATCTTGTTTGTTCTGAGGATGTGGGTGACACTGGCAAAGTTGCATTTATTGTCTCCGAGGAGGTGATGGTGGTGGTGGACCTGCTCTTGAGTGGAACGAGCTCGAGGGGCAGAATGACTATTCGAGTTCCTATGTTCGTTCGAATCGCTGCAGTCCTTGTGGTGATGCTCCTCCCATAACAGTGTTTTTCTGGAGAATTGTAGGGTATTGACCCAATGGCAATAAAAAAACAATATAGAACAGCGAAATATGTCCATGTGTTCCCAAGGGTTGATGCTGAGGCACTTTGCGACACTGTACATCATACTATACTGTTACTAGCTGTGATCAGCAAGCTGAATCCACTACTCCAAGTGTACACACAAAGTGAGATATTTGCTTCAATTTAAATAAGAATCATTGTGTAAAATGTATCAAGATTGTACACATTTGATATAAATAAAATACATGAGGGGGTTCAGTAGTGTTTGAGTTGGATCTAAACAATCTGCTTAGCTCTATTGCATAGCTAGTATACACAATGTTCAAAATTCAAAAAGACCTGTCCATTAAAGTTTTTAACTGTGCTACTTTTAACAGGAACATTTTTCGAGAAGATGTTTCCACTTGTGGCGGGAGTCCAAAACAAGGCGTCGTCAATATAAGATAGTCACTAATAAATCCAATAAGAAATTCAGGAGAAACTTCTTTACCCAGAGAATGGTTAGATGTTAAACTTGCTACCATAGTATGGTAACATAGTGGTTATGTTACTGGATTAGTAATCTAGTAGGCCTGGACTAATGACCTGGAGACATAAGTTCAAATCCCACCAAAGCAGCTGGGGAATATAAATGTGGAATTAAAGAGCTTGTGTAAGCTTGTACCAGGTTGTTATAAAAACTGAATACAAAAGCAGGACACTGGAATCTGAAATTAAAAACAGAGAATGCTGTCAATCTCAGTGGGTCAGGCAGCATCTGTGGAGAAAAAAACAGAGTTAACATTTTGGGTCGATGACCCTTCGTCAGAATTGCTGAATGTTTGAAAAGAACACATTCTTAAGAAGCACTGAAAGAGGGAGAGGAAGAAAGAACAAAAGGGAAGGTCTGCGATAGGGTGAAAGGCAGGAGAGATTAGAGAGACAAAAGGGATGATGGGCCACATTGAAATGGTAATGACAGAAGTTAGAGATAGGTTATTAAAAACCTATCTGGTTCAGTAATATCCTTTAGTGACATTACCCAGTCTGGCCTATAATAACTCCAGACCCACAGCGATGTGGCAGCCTCTGAAATGGCTCAGCAAGCCATTCAGTTGTATTCAAGTTGATGGGTCAGCACCAACTTCTCAAGAGCAATTAAGGATGAGCAATAAATGCCCGTTGCCAGCGACATCCACATCCTGTGAATGAATTTAAAAAAAACATGGAATAGTTGAGGCGAATTGGATGGATGCATTTCATGGGAAGCTAGTTAAGAGCATGAGGGAGAAAGAAATAGAAGGATAGGGTCAGATGGGTAAAGGGTCGTGTGGCGCATAGGCCTGCTAATGTGCTGTAAATCCTATGTAAATTATAAATGTTCATTTTTAATCTTTTTGCATATGCGGTGGCATAGTGAAAAAGCACACCAGGAAGGCAAAGGTTGGGTAGCCCTCAGAGAAGTCTGCTGCTCCTCCTGACAGGGCAAAGTTTTACACATATCTTAGATGGCCTCTTCTGTTTGTAGACCAGCTACAGACCTGCTTTAGCCTGGCGAGAAATCCGCACTAAGTTCCACAATCAGGCCCCAGTTAAAATGCAATCTGGGTCCTACTGACATATTAGGACCCCAATTTACATAAATTCATGAGTTCCGCAGTTACTTTAGGCGGACCATCAATATCCTTGTGCATGAAACACAAAAAGTTAGTGTGCAAGTGCAGCAAGTAATCAGAAAGGCAAATGGAATGTTGGCCTTTATTGTAAGGGGGATAGAGTATAAAACAGAGAAGTCCTGCTACAACTGTACAGGGTGTGGGTGAGGCCACACCTGGAGTACTGCATACAGTTTTGGTCTCCGTATTTAAGGAAGGATATACTTGCATTGGAGGCTGTTCAGAAAAGGTTCACTAGGTTGATTCTGGAAATGAGGGTGTTGACTTATGAAGATAGGTTGAGTAGGTTGGGCATATACACATTGGAGTTTAGAAGAATGAGAGGTGATCTTATCGAAACAGATAAGATAATGAGGGGGCTCGACAAGGTGGATGCAGAGAGGATATTTCCACTCATAGGGGAAACTAAAAATAGGGGACATAGTCTCAGAATAAGGGGCTGCCCATTTAAAACTGAGATGAGTAGGAATTTCTTCTCTCAGCGGTTTTTAAATCTATGGGATTCTCTGCCCCAAAGCGCTGTGGAGGCTGGGTCTTTGAATATATTTAAGGCGGCGATAGACAGATTTTTGACCAATAAGGGAGTAAAGAGCTATGGGGAGCGGGCAGGGAAGTGGAGCTGAGTCCATGATCAGATCAGCCATGATCTTATTAAATGGCGGAGCAGGCTCGAGGGGCCAAATGCTCCGATTTCTTATGTTCTTATCCCTGCAAAACCCTGCAGGACTGAATGAAAAATGGTGTGAAAGGTTCGCGTTACGAGCGGTTAAATAACCTACTTGTTATTAACTAACCCCTGTCTTGTCCATTCGAGATTGGGCTGAGCTAGCGATGGGATATATTTTGCTTTTTTAGAAATCTGTAGTAGAGTTCCCTTCTATTTGTTGTTCTGTACCTGTCAATCAATGTGGTGGATACTTCAGTAAAAACAGAAAATGCTGGAAGCACTCAGCAGGTCAGGCAACATCTGTGGAGAGAGAGAAAAACAGAGTTAACGTTTCAGGTTGATGAAAGGTCATCGACCCTGACACATTGACTCTGTTTCTCTCTCCACAGATGATGCCTGACCTGCAGGAGTGTTTCCAGCAATTTCTGTTTTAATTTCAGATTTCCAGCATCCGGGATATTTTGTGTCTGTAAGTGTGGTGGTAGCTCTTGGGTTTCCTTTTGTTGGATTCATTCTTCACAAATTCACCCTTCGTACCGATCAGAATCTACTCACACTGAGCGCCAGTTTCACAACTTCTCAATGAAATAATAAGCTGCCGAATCTATTTTCTTGCAAATAGACCAGAACTCAGAAAGCTTAAGCAATGGCCGTCTGCCCTCTTGAGCATCCCTGATTATAACTGCTCAGCCATCGGTGGTCATGCCTTCAGCTGCTTGGGCCCTAGGCTCTGGAACTCCCTCCCTAAACCTCTCCGCCTCGCTACCTCTCTTTCCTCCTTCAAAGCGCTCCTTAAAAGCTAACTCTTTGACCAAACTTTTGGTCATCTGCCATAATTTCTTCTTATGTGACTCGGTGTCAAAATTATTTTTTGTCTTATAATACTCCTGCGAAGTGCCTTGGGACATTTCACTATGTTAAAGGTGTTATATAAATATAAGTTATTTTGTTGTTTCATTTCCCCTATAGCCCTTTGGTGCCTCAATCATTAAGTGACAGCTTTTATTTTAGGAAGAGAGGAACAGGAGTGGGCCATTCAGCCCCTTGAACCTCTTCAGACATTCTTTTAGATAATGGCTGGTCTGTATCTCAACTCCATTTACACACCATGATTCTATATCCCTTAATAACCTTACCAAACAAGAATGTATCAATCTCACTTTTGACGTTTTCAATTGACCCAGATTCAGCAGCTTTTTTGGGAAGAGAGTTCCAGATTTCCCCTGCCCATTGTGTGAAGAAGCACCTCCTATTACTGAAAGATCTAGCTCTAATTTTAAGGTTATGTCCCCTTGAAATTTGGAAAATGAAAATTCGGTCAGGCAGAGTCAGCATGGATTTATGACGGGGAAGACATGTTTGACAATTTTGCTGGAGCTCTTTGAGGATGTAACGAACAGGGTGGATAAAGGGGAACCAGTGTCTGTGGTGTTTTTGGATTTCCAGAAGGCATTTAACAAGGTGCCACATAAAAGGTTACTGCACAAGATAAAAGTTCACGGGGTTGGGGGTAATATATTAGCATGGATAGATGATTGCCGAACTAACAGAGAACAGAGAGTTGGGATAAATAATTCATTCTCTGGTTGGCAACCAGTAACTAGTGGGGTGCCGCAGGGACCAGTGCTGGGACCCCAACTATTTACAATCTATATTAACAACTTGGAAGAAGGGACTGAGTGTAACGTAGTCAAGTTTGCTGATGATACAAAGATGGGAGGAAAAGCAATGTGTGAGGAGGACACAAAAAATCTTCAAAGGACATAGACAGGCTAAGTGAGTGGGCAAAAATTTGGTCGATGGAGTATAATGTCGGAAAGTGTGAGGTCATGCACTTCGGCAAAAAAAAATCAAAGAGCAAGTTATTATTTAAATGGAGAAAGATTGCAAAGTGCTGCAGTACAGCGGGACCTAGGGGTACTTGTGCATGAAACACAAAAGGTTAGTATGCAGGTGAAGCAAGTGATCAGGAAAACCAATGGTATCTTGGCCTTTATTTCAAAGGGGATGGAGTATAAAAGCAGGGAAGTCTTGCTATAGCTATATAAGGTATTGGTGAGGACACACCTGGAATCCTGGGAGCAGTTTTGGTTTCCATATTTAAGAAAGGATATACTTGCTTTGGAGGCAGTTCGGAGAAGGTTCACTAGGTTGATTCCGGGGATGAGGGGGTTGACTTATGAGGAAAGGTTGAGTCAGTTGGGCCTCTGCTCATTGGAATTCAGAAGAATGAGAGGTGATCTTATCGAAACGTAAAGGGGGCTTGGCAAGGTGGATGCAGAGAGGATGTTTCCACTGATGAGGGAGACTAGAACTAGAGGGCATGATCTTAGAATAAGGGGCCGCCCATTTAAAACAGAGATGAGGAGAAACTTCTTCTCTCAGAGCGTTGTAAATCTGTGGAATTCGCTGCCTCAGAGAGCTGTGCAAGCCGGGACATTGAATAAATTTAAGACAGAAATAGACAATTTCTAAAACGATAAGGGGATAATTGGTTATGGGGAGTGGACGGGGCAGTGGAGCTGGGTCCATGATCAGATCAGCCATGATCTTATTGAATGGCGGTAGGCTTGAGGGGCAGTATGGCCTACTCCTGTTCCTATTTCTTATGTTCTTATGTCTGCCCCACCAGAGGAAATTGTGTCTTGGTATCTACCCTCTCAAATCCTTTAATCATCTCAAACACCTCAATTAGATCGCCCCTTAATCTTCTATACCCAAGGGAATACAAGCCTAGTCTATGCAACTAATTGGTTCCTGTGAAGTGAATATGCTTGATAAAATATGACCTGTTCAGGATTTGTGCTTAATACAAAACCACAATTCACTTGATTTTTGAAAGGAGAGCGCTCACAAAGCCTTGTTACTGTAGGAGCAAATTAAACGGCATGTGTAAACCCTGTGATGGTGTGGATCAAATCCAAAGGAGAATTGCTCAATTTGCTATTTTGGAACAACTCCAATTTGGTTTCAATCCAAAATAAACCTGTGTAAACAGGTAATCTAAAGTTATGTGAAACTTCCTGGCCCACCAGTTCAATAGTAGACCCAATTTACATACAATTTGTACCATTAGTGTAGATATACAAAGTGAAGCTACTCAGTAGCAAGACCCTGAATATGCAACTTACCTCACAAGTGACTCACGAATACTGGATGTGTGAGCACTATATTCAACATCTTGCTAGTAAACACTTCATTTGTATCAAAAGTATGGTATAATATTATATAGCAGATCTTTTAATATTTGAGCTGTCTCTGGAAGATTTTGACTGTCAGCTAGAAAAATCCTATTAACAGAAACAAAATTACAGAGCAGGCAAAGCCCAATTGCTTTCTGTTTTAGTAATTTTAACACTTGGGGGCCGATTTTTGTCAAGGCCTCCACCCGCCCAAGTGCCGCTCAAAGTGCCGGCGATGGCCGCCGCGATACCGGACGGTCCTTTGGGCGGGGTATTCATCGCCAAGGTCCCTCGAAGGTTGACGGGCGGCAAATGGACGACGTACGCCGCCAATCTGGGCAGCAACGGGCGGGAGGTCTCATTCTCGGCGGCAGAGGCACTTGCCGCCCAAGGGCCGCCGAGGATGGAGTCGGGCCCACGGAGGGTCGAAGAGCTGGAAAAAAAAAAATCACCAATAAAAAATTTTAAAAGCTATCCGAAGACCTCCAGGGGACAGCAAGCAGGTAAATCGCCGTTGAAAAAAAAGTTTAAAATGTTCACTTACCATTTTTTTCAGGTTCGTTATACTCACCGTTGGGGACAGACCAGCCTCCACACAGCGGTCCACCCCCATGCTGCCGCAGAATCCCATCCACAGGAATCTGTGAGCTCGGGAGGTTAGTTGCGCCAATCGGCCGTCCGCTGACGTCAGCGGACGGTTCCCAGCGGCTCTCCCCTCCCACCTGCTCCAGGTCACCCCGAAAGTGGCACTGGGCGGATCAAGAAGAGTAATGTCAGTGGCTGTGGGCGGCAGTCGGCAGCAGCGGGCGGTGAATGATGAATTTCGGCCCCTTTAAATATTGCAAGTATACTAAACATTTCTATAGCTCCTTTCACGACCTCAGGGCGTCCAAAAGCGCTTTACAGTCAATTAAATACTTTTTGAAGTATAGTCACTGTTGTAATGTAGGGAACCACGATAGCCACTTCGTGTACAGCAAGCTCACGCAAACAGCAATGATATACATGACCAGATGATCTGTTTTTGCGAGGTTGGTTGAGGGATAAATATTAGCCAGGACACCGAGAGAACTCCCCTGCTCATCTTCGAATAGTGCCATGGGATCTTTTATGTCCACCTGATAGGGCTGACAGAGCCCTCGGTTTGACGTTTCATCCAAAGTCGGTACCTCCGACAGAGCAGCGCTCCCTCAGCACTGCACTGGAGTGTCCGTCTAGATATTGTGCTCAAGTCTCTGCGTGGGACTTGGACCCACAACCTTCTGAGTCAGAGACGAGAGAGCTACCCACTGAGCCACAGTTATATTAACTATTATTGACTCTTTTAATAATTATTATTGGCACAAGCTTTGCCGTTAAAAACTGGAGTCCCAGGAGTTTGTATGCGGAAGCAGGCCTCTTAAAGGAAAAGTTATTTTCATAGTTACATTGCTACATTTTGCTCCATGCGCAGGTTGGGT
Source organism: Pristiophorus japonicus (assembly GCF_044704955.1). NCBI lineage: Eukaryota > Metazoa > Chordata > Chondrichthyes > Pristiophoridae > Pristiophorus > Pristiophorus japonicus. The sequence goes on along the minus strand of NC_091981.1, from coordinate 269,316,808 downwards.
TTGCTGGCAAAGCCTCTATTTGTGCATTTTTTTTGGCCACAACAATAATTTTCATCATTATTCTTACATACTGCAGGCTTTGATGTTGCACCTTATTGAGATGAGGAAGTGGCGTTCATTAAGAGCCAACAGATGCAGGTAGAATGAGGAAGAGATGTTTTGGCCAGACCCAGCTCTACCCTGGGATCTGCTCCTTGGGATGTCAGAGGACACCAGTCTCTGCCCCTTTGCTTCACAAGAGAACCATGCTATCCGCGGCACACCAATTTTTTTTTCATTCGTTCACGGGATTTGGGCGTCACTGGCAAGGCCAGCATTTATTGCCCATCCCTAATTGCCTTTGAGAAGGTGGTGGTGAGCCGCCCTCTTGAACCGCTGCAGTGCATGTGGTGAAGGTGCTCACATAGTGCTGATAGGGAGGGAGTTCCAGGATTTTGACCCAACGACAATGAAGGAGCAGCGATATATTTCCAAGTCAGGATGGTGTGTAACTTGGAGGGGAACGTGGAGGTGGTGATGTTTCCATGTACCTGCTGCCCTTGTCCTTCTAGGTGGTAGAGGTCGTGGGTTTGGGAGGTGCTGCTGAAGAAACCTTGGCAAGTTGCTGCAGTACATCTTCATCCAAGTCATTAATATAAATTGTAAAGAGTTAGATAGATACATAGAAAATAGGTGCAGGAGTAGGCCATTCGGCCCTTCGAGCCTGCACCGCCATTCAATGTGTTCATGGCTGAACATGCAACTTCAGTACCCCATTCCTGCTTTCTCGCTATACCCCTTGATCCCCCTAGTAGTAAGGACTACATCTAACTCCTTTTTGAATATATTTAGTGAATTGGCCTCAACAACTTTCTGTGGTAGAGAATTCCACAGGTTTACCACGCACTGGGTGAAGAAGTTTCTCCTCATCTCGGTCCTAAATGGCTTACCCCTTATCTATAGACTATGACCCATGGTTCTGGACTTCCCCAACATTGGGAATATTCTTCCTGCATCTAACGTGTCTAAACCCATCAGAATTTTAAACGTTTCTATGAGAAGCCCCAGCACTAATCCCTGTGGCACCCCACTAGTTACTGGAAAATTACCTATTTATCCTGACTCTGTTTTATGTTAGTTAGTCAATCCTCCATCCACACTAATATATTACCCAAACCCCGTGGGCTCTTATCTTGTGGAGTAACCTTTTATGTGGCACCTTATCGAATGCTTTCTGGAAATCCAAATACACGACACCAGCTCACTACTTCCTCATTTGCAGCCAGGTATAAGATCTTTGGGTGGTTCCACTGACTTCATTCCATGCAGAAGGTTCCTATACTTTGATTTCAAAGTAGCTTTCAACCTCCTTTGATGTACCTGCAGCAGGACCTCCAATATTGCCGACCTGTCTCCACTGGGCCATTATGAACAATTTGTCCACTTTTCTGCCACCACCACTACTTCCTCTTTTATGTTGGGCTGAAGCCCTTTAAAATCTATCTCTTGGCCAGATTTTGCACTCCCCAGCTAAGTGTGCTACAGGCGAAGCTCACTGAGGAAGCTTACCTTGCATCTGTGGCCTATTCAAAAAGGGAATGGGGCATATATCACAACAATCAGTACAGTTTGAATTATTGGCACAGTTGTCATTGTGCAAAACACTAACTTTCCCTGTTTTACAAAATTGAGGCTACATAGGACATGGGGCGAGAACCTCCACTATTTTTGCATGTCTAAACGCCCACTAAACGGCCATTTTACCACTGAAATGATGTATAACGCCCATATATCGCCCATTTTGGTACAAAATGGAAACTGACGAGCATTTTTCGGAAACTTATCGCCAAGCTTTACTTTCCCCATGTGCTCAACACGGGAAAAAATAATACCGCACGCCCACCTTTTTTTGGGCGGAATCTTCAAAATAGGCGAAATCAACACCCATAATAGCACCCAGTGTTAATTTCCCCGCTGATTTAACGCCGAGATTCAATAATACCGCCCGCTCACTTTTTTTTGTCGTAAAGAGGATATTTACCAAAACTAGTGGCCATGAGATCGCCTGGTGTCACTTTCACCACCTTGTACACATATCGCCCACAATATCGCTCGCCTAAAAAAACACCCAGAAAAAGTGGAACTAACCGGAACTAATCACAGCGTTATGGATGCCATGTTCTACATCACATGTCACATCCTTTAAAAGGCTGCTGTGCTTCAATATTGGAGTAGGTCGGATGTACTCTGGAGGTCGTTGGAGTTGATGTGAACATCTGTACAAACATCTTGACCATATAGTGACTGATTGGAATTTAATAGATGTCTTATTCAGAACATTCATTCTTTGTGACCAATCAATGGAAAACAGAGAGCAACTGCAATCGGGCCTGTCTTTTCTCACCCTCTCTTGATAGAAACATAGAAACATAGAAAATAGGTGCAGGAGTAGGCCATTCGGCTATTCAAGCCTGCACCACAATTCAACATGATCATGGCTGATCATGCAACTTCAGTACCATATTCCTGCTTTCTCTTCATGCCCCTTGATCCTTTTAGCTGTAAGGGCCACATCTAACTCCCTTTTGAATATATCTAATGAACTGGCATCAACAACTTTCTGTGGTAGAGAATTCCACAGGTTCACAATTCTCTGAGTGAAGAAGTTTCTCATCATCTCGGTCCTAAATGGCTTACCCCTTATCCTTAGACTGTGATCCCTGGTTCTGGACTTCCCCAACATCGGGAACATTCTTCCGGCATCTAACCTGTCCAATCCCGTCAGAATTTTATATGTTGCTATGAGATCCCCTCTCATTCTTCTAAATTTCAGTGAATATAAGCCTAGTCGATCCAGTCTTTCTTCATATGTCAGTCCTGCCATCCTGGGAAGCAGTCCGGTGAACCTTCACTGCACTCCTTCAATAGCAAGAATGTCCTTCCTCAGATTACGAGACCAAAACTGCACACAATATTCAAGGTGTGGCCTCACCAATGTCCTGTACAACTACCATAACACTTCCCTGCTCTGATACTCAATTCCTCTCACTATGAAGGCTAACCTGCCATTTGCCTTCTTCACCGCCTGCTCTACCTGCATGCCAACTTTCAATGCCTGATGTACCATGACACCCAGGTCTCGTTGCACCTCCCCTTTTCCTAATCTGTCACCATTCAGATAATATTCTGCCCTCATATTTTTGCCACCAAAGTGGATACCCTCACATTTATCTACATTATACTGCATTTGCCATGTATTTGCCCACTCACCTAACCTGTCCAAGTCACCCTGTAGCCTCTTAGCATCCTCCTCACAGCTCACAATGCCACCCAGCTTAGTGTCATCTGCAAACTTGGCGATTTTACATTCAATTCCTTCGTATAAATCATTAATGTAGATTGTAAATAGCTGGGGTCCCAGCACTGAACCTTGCGGTACCCCACTAGTCACTGCCTGCCATTCTAAAAAGGAACCATTTACTCCTACTCTTTGCTTCCTATCTACCAACCAGTTCTCTATCCACATCAATACATTACCCCCAATACCATGTGCCTTAATTTTGCACACTAATCTCTTGTCAAAAGCCTTTTGAAAGTCCAAATACACCACTTCCACTGGTTCTCCCTTGTCCACTCTACTAGTTACATCCTCAAAAAAGTCTAGAAGATTTGTCAAGCATGATTTCCCTTTCATAAATCCATACTGACTTGGACAGATCATGGCACTGCTTTCCAAATGCGCTGCTTTACATCTTTAATAATTGATTCCAACATTTTCCCCACTACCGATGTCAGGCTAACTGGTTTATAATTCCCTGTTTTCTCTCTTCCTCCTTTTTTAAAAAGTGGAGTTACATTAGCTACCCTCCAATCCATAGGAACTGATCCAGAGTCTATAGTGTGTTGGAAAATGATCACCAATACATCCATTATTTCTAGGGCCACTTCCTTAAGTACTCTGGGATGCAGACTATCAGGCCCTGGGGATATATCAGCCTTCAATCCCATCAATTTCCCGAACACAATTTCCTAACTAATAAGGATTTCCTTCAGTTCCTCCTTCTCGCTAGACCCTCGGTCCCCTAGTATTTCCGGAAGGTTATTTGTGTCTTCCTTAGTGAAGACAGAACCAAAGTATTTGTTCAATTGGTCTGCCATTTCTTTGTTCCCCATTATAAATTCACCTGATTCTGACTGCAAGGGACCTACATTTGTCTTCACTAATCTTTTTCTCTTCATATATCTATAGAAGCTTTTGCTGTTAGTTTTTATGTGCCCAGCAAGCTTACTCTCATACTCTATTTTCCTCCTCCTAATTAAACCCTTTGTCCTCCTCTGCTGAATTCTAACTTTCTCCAGGTCCTCAGGTTTGTTGCTTTTTCTGGCCAATTTATATGCCTCTTCCTTCGATTTAACACTATCCCTAATTTTTCTTGTTAGCCACGGTTGAGCCACCTTCCCCGTTTTATTTTTAGGCCAGACACGTATGTACAATTGCTGAAGTTCATCCATGTGATCTTTAAATGTTTGCCATTGCCTATCCACCGTCAACCCTTTAAGTATCATTCGCCAGTCTATCCTAGCCAATTCACGTCTCATACCATCAAAGTTAACTTTCTTTAAGTTCAGGACCCTAGTCTCTGAATTAACTATGTCACTCTCCATCTTAATGAAGAATTCTACCATATTATGATCACTCTTCCCCAAGGGTCCTCACACAACAAGTTTGCTAATTAATCCTCTCTCATTACACAACACCCTGTCTAGGATGGCTATCTCTCTAGTTGGTTCCTCGACCTATTGGTCTAGAAAAGCATCTCTTATACACTCCAGGAAATCCTCCTCCACCGTATTGCTACCAGTTTGGTTAGCCCAATCTATATGTAGATTTAAGTCACCCATGATAACTGCTGTGATTGCACACATCCCTAATTTCCTATTTGATGCCAACCCCAACCTCACTACTTCTATTTGGTGGTCTGTATACAACTCCCACTAACGTTGTCTGCCTTTGGTGTTCCGCAGCTCCACCCATACCGATTCCACATCATCCAAGCTAATATCCTTCCTTACTATTGCATTAATCTCCTCTTTAACCAGCGATGCTACCCCACTGTAATCTCTCTGGGCTTATATTTGACAGTGAGACGATTTGTTCAAAACAGTTGGAAGGGTTTATTAAAAACATACACATATGCACATTAGTAGCAGTGATCAGTTATCTTAAAAAGACACACACATGCACATTACCAACAGTTGTCAATTATGTTATAACAGAACTACAATAAGGTTATAATAATGAGTGATATACGTTACTCCTTTTGCTGGCCGGTTTGGACACATGGCTTGCTGTTTTAGCTGGTCTTCAGGGATGTCTCGTGCCATGTGTCCAAGAGAGAGAAGAGAGGAGAGAAAAGTTCCTGGCTTGCGTTTTTTATATTCCTCAAGGCCATTGTCCTCAGAAAGCCTCATGATTGGATCTTGGCTCCAGGGAAGCTCTTTATTGGCTCTCCTCACTCATGTGGCTGTCTGGTCTGGCTCAGCCATCTCTGATTACTTTAAATGGCTTTCCAATACACAAAACCAATGCAGCAGCTCTGGGGGCTTTTGTTTTGTTTCTTACAAAACTTAGTCCATGCTGGCAATCTGTGGGCTTCCATTTTATCTCAACACAAACAGGCCTTTCCGTTAATCTACACTTTTAACATTTATACATGCACAGAATCAATTAATAAACACTTTTATTCTTACACCACCTCCTTTTCCTTTCTGTCTATCCTTCCTGAATATTGAATATCCCTGGATGTTGAGTTCCCAGCTTTGGTCACCATGGAGGCATATCTCCGTAATCCCAATTACATCATATCTGTTAGCAGCTGTCTGCACAGTTAATTCACCCACCTTATTACAAATGCTCCTCACATTAAGACACAGAGCCTTCAGGCTTGTTTTTGTAACACTCTTTGTCCTTTTAGAATTATGTTGTAATGTGGCCCTTTTGATTTTTGCCTTTGATTTCTCTGCCCTCCACTTTTCCTTATCTCCTTTCTACCTTTTGGTTCTGCCCCCATTTTACTTCCCTCTGTCTCCCTGCATAGATTCCCATAACCCTGCCATATTAATTTAAACCCTCCCCAACAACACGAGCAAACACTCCCCCCAGGACATCGGTTCTAGTCCTGTCCAGGTGCAGACCGTCCGATTTGTACTGGTTCCACCTCCCCCAGAACCAGTTCCAATGTCCCAGGAATTTGAATTTCTCCCTCTTGCACCATTCCTCAAGCCACATATTCATCTTAACTATCCTGCTATTTCTACTCTGACTAGCATGTGGCGCTGGTAGCAATCTTGAGATTACTAACTTTGAGGTCCTACTTTTTAATTTAACTCCTAGCTCCCTAAATTCAGCTTGTAGGACCTCATCTAATTTTTTACCTATAATGTTGGTGCCTATACGCACCACGGCAACTGGCTGTTCACCCTTCCTCTCCAGAATGCCCTGCAGCCGCTCCAAGACATCCTTGACCCTTGAACCAGGGAAGCAACATGCCATCCTGGAGTATCGGTTGCGGTCGAAGAAACACCGATCTATTCCCCTTACAATGGAATCCCCTACCACTATAGCTCTCCCACTCTTTTTCTTGTCCTCCTGTGCAGCAGAGCCACCCATGGTACCATGAACTTGGTTGCTGCTGCCTTCCCCTGATGAGTCATCTCCCCCAACATTATCCAAAGTGGTGTATCTGCTTTGGAGGGAGATGACCACAGGGGACTCCTGCACTACCTTCCTACTCCTGCTCTGCCTGATGGTCACCCATCCCCTATCTGCCTTTGTAACCTTTACCTGTGGTGTGACCAACTCACGAAAGGTGCTATTAACAATACCCTCAGCATCGCGGATGCTCCAGAATGAATCCATGTGCAGCTCCAGTGCCATCATGTGGTCTGACAGGAGCTGCAGCTGGACACACTTCCCGCACACATAGTAGTCAGGGACATTGGTAGTGTCCCTGACTTCTCACAGTGCACAGGAGGAGCATGGCATGGGTCTCGGTTCTCCTGCCATGACTTAACCCATACATTAACTTAATTTGGCAACAATGCCAATGTTTTCTTGCTGATAAGAAAAAGAAAAAAGATAAAGAAAAATGAAAAACTACTCACCATGCAGTTCTTACTTACTTACTTACATCAATGCCAAATGTTTCCTCCTGAAAGAAAAGAAAAAGATAAAACATTCACCAATCCACCAGCCAATCACGTACCAGCTTGGCTGTGATGTCATACTTCGATTTCTTTTTACTTCTTTGTTTACTTTCTACCGCTGCTGCAGCTGGCCTCCCGAACTGCTGCTGCTCCAAGCTGCTGCCGCCGTCCTTTATCCTCCCGCACTGCTCCGCTCTTGTGATGCTGGCCTCTCGAATCTTGTTGTGCGAGGCCTCTTGAGGAAGAGTGACCATATTATGGTAGAATTCTTCATTAAGATGGAGAGTGACATAGTTAATTCAGAGACTAGGGTCCTGAACTTAAAGAAAAGTAACTTCGATGGTATGAGATGTGAATTGGCTAGAATAGACTGGCGAATGATACTTAAAGGGTTGACGATGGATAGGCAATGGCAGACATTTAAAGATCACATGGATGAACTTCAATAATTGTACATCCTTGACTAGTGTAAAAATAAAATGGGGAAAGTGACTCAACCGTGGCTAACAAAGGAAATTAGGGATAGTGTTAAATCCAAGGAAGAGGCATATAAATTAGCCAGAAAAAGCAACAAACCTGATGACTGGGAGCAATTTAGAATTCAGCAGAGGAGGACAAAGGGTTTAATTAGGAGGGGGAAAATAGAGTGTGAGAGTAAGCTTGCAGGGAACATAAAAACTGACTGCAAAAAGCTTCTGTAGATATGTGAAGAGAAAAAAATTAGTGAAGACAAATGTAGGTCCCTTCAGTAATACTCAGGTGAATTTATAATGGGAACAAAGAAATAGCAGACCAATTGAAAAAATACTTTGGTTCTGTCTTCACTAAAGAAGACACAGATAACCTTCCCAAAATACTAGGGGACTGAGGGTCTAGCGAGAAGGAGGAACTGAAGGAAATCCTTATTAGTCAGGAAATTGTGTTAGGGAAATTGATGAGATTGAAGGCCAATAAATCCCTAGGGCCTGATCGTCTGCATCCCAGAGTACTTAAGGAAGTGGCCCTAGAAATCGTGGATGCATTGGTGGTCATTTTCCAACATTCTATAGAATCTGGATCAGTTCCTATGGACTGGAGGGTTGCTAATGTAACACTTTTAAAAAAAAGGAGGGAGACAGAAAACAGGGAATTATAGACTGGTAAGCCTGGCATCGGTAGTGGGAAAAATGTTGGAATCAATTATTAAAGATGTAATAGTAGCGCATTTGGAAAGCAGTGACATGATCGGTCCAAGTCAGCATGGATTTAGGAAAGGGAAATCATGCTTGACAAATCTTCTAGAATTTTGTGAGGATGTAACTAGTAGAGTGGATAAGGGAGAACCAGTGGAAGTGGTGTATTTGGACTTTCAAAAAACTTTTGACAAGGGGCCACACAAGAGATTAGTGTGCAAAATTAAAGCACATGGTGTTGGGGGTAATGTATTGATGTGGATAGAGAACTGGTTGGCAGACAGGAAGCAAAGAGTAGAAATAAACAGGTCCTTTTCAGAATGGCAGGCAGTGACTAGTGGGGTACTGCAAGATTCAGTGCTGAGACCTCAGCTATTTACAATATACATTAATAATTTATACGAAGGAATTGAATGTAATATCTCCAAGTTTGCAGATGACACTAAGCTGGGTGGCAGTGTGAGCTGTGAGGAGGATGCTAAGAGGCTACAGAGTGACTTCGACAGGTTAGGTGAGTGGGCAAATGCATGGCAGATGCAGTATAATGTAGATAAATGTGAGGTTATCCACATTGGTGGTAAAAACAGGAAGGCAGAATATTATCTGAATGGTAACAGATTAGGAGAAGGGGAGATGCAACGAGACCTGGGTGTCATAGTACATCAGTCATTGAAAGTTGGCATGCAGATACAGCAGGTGGTGAAGAAGGCAAATGGCATGTTGGCCTTCTTAGCAAGAGGAATTGAGTATAGGAGCAGGGAGGTCTTAATGCAGTTGTACAGGGCCATGGTGAGGCCACACCTTGAGTATTGTGTACAGTTTTGGTCTCCTAATCTGAGGAAGGATATTCTTGCTATTGAGTGAGTGCAGCGAAGGTTCACCAGACTGATTCCCGTGATGGCAGGACTGACATATGAGGAAAGACTGGGTCGACTAGGCTTATATTCACTGGAATTTAGAAGAATGAGAGGGGATTTCATAGAAACATATAAAATTCTGATGGGATTGGACAGGTCAGATGCAGGAAGAATGTTCCCAATGTTGGGGAAGTCCGGATCCAGGGGTCACAGTCTAAGGATAAGGGGTAAGCCATTTAGGACCGAGATGAGGAGAAACTTCTTCACTCAGAGAGTTGTGGGCATGTGGAATTCTCTACCACAGAAAGTTGTTGAGGCCAGTTCATTAGATATATTCAAAAGGGAGTTAGATGTGGGCCTTATGGTTAAAGGGATCAAGGGGTATGGAGAGAAAGCAGGAATGTGGTACTGAAGTGCATGATCAGCCATGATCATATTGATCGGTGGTGTCGGCTTGATTCGCCGAATGGCCTACTCCTGCACGTATTTTCTATGTTTCTACGTTCTGAACCATGATTCTTACCAACGGATCCACCACAGACCACAAGTGCACAATGGGTCAAGCAAGGCTATGTCATCGCATCAATGCTCTTCTCAATCTTCCTCACTGCAAATCTTCATCTCACCCTAAACAAGCTCCCTGCTGGAGTGGAGTTAATCTGCAGGACAAGCGGGAAATTGTTCAAGGTCCGATGCCTCCAATTCAGATCCAAGGTTGTTCCAACCTCTGTCATTGAATTACAATATGCAGATAACGCTTTGTTTGTGCACACTCGGAGTATGAAATCCAAATCATCATTGTCACCTTCACTGAAGAGTACGAGAGTCTGGGCCTTACATTAAACATCAGTAAGACAAAGGTTCTCTACCAATCTGCCCCCGCCACACAGTACTGCTCCCCGATTATCAAGATCCATGACGAGACCTTGGATAACGTGGACCACTTCCCATACCTTGGGAGCCCACTATCAGCAAGGACTGACATTGATGACGAAGTCCTACACTGCCTTCAGTGTGCCAGTGCAGCCTTTGGCCGTCTGAGGAAAAAAGTTTTCGAAGACCAGGATCTGAAAACCCGGCACAGGGTCTGCAAAGCAATAGTGATAACCGCCCTCCTAAATGCTTCAGAGACATGGACTATGTACAGTAGGCACCTCAAAGCACTGGAGAAGTACCACCAATGCTGCCTTTGCATTGACCACACTCGATCAGCTCTGATGGACGGGCCCGATACTAGACTCCCGAAATAAGCACTCTGCTCTGAGCTACATCATGGCAGGTGAGCCTCAAGGAGGGCAGAGAAACGCTTCATGGACAGCCTGAAAGTCTCCTTGAAAAAATGTAACATCCCCACCGACTCATTTGAATCCCTGGGCCAAAACCACTCAAAGTGGTGGAGAAGCATCCGAGAAGGCGCCAAACACTTTGGGCTAGACTTTCCACTTTCAGGCTAAGGCCGAAGAAAATGGGCCTTGTTCCAGCGCTGCGGGACCTATCGCCCGTGCTGACCGCCGGCTCAAGGCCCATTTTTTCTTTTTGTGATTTTCCACTCGGCCTTAGCCCAGCGATGTCAAATGGGCGATGTCATTTCTCGGCGATCTCCTGATTGCCCAAAGAAAACGGAAGTGAATGGAAAAAAAAAGCTTCCCGAGCAACACATTACTGCGCATGTGCAGGTTGATTTTTTTTTCAGGTTGATGCTTCTTCCCACGTTTTGAGAGGACAAGGGTCTTCACACATGCTCAGAAGCTCTGGGTGGGTCTGGGAGAGAGAGAGAGAGAGAGAGAGAAAGTCTTATCCAAATTACAGATAAATTTAAAGAATTGAAGGAGGGCAGGAAAGAGAAGGGCCAAACCCTTCAGCGAAGAGGCAAATGAGGCCCTCGTAAATGCTGTCAGTTCCAGGTGGGAGGATCTGACACGGGGTGGGCAGGGGAAACCTCCACCCCATACATATCGCAGGAATTAGTCCGAAATAGCCGATGTAGTCACATTGGCCTCCATTGAAACGCACACACCGGACCAGTGCCGCAAACGGTGGAACAGCCTACTGGCAGCTGCGAGAGTAGTTGAAATTTATATTTATGTATTATTTAATGATCTAAACAGTAACTAGAATCTGCAATGTTATTGGGTTACATTTAAACATAACTAAATTTTACGCAACCCAGCATAAAGTTAAATGTTCACTTGTTCACTTGTTATCATTATTTAACTGTTCCCTTTCTATTCTTTCTGAAATGGTCACTTGTTGTCATGACTGAAATGGTCACTTGTTATCATTATTTAAATGGCCACTTGTTCTGTAAAATGTTCATTTCTTCTTCTTGTAACATTTTGGGGATTTTGAGGGAAGGGTGGGTTGGTGCGGGGGGTGGGGGGTTGGAGGGAGGGTGTTGTTCATTAGTTCTTTGTTTGTTAACAAAAAAGAAAATTTCTGCAACTTTTGCACCTTCTCTCTGACTTACATAAGTTTTACAACGTACAGTTCTTCATGCAGATTTGTTTGTTTATTCTGTTTCCCCCAGAATATCATTAAATAACTTCACTGTGTAAATGCTATTTATAAATAATTCCAATATATGCATAAATAAGGTGATAATACCTATTTATATTCCCTGTCCCAAATTTCTGAGTACAATTTGCATCAATTTTACTCTCTAAATAACTCAGAACAATTCTCCACATTTCCTCAGAGGCTAAAAATGGTGTCCGTAGTGCCCATTTCCCACTCTTAGGACCTGAAAAAGCAACTATTTTTGAGGACCCTTTTGGGCCTTGCATCGGTCCAGCGAAGTGCATGCTAAGTGCTGAAACTTGGGATGGGCCTTGTGTGGGCGATCATTTGGGCGATCATCTCAGCGATCAAAGTGGAAACTTGGGGGCCTATTTTTCCGGCGATATTTTGGGCCTAGTTTCCACTTTTTGCTCAAAATGGGCGATAGAGGTCCATTTTGGGCCATAGATGGGCCTTAGATGAGCGATGTGAAGTGGAAAGTCTAGCCCTTTGAGTCTCTTCGCCGGGAGCATGTGGAAGCCAAGTACAAACAGTGGAAGGAGCGTACGACAAATCATGCAGCCCACCCATCGTCTACTCCACCTGTAACAGAGACTGTAGCTCCTGCATTGGTCTCATCAGTCACCTTAGAACTCATTTTAGTGTGGAAGCAAGTCATCCTCGACTTCGGGGAACTGCCTAAGAAGAAGAGATTTCCATATGCAAGGGCACTGTGGAAAGTTACACTAGTCTCAGCCTGTGTACAGTCAACTCAACTCAGGATTCTCAGAAATTCCAGGAGAAGCACAAACCCTTGAGTTGCCAGCTGCTGCTTTATGGATCTAAGGAATCACAATATTGATGTGCCCTCTTAACTAAGGCGGCTGTGACCTGCTGTATGCACGCCAACATGATTGACTGACTAATCCCTATCTAATCACCAAAATGTGCTTGGAAAAATCCAGCAGCACAAAGTTAATGGACAATATCACCATCACATCTCCTGGCAGTGCCAGGGGAATTCCAGAAGAGATTGGAGTTTACTCTGTAATTCCTTGTAGAGGTGAGTCAGAATCTTGTTTCCTGAGCTCAAATCTCCTTTCAGTAATACCCAGGTAAAAAAATCTATGGTCAGTAGATGTGGTTTATGACCACTTTTCCAATGTTACCTAAGAATGGAAATGATCATTGATAATTGCAAGGATGTATTGTTTCATCTATCATACTACCTCATTACCATCTCAATTGATTTGTGATTAAAGTGACAGTTACATTATCATATGATTTTTAACAAAAGATATATGAAAATATTTATAAATACCATGGACTAGATTTTTCATTTTTGGGCTTATCGCCCAAAAATAGATGTTATTTCCAGCGTGGGCGGTAAAAAAGGGTTTTCAGATCGCCAGCTTCTCGCCCATTCTCAAAGCACCTAGTCTCCATTTTTGAAAATGGGCGTTACCGCGAGCGATATTAAATGGGCGTTAGCGTTAAATCTCTGTGACCTTCTGCCCGCAATTCAGGAGATCAAGGGTCATCATGACGTGTGCAAAAGAGGAGACAGAGAGAGAGGGAGCTGAGAGGCACTGAAAGCGTGTGTGGCTGTGGTGTGTGCTTGTTTGGTTGTTGTGGGAGGAACGACGGAGATTCACCAGCAGCAAAAAGCCTACTAAGCACCAAGAACATAGTTGGCACCGAGTTTTTGTCCAACAAATAAGATATAACATGGAAGGGATGGAGGAGGCCCTGGAATTGGTAGCCAGGAACACTGGTGGTCAAGGGCTCCCAGTGGTCCCGGAGCACCGCACTGCACCCCAAGGTGACACACCCCCATTGCCAACCACACATGAGAGCCAGCAACAACATCTTGCTTCTGGCTCAGAGCACATTCCCATCTTGGGACCGTCCTCTCCCGCATCCGTCCAAGCAGCGATTCGGCCGTCAACCCCCCCCACCCCCTGTCAATGAAGCATTGCCGAAGGAGCTCCTCAGCCAGGCGACTGGGAATCAAGAGGGGAAGGGGTAGAGGTGGGGAGGAGAAGCGGGGCGGGGGGAGGGAGGGCGGGGCAGCGGTGGCCGGGGAGAAGGGTTGGTTTTTACAGAAATACTGATGATTTCAGACAAATGTTCGGTTTAAATGTTTTTTATTTAACAAAACCTTGTTGCGCATTGGCACCGTTACACGCTTGGGAATCCTTAACATCAAAGGGTATAATTGCACTTAACTTCAATCAACTTAAACTTTAACTGTCACCAAGGTGATGCCCACCATTGATATATGACCTGCTCACCCAGCAGTGTGTCAGCCTTGTAAATAACACCAACGTTCTTTCAGGCAAAGCGATCATTGATGAGCTCCTGACATAAGGCTCTTGCAGCTATCATGCCACCATGGGCCCTTTCATACGGTCTACAGGGGGACGGGGGCATGGCTTCAGCATCAGCCTGATTGTCTGGGCCGATGTCAGCATCCACCTCTTCATCCTCCTCTTCCTTTCTCTGGTGAGGTGGACTGTTAGACTCATCAGGCAATTCTTGTCCATTCCTGATAGCCAAGTTGTGCAGCATGGAGCACACCACAAATTGAGCTACCTGCTCAGGGTGGTATTGGAGCTTGCCTCCTGAGTGGTCCAGGCATCTAAAGCGCTGCTTCAGCACTCCAATGGTTTTCTCCACAATATTGCGAGCGGCTCAGTTGCTCTCGTTATATCGCCTCTTGGCTTCGGTGTGGGTGTCACGCAGTGGGATCATCAGCCAAGTTTGACAGAGTATCATGGATGCTGTCCAGAAATTGAGCATTCACTGCCATTATAATTTGCTGGTGGTTGACAACCAGTTAGACATTCAGGGAGTGGAAACCCTTCCATTCCTGAAAACCTCCAGAAAAGGTGCCCGCATCGCGATGTGCGTACAGTCTATTTCTCCCTGCACCTTGGGGAAGTTTGCAATTCTGGAGAATCCTTGAGCCCTCTCACTCTGTGCCTGGTCATAGGGTAGCTGATAAAGTCCCTCCCGCATGCATACAGGGCTTCAGTGACCTGTCTAATGCAGCAATGTGTGGCATGCTGAGAAAGTCCGCAAATGTCGTCAGCTGTGGCCTGAAAAGAACCCGAGGCATAGAACGACAGTGCCAAGGTGATTTTGACTGTTACAGACAGTGCAATACTGAGGGTGCTGACAGGCTGCAGATCTCCCCTTATCAGCTGGCATACCTCAGTGATAACCTCTTTGTGGAAGCACAGTCTCTGAAGGCAGGTGCTGTCTGGCAAGTCGAGGTAAGACTGCTTCTCCCTGTATTTGCGGGGTGTGCAACGTCTGATCGTCCTCATCGGTCAGGCACGTCTTACATTGGGCATATAATGCTGTGGGGCGTAGCTTCAGCAATCTCGAGTCTGCTGCACGTAATTGGTCATTGGGACCAATTATATGCGGCAGTTTCGGAGGCCAACATCGCAAGAGCGGAGCTGGGCGGGAGGATATAGGGCAGCGGCAGTTCATAGAAACCTAGAAGATAGGTGCAGGAGTAGGCCATTTGGTCCTTCAAGCCTGCACCGCCATTCAATATGATCATTGCTGATCATTTTTGCAAATTCAGTATCCCATTCCTGCTTTCGATCCACACCCCTTGATCCCTTTAGCCGTAAGGGCCACATCTAATGCCCTTTTGAATATATCTAATGAACTGGCCTCAACAACTTTCTGTGGTAGAGAATTCCACAGGTTCACAACTCTCTGAGTGAAGAAGTTTGCCCTCATCTCGGTCCTAAATGGCTTATCCTTATCCTTAGACTGTGACCCCTGGTTCTGAACTTCCCCAACATCGGGAACATTCTTTCTGCATCTAGCCTGTCCAATCCCATCAAAATTTTATTTGTTTCTATGGAATCCCCTCTCATTCTTCTACATTTTAGTGAATATAATCCTAGTCGACCCAGTCTTTCTTCATATGTCAGTCCTGCCATTCTGGGAATCAGTCTGGTGAACCTTTGCTGCACTCCCTTAATAGCAAGAATGTCCTTCCTCAGATTACGAGACCAAAACTGTACACAATATTCAAGGTGTGGCCTCACCAACTGCAGTACAACGGCAGTAAGACCTCCCTGCTCCTATACTCAAATCCCCTTTTTATGAAGGACAACATGCCATTTGCCTTCTTCACGGCCTGCTGTAGTTGCATACCAACTTTCAATGACTGATATACCATGACACCCAGGTCTCGTTGCACCTCCCCTTTTCCTAATCTGTCACCATTCAGATAATATTCTGCCTTCCTGTTTTTGCCACCAAAGTGGATAACCTCACATTTATCTACATTATACTGCATCTGTCATGCATTTGCTCACTCACCTAACCTGTCGAAGTCACCCTGCAGCCTCTTAGCATCCTCCTCACAGCTCACACTGCCATCCAGCTTAGTGTCATCTGCAAACTTGGAGATATTACATTCAATTCCTTCGTCTAAATCATTAATATATCTTGTAAATAGCTGGGGTCCCAGCACTGAACCTTGCGGTACTCCACTAGTCACTGCCTGCCATTCTGAAAAGGACCTCTTTGCTTCCTGTCTGCCAACCAGTTCTCTATCACATCAATACATTACCCCCAATACCATGTGCCTTAATTTTGCACACTAATCTCTTGTGTGTGCCCTTGTCAAAAGCCTTTTGAAAGTCCAAATACACCACATCCACTGGTTCTCCCTTGTCCACTCTACTAGTTACATCCTCAAAAAATCCCAGAAGATTTGTCAAGCATAATTTTCCTTTCATAAATCCATGCTGACTTGGACCGATCATGTCACTGCTTTCCAAATGCGTTGCTATTACATCTTTAATAATTGATTCCAACATTTCCCCAACTACCGATGTCAGGCTAACCAGTCTATACTTTGCTGTTTTCTCTCTCCCTCCTTTTTTAAAAAGTGGGGTTACATTAGCTACCCTCCAATCCATAGGAACTGATCCAGAGTCCATGGAATGTTGGAAAATGACCACCAATGCATTCAATATTTCCAGGACCATTTCCCTAAGTACTCTGGGATGCAGACTATCAGGCCCTGGGGATTTATCGGCCTTCAATGCCATCAATTTCACCAACACAATTTCCTGACTAATAAGGATTTCCTTCAGTTGCTCCTTCTCGCTGGTCCCTCGGTCCCCTAGTATTTCCGGAAGGTTATTTGTGTCTTCCTTAGTGAAGACAGAACCAAAGTATTTGTTCAATTGGTCTGCCATTTCTTTGTTCCCCATTATAACTTCACCTGATTCTGACTGCAAGGGTTCTACATTTGTCTTCACTAATCTTTTTCTCTTCACATATCTATAGAAGCTTTTTCAGTCAGTTTTTATGTTCCCTCCAAGCTTACTCTCATTTTCTATTTTCCCCCTCCTAATTAAACCCTTTGTCCTGCTCTGCTGAATTCTACATTTCTCCCAGTCCTCAGGTTTGTTGCTTTTTCTGGCCAATTTATATGCCTCTTCCTTGGATTTAACACTATCCCTAATTTTTCTTGTTAGCCACGGTTGAGCCACCTTCCCTGTTTTATTTTTACACCAGACAAGGATGTACAATTGTTGAAGTTCATCCATGTGATCTTTAAATGTCTGCCATTGCCTATCCATCGTCAACCCTTTAAGTATCATTCGCCAGTCTATCCTAGCCAATTCACATCTCATACCATCGAAGTTACCTTTCGTTAAGTTCAGGACCCAAGTCTCTGAATTAACTGTGTCACTCTCTATCTTAATGAAGAATTCTACCATATTATGGTCACTCTTCCCCAAGAGGCCTCACACAACAAGATTGCTAATTAATTCTCTCTCATTACACAACACCCAGTCTAGGATGGCCAGCTCTGTCATTGGTTCCTCGACATATTGGTCTAGAAAAGCATCTCTTATACACTCCAAGAAATCCTCCTCCACCATATTGCCAACAGTTTGTTTCGAACAATCTATATGTGATTAAAGTTACCCATGATAACTGCTGTACCTTTTTGTATGCATCCCTAATTTCCTGGTTGATGCCATCCCCAAACTCACCATGACTGTTTGGTGGTCTGTACACAACTCCCACTAGCGTTTTCTGCCCTTTGGTGTTCCGCAGCTCGACCCATACAGCTTCCACCTCAGCCACACTAATGTCCTTCCTTACTATTGCGTTAATCTCCTCTTTAACCAGCAACGCTACCCCACCTCCTTTTCCTTTCAGTCTTTCTTTCCTGAATATTGTATACCCTTGGATGTTGAGTTCCCAGCCTTGGTCACCCTGGAGCTATGTCTCTGTAATCCCAATTACATTATATCCGTTAACAGCTATCTGCACAGTTAATTCATCCACCTTATTACAAATGCTCCTCGCATTGAGACACAGAGCCTTCCGGCTTGTTTTTTTAACACTCTTTGTTCTTTTAGAATTATGTTGTAATGTGGCCCTTTTTGATTTTTGCCTTCCAATTCTACTTTTCTCCTTCCTACCTTTTGCTTCTAATCCCATTTTACTTCTCTCTGTCTCCCTGCATAGGTTCCCATCCCCTGCCCTATTAGTTTAACCCCTCCCCAACAGCACTAGCAAACACTCCCCCTACGACATCGGCTCCAGTCCTGCCCAGGTGCAGACTGTCCGGTTTGTACTGGTCCCACCTCCCCCAGAACCAGTTCCAATGTCCTAGGAATTTGAATCCCCCTCTCTTGCACCTTTCCTCAAGCCATGTATTCATCCTAACTATCCTGCTATTTCTACTCTGACTAGCATGTGGCACTGATAGTAATCCTAAAATTACTACCTTTGATTATGAACTGTCACAGAGCTGAATTATGTTTTTAGTGGAGATTTTAAAATAAAGCCCTCTCCTCTCAGGTTCCCCCTGTCCTAGCCCAGAACTCATATAAGGAGGTGGCCTTGGAAGTAGCGGATGCATTGATAGTCATTTTCCAACATTCCATAGACTCTGGATCAGTTCCTATGGCGTGGAGGGTAGCCAATGTAACCCCACTTTTTAAAAAAGGAGGGAGAGAGAAAACAGGGAATTATAGACCGGTCAGCCTGACATCGGTAGTGGGTAAAATGCTGGAATGAATTATTAAGAATGTCATAGCAGCGCATTTGGAAAGAGGTGACATGATAGGTCCAAGTCAGCGTGGATTTGTGAAAGGGAAATCATGTTTGACAAATCTTCTGGAATTTTTTGAGGATGTTTCCAGTAGAGTGGACAAGGGAGAACCAGTTGATGTGGTGTATTTGGACTTTCAGAAGGCTTTCGACAAGGTCCCACACAAGAGATTATTTTGCAAAGTTAAAGCACATGGGATTGTGGGTAGTGTGCTGACGTGGATTGAGAACTGGTTGTCAGACAGGAAGCAAAGAGTAGGAGTAAATGGGTATTTTTCAGAATGGCAGGCAGTGACTAGTGGGGTACCGCAAGGTTCTGTGCTGGGGCCCCAGCTGTTTACATTGTACATTAATGATTTAGATGAGGGGATTAAATGTAGCACCTCCAAATTTGCGGATGACAATAAGTTGGGTGGCAGTGTGAGCTGCGAGGAGGATGCTATGAGGCTGCAGAGTGACTTGGATAGGTTAGGTGAGTGGGCAAATGCATGGCAGATGAAGTATAATGTGGATAAATATGAGATTATCCACTTTGGATGTAAAAACAGATCAACAGACTATTATCTGAATGGTGACAGATTAGGAAAAGGGGAGGTGCAACGAGACCTGGGTGTCATGGTACATCAGTCATTGAAGGTTGGCATGCAGGTACAGCAGGCGGTTAAGAAAGCAAATGGCATGTTGGCCTTCATAGAGAGGGGATTTGAGTACAGGGGCAGGGAGGTGTTGCTACAGTTGTACAGGGCCTTGGTGAGGCCACACCTGGAGTATTGTGTACAGTTTTTGTCTCCTAACTTGAGGAAGGACATTCTTGCTATTGAGGGAGTGCAGCGAAGGTTCACCAGACTGATTCCCGGGATGGCGGGACTGACATATCAAGAAAGACTGGATCAACTGGGCTTGTATTCACTGGAGTTCAGAAGAATGAGAGGGGATCTCATAGAAACATTTAAAATTCTGACTGGTTTAGACAGGTTAGATGCAGGAATAATGTTCCCAATGTTTGGGAAGTCCAGAACCAGGGGTCACAGTCTAAGGATAAGGGGTAGACCATTTAGGACCGAGATGAGGAGAAACTTCTTCACCCAGAAAGTGGTGAACCTGTGGAATTCTCCAGCACAGAAAGTTGTTGAGGCCAATTCACTAAATATATTCAAAAAGGAGTTAGATGTATTCCTTACTACTAGGGGGATCAAGGAGTATGGCGAGAAAGCAGGAATTGGGTACTGAAGTTGCATGTTAGGCCATGAACTCTTTGAATGGCGATGCAGGCTCGAAGGGCCGAATGGCCTACTTCTGCACCTATTTTCTATGTTTCTATGTTTCTATTTCTCTATTTTCTCTCCTATCTCTACTCATACTCCCTCCAAACTCATCTTCTCCATCAGACCCAGCTCCTGCTCCCTTGACCCTGTTCCCACCAAACTGCTGACAACTAACTGCCTGTCCTGGCTCCCCTGTTAGCTGACATTGTTAATGGTTCCCTTTCCTCAGGTACTGTCCCACTCCCCTTCAAATCTGCCATCATCACCCCTCTCCTCAAAAAAACAAACCTTGGTCCCTCTGTCCTTACAAACTACCACCCCATCTCCAACCTCCCTTTAATCTCCAAAATCCTTGGACGTGTTGTTGCCTCCCAAATCCGGGCCCATCTTTCCTGCAACTCCATGTTTGAATCCCTCCAATCAGGTTTCCACCCCTGCCACAGTACCCAAACGACCCTTAGTAAAGTTACAAATGACATTGTATGTGATTGTGACAACAGTAAACTACCCCTCCTCACCCTTCTTGACCTGGTTGCAGACTTTAACACAATTGATCACACCACCTCCTCCAACGCCTCTCCTCCATCATCCAGCTGGGTGGGAATGCACTTACCTTGTTCCATTCTTATCTATCCAGTCGGAGCCAGAGAATCACCTGCATTGGCTTCTCTTCCCACTCTTGCACCACTCTGGTGTCCCCCAAGGATCTATCTTGGCCCCCTCCTATTTATCATCTACATGCTGCCCTTCGGCGACAGGATTCGTAAACACAACGTCAGGCTCCATATGTACGCTGACAACACCCAGCTCTACCTCACCACAACCTCTCTCGATCCCTTCATTGTCTTTGATTTTTCACACTGTTTGTCCACATTCTTTACTGGATGAGCAGAAATTTCCTGCAGCTAACATTGGGAAGACAGAAACCATTGTCTTCAGTCCCCGCCACGAACTCCGTTCCCTAGCCATCGACTCCATCCCGCTTCCTGGCAACTGTCTGAGGCTGAACCAGTCTTGGTGTTGTATTTGACATCAAGATGAGCTTCTGACCACATATCTGCTCCATCCTCTAGACCGCCTATTTCCATCTCCATAATATGCACTTTTTCCACCAACCATCTGTTCTTTAGGTCCCGAGTTTTTTGTTGGACCTCGGCCTTCAGTTGTCTGTAGATCTGCTTTCTTTCAGTTGTGGTGTTGTTTTCAATTCAAAAATGCCTTGCATTTGTGGTTTATTAGCTCTTGGATCTCCTGGTCATTCTCATTGAACCAGTCTTGATGTTTTCTGGTAGAATAACCAAGAGTCTGTTTGCAGATAGAACTGAATAGAATGTACAGTACAGAAACAGGCCATTCAGTCCAACTGGTTCATGCTGGTGTTTATTCTCCACATGAGCCTCCTCCCACCCTTGTTCATCTCACCCTTAAAGCAAACCCTCTATTCCTTTCTCCCTCATGTGTTTATCTAGTTTTCCCTTAAATGCATCTATTTGTCTCAATTACTCCTTGTGGTAGTGGGTTCCACATTCTAATCATCCCTAGGTAAAGAAGTTTCTTCTGAATTCTCTATTGGATTAATTAATGACTATCTTATATTTATGGTCCCTAGTTTTGGTCTCCCCCACAAGTGGAGACACTTGCTCTACCAAATAGGAGACAATTTAATGCATGGAATTTCCAAGCGGTGCAAGAAGCCCTAAAGTGGAAGCGGGGGATGGTGGGGGGGTGGGAGGGGGTGGTTTATGCGAGTTTCTCTTATGTACTCTATTATATTACTCTTTCATCCTGTCTTACACTTCAATCCCTCAAAAGATTGAAACAACCAAATGCATTCAGAGCTGGCTTGTGGACACCAGAACATTAGAAATGATTGTTACCTTCAATACATCATCCTGGAAATCCTGTTGAGTAATGATATAACCAAGCACAGACCAACCTTTGGCATGTTGAAGATCATTATCATTATAGGCAGTCCCTCAAACACTCAGCACTCCCTTTCAGGCAAAACAAGTTGTCTTGTCTATCAGTCAGACAGTGCTCTCGCCTGCTCCCTCACACATAGGGCAGCTGCTACTTTCCGGTCACCTCGCTTCCTTTCCACGGTCTCATGCTCTTCTCGGCTTTATTCATCATTACTGTTGCTTCCTGTCCTGCTGTTGCTCGCTCGCTGCTGCTTCGCGATGCTGATTGGAGGGAATTATATAATGCATTGAAGGAGTGGGCCAATCCTCAAGAAGGATTTCTCTGCTAGTCGTGGAGCAGCTTGAAGGTGAGTGCGAAAAGGCAACTGAGAAGCAAACTAGGGTAAATTGCAAGAAGCTACTGGGGAATTAGCTCAAATGGTAGAGTGATTGTTTAGCATGTGCGAGGTAGCGGGATTAATGCCCGCATTCTGCACTCTGCTTTTGGCTCAGGGCAATTCTCCAGAAAGAAACGTTGTCTCACATGTCACTGAGTTCACTCCAGTCGGGCCAAAACACAGCAAATCTTTTTCTGCCATGTCGTAAGCAATATTTGCAAAGATGGACATATGAGGTGAGAGAAGCCAAAAGAACGACTTATTCCTTTTCTGAGTTTTTGTCTCAGGACCTTCAATCGAAGACTTCATGTTGAAGATGGACCACTCATGTCACCGATGCTTGACACCCCTGCACTCAATTTACCACGGGAAGTCTATTTGAACTGGTTTAGAAAAGCATAAATAAGCCCAGATTTTGCACTCTCAACTGGGATTGGCTTGCTACCAGCACAAGGTTAGCCCATTGCACACAGAACAGACTGTATGCAGGTTTAGCTCGTTTGGATAATGAGCACAAGCCCCCGGCACAGCTTTGGCATTGCACCGGCAACTGGCGGCTAGGCAAGGAATTTGCACGACAACTCAAATTAAAAGGGGTGTGCACACCTAAAGGTAAATGGCCTCAAACGGAGACAATTGGTGTTTCAACCTTTGTGAGGGTTCAGAATGGAGTTGAAATCTTTGTCACCTTTCACAGGGCTGTGTGTGTGGGTTTGGGATTAGTGAAAGAATACCAAGCAAAAATGAAGTGAAAGAAAATAATAAAGTGGGATGAAAAAGAGTCTGTTTCTTTGCTGTCAAAATGGCTGATTCATGAGTTGGGCCTGAAGAAGGTTGCCCTGTTTGACACTCCAGGGTGTCAGGAGGTGCTGACCAGGCTCGGTGGTATGTGTGCCACCTACAATGTTCTGCGCTCTTGGGAATATTGGAACCTGTGAAAAGTTTGGTGCCCTGTTGAACAAATGCTTCCTTTTCATAGGGAAAGTTCTGAACATGTTGCCCGTTGTGCCACTTCCTAAATGCATCTGTGGACAGCCAAGATCTGCTTGGTTTGGCATATGTCACAACCCAGGTGGCTCAGATAGATTCTTTGGTATAAAAGTTTAACGACGTAATGACCTTCATGCTCATGGGGAGAGCCATCCCAGTAGCACAAGTTGTCTGCAGGACCAAGAGACAGCGTAGCCATGTGGATCTGCCTTTGTGAGGCAGAAGTGCTGAAGACAGGTCTCCTATGCAATGCCCAAGAAAGATTGTCTTGGCCTGCCAATCTGGGTCCTGAGATAGGGACGTGCATATATATAATGCATGATATATAGTCGCATCTGCTCTTCCCCCTCCAAATCTTGGGGACACCCCAAAGGAACTCCCAAACCATTTATAAGATGTGGGATTGGAAATATAAGTTTGGCAGTGCAAAACAAGTACAGTCGTAATGGCAAAACAATTAATTTAACAATACCACAAGGAATAATTGAGACGAATAGAATAGATGCATTTAAGGGGCAGCCTAGTCAATACATAAGGAGAAAGGAATAGAGGGTGATGCTGATAGGGTTAGAGGAAGAGGTGTGGGAGGAGCCTCTTGTGGAGCATAAATCTGTTGGGCTAAATGGCCTGTTTCTGCGTTGTGCATTCTATGTAATTCTATGTAAAAATGCAGATAAAGCAAAGTACTTGAAAAAAATCCAACTTGCTAAACAAAAATTAAAAAGTGATGCTCACTTTTAAGAGGTCGACTGCTACAAACCAGGCCATTCACATATTGTAGAATACACGCTAGAGAGTATTTTTGTCATAGCCACCATAAATGTCTTTGCATGAGTATTACGGCCAGCAGTACTCAGTCGTTAAGTTCAATAAACCACCAGTTCCCAAGATGTGGGGTTGTGGTTTTCTGCTTCTGTGCAATTTTCTGTTGATTAAGGTAAATGAGTGGAAAATCACAGGCGATCGAGTAAAAAATAATGGGAAGCCCTGGCTACGATCTCTGTGTATAATTTACTTGTAGGAATTATCAGTATGATAGGCATGTACAATGCATGTACTGTCAGAAGTGCCGTCTTTCGGATGAGACGTTCAAGCGAGGCCCTATCTGCTCTCTCATGCGGACATAAAAGATCCTATGGCACTATTTCAAACTTACCCAGATGCATTTTGTAAAAGCATTAAAGCCGCTTACAGTTGCAAAATCTTTTAAATAAGCGTGAAAGAACTGAGCATAATATGGTGATTTTAGCCTGTCAAACCGTGTCAAAAATGGAAAGCATCCTGAAGAACTTTGTAATTTAATATGAAGGACAAACAAGCTGAGCAGAAGAAAGTATGGGACACTTGGCTCATTGAATCTATTCCTTGCACACGTTATGTAGAACTCACTCTATCATGATTGCTACATTTCATCTCTTGAAGAAAGGTTTATTCCCCATCAAACAAAGATAAGTCAAGCATAACATCAAAATACCCATCTAACCGTACATTATCCTTGACTAGTTGCCTTTCCTTACATGATATTTGCAGGTTCCTAACAGTTCAAGAACCATCATGTTCTACATAGCATGCTGTCTGTATTTATCATTATAACATTCAATCCTCTCCCGTACCACCTCTTTATTTAAAGGCGTTAATCAACATAATTAAATGCTTCACCAGAGGGGTAATTTTCTGATTTTGCTAGTGGGGAGTCTCAGTCACCAGCAGTGCTTTATGAAAAATTCGGATGTGCACTGCTCATGATTTTCTGATCTTTAATTGAAATGGTTGGAGGATCATGCACCAGGGTGTGATTGAATTTCCGATGTGCACTCCCAGCGGGTGAGAATCCCCACTGGAAGCACAGAGTTGGAAAATTATTCTTCATGTATTTGCATCTCTGGGGATAAAAGTCCATTTGGTATCAAGTAGTCCTTGCAGCTCCATAATTTTGTACTCAAGTCTTCCACTTTTGCAGTAACATTTCAAGTTAAATAACCTTCTTGCATCTATATTTTCCAACACCAATGTGCATTTATATAGCACCTTTAACGTCGTAAAACGTTCCGAGGCGCTTCACAGGAGTGTTATAAAACAAAATTTGCTGCCGAGCCACATAAGGAGATATTAGGGCAGATGACCAAAAGCTTGGACAAAGATATGGGTTTTAAGGAGCATTTTAAAGGAGTAGAGAGAGATAGACAGGAGAAGCGGTTTAGGGAGAGAATTCCAAAGCTTAGGGCCGAGGCAGCTGAAGGCATATCCGCCAATGGTGGAGCGATTAAAATCAAGGATTGTCAAGAGGCCAGAATTAGAGGAGCGCAGAGATCTCAGAGGGTTGTGGGGTTGTAGGAGATTACAGAGATAAGGACGGGTAAGACCACGGAGGGATTGGTACCAATGGTGGAGCAATTAAATTCGGGGATGCATAAGAGGCCACAATTGGAAGAGTGCAGATATCACAAAGGCTTGTAGGGCTGGAGAAGGCGACAGAGATAGAGAGCAATATTGCATCAAATACATTTTCCCCTTTAAATTTGCTGCGGGTGTCTCCTCTTCCAGCAGCAGTGCTGGTGTGCGGCCTGTGTGGGACCGCGCACCTTAGGGGGAAACAGTGATAGGGAGGGTCAAGGCCATGGAGAGATTTGTAAGCAAGGATGAGAATGTTTAAATTGAGTCATTGCCGATCCAGGGCCAATGTAGATCAGCGAGCACAGGGGTGATGGATGAACGGGACTCGATGTAAGTTAAGACACGGGCAGCAGAGTTTTGGATGAGCTCAAGTTTATGTAGATGAGGAGGCCGGCACGGAGTGCATTGGAATAGTCAAGTCTAACAAATACATGGAAGAGGGTTCAAGCAGAAGATGAGCTAAGGCAGGGGCAGAGTCTGGCGATATTATGGAGATGCAAATACAATGCCAAGTCTGGTTCAGCCTCAGACAGTAACCAGGAAGCGGGATGGAGTCGATGGCTAGGGAATGGAGTTTGTGGCGGGGACCGAAGACAAGGGCTTTGGTCTTCCCGATATTAACTACAGGAAATTTCTGCTCATCCAGTACTGGATGTGACAACTGCAGAAAAATCAAAGACAATGAAGGGATCGAGAGAGGTTGTGGTGAGGTAGAGCTGGGTGTTGTCAGCGTACATATGGAGCCTGACGTTGTGTTTACGAATCCTGTCGCCGAAGGGCAGCATGTAGATGATAAATAGGAGGGAGCCAAGATAGATCCTTGGGGGACACCAGAGTGGTGCAGGAGTGGGAAGAGAAGCCAATGCAGGTGATTCTCAGGCTCCGACTGGATAGATAAGAATGGAACAAGGTCAGTGCATTCCCACCCAGCTGGATGATGGAGGAGAGGCGATGGAGGAGGTGGTGTGATCAATTGTGTTAAAGTCTGCAGCCAGGTCAAGAAGGGTGAGGAGGGATAGTTTACTGTTGTCACAATCACATACAATGTCATTTGTGACTTCACTAAGGGTCGTTTGGGTACTGTGGCAGGGGTGGAAACCTGATTGGAGGGATTCAAACATGGAGTTGCAGGAAAGATGGGCCCGGATTTGGGAGGCAACAACACGTCCAAGGATTTTGGAGATTAAAGGGAGGTTGGAGATGGGGTGGTAGTTTGTAAGGACAGAGGGACCAAGGTTTGTTTTTTTGAGGAGAGAGGTGATGATGGCAGATTTGAAGGGGTGTGGGACAGTACCTGAGGAGAGGGAACCATTAACAATGTCAGCTAACAGGGGAGCCAGGAAAGGAAGTTAGGTTGTCAGCAGTTTGGTGGGAACAGGGTCAAGGGAGCCGGAAATGGGTCTGATGGACAAGATGAGCTTGGAGGGGCCATGAGGGGACATAGGAGAGAAAATAGAGAAATATATGAGTTCCAGGCTAGGTCAGGGGGGAACCTTAGAGGAGAGGGCTTGATTTTAAAATGTCTATTATGTTACCTCTTAATCTTTTTTCTCCACTAAAAACAAAATTCAGCTCCATGACACTTCATAATTTAGAGGCCTAGAATTGTGTCAGCCTTGGCACAGTGGTAACACTCTTGCCTCTCAGCCAGCAGGTCATGAGGTTAAAATCATATTCCTGGACTTGAGTGCGGTATTGAGGGAGCACTAGTGTTGGACGTGTTATCTTTTGGATGAGACACAAAACAGAGGTCTTGTCTGCCCTCTTTGGTGGTCATAAAATGTTCCATGACACTATTTGGAAAAGAACATGGAAGGCATATATATCTCTCAATCAACATCACTAAAACAGATTATCTGGTCATTTATCTCATTGCTGTTTGTGGGTCATGCTGTGCACAACTTTCCCCACTTCCCAACAGTGACAGCACTTTCAAAATACTTAATTAGCCGTGGAGCACTTTAGAATGTCCTGAGGTTGTGAAAGGTGCTATATAAATGCAAGTTATTTCCTTCGAAGTCTCAGAGCTATCTATCCTGCTCTTTTCTGAATTCTTTGGAATGAAAAACTCCCACAATTGCATGTATTATTTTATATGTTGTCTCATCATTGATCTACACCTGTTTAGAGTACCTTATTTAACCTTTAACTTTCTTAGCCAATTGGGTTTATTGGTTCAAATTCTTTTGAGTACTGCCAGTGTCTCTCATATTGTTCACCTGACCACAAATCCATCTTTCATCTGCAAATGTTAGATTATTTATCTGACCATAGGAACCTTCAGCAGAGAAGGCCATTCAGCCAGTCCAGCCTGTGAGCCACCCATTTTACTCGGCATCATGGCCCTTTATCTTTTTAATCCCAATTTCTTCTCCTTTCTCTACTTTCCCTAAAAGCCTTTCTTTTCAAGTATCTAGTTCCCTTTTAGACACCTCGATTGACTCTGCATCTCGGATTTTGTGGATCAGCATAATTTCACATTTGACAATGTGAGGAGATGTTTCCTGGATTCACTTTTAATTGGCTTGGTTCTAACATTATGCAAGTATAAGTCTGCTCATGCATGTCATCTGTGAACAATATCGTCATCGAGGGAAGTGCTGCAGAACATAATTAGTACATTCCCATACTACACTCCACAGCAAAAGTGGATCTCTGAAGTCTTTTAAAAATTTGAACAATAATATGAAGAGCAGAAATAAAAAACGAACATAGAAATAGGAACAGGAGTAGGCCAGTTAGCCCCTCGAGCCTGTTCTGCCATTCAATGAGATCATGGCTGATTTGCGACCTAACTCCATATATCCACATTTGGTCCATATCCCTTAATACCTTTGGTTAACAGAAATCTGTCAATCTTAGATATAAAATGAACAATTGACAGTATCAACTGCCGTTTGCAGAAGAGAGTTCCAAACTTCTACCAGCCTTTGTGTGTAGAAGTGTTTCCTGACTCCACTAATGAAAGGCCTGGCTCTAATTTTAAGGCTATGTTCCCAGTCCTAGATTCCCCAACCAGCAGCAATATTTTATCTCTATCTACCCTATCAGTTCATAGAAACTTAGAAACATAGAAAATAGGTGCAGGAGCAGGCCATTCGGCCCTTCAAGCCTTCACCACCATTCAATATGATCATGGCTGATCATGCAACTTCAATACCCCACTCCTGCTTTCTCTCCATACCCCTTAATCCCTTTAGCCGTAAGGGCCACATCTAACTCCCTTTTGAATATATCCAACAGGCTGGACTCAACAACTTTCGCTGGTGGAGAATTCCACAGGTTCACAATTCTCTGGGTGAAAAAGTTTCTTCACATCTCAGTCCCATATGGCTTACCCCTTATCCTTAGACCTCTGGTTCTGGACTTCCCCAACATCGGGAACATTCTTCTTGCATCTAACCTGTCCAATCCCGTCACAATTTTATGGGCTAGACTTTCCACTTTCAGGCTAAGGCCGAAAAAATGGGCCTTGTTCCAGCGCTGCAGGACCTATCACCCGTGCTGATCGCTGACTCAAGGCCCATTTTTTTTTTGTGATTTTCCACTCGGCCTTAGCCCAACGATGTCAAATGGGCGATGTCATTTCTCGGCGATCTCCTGATCGCCCAAAGAAAACGGAAGTGAATGAAAAAAAAAGCTTTCCTAGCAACACATTACTGCGCATGTGCAGGTTGATTTTTTTTCAGGTTGATGCTTCTTCCCACGTTTTGAGAGGGCAAGGGTCTTCACACATGCTCAGGAGCTCTGGGTGAGTCTGGGAGAGAGAGAGAGAGAGAGAGAGGAGAACGGAAGCAGGTCAGAAAGTCTTATCCAAATTACAGATAAATTTAAAGAATGGAGGGAGGTGCAGGAAAGAGAAGGGCCAAACCCTTCAGCGAAGAGGCAAATGAGGCCCTCGTAAATGCTATCAGCTCCAGGTGGGAGGATCTGACACGGGGTGGGCAGTGTATAAGGGATGTTTTCTAGACCAATAAGTCGAGGAACCAACTAGAGAGCAGGCCATCCTTGACTGGGTCTTGTGTAATGAGAGAGGATTAATTAGCAATCTTGTTGTGCGAGGCCCCTTGGGGAATAGTGACCATAATATGGTAGAATTCTTCATTAAGTTGGAGAGTGACACAATTAATGCAGAGACTAGGGTCCTGAACTTAAAGAAAGGTAACATGAATTGGCTAGGATAGACTGGCGAATGATACTTAAAGGTTTGATGGTAGATAGGCAATGGCAGACATTTAAAGATCACATGGATGAACTACAACAAATGTCCATCCCTGTCTGGTGTAAACATAAAACAGGGATGGTGGCTCAACTGTGGCTAGAAGGGAAATTAGGGATAGTGTTAAATCGAAGGAAGAGGCATATAAATTGGCCAGAAAAAGCAACAAACCTGAGGACTGGGAGAAATTTAGAATTCAGCAGAAGAGGACAAAGAGTTTAATTAGGAGGGGGAAAATAGAGTATGAAAGTAAACTTGCAGGGAACATAAAAACTGACTGCAAAAGCTTCTATAGATATGTGAAGAGAAAAAGATTAGTGAAGACTAATGTAGATCTCTTGAAGTCAGAATTAGGTGAATTCATAATGGGGAACAAAGAAATGGCCGACCAGTTGAACAAATACTTTGGTTCTGTCTTCACTAAAGAAGACACGAATAACCTTCCCTAAAATACTAGGAGACCGAGGGTCTAGCGAGAAGGATGAACTGAGAGAACTGAGGGAAATCCTGATTAGTCAGGAAATGGTGTTAGGGAAATTGATGGGATTGAAGGCTGATAAATTCCCAGGGCCTGATAGTCTGCATCCCAGAGTACTTAAGGAAGTGGCCCTAGAAATAGTGGATGCATTGGTGGTCATTTTACAATATTCCATGGACTCTGGATCAGTTTCTATGGATTGGAGGGTAGCTGATGTAACCCCACTTTTTAAAAAAGGAGGGAGAGAGAAAATGGAATTATAGACCGATTAGCCTGACATCGGTCGTGGACAAAATGTTGGAATCAATTATTAAAGATATAATAGCAGTGCATTTGGAAAGCAGTGATAGGATCGATCCAAGTCAGCATGGATTTATGAAAGGGAAATCATGCTTGACAAATCTAGAATTTTTTGAGGATGTAACTAGTAGAGTGGATAAAGGAGAACCAGTGGATGTGTTGTATTTGGACATTCAAAAGGCTTTTGACAAGGTCCCACACAAGAGATTAGTGTGCAAAATTAAGACACATGGTATTGGGGGTAATGTATTGATGTGGATAGAAAACTGGTTGGCAGACAGGAAGCAAAGAGTGAGAATAAACGGATCCTTTTCAGAATGGCAGGCAGTGACTAGTGGGATACCGCAAGGTCCAGTGCTGGGACCCCAGCTATTTACAATATATATTAATGATTTAGATGAAGGAATTGAA
This sequence comes from Pristiophorus japonicus, assembly GCF_044704955.1. Classification (NCBI taxonomy): domain Eukaryota; kingdom Metazoa; phylum Chordata; class Chondrichthyes; family Pristiophoridae; genus Pristiophorus; species Pristiophorus japonicus. The sequence continues at coordinate 269,285,629 of NC_091981.1, read as the reverse complement.
TGTAATATCTCCAAGTTTGCAGATGACACTAAGCTGGGTGGCAGTGTGAGCTGTGAGGAGGATGCTAAGAGGCTGCAGGGTGATTGAACAGGTTAGGTGAGTGGGCAAATGCATGGCAGATGCAGTATAATGTGGATAAATGTGAGGTGATCCATTTTGGTGGCAAAAACAGGCAGGCAGATTATTATCTGAATGGTGACAGATTAGTAAAAGAGGAGGTGCAATGAGACCTGGGTGTCATGGTACATCAGTCATTGAAAGTAGGCATGCAGGTACAGCAGGCAGTAAAGAAAGCAAATGGCATGTTAGCCTTCATAGCAAGAGGATTTGAGTATAGGAGCAGGGAGGTCTTACTGCAGTTGTACAGGGCCTTGGTGAGACCACACCTTGAGTATTGTGTGCAGTTTTGGTCTCCTAATCTGAAGAAGGACATTCTTGCTATTGAGGGAGTGCAGCGAAGGTTCACCAGACTGATTTCCGGGATGACAGGACTGACATATGAAGAAAGACTGGATTGACTCGGCTTATATTCACTGGAATTTAAAAGAATGAGAGGGGATCTCATAGAAGCATATAAAATTCTGACGGGATTGGACAGGTTAGATTGCGGAATAATGTTCCCGATGTTGGGAAAGGATAAGGGGTAAGCCATCTCGGACTGAGATGAGGAAAAACTTTTTCACCCGGAGAATTGTGAACCTGTGGAATTCTCTATCACATCAAGTTGTTGAGTCCATTTCGTTGGATACTAGGATCTTGCCTGGAATGGAGAATCTTAGTTATGAGGACAGATTGTATAGGCTGGATTTGTTCCCATTGGAACAGAGGAGGTTGAGAGGAGACCTCATCGAGGTGTACAAAATACTGAGGGGCCTGGACATAGTGGATAGTCAGGGTCTATTTCCATTGGTGGAAGGGGCATAGTTTAAGGTTTTAAGGTTGGTGGAAGGTTTAGAGGGGATTTGAGGGGGGGCTTCTTTACGCAGAGAGTTGTGGGGATCTGGAAAGCGCTGCCTGGAAGTGTGGTGGATGCAGAAACCCTCACCACTTTTAAGAGATGGTTGGATGGGCATTTAAAGTGCCGTAACCTGCAGGGTTACGGACCGAGAGTTGGTAATTGAGATTAGACAAGATGCCCTTTCATTGGTCGGCGCAGATATAATATTAAGTACCGCAGGGAATCGAATATGGCCAGGGTGAACTCCTGGACTAGTTTCGATCGCCTGGATGGGTTGCAGAGGAATTTTCCCAGATTTTTTCTCCCTAAATTGGCCTGGGTTTTTATCTGATTTTTGCCTTTCCCAGGAGATCACATGGCTCCAGTTGGGATGGAGTGTAGATGTTTTTAGTATAAGGGGTGTTGCAGTGGTGTGGGGCGGATTAGTTGGGCTGGGTGTTCTTTGCCTTTCTATTATTGTTTCTGGGTTTGTATGTAACCTTTAGGGCTGCTGACCAAGGGCCGTGCGGCTCTTTGTCGACTGGCGCAGACACGATGGCCTCCTTCTGCGCTGTAAATTTCTGTGTTTCTATGGGCCCAAGTTTCGGCCTCAGTTGCTCCTGATTTTTTGGAGCAACTGGTGTAGAACGAAGTATCTTAGAAATTCAAACTCTCGGCATTTAGTTTGCTCCAGTTCTAGTCAGTTAGAACAGTTTCACTTTGGAACAGAATTCTTTTTTCAAAAAGGGGCGTGTCCGGCCACTTACACCTATTTTCAAAGTTTCGGCAGTGAAAACTTACTCCAAACTAACTTAGAATGGAGTAAGTGAAGATTTTTGTACGCTCGAAAAAATCTTGTCTACACTTTAGAAAATCAGTAGTAGGTTACAAATCAGGCGTAGGGAATGGCGGGGGTGGGGGGGATGGTGTTTAAAGGGAAGTTTACAAACATTAAACACTTCAGTTTTACAAATCAAGAGCCATCATCAATAATAAATGATAAAAACATCAATAAATCAACCAATAAATCAATCAAAAAAAATTAATAAGAAATCTTTTTTTTAAATCAATAAATAAAACATTTTCTACTTACCGACTGCAGCACCGGGAGCCCTCCGACAGCGTGCTGGGATGTCCCCCCCCTCCCCCCCTCCCCCCCACCCAGTGTGTCTCTGTCACTGCCTCTATCTCTCTGTCTGTCTGTCTGTGTGTGTCTCTCACTCTCTGTCTGTCAGTGTCTGTGTTTCTGACAGCGAGGGGAGGGGGAGGAGGGGGGTAGAGGAAGAGAGGGGGGGTTGCAGGGGGAGGGGAGGGAGGGAAGGGGGAGGGATGGGGGAGAAGGGGGAGGGAAGGGGGAGAAGGAGGAGGGGGGAGAGAAGGGGGGGAGAGAAGGGGGGAGGAGAGGGGAAGGGGGAGGAGGAGAAGGGGAATGGGAGGAAGAGAAGGGGAAGGGGGGGAGGAGGAGGGGAAAGGGGGGAGGAGAAGGGGAAAGGGGGGGATAGGAGAAGGAGAAAGAGAAGTGGGGAGAAGGGGAAGGGGGGAAAGGAAAGGAGAAGGGGGGGAAAGGAGAAGGGGGTAAAGGAGAAGGGGCGGGGAAAGGAGAAGGGGGGGGGAGGCTGAACGGGCCGGGCCCGGCCGGGCCCAAGACTTCGGGCAGGGCCCGTCCCCAGCACCAGATTTACAGGTAGGTGGCGTTGGATCGGGTCAGGTCCGGGATCCGGGGTCGGGAACGCGGGTCGGGTCGGGGGGAGCGCGGGTCGGGGTCGGGAGCGCGGGTCGGGTCGGGGGTGGGGGGCAGAGGGAGGTCGGTTCGGTTCGGGTCGGGGGGGGGAGGGAGGGAGAGGGAGGTCAGGTCGGGTGGGGGCGGGGGGTGAGCGCGGGTCGGGTCGGGTCGGGTCGGGTGTGGGGGCGGGGGGGGGAAAGGGTCCGGTCTGGGAGCCGCGGGGGGTGGGGGAAGCGGGAGTCAAATCGGGTCGGGAGGAAGCAGGAGCTGGGCGTGGGAGGTAACCTTATGCACGCAGTCCCAGTGGGGCCATTCGGCCAGGGCTAGGGGCTGCATGGTTCAGGCCCCTCCCACGCAGTTTTGGGCGCCTGGAGCTACTGCACATGCGCGCCCACTGTAGCGTGCATGTGCAGAGGTCTCGGCACTGTTTTCAGCACAGGGACCTAGCTTCGCCCCCCCACAGCTCGTGCTGCGCAACGCCCGGCTCCAGAGGACCAGCAGTGAGCTGGAGAATCTGTAAGTTTTTTTAGGCGCACTTTGTGGCGCGAAAAACGGGCGTCCAGGTCGGCGCGGCCCAAAACTTGGGCCCTATGTTTCTATGTATTCAAAAGGGAATTAGATGTGGCCCTTACGGCCACAGGGATCAGGTGGTATGGAGAGGAGGCAGGGGTGGGCTACTGAATGCATCATCAGCTATGATCATATTGAATGGTGGTGCAGGCTTGAAGGGCCGAATGGCCTGCTCCTGCACATATTTTCTATGTTTCTATGTTTCCATTATTTGTTCCATTATTAACACAACTTTTTGAAGTAAACAAAAATCATTTCCATCATTTGTTCCATTAACACAACACAACATTACGGAACAGATCCAAACAGTAAATATGGTCCATGTGGAATAGTTACCGTTGAGCCTTCAGGCAGCAAAGTGTTCATGGATGAGCTGCTGGCACAAGACTCGAGCAATCATTAAAGAGGCACGATGGCCTGGGTTCAGGTACTTGCATGGCTTCCTCATCGTCCTCTTCCTCCTCGTCATCTGCATCTTCCTCATCATCATCAGCCACTCTCACCTCAGGTGGGTCTTCTACTACTAGCTGCTGCTGCCTCATGATGGCTAAGTTATGCAGCACACAATAGTGAACTGACCGACAATCTCAGGGGAATATTGCAAGTAGCCCCCAGAATAGTCCAAGCATCGGAAACGCTGTTTCAAGATGCCAATGGTCCTCTCTATGATGCTGCGCGTCACTATGTATGACATGTTGTATTCCCGGTCAGCTTCCGTCTGGGTTACGCGTAGGGGCATCATGAGCCAGGTGGCGAAGCCGTACCATTTGTCTCCCAGTAGCCAGCTCTGCCCTTCTGGCTGCTGCTGAAATATGGCAGATTTAATGCTCTCTCGTAGGATGAATGCATCATGGGTGTTCCCAGGGTGTCTTGCATCAACTGCCATGATTCGATGCATGTCGTCACATATGAGCTGCACATTAATGGAGTGGAAGCCTTTTCTGTTCCGGTACATCTCGGAATCCTCCAAAGTTGCTCGCAAGGTGATGTGGGTACAATCAATGCAGTTCTGTACCTTTGGGAAGCCAACAATCCTGGAGAAGCCCGCAGCCCTTTCACACATTGCCTGGGTGGTCATGGGAAACTTTACGTAATCATTCCTCCGGGAATATAGTGCAGCAGTCACGGGCCGTAAGCAGATATGTGTTGCATGTTGAGAAATGGCACACACATCCCCAGTTGTAGCCTGGAATGATCCAGATAGATTACCATGGATAGAGGATTGGCTAACTAACAGAAAACAGAGAGTCAGGATAAATGGGTCACTTTCTGGTTGGCAAACAGTGACTAGTGTGGTGCCACAGGGATCGGTGCTGGTTCCTCAACTATTTACAATCTATATTAATGACTTGGATGAAGGGACTGAGTGTAATGTAGCCAAGTTTGCTGATGATATAAAAATGGGTGGGAAAGCAAATTGTGAAGGGGATACAAAAAATCTGCAAAGAGATATAGACAGGCTAAGTGAGTGGGCAAACATTTGGCAGATGGAGTATAAGAACATAAGAAATAGGAGAAGGGGAAGGCTATACGGCCCCTTGAGCCTGCTCCACCATTCAATATGATCATGGCTGATCCGATCATGGACTCAGGTCCACTTCCCTGCCCACTCTCCATAACCCCTTATTCCCTTCTCGTTTAAGAAACTGTCTATGTCTGTCTTAAATTTATTCAATGTCCCAGTTTCCACAGCTCTCTGAGGCAGTGAATTCCACGGATCCACAACCCTCTGAGAGAAGAAATTTCTCCTCATCTCAGTTTTAAATGGGCGGCCCCTTATTCTAAGATTATGCCCTCTAGTTCTAGTCTCCCCTATCAGTGGAAGCATCCTCTCTGCATCCACCTTGTCAAGCCCCCTCATAATCTTACACATTTTGATAAGATCACCTCTCATTCTTCTGAATTCCACTGAGTAAAGACCCAACCTACTGAACCTTTCCTCATAAGTCAACCCCCTCATCTCTGGAATCAACCTTGTGAACTTTCTCTGAGCTGCCTCCAAAGCAAGTATATCCTTTCTTAAATATGGAAACCAAAACTGCACGCAGTATTCCAGGTGTGGCCTCACCAATACCCTGTATAACTGTAGCAAGACTTCCCTGCTTTGATACTCCATCCCCTTTGAAATAAAGGCTAAAATTCCATTGGTCTTCCTGATCACTTACTGTACCTGCATACTATCCTATTGTGTTTCATGCACAAGTACCCCCAGGTCCCGCTTACTGCAGCACTTTGCAATCATTCCCAGTTTAAATAATAACTTGCTCTTTGATTTGCTCTGCCAAAGTGCATGACTTCACACTTTCCACATTATTTTCCATCTGCCAAATTTTTGCCCACTCACTTAGCTTGTCTATGTCTTTTTGCATATTTTGTGTGTCCTCCTCAAACATTGCTTTCCCTCCCATCTTTGTATCGTTGGCAAACTTGGCTACATTATACTCAGTCCCTTCCTGCAAGTTGTTAATATAGATTGTAAATAGTTGGGGTCCCAGCACTGATCCCTGCAGCACCCCACTGGTTACTGATTGCCAACCAGAGAATGAACCATTTATCCCGACTCTGTTTTCTGTTCATTACCCAATCCTCTATCCATGCTAATATATTACCTCCAACCCCGTGAAATTTTATCTTGTGCAGTAACCTTTTATGAGGCACCTTGTCAAATGCCTTCTGGAAGTCTAAATACACCACATCCACTGGTTCCTCTTTATCCACCCTCTTTGTTACATCCTCAAAGAATTCTAGCAAATTTGTCAAAAATGACTTCCCCTTCATAAATCCATGCTGACTCTGCCTGACTGAATTTTGCTTATCCAAATGTCCTGCTACTGCTTCTTTAATCATGGTCTCCAACATCTTCCCAACCACAGATGTTAGGCTAACTGGTCTATAGTTTCCTGCTTTTTGTCTGCCTCCTTTTTTCAATAGGGTGAGAAAATGTAATGTTATCCACTTTGCCAGAAAAAATAGAAAAGCAAATTATTATTTAAATGGAGAAACATTGCAAAGTGCCGCAATACAGAGGACCTGGGGGTCCTTGTGCATGAAACACAAAAAGTTAGTATGCAGGTACAGCAAGTAATCAGGAAGGCCAATGGAATGTTGGCCTTTATTGCAAGGGGTTAGAGTATAAAAGCAGAGAAGTCCTGCTCCAACTGTACAGGGTATTGATGAGGCCACACCGAGAGTACTGCGTACAGTTTTGGTCTCCGTATTTAATGAAGGATACACTTGCATTGTAGGCTGTTCAGAGAAGGTTCACTAGGTTGATTCCAGAGATGAGGGGCTTGACTTATGAAGATAGATTGAGTAGGTTGGGCCTATACACATTGGAGTTCAGAAGAATGAGAGGTGATCTTATCAAAACATAAAAGATAATGAGTGGGTTCGATAAGCTGGATGCAGAGAGGATATTTCCACTCATAGGTGAATCTAGAACGAGGGGACATAGTCTCAAAATAAGGAGCCGCCCATTTAAAACTGAAATGAGGAGCTATTTCTTCCATCAGAGGGTTGTAAATCTATGGAATTCTCTGCCCCAGAGAGCTGTGGAGGCTGGGTCATTGAATATATTTAAGGTGGAGATAGACAGATATTTGAGCAATAAGGGAATAAAGGCTTATGGGGAGCGGGCAGGGAAGTGGAGCTGAATACAAGATCAGATCAGCCATGATCTTATTAAATGGCGGAGCAGGCTTGAAAGGCCATGTGGCCTACTCCTGCTCCTATTTCTTATGTTCTTATGTAGGTGCATAGAATGAAAGTGCAGCTGTAACCTTCACTTCAACTTACAAAGCAGTCATCCTGATGCTTCTAGGTTGCAGGTCTGCTTTTACAAACTCACAGATCTCAGTTTCAACTTCTTTGCAGAAACGCTGCCTTCTCACACAGTCTGCACCACTCAGGTGCAGGTACGAACGTCTGTCTCGATATACCCAATGTGGGTAAGGCCTCCTGCCCATCATTCTCCGTGCTGTGAAGTTCCTCATGCGATGACGTTGAATCAATTGTCTCCTCCGCAGCACCACCATGTAGAAAGCTTGCACAAGGTATGGCATTGTCAGTATTGCCCCCATAATTAAATTCTACCTTTGCATGAAGCTCAAAATGGCAGGCAGGACAGGGTTCTTTGTTCTCTCTCCCCAAGGTCGACGCCCGAGTATGGACCACACCCAGGTCTGAACAGGTGCAATGATTTGGAAACCCCCCCAGGCTTCATTTGATGCGTAGTGTAGGCTTCTCGTGCCTTCTGTTTGCCTTCCACAGCCTCCCACTCCACCCAGACTTCTTTTGAAGTCGAGCCCTTGTGTCCGGATCAATTCTTTCAGCCGACGCTCTGACACTCGAGCCCGGTTTGGAGATCTTCGGTGGTGGCATGTCAGTTTAAAAAAAATGAAAACTTGAAGAATTTCATTAAACTTCCATTCCCTGGCGTTTTAAGCTTTAAACATTTAAGCTTGATTTTGGATATTTATGTGTTCTTGACTCCCTCCAAAACTTCGCAGAAAAACAATGGCGTCTTTCTGCGCCAATTTTTTAATGTGCGCTGTTTTTTCTTAAGCGCCCAGAAGGTTTTTCGGGAGTGGTCACATATGCCGTCCAAGGAGAAATTTAAATTGGCCAAACTTCCATAAATGTGAAAAACTGGCGCAGAGTTCAGGTTACACAAAAAAAAAAACTAACCTAAAAAATCATAACTAACTGAGTCACGCTGACGCGCAAAGATTGGGGAAACTTGGATTTTTAAATTTAGGCCAAAAATAGCAGCGCACGCGTCAAAAAAACTGGCGGGAAAATTGAGCCCTATGTCCTTTCAACGGAACTGGAAGAAACTAGAGATTTAACAGTTTATAAGCCAGTCGAGACAGGGAAAGGACAAAAGAGAAGGTTTGTGACAGGGTGGAGGTCAGGAGTGATTAAATGACAAAAGGGATGATGGTGCAAGGCAAAAGGGGGTGGTGGTGGACTAAGTTAAGAAATAAAAGATGGGTCGAGAGAAGCTGTAAACGGTCCAAGCAAAACCATTACCAGCACCTGCTGTCTGAGAAAATGGGAGCATTGATTATAATCTAAAGTTGTTGAGTTCAGTGTTGAGGTCGGAAGGCTGTAATGGACCTAATATGAAGAGCAGCTTGCTTATTTTATTATTATTTCTCTCATACACTGGACAAACACTTCACCGTCCCTGGTTTGAGTCTCTGAACATGCTAAAAGCTCACTTGTGCCGAGCTGCAAGTGAAAAGGCATAGAGCTAGAAAACCAAGGAAAACTATCTTAAGGCCGTGCGTTCTTTCAACCACAGTAACTCTTGAGACGGAGTCAGCGTCACTACAGCTAAGCCTCGAGACAATTCATTAGCGGTAACGTCTCGAACTGAGCAGAGGATGATGCTAAAATTGTGATCTGTTGACCACTGAATCAACTGCCTTGGCCAATTCTTGCCACTATTGTCGTATCTAGAGCATCCGGGAGGGCGCTGAGCACCTCGAGTCTCGTCGCCGAGAGCATGCAGAAATCAAGCGCAGGCAGTGGAAGGAGCCTGCAGCAAACCAGGCTCCGCACCCAACCTTTTCTTCAACCACTGTCCGTCTGTGACAGAGACTGTAATTCCCATATTGGAGTGTACAGTCACTTGAAAACTCACTTTTAGAGTGGAAACAAGTCTTCCTCGATTTCGAGGGACGGCCTATGATGACGATGATCGAGGTGAAGTCCGAATGTTCTTTAATCTAGATAGCAACGACAAAAACTTGCATTTATATAATGCATTTAACATAGTAAAATGTCCCAAGGCACTTCACAGGAGCGTTATCAGACAACATTTGACACCAAGGGGTTATTAGGACAGGTCAAAGAGCTAGATTTAAGGAGGGCCGTAAAGGAGGAAATAGAATGGACGGATCTATTCCAATGATAGTATAATGAGGGGAATATGTCATCCACACATGTATTTATGGAACATTGTGCATCAGGAATGCCAGTACTGAGGCGGGATTTAAAAATTAAAAGACTGCACTGGACAAAGCAGAAGATTGAACAAGTCTTCAGCCAGCTCCACCTGCCATGCTACAGTGCGCCAATCACAGCAGCCACTTTCCTCAGGCCAAGGGTGATCTGGTGGTCGCAGAAATAGTACCGGGAGCCCGCCAGCAACATGCTGATGAGCCAGACTGCAGAAGATGCGTTGGGGCCGGGGTGAAGAAACTTGAGCAGGGGCTGAGCAGGTGCCCAGGCTGCCACTGATCTACAGGATTACCAGCGTGGACCAGATTGAACTCAGTCAGAATGTCCCTCACAGTCAAACATCCTGTGGTGCCCAAAAATATATTTCTTTGCATTTTATTCAAACAACTCAACTTCTTCCTCTCTGGCTTGGGCTTTTGTCTTATGTTTATGGTAATTATTTAAAATTCGTGTACAGCAGAACAGCTAACCCACATCATTACTGACCAAAAATTTAACTGCCCACCTAAACGGAACATCGAGCCCATATACTCAGTGTCATTTATCGTGTTGTATCGTATTATTCTAGAAAATCTATGTGATTACACAGAGAGGGTACAGAGGAGATATACAAGGATGTTGCCAGGACTGGAAAATTTTAGCGATGAGGAAAGATTGGATAGGCTGGGGTTGTTTTCTTTTGAACAGAGGAGGCTGAGGGGTGACTTGATTGAGGTGTATCAAATTATGAGGGTCCTAGATAGAGTGGATAGGAAGTACTTATTTCCCCTAGCATAGAGGTCAATGATGCAGGGAATAGATTTAAAGTAATGGGTGGAAGGATTAGAGGGGATTTGAGGAGAACATTCTTCAGCCAGAGGGTGGTGGAGGTCTGGAACTCACTGCCTGAAAGGGTGGTAGAGGCAGAAACTCTCACCACATTTAAAAAGTACTTGGATATGTACTTGAAGTGTTGTAACTTACAGGGCTACGGACCAAGAGCAGGAAAGTGGGATTAGGTCTCCTTCTTTGCCATAAATTTTGATGATTCTATGATTTTTGGGACAAAAGACACAAATCCAACCTCGCCAATTACAGTCTGATCAGTCCACTCTCCAACTTCAACAAAGTGATGGAAGGAGTCGCCAACAGTTCTATCATCAGCACTTACTTACCAATAACCTGCTCACCGATGCTCAGTTTGAAATCCGCCAGGAGCATTCAGCTCCAGATCTCATTATAGCCTTGGTATAAAAATGGACACCGGAGCTAAATGCCAGAAGTGACGTGGCACTGAACCCCATTGATATCAAGGCAGCATTTGACCGAGTATGGCATCAAGGAACCTATGTCAAACGGAAGTAGCAGGAATCAGGGGGGAAATTCTCCAGTGGCTGGAGTCATACCTGGCACAAAGGAAAATGATGGCGGCCAATTATCTCAGCCTCGGGACAATGCTGAAGGTGTTCCTCGGGGCAGTGTCCCAGGCCTAACTATCTTTTGTTGCTTTATCAATGACCTTCCATCCATGATAAGGTCAGAAGTGGGGCTTTTTGCTGATGATTGCAGAATGTTCAGCTTCATAGAAACATAGGGCCCAAGTTTCCACATGATTTGCGCCTGATTTTTAGGAGCAACTGGTGGAGAATGGACTATCTTAGAAATCGCAATTCTCCACATTTTTTTTTCTGCAGTTCTAGTCAGGTAGAACAGTTCTACTTTGGAACAGAATTTTTTCTTCCAAAAGGGGGCGTGTCCGGCCACTGACGCCTGATTTCAAAGTTTCCACAGTGAAAACGTACTCCAAACTAACTTAGAATGGAGCAAGTGAAGATTTTTGTAGAACTGAAAAAACCTGTTCTACACATTAAAAAATCAGGCGCAGGTTACAAATTAGGCGTCCAGAACGAGGTGAGGGGGGGGAGGAGGAGGCGCCCGTTCTTCCCGCGGGGGGGGGGAGAGGAGGCTCCCGTTCTTTCCCGCGGAGGGAGAGGAGGCGCCCGTTCTTTCCCGCGAGGGGGGGAGGAGGCGCCCGTTCTTCCCGCAGGGGGGGGTGAGGCACCCGTTCTTCCCGCGGGGGGGGAGGGGAGAGGAGGCGCCCGTTCTTTCCCGCGAGGGGGGAGGAGATGCCCGTTCTTCCCGCGGGGTGGGGGGGGTGGCATCGTTCTTTCTGCGGGGGGGGGGAGGGGAGAGGAGGAGGCGCCCGTTCTTCTCGCGGGGGGGGGGGGGAGAGGAGGCGCTCGTTCTTTCCCGCGGAGGGGGGGGAGGAGGCGCCCATTCTTCCCGGGGCGGGGGGGAAGGAGACAGTGAGAAGGCTGCAAGTGCTAATGTGCTGATGGCAATGTGCTTTTATTAAAAAAAATTTCAAAAATTAAACAGCTACATGCGCGAACGCTTCAACGCGCACGCGCAGCGTTGCCGGCAGGAAAAAAACTAATTTAAATAGTACCCGCCCCCTCCCACTTACAAAATCGGCGCGAGTGTAGGCTCCGCCCCCCTGCGCGCCGCGCCAGGCAGACAAGGAGCTGCAGAACGCTCCAGAACCGCAATTTTTTTTTTAGGCGCCGTTTTAGGCACGATAAACGGGCACCCAGCTCGGAGGGGCGCCAGTTTTTTATCGTGTGGAAACTTAGGCCCATAGAAACATAGAAAATAGGTGCAGGAGTAGGCCATTCGGCTCTTCAAGCCTGCACCGCCATTCAATGAGTTCATGGCTGAACATGCAACTTCCTGCTTTCTTGCCATACCCCTTGATCCCCCCAGTAGTAAGGACTACATCTAACTCCTTTTTGAATATATTTAATGAATTGGCCTCAACAACTTTCTATGGTAGAGAATTACACAGGTTCACCACTCTCTGGGTAAAGAAGTTTCTCCTCATCTCGGTCCTAAATGGCTTACCCCTTATCCTTAGACTGTGACCCCTGGTTCTGGACTTCCCCAACATTGAGAACATTCTTCCTGCATCTAACCTGTCTAAACCCATCAGAATTTTAAACATTTCTATGAGATCCCCTCTCAATCTTCGGAACTCCAGTGAATACAAGCCCAGTTGATCCAGTCTTTCTTGATATGTCAGTCCTGCCATCCCGGGAATCAGTCTGGCGAACCTTCGCTGCATTCCCTCAATAGCAAGAATGTCCTTCCTCAAGTTAGGAGACCAAAACTGTACACAATACTCCAGGTGTGGCCTCACCAAGGCCCTGTACAACTATAGCAACACCTCCCTGCCCCTGTACTCTAATCCCCTCGCTATGAAGGCCAACATGCCATTTGCTTTCTTAACCGCCTGCTGTACCTGCATGCCAACCTTCAATGACTGATGTACCATGACACCCAGGTCTCGTTGCACCTCCCCTTTTCCTAATCTGTCACCATTCAGATAATAGTCTGTCTCTCTGTTTTTACCACCAAAGTGGATAACCTCACATTTATCCACATTATACTTCATCTGCCATGCATTTGCCCACTCACCTAACCTATCCAAGTCACTCTGCAGCCTCATAGCATCCTCCTCACAGCTCACACTGCCACCCAACTTAGTGTCGTCCACAAATTTGGAGATACTACATTTAATCCCCTCGTCTAAATCATTAATGTACAATGTAAACAGCTGGGGCCCCAGCACAGAACCTTGCGGTACCCCACTAGTCACTGCCTGCCATTCTGAAAAGTACCCATTTACTCCGACTCTTTGCTTCCTGTCTGACAACCAGTTCTCAATCCACATCAGCACACTACCCCCAATCCCATGTGCTTTAACTTTGCACATTAATCTCTTGTGTGGGACCTTGTTGAAAGCCTTCTGAAAGTCCAAATATACCACATCAACTGGTTCTCCCTTGTCCACTTTACTAGAAACATCCTCAAAAAATTCCAGAAGATTTGTCAAGCATGATTTCCCTTTCACAAATTCATGCTGACTTGGACCTATCATGTCACCTCTTTCCAAATGCGCTGCTTTGACATCCTTAATAATTGATTCCATCATTTTACCCACTACTGATGTCAGGCAGATCGGCCTATAATTCCCTGTTTTTTCTTTCCCCTCTTTTTTAAAAACTCCTCAGTTAATGAAGCAGCCTATGCCCACATGCGGCAAGATGTGGACAACATCCAGGCTTGAGCTGATAAATGGCAAGAAACATGACAAGTAACGTAATTCCACACAAGTGTCAGGCAAAGAGTCAACAAGAGAGAGCACAATGACTTCCCCGTGACATTCAATGGCGTTGCCATTGCTAGGTCCTCCACCATCAACATCCTGGGGGTCTGTTGACCAGACAATGAACTGGATCAACCATTTAAATGCTGCGGCAACTACAGAATGTGAGAGGGTGGGTAAGCTGCAGTGTGTTGCTCGCCATCTCACTCCCCAAAGTGCTCTCTAGCCCCTGCAAGGCTCAAGTCAGGATTGTGATTGAATACTCTCCATTTGGCTACTCTCCACTTGCCTGGATGAGTGCAGCTCCAACAACACCGAAGAAACTTGACACTAATCAGGACAAAGCAGCCCGCTTGATCGGCACCCCATCCACAACCTTAAACATTCAGTCCCTCCACCACCGGCGTACCGTGGCTACGGTGTGAACTATCTACAAGATGCATTGCAGCAACTCACCAAGATTTCTTCAGCAGCACCTCCCAAACCCTCGATCTCTACCACTTGGAAGGGCAGAAGGTGCACGGGAACACCATCAATAAATACCGGCCTTGCCAGCAAGGCCCACATCATGAGAATGATTATAAAAAACATTTCATTTTGGCTTAGGTTAGAAGAGTGGATCCTCGGATGTTTATTCTGGATGTTAATGTTAATTTGCATGATGTTATGAATCATGTTTCAATAGTTAATATTACCTGCCAGGATTGAAATGTTTTGCTTTTGCACAGTTAATTTAGTGATCTGCTCATTACCCAGAGAGTGGTTGGAACGTGGAACGTGCTACCACAAGGAGTAGTTGAGACGAATAGCATGGTTGCATTTAAGGAGAAGCTGGATTAACACATGAGGGAGAAAGGAACAGCAGGATATGTTGAAAGGGTGAGATGAAGGGTGAAAGAAGGCTCGTGTGGAGCTTGAACACCTGCATGGAGCTGTTGGGCCGGATGGCCTGTTTTTGTGCTGTAAAATATGTAATTCTAAGGTTCAAGTCAGCTCATGTTAGCAAGGCCTGAAGTACATCCAATTTTTTCTTTTATTCATTCATGAGATGTGAGCGTTGCTGGCAAGGCCGGCATTTATTGCCCATCCCTAATTGCCCTTGAGACAATTGAATGGCTTGCTAGGCCATTTCAGAGGGCAGTTAAGAGTCAACCTCATTGCTGTGGGACTGAAGTCACATGTAGGCCAGAACGGATAAGTTCGGCAGTTTTCCTCCCCTAAAGGACATTAGTGAACCAGATGCGTTTTTATGACAATCCGGTAGTTTCTTGGTCACCATTTCTGATAATCGCTTTTTATTCCAAATTTATTTAATTAGCTGAATTTAAATTCCACAACTGACATCCTTGGATCAATAATCCAGGCCTTTGGATTACTAGTCCAGTAACACAACCACCATGCTACTGCACCCGTAATTACACATGTGAAAGGGTCAAAAGATGCCCATTATCCAGGACTGCCGATGTATTTAAGCTTCTTGTTGTTGTCGGCTAAGGAAGGATTCTTTATAGTACAATAAACTGCAATCGATCGAAGCAGATTTTATGACCTCACCAGAAATCGCTCCTTTATTATTTTATTGCACTGAGGTGCCTCTTGCATCTTTCATTCAGAGCCAAGTGACATGAAGCACCTGTCATCCAAAACAAAATTACTGTAAGAAAAAACATCTTTAGCTGTGATCAGAGTTCAAGACTGTTCATTGTTACAACTGATGTGGGATCAAAGATGTGGTGTTTTCCCAAAGGCTGTGAAGCTCACATCAAAGTTCTGAACAAAATCTTTTTAACCTTAAAAGTTTGAATTATTCTGATGTGCAATTATGATATGTTTGTAAGCATTTTGATTGTCAGGTCCTCTGTTCTGGCTTAAGGAGGTGTTAAATTGTTTTTAGTTAGTAAGTTGCTCAAAAACATCTACCAAACGCTTCGCAGTTGTGATATTTTTCTGTCAGTCAAAAATGCAATTTTAATAAGTAGTACTTGAAATATCTTTTGATATATGTCACGGCTATCTTTCAATCGATGCTGCTCTTTGCAATCACAGTTGCATTGTTCAGGTCATGTTGTGGAAAGTACTTTTGACAGGACGAATGATGAATCACTTGTGTTCGAGTTGAAAAAAAAAAGAGAGTGAGAGAGAGAGAGAGAGACAGATCTGATCAGCTTTTTCATCAGGAAAAAACAACATTCAATTCATTTCTCTTTCTCTTTCATGTCTGATGCTTTTCATTTGGAACAAGCAGTTTGAAAAGTTATTCATTGCTTCTTTTCTTCCCGTGTGCCTAGCAAAGTAAATATCTTGTCGGGAGTTCATAAAAGAATTGCTTTTACTTACCTCAGGTGCTGACGGCACGGTGCGATTTGTTATGCTGAGAGCTCATAAAAAACAAAACATGAGAGAACTGGACTTCAACCAAGAGTGGAGAGAACCAAATAAATGGCTAAAGTTTTCACGTCTGTCTAGGGCAGCAGACTGTCGAGTTTGCTTTCCACTGTGTGGTAGCATAAAAGGTTAGTGTTGTGCTTGCAGACCAAGGAGAAATGAAGGTTCAGGCACAGCAACTTAAAATTACTAAAATTAAATAGCTAAGACTTCCTGCTGCACATTTAAGCCATATCCTTTATATCTAATATTAATTAGTGATATCATTTTGAATAAAACTGCCCGATTAATTGCTCTGTTGGCTTGCCAAAGGTGGGACTTCTTGTTACATATGTTTTCAGTACTGTATTTGCTCTGGGCTATATAAAATTAGTCATGCACAGTTCATGTACGTTAAAAGTGCGGAAATGAGGATCTAAGGGGAAAGAACACTTTTTTGATGTGGCTTCAGATTATTTGTAGTTCAGAGATAGACGTGGACAAGTGAAATAAGGATGCTTTCTAAAATAGTCCCTAGGCATTAATGGTCGGGGAAAGGCTTCACTGCAGTGTGACATCACATTCACATGTAGCAAGGATGCAGGTGAGTTGTCATAGCATCTAAACAACAACAACAACTTGTATTTAAATAGCGCCTTTAACACATGCAATTCCACTGTAACTCGCCACCAGTGAAAGTCGAGATCACTTTGCTTCATTAATAGGACAGATTAGGGGCTTAAAGAAATTCTCAAAACATGATAGAGACACCAATGGACAAAAGCAAGATGTTGGCGCTGACCGTAAAACAGTTCATGCGTTTGGTTTTCAATTATTAGATTTATACTGACATAAAAGCAGAAAATGCCGGTCTGGTACCAACTGAAAGAGAAAAGACAGGTATGGGGTTTTGGGCCGTGATTCTCCATAGGCTAATAGAGGATATATGGCACAGCAACAGGCCATTCGGCCCAACAAGTCCATGCCGTCGTTTATGCTCCACTCGAGCCTCCTCCTGTCTTTCCTCATCTAAATTTATCAGCATAACAGTTAATTTAAGGGTTAAGGCATGGCAGGAGAGCCCAGACCCATGTCATGCTCCTCCTGTGCTATGTGGGAAGTCAGGAACGCTCCCAGAGTCCCTGACTACTATGTGTGTAGGAAGTATGTCCAGTTGCAGCTCCTGACAGACCGCATTGCGGCACTGGAGCTGCGCATGGATTCATTCTGGAGCATCCGCGATGCTGAGGATGTCGTGAATAGCACATTTAGTAAGTGGGTCACACCACAGGTAAAGGTTACACAGGCAGATAGGGAATGGGTGACTAACAGACAGAGCAGTGGAAGGAAGGTAGTGCAGGGGTCCCCTGTGGTCATCTCCCTCCAAAACAGATATACTGTTTTGGGTACAGTTGGGGGAGATGACACATCAGGGGAATACGGTGGCAATACTGTGGAGGAGGATATCCTGGAGTTTATAAGGGATGGTTTTCTAGACCAATACGTCGAGGAACCATCTAGAGCGCTAGTCATCGTAGACTCGATGTTGTGTAATGAGAGAGGATTAATTAGCAATCTTATTGTGCGAGGCCGCTTGGGGAAGAGTGACCATAATATGGTAGAATTTTTCATTAAGATGGAGAGTGACACAGTTAATTCAGAGACTAGGGTCCTGAACTTAAAGAAAGGTAACTTCGATGGTATGAGATGTGAATTGGCTAGGATAGACTGGCGAATGATAGTTAAAGGATTGACGGTGGATAGGCAATGGCAGACATTTAAAAATCACATGGATGAACTTCAACAATTGTACATACGTGTCTGGCGTAAAAATAAAATGGGGAAGGTGGCTCAACCGTGGCTAACAAGGAAAATTAGGGATAGTGTTAAATCTAAGGAAGAGGCATACAAATTGGCCAGAAAAAACAGCAAACCTGAGGACTGGGAGAAATTTAGAATTCAGCAGAGGAGGACAAAGGATTTAATTAGGAGGGGGAAAATAGAGTATGAGAGTAAGCTTGCAGGGAACATAAAAACTGACTACAAAAGCTTCTATAGATATATGAAGAGAAAAAGATTAGTGAAGACAAATGTAGGTCCCTTACAGTCAGAAGCAGGTGAATTTATAATGGGGAACAAAGAAATGGCAGACCAATTGAACAAATACTTTGGTTCTGTCTTCACTAAGGAAGACACAAATAACCTTCCGGAAATACTAGGGGACCGAGGGTCTAGCGAGAAGTAGGAACTGAAGGAAATCCTTATTAAGTTAGGAAATTGTGTTAGGAAAATTGATGGTCAATAAATCCGCAGGGCCTGATAGTCTGCATCCTAGAGTACTTAAGGAACTGGCCCTAGAAATAGTGGATGCATTGGTGATCATTTTCCAACAGTCTATCGACTCTGGATCAGTTCCTATGGATTGGAGGGTAGCTAATGTAACAACACTTTTTTAAAAAGGAGGTAGAGAGAAAACAGCTAATTATAGACCGGTTAGCCTGACATCGATAGTGGGGAAGATGTTGGAATCAATTATTAAAGATGTAATAGCAGCGCATTTGGAAAGCAGTGACAGGATCGGTCCAAGTCAGCATGGATTTATGAAAGGGAAATCATGCTTGACAAATCTTCTGGAATTTTTTGAGGATGTTACTGGTAGAGTGAACAAGGGAGAACCAGTGGATGTGGTGTATTTGGACTTTCAAAAGGCTTTTGACAAGGTCCCACGCAAGAAATTAGTGTGCAAAATTAAAGCACATGGTATTGGGCATAATGTATTGACATGGATAGAGAACTGGTCGGTAGAGAGGAAGCAAAGAGTAAGAATAAATGGGTCCTTTTCAGAATGGCAGGCAGTGACTAGTGGGGTACCACAAGGTTCAGTGCTGGGACCTCAGCTATTTATAATATTCATTAGTGATTTAGACGAAGAAATTAAATATAGTATCTCCAAGTTTGCTGATGACACTAAGCTGGGTGGCAGTGTGAGCTGTGAGGAGGATGCTAAGAGGCTGCAGGATGACTTGGACAGATTAGGTGAGTGGGCAAATGCATGGCAGATGCAGTATAATGTAGATAAATGTGAGATTATCCACTTTGGTGGCAAAAAAAGGAAGGCAGAATATTATCTGAATGGTGACAGAATAGGAAAAGGGGAGGTGCAACGAGACCTGGGTATCATGGTACATCAGTCATTGAAAGTTGGCATGTAGGTACAGCAGGCGGTGAAGAAGGCAAATGGCATGTTGGCCTTCATAGCAAGAGGATTTGGGTATAGGAGCAGGGAGGTCTTACTGAGGTTGTACAGGCCCTTGGTGAGGCCACACCTTGAAACCTTGAATATTGTGTACTGTGTACAGTTTTGGTCCCCTAATCAGAGGAAGGACATTCTTGCTATTGAGGGAGTGCAGCAAAGGTTCACCAGACTGCTTCCCGGGATGGCAGGACTGACATACAAAGACAGACTTGATCGACTCGGCTTATATTCACTGGAATTTAGAAGAATGAGAGGGGATCTCACAGAAACCTATAAAATTCTGATGGGATTGGACATGTTTGATGCAGGAAAAATGTTCCTGATGTTGGGGAAGTCCAGAACCAGGGGTCACAGTCTCAGGGTAAGAGGTAAGCCATTTAGGAGCAAGATGAGGGGAAACTTCTTCACTCAGAGAGTGGTAACCTGTGGAATTCTCCATCACAGAATGTGGTTGAGGCCAGTTCATTAGATATATTCAACAGGGAGTTAGATCTAGCCTTTACGGCTAAAGAGATCAAAGGGTATGCAGAGGAAGCAGGAATGGGGTACTAAAGTTGCAAAGATAATCTGCCATGATCATATTGAATGGTGGTGCAGGCTCGACGGGCCGAATGGCCTACTCCTACACCTATTTTCTATATTTCTATATTTCTATAACCCTCTATTCCCTTCTCCCTCATATGTATGTCTAGCTGCCCTTTAAATGCATCTCTACTATTCGCTTCAACCACTCCCTGTGGTAGCAAGTTCCACATTCTCACCACTCTTCATCAGAGTTGAGGCAGTGTCTCGACTCGTAACATCACCTGTCCTTTGTCCCTCAGAAGCTGACCGCTCTGCTGTGTGTGCCAAAAATATTCAAGTTTTTAACAACATTTTCAAGTTCCATCATTTGTTGATTTTACGTAAGAACATAAAAAATAAGAACTAGGAGCAGGAGTTGACCATTTGGCCCCTCAAAACTGCTCTGCCATTTAATAAGATCATGGCTGATCTGATCATGGGCTCAGTTCCACTTCCCTGCCCGCTCCCCAAAACCCATTACTCCCTTATCGCTCAAAAACCTGTCTCTCTTCTCCTTAAATCAATTCAATGACCCAGCCTCCACAGCTCTCTGGGGAAGAGAATTCCATGGATTTACAATCCTCTGGGAGAAGAAATTCCTCCTCATCTCAGTTTTAAATGGGCGGCCCCTTATTCTAAAACTATGCCCCTTGTTCTAGTTTCCCCTATGAGTGGAAATATCCTCTCTGCATCTACCTTGTTGAGCCCCCTCATTATCTTATATGTTTCAATAAAATCACACCTCATTCTTCTGAACTCCAATGAGTCCAACCTACTCAACCATTTTTCATAAGTCAACATCTTCATCTCAGGAATCAACCTAGTGAACCTTTTCTGAACAGCCTCCACTGCAGGAAATCCCACCTTAAATACGGAGACCAAAACTGTATGCAGTGCTCCAGGTGTGGCCTCACCAATACCCTGCACAGCTGTAGCAGGACTTCTCTGCTTTTATACTCCATCCCCCTTGCAATAAAGGCCTAAAGGCCAACATTCCATTTGCCTTGCTGATTACTTGCTGTACCTGCATTCTAACTTTTTGTGTTTCATGCACAAGGACTCTCAGATCCCTCTGTACTGCAGCATTTTGTAATTTTTCTCCATTTAAATAATAATTTGCTTTTGTATTTTTTCTGCCAAAATGGATAGCTTCATATTTTCCCACATTATACTCCATCTGCCAAATTTGTCTCCACTCAATTAGCCTGTTTATATCACTTTACATTTTTTTTTAGTGTCTTCCTCACAACTTGCATTCCCACCCATCTTTGTATCATCAGCAAACTTGGCTACATTAAACTCGGTCCCGTCATCTAAGTCATTAATATAGATTGTAAATAGTTGAGGCCCCAGCACCGATCCCTGTGGTACCCCACTAGTTACTGTTTGCCAACCGGAAAATTACCCATTTATCCCGACTCTCAGTTTTCTGTTAGTTAGCCAATCCTCTATCCATGCTAATATATTAGCCCCAACCCTGTGAGCTCTGATCTTATGCAGTAACCTTTTGTGTGGCACCTTATCGAATGCTTTCTGGAAATCCAATTAGACGACATCAACTGGTCCCCCCTTATCCACTCTGCTTGTTACATCCTCAAAGAACTCCAGCAAATTTGTCCAACATGATTTTCCTTTCATAAATCCATGCTGACTCTGCTTGACTGAATTATGCTTTTCCCAATGTCCTGCAACTGATTCCTTAATAATGGACTCCAGCATTTTCCCAACGACAGATGTTAGGCTAACTGGTCTATAGTTTCCTGCTTTCTGCCTGCCTCCTTTTTTAAATTGGGGTGTTACTTTTGTGGTTTTCCAATCTGCTGGGACCTCCCCAGAATCCAGGGAATTTTGGTAGATTGCAACCAATGCATCCACTATCTCTGCAGCCACTTCTTTTAAGACCCTAGGATGCAAGCCAGCAGGTCCAGGGGACTTGTCCACCTTTAGTCCCATTATTTACCGAGTACTTCTTCTTTAGTAATAGTGATTATGTTAAGTTCCTCCATCCCTATAGCCCCTTGATTATCCATTATTGGGATGTTTTGGTGTCTTCTACCATGTAGATCGATATAAAATATATGTTCAAAGTCTCTGCCATTTCCCTCTTCCCCATTATTAATTCCCCAGTTTCATCCTCTAAGGCACCAACATTTACTTTAGCCACTCTCTACCTTTTTATATACCTGTAGAAACTCTTACTGTCTGTTTTTATATTTCTTGCTAGTTTACTTTCCTGGGGCTGGAACCTCCACTTTTGTGCTTATCGCCCGAAAATCGCGTTAAATTTTTTTGACCTTCTGCCATAAAGTGTGGCTGTCCTTAGCAACGGCATGGCAAAGCTTGATTCCCGTGATTCAGACAGTCAAGGGTCATCATGACATGTACAGAAGAGGAGACAGAGAGACAGGGAGCTCAGAGGCACTGAAAACGTGTGTGGCTGTGGTATGTGCTTGTCTGGCTGTTGTGGGAGGCACGACGGATTTTCACCAGTAGCAAAAAGCCTACTAAGCACCAAGAACATAGTTGGCACCAAGTTTTTATCCGACAAATAAGATATAACATGGAAGGGATGGACGAGGCCCTGGAGCTGATAGACAGGAACACTGGTGGCAGAGAGCTCCCAGTGATCCCGGAGCGCCGCACTGCACCCCAAGGTGACACATCCCCATTACACGAGAGCCAGCAACAACATCTTGTTTCTGGCTCGGAGCACGTTCCCACCTCGGGACCGTCCTCTCCCGTATCCGCCCAAGTAGAACTTCGGCCGTCAGCCCTCTGCACCCCCGGCCCCCCCACCCCCCCATCAATGAAGCATCGCCTGAGGACCTCCTTGGCCAGGCGGCTTGGAGTCAGAAGGGGAAGGGGTAGAGATGGGGAGGAGAAGCAGGGGACGGGGAGGGGGAGAAAGGGTTGGTTTGTACAGAAATACTGATGATTTCAGACTAATTTTTGGTTTAAATGTTTTTTATTTAACAAAACCTTGTAGCACATTGGCCCAGATAGCTGCACCATTACACGCTGGTGATTCCTTAACATCAAAGGGTATAATCACACTAGACTTCAATCAACTTAACCTTTAACTGTCACCAAGGTGATGCCCACCATTGATGTATGACCTGCACACCCAGCAGTGTGTCAGCCTTGTAAATAACACCAACGTTCTTTCAGGCAAAGCGGTCATTGATGAGCTGCTGACGCAAGACTCTTGCAGCTATCATGCCACCATGGGCCCTTTCATGCGGTCTACAGGGGTGTGGGGGCATGGCTTCTGCATCAGCCTGATTGTCTGGGCCGATGTCAGCGTCCGCCTCCTCGTCCTCCTCTTCCTCTCTCTGGTGAGGTGGACTGTCAGACTCATCAGGCAATTCTTGTCCCCGCCTGATAGCCAAGTTGTGTAATATGGAGCACACCACCACGAATTGAGCTACCTGCTCAGGGTGGTATTGGAGTTCGCCTCCTGAGTGGTCCAGGCATCTAAAGCGCTGCTTCAGCACTCCAATGGTTTTCTCCACTACATTGCGAGTTGCTTTGTGGCTCTCATTGTATCGCCTCTCGGCCTCGCTTTGGGTGTCACGCAGGGGGGTCATCAGCCAGGTGGTGAGGCCACATTCAGCATCCAGCATTGATCTTGTGGCTCATTGTTAAACAAGTCAGATACAGTGCTCTTACGCAGGATGTGAGCATCATGGATGCTGCCCGGAAATTGAGCATTCACTGCCAGTATAATTTGCTGGTGGTCGACAACCAGTTGGACATTCAGGGATTGGAATCCCTTGCGGTTCCTGAAAACCTCAGCATCCTGAAAAGGTGCTCGCATCGCAATGTGCGTACAGTCTATTGCTCCCTGCAACTTGGAGAAGTTTGCAATTATTGAGAATCCTAGAGCCCTCTCACTCTGTGCCTCCCTGGTCATAGGGAAGCTGATCAAGTCCCTTCTGCGTGCGTACAGAGCTTCAATGACCTGTCTAATGCAGCGCTGTGTGGCATGTTGAGAAAGTCCGCAAATGTCTCCAGTTGTGGCCTGAAAAGAACCCGAGGCATAGAACGACAGTGCTGCGGTTACTTTGACCTCGACAGACAGTGCAGTATTGATGATGCTGGCAGGCTGCAGATCTGCCCTTATCAGCTGACATACCTCAGTGATAACCTCTTTGTGGAAGCGCAGTCTCCGAAGGCAGGTGGTGTCGGGCAAGTCGAGGTAAGAATGCTTCTCCTTGTACTTGCGGGGGATGTAACGTCTGGTCCTCCTCATCTGTCTGTCACGTCTTACATCGGGCACATAATGCAGTGGAGCGTTACTTTGGCGATGCCCCATTGCAGTAGCTCTCTGTTTTCCACCGATTGGTCACAAACAAGGAATGTCCCGACGAACACACCTCTTCAATTCCAATCAGTCACAGTGTGATCAATCTGTTTTACAGATGTTCACATCAACTCCAACAAACTCCGCTGAGGTTGAAGCACAGCAGCCTTTTAAAGGACATGACATGTGATCGTGAACATGGCGTCCATAACGCTGTGATTCGTTTCGGTTAGTTCCACTTTTTCTGGGCTTTTTTTTGGGGGCAAGCGATATTGTGGACGATATGTGTGCAATGTGGTGAAATTGAGACAGGGCGATCTCATGGCCGCTAATTTCGGTAAATATGCTCTTTACGACAAAAAACAGTGGGCGGGCTTTCATATTGAATCTCGCCGTTAAATCCGTGCGGAAAGTAATGCTGGGTGATATTATGGGCATTGAATTCGCCCATTCTGCTGATTCCGCCCCCAAAAAGTGGGCGGGCGGTAATATTTTTTCTCGGCGTTAAGCACATGGGGAAAGTAACGCTCGGCGATAAGTTTCTGAAAAATGCCTGCCAGTTTCCATTTTGTGCCAAAATGGGTGATATATGGGCATCATACGTCATTTCAGCAGTAAAATGGGCATTAAGTGCACGTTAAGCATGCAAAAAAAGTGGAGGTTCTAGCCCATAATCTATCTTCTTTCTCTTTATTATTTTTTTAGTCGCTCTTTGCTGGTTTTTAAAAGTTTCCCAATCCTCTGGCCTCCCACTAATCTTGGCCACTTTGCATGCCCTTGTTTTCAATTTGATACCATCCTTCATTTCCTTCGTTAGCCATGGATGGTTATCCCTTCTCTTACAGTCTTTCCTTAACATTAGAATATATTTTTGTTGAGAGATTTGAAATATCTTCTTAAATGTCCGCCACTGCTCATCAACCGTCTTACACTTTAATCTGTTTACCCAGTCCATCCATGTTTAGCCAGATCTGCCTTCATACCTTTGAAGTCTCATCTATTATTTAATTCAATAGCTAGGCACAGATCATTTCCTTGTAAAATGAATTAAAGATTTTTTTGAAACAAGCTTTTTTTAAGTTGAGGACTGAAAACTTGATTCAGGCAGTTTTGTCGCCGTGAGTTGGGAATACGATGGCCTTGATATTAACCCTCCCCATAAGGGGTGGAATTGGTTGGGCTTCAATTAAAGACTTAAATATGGAGAACACTTCGCAACACTACGCGCATTCACCCGTCACCTTCTTACTGCAGTGGACACTAGTGTGTCAGAGTGTCCCGCTGTTGAGAGGCAGGAAACTTCATCAACATATTGAAATTGGGCAGTCACAGTGCCTGTGGGTGTCATGTAGGTACATGCTGTTTGTAGCCACCAGAGGGTGTCATTGTTGGAGGCCACTGAGCAGCACGCACATGGTGCTGCTCTGGTATAAAAGGCCAGCCTTTTGTGAGTCAGGCATTTTGAGCCAAAATAAAGCAGAAGCAAGGTTGTATCTTGCTTAGTTAAATAGTACTCATTTTAAACCTTTATTGCATACATAACATTTGGCGCCTAGAATACAAGAACCTTTGTTTTCAAAATAAGCACAATTGGATTTTTTAGAGCGATTCGTGGATGGAGAATTTGAACCAGTACTTAGTGGTCAACAAAATGAAGGGGGTCAACGATGCAGATCGGCACCGGGCCGTGTTCCTCACGGAGTTGGGTTCAAAGATCTACGGTCTGATAAAGAATCTACTCATGCCTAGTGATCCGTCAGAGAAAACATACGTCGAGTTGTGTACATTGGTATGGGAGCACCTCAAGCCAGATGACGGCATCATCATCTCGAGATACAAGTTCTATACACACGTTCAATCGGAGGACCAGAGCGCGGTGGAATTCGTTGCCGACCTGAGACGTCTAGCGGGACCATGCAAGTTCGGGACGGTGTTGGCAGACATGCTATGGGACCTCTTTGTGATCGGCATCAACCACGAGGTGATCCTGCACAATTTCTGGCAGTGGAGGAGTTGAATTTAAAAAGGGCCATCCAGATCACTCAATCATGTATGACGACGGACAGGAGTTTAAAGCAAATATCGGTGAAGAACCGAACCTCGGCAAGTACTGTAAATGCGATTGATTCGGCGTTCGGCAGAGCGGCACATGGCACGACCTATCCGGCTGCGTTCCTGAATGAATCGGCATTCGGCAGAGCGGCACATAGCAGGGCCTATCCAGCTGCGTTCGCAAACCTGCGGCTGCCCAAAGTCCGCCAGCGGGAATGTATCCGACTTCTCCATGTTGGTGTAGTGGGGGAAATCATCGGCACCAGCAGTGCCGATTTAAGCAACATAGTGGGTCATCTCCAGCGCAAGTGTCCGCAGATGAGTAAGCGAGCTGAGACACACCACGTGGAGGATGAGAGTCAGACTAGCGCGGATCTGGATATGCAATCCGAGATGCCAGAGGAGGAAGTGTATGGACTGTACTCTTTCATAACCAAGAGTAAACCAATTTTGATTAATGTGAAGTTTAACGGGATACCGGTATTGATGGAACTGGACATGGGGGCGAGTCAATCGATCATGAATGAGAGGGCATTTAATAAGTTGTGGGATACTAAGACTGTGAGGCCCAGGCTGAGCCCTGTTAATGCCAAGCTGCGCAAGTACACCAAAGAACAGATAAAGGTGATTGGCAGTGCACAAATTAACGTGTCATATAACAGTGCAGTTCACGAGTTACCGCTGTGGATTGTTCCAGGCAATGGCTCAACGCTGCTCGGCAGGAGCTGGTTGGAGAAAATCAGATGCGACTGGAACGACATAAAGGTGTTGTCATCGGAGGAAGATTCACGTGCCCAAGTATTGAGCAAGTTCCCCTCGCTGTTCGAACCGGATATCGGCAACTTCATGGGAGCCAAGGTACAGATCCACGTGGACTCAGATGCAAGACCCGAACATCATAAAGCTTGGGCAGTGCAGTATATGATGAGGGAGAAGGTCAAAATTGAACTGGACAGACTCCAGCGTGAAGGGATCATATTACCGGTCGAATTTAATGAATGGGCTAGCCCCATTGTTCCTGTGCTGAAAAGTGATGGCACAGTCAGAATCTGTGGAGACTATAAGGCTACGATCAACAGGGTTTCGAAACAAGATCAATACCTGTTACCGAAGGCTGATGACTTGTTTGCGACGCTAGCCGGAGGGCAGTCGTTCACAAAACTGGACTTGACATCGGCCTATATGACGCAGGAGTTGGTTGAGATGTCGAAGAGACTTATGTGCATTAACATGCACAAAGGACTGTTTATTTACCACAGGTGTCCGTTTGGAATTTGCTCAGCCGCAGCAATATTCCAGAGTGGAAAGTCTACTGAAGTCTGTTTCAGAACCGTCATGTTCCAATATGACATCCTGATTACCACTTCTGACTCCAAGGAACATCTGAACAACCTGGAAGAGGTTCTACAGCGTTTGGCCAGAGTGGGACTCAGACTTAAATGCTCGAAGTGCTTCTTCATGGCACCGGAGATCGAATTCCTCGGGAGGAAAATCGCCGCTGATGGCATCAGACCTACTGACATGAAAACCAAAGCCATCAAGAATGCACCCAAGCTGCAGAATGTGATGGAGCTGCATTCGTTCCTGGGTCTACTCAACTACTTTGGTAACTTCCTACCTAAATTGAGTACCTTACTTGAACCACTGCACATGCTATTGAGAAAAGAACAACTGGGTGTGGGGCGCATTGCAAGACAGAGCTTTTGGGAAAGCCACCAATCTGCTTTGTTCGAACAAGCTGCTGGTACATTATGACCCATGTAAATGTTTAGTTTTGGCCTGTGACGCATCGTCATATGGAATTGGTTGCGTGTTCCAACAAGCCAATGAGTCGGGGAAACTTCAACCTGTCACGTATGCATCCAAAAGTTTGTCTAAAGCAGAAAAAGCCTACAGTATGTTAGAAAAAGAAGCTTTAGCGTGTGTGTACAGTGTTAAAAAGATGCATCAATATCTGTTCGGTCTGAGGTTCGAATTAGAGACCGATCAGAAGCCACTCATTTCGTTGTTTTCCGAGAGCAAAGGTATCAATACCAACGCTTCATCCCGCATCCAAAGGTGGGCGCTGACATTATCTGCCTATGATTATGTCATTCGCCGCAGACCTGGCACAGAGAATTGTGCCGATGCTGTGAGCCGGTTGCCGTTGCCCACACCAGAGGTGGAAACGCCACAACCGGCAAATGTAATGTTAATCACAGATGCTTTTGAGAGTGAAGGAACCCCTGTCACAGCTCAACAAATTAAGACCTAGACAAGCCAGGACCCGATATTATCAGGGGTAAAGGGTTGCATCCTCAAAGGGGATTGGTCTGCCATACCGAAGCAAATGTGCGAGGGGGCCAAACCGTAAATTCGTCGCAAGAACAAACTGTCTATTAAAGCAGATTGTATATTGTGGGGCAATCGAGTTGTAATGCCTAAGAAAGGGAGAGAGAATTTTGTGCATGAGTTACACAGTACACATCCTGGTATAGTGATGATGAAGGCTATCGGCAGGTCCCATGTATGGTGGCCAGGAATTGATTTTGAACTGGAAGCATGCATGCATCAGTGCAACACCTGCATGCAGCTCAGCAAAGCACCAGCGGAATCGCCACTGAGTCTGTGGTCATGGCCATCCAAACCTTGGTCCAGAATCCTTGTAGATTTTGCAGGTCCCTTTCTGGGCAAGATGATTTTAGTGGTGGTGGATGTTTATTTGAAGTGGTAGAATGCATAATCATGTCATCCAGTATGTGCACGGCAACCATAGAGAATCTCAATGCCATGTTCGCGACACATGATCTACCTGACATAGTGGTGAGCAACAATGGGTCGTGCTTCACCAGTCAGGAGTTTCAGGAGTTTGTAAAACTTAATGGCATAAAACATGTAAGGTCAGCACCGTTCAAGCCTGTGTCCAACGGGCAAGCAGAACGTGCAGTACAAATTATCAAGCAAAGCATGAGGAGAGTAACCCAAGGATCATTGCAGACCCGCTTGTCTTGCATACTGCTGAGTTACAGGACAAGACCTCACACACTCACAGGGGTCTTGCCTGCTGAACTCATGACGAAAAGTGGTCTTAAGACCAAGCTATCTCTGGTACACCCATATTTAAATAATCATGTTGCATACAGAAGACAGAGTCAACAAGGGTACCACGATCGCGCAACTGTGCCATGCGAGATTTCTGTTAATGATTCTGTATATGTGTTGAATTATTATCAGGGTCCCAAATGGATCGCTGGTACAGTCATGGCCAAGGAGGGCAACAGAGTATTTGTTATTAATCTCAAGAATGGGCAAACTTGCAGGAAACACATGGATCAGACAAAGCTGAGGCACACAGCCGAGCCAGAGCAGTCGGACGAAGAAACCATCGACGACCAACCAACCTACCAGCAGTCTTCAGAGGACTCAAGGGTCATCAGTGAACCTGGAATTTCCATGACGGACTTGTTCAATAAAAATGGACTTGCAATTCCTGACATGGCCACTGCCACCCCCAACAAGTCAGTCATCCAGTCACCAGCCACAACAGACTCCACACATTCACCCAAGGTCGGAATCGAACTGAGAACGTCAACACGGGAGCGTAAAGCACCGGACCGTCTCAACCTGTGAAAGACTGTGATAAGATCTGAGAGGAGGGTATTGTCATGTATGTACATGCTGTTTGTAGCCACCCGAGGGTGTCATTGTTGCAGACCACTGAGCAGCACGCACATGGTGCTGCTCCGGTATAAAAGGCCAGCCATTTTGTGAGTCAGGCACTTTGGGCCGAAATAAAGCAGAAGCAAGGTTGTACCTTGCTTAGTTAAATAGTACTCAGTTTTGTCATGTATCTCACACTACTGTACATAACTGTATCTTACCATGCTATACATGACTGTAACTAGATATGACCTGTAACCACAAGCTTACCTTACCACCAGGGGTGCACTTGCAGGAGATACTGGATACCTGTCCCAGACAGGAATATAAAGACAGGTCTCAGGCAAGTGTGGCATTCGAGAGCTGTGTAATAAAGGTGCAGGTCCTGAGTGACCTTGACTTCAGCATGTGTCTTGTGTGAGTCTGTACTGCAGGGACAGGACTTTACAGTGGCAACGAGTTACGGGATTACAGAATCCACAGAATGGCGACCAACGGCTCAGATGAAAAATACAAAGCTGGAGATAATTGGGAGGACTTTATAGAAAGGCTCCAGCAAAGCTTTGTAACCAAAGACTAGTTAGGCGACGATAAGGCAGACAAGAGAAGAGCCCATCTCTTGACCAGCTGTGGCTCGAAAACATACGCCTTAATAAAGGACCTGCTGGCACCCGAGAAACCAGCAAGCAAGTCATTTGAAGAGTTGAGCACACTGGTAAGAGACCATCTGAAGCCAGCGACTAGCCTATACATGGCCAGACACAGGTTCTACAACTGCAGACGCTGTGTGGGCCAGAGCATACCCGACTTCGTGGCGGAACTTTGGAGGTTGACTAGCTTATGTGAGTTCTCCGATGAACTAAGGAAAGAAGTACTGAGAGACTTTTTTATTGAAGGAATAGGCCACACAGGCATATTCCGAAAGCTCATAGAGACCAAGAACTTGACCCTAGAGGCAGCAGCACTGGTTGCACAGACATTCTTGGCAGGAGAAGAAGAAACGAGGTTGATCTACACTGCGGGTACAACAACTAACAAAACATCGGAACAAGGGGTTCACAACATGAAACAAGCCGCTACCCCCATACACAGACAAAGGCAGGAGAGCAGGCCCTCAACAGCAGGCAGTGGCACCAGGAGCCATCAAGGGCCACATGAATGGCCGTTCACACCTCATCAACCCACAATGCGAGCAATCAACTACAAACTGAGAGAAGCTCAAGAGAGATCAGCCAGACGCAGCTCATCTTTTGGAAACAATAGAAGCAGTCTGTGCTGGAGATGTGAGGGAAGGCACTCATCAAGGGGGTGTCGATTTCAGCATGCCGTTTGCAGAAACTGCAACTATACAGGGCATCTGGCCTGCCGGTGCAGAAAAATGGCAGCTCGGCTGGTATACGAATCGGATGGGTCAGAAAGCGGACCAAAAGACGGTGGGGACAGTACCCGGGATGCCGGGGTACAGCGGGTCAACACGATCAATGGCCACTGCTCTTACAACAAGACGCCTCCAATGATGAGGGTCCTACTCAACGGCATACCCGTCAACATGGAGCTGGATACGGGAGCGAGTCAATCTCTCATGAGTGTCCAACAATTTGAACAGCTGTGGCCGCACAAAAGCGACAGACCAAAACTCACAAGGGTCGACACCAAACTAAGGACCTATACCAAAGAAATCGTCCCAGTCCTTGGCAGCGCCATGCTCTCAGTCACACACAAAGAGACAGTGAACCGACTTCCCCAGTGGATTGTCCCCGGAGATCTCCCAGCACTGTTCCGGAGAAGCTGGCTGGCAAAACTAAATTGGAAATGGGATGATGTTCACGCCATGTCGTCAGAGGAACGGACCTCCTGCTCAACAGTTCTAAGTCGTTTTGAACATCTCTTTCAGCCAGGTGTGGGCACCTTCAAAGGTGCTAAAGTCAAAATCTACATCATACAGGATGCTAGACCGGTCCATCACAAGGCTAGAGCTGTGCCCTATGTGATGAGGGAAAAGATTGAACATGAACTGGACAGGCTTCTGCGGGAAGGCATTATCTCACCCGTGGAATTTAGCGACTGGGCAAGTCCCATCGTCCCATTCATGAAGCCTGATGGATCCGTATGAATCTGTGGGGATTACAAATCTACCATAAACAGAGTCTCCCTACAGGACCAATACCCGCTGCCCAGAGCGGAGGACCTATTTGCCACATTGGCTGGAGGAAAACTTTTCTCTAAACTAGATCTCACATATGCGTATATGACACAAGAAATGACAGAAGAGTCTAAGCTACTCACCACCATCAGCACACATCAAGGCCTTTTCATGTACAATCGATGTCCATTCGGCATCAGGTCGGCAGCTGCTATATTCCAGCGCAACATGGAGAGTCTGCTCAAGTCCATCCCGGGGACGGTTGTATTTCAAGACGTCATACTCATCACGGACAGGGACACCGACTCTTAACTCCGCAATTTGGAGGAAGTACTAAAGCGGTTGGATCGGGTAGGCCTAAGAGTTAAGAAATCCAAGTGCCTGTTTCTCGCACCTGAGGTTGAATTTTTGGGCAGAAGGATTGCCGCTGATGGAATCCGCCCAACAGAATCCAAAACCGAAGCAATTCGCCTGGCACCCAGGCCCCGGAATGTCTCGGAACTGCGAGCCTTTCTCGGGCGACTCAATTGCTTTGGTAACTTTATGCAGAACTTAAGCACGCTGCTGGAGCCTCTCCACGTGCTACTTAGGAAGGGGTGCGATTGGTTTTGCGGTGGAGGCCCAGGAACGCACCTTCAGTAAGGCACGCAACCTTCTATGTTCCAATAATGATTTGGCTTTCTTTGATCCAGGTAAAAAGCTAGTTCTTACATGTGATGCATCAGCGTATGGGGTCAGGTGCGTTTTACAACATGTCAATGGTGCAGGTAAATTGCAACCCATAGCTTATGCCTCCAGGTCACTTTCGCGGGCAGAGCACGGGTACGGAATGGTGGAGAAGGAGGTGCTCGCGTGCGTGTACGGTGTCAAAAAGATGCACCAATACCTTTTCGGGGCCAATTTCACGTTAGAAACTGACCACAAGCCCCTCACGTTCCTACTATCCGAGAACAAGGCAATAAACGCCAACGCCTCGGCGCGCATTCAACGGTGGGCACTCATGCTGGCGTCTTACGATTACACCATAAGGCACAGACCAGGCACAGTCAACTGTGTCAACGCGCTTAGTGGGCTACCCCTGGCGACCACGGAATGGTCTGACGAACAGGACTGTGAGATGGTCATGGCAATCAATGCCTTTGAGTCCACAGGTTTGCCCATGACGGCTCGCCAATCAGAGCCTGGATGACCAGCGACCCCACGTTATCCTTAGTAAAAAGATGTGTCTTAACTGGTGACTGGGCAGAGGCTCGCGATACCTGCCCCGAGGAGATCAAACCTTTCCATAGGCGTATGCATGAGCTGTCACTACAAGCAGACTGCTTGATGTGGGGCAGCCAAGTAGTTATGCCTCTGCGAGGCAGAGAGGCATTTGTCCGGGAGCTCCACCGCAAGCACCTGGGGATCGTTCTCATGAAGGCCATAGCCAGATCCCACGTCTGGTGGCCTGGCATTGACGCACACTTGGAGCTCTGCGTCCGACGGTGCACCATTTGTGCCCAACTCAGTAATGCCCCCAGGGAGACCCCCCTGAGCCCCTGGCCCTGGCCCACCAAACCGTGGTCGCTGGTGCACGTAGACTAGCGGGCCTATTCATGGGCAAAATGTTCCTCGTAGTTGTAGATGCATTTTCAAAGTGGATCGAATTCACCATTTTAAACTCGAGCACCACCTACACCACTGTGGAGAGCCTTGGAACTATGTTTGCAATGCACGGCATTCCTGACATATTGGTCAGTGATAATGGTCCATTCTGCGCTTCACCAGCGCAGAATTCCAAGATTTCATAAGTGACCACGGCATAAATCACGTTAAGACGGCACCATTCAAGCTGGCCTCCAACGACCAGGCGGAGCGAGCAGTGCAAATCATTAAACAAGGCATGCTCAAAATCCAAGGTCCCTTGCTGCAGGGCCGCCTGTCGCGACTGCTGCTGGCATACAGATCGCGTCCGCATTCATTGACTGGGGTTCCCCCCACGCAACTATTGATGAAACGGACCTTAAAGACAAGGCTTTCATTAATCCTCCCAGACATGCATGAAATCGTTGAGGCAAAGCGCCGTAAGCTAACTGAATACCATGAACGAAATTCGAGGGGGAGGTGGAATGAGATAGGGGACAAAGTGTTTGTGCTAAACTATGGCAGGGGTCCCAAATGGCTTGCAGGGACAGTAACAGGCAAGGAAGGAAACAGACTACTGGTAGTATAAATGGACAATGGCCAAACCTGCCGGAGGCATGTAGACAAAGTCAAAAGTAGATTCACCAACAATACTGCTGAACCAGAGGCAGACTACAATGTGGAACTCGCACCACACCTGGTGGACAGACAGAGGGAACAACCTGAGGAAAGGGCAATCTCAACAGACAGCCCAGGTGAGATACCAGCAATCATACTGAACGAAACAGACAGCCCAGGCAAGATATCAGCAATCATACTGAACAAAACAGACAGCCTAGGCGAGATACCAGCAATCATACCGAAAGAAAAACAGGCACCAAGGCAAACAACTGAACCACAACTAAGACGCTCCACGCGAGAGCGTAGACCACCTGAGAGACTGAACCTATAAAGACAATAAGACCTTGGGGGAGGGTGATGTCATGTATCTCACACTACTGTACATAACTGTATTTTACCATGCTATACATGACAGTAACTAGATATGACCTGTAACCACAAGCTTACCTTACCACCAGGGGTGCACTTGCAGGAGACACTGGATACCTGTCCCAGACAGGTATATAAAGACAGGTCTTAAGCAAAGTGTGGCATTCGAGAGCTGTGTAATAAAGGTGCAGGTCCTGAGTGACCTTGACTTCAGCATGTGCCTCGTGTGAGTCTGTACTGCAGGGACAGGACTTTACAAGTTTGAATCTTTATTGCATACATAACAGTGGGAGCACGATTTAAAATTGACGTTGCCGCGCAGGTTTCCCAGGGGTTGAAAAGCCCGGCAGTGAAAGAGAGGGGGGGGGGGGTGCTACCGGCTCCACAAGTGCCTTTTTCAGCACTCCTCGTGGGTCAGGGGGAGCAGGAGTGCTTCCTGCCAGCTACTCCAGGAAGGCTTCGGCCTACTCCCTGACAATCGCAGCCTCTATCATCACCCCGACCGACCCCCGCACCCACCCCCCCGCCCCCAGCCCATTGGCCCCGCTCTCTCCACCCCTAGCCACGAATATTGCCCTTTCCCACCCGCCCTCCCAATTGCCGGGTAACGTCCCCAAGGGACCTCAGCTGCGTTCTCCCGACAGGTTTTGCTTCCCTGTCACCAGCCAGGTTATCCATTTGCCTGGTTGACGGGCGGGAAAGGGAACAATAAAATAATAACGATGCCCTAATGTTAAGTTCGACAGGACCTCCATGACCCTGGACCTTGCCAATTTCTTCTGCTTTTTTCGGCCTTTCCCTAAATTTCGGTGCCTCTGTGTTGTGAGCACTGCATGTCGGGAGCACCACATGTAGGGAGCATCGCGTTTCGGAAGATGGGATGGGGGCAGTCAACCAACTATCCCAGGAGACGGGTTGGCAACTTAACTATTATAATGAGGCTGGGAGCCTCATATTTAACCACCATTATAAATGTAACCCTTTGCATGCCAGACTACTGGATCCAGGATATAAATGCATTTCCACTTACCTGTTGGATCCAGTTTACCTGCTTCACCCACCACCCACAATCGGGAACCCCCCCACCCCCAACACCAACCCTTCCAATTTTCCCCCAACCCTTCCAATCACCCCCACAATCCTTCCGACCTCCTGCCGATTCTTCCCATCTCCTCCAAGACTCTTCTCTTCTCCCCCGCCCCGATCTCCCTCACGAGGCCTCTGATCTCCCCCCCCCGCCCAACGGCCTCCCATCCCTCTGTCCCTCCTCTTACTTTCTGTTTGCGGCCTGGTGCCAAAGGCCTACCTGCCCGACAGCCAGTCAGCCACTCAATCTGGCTGGCTGTGGCCGGGAAAGGGAGTCAAAAAGTGACGAGCAGGTCCTGCCGTTAAGTTCGGCAGGACCTGAGGGAAACCTGTTCTTGTGGGTTTCCCACACCTGAAAGAAACCACCCAACTCCCTCCCTTACTCCGAGTTAATATCCAGTCCAGCGAGTCGGCAACCTGTTTTACATCTCTCCCAGTTTTTAATTCTATTGACTTCAATCAGGAGAGATGTAAAAAGAGTTCCGATTTGTTATCACCGGTTTTACACTGGCCTAGAAATCACAGGAAGCTTCCAACCTGAAAAATCTGAATCTACCTGGTGGTCCCGGAAGTTCGTAGGCTTGCCGTCCTGGCCCTCTACGCGAAGGCTTTCGTAGAAGCACACATATCCCAGGAGCGTAAGTGTTTCCTACGCATCAATGGGATCACGGCCCAACCTATCAGAGTCAGGGGATTCCCATTTATACTTACGGTAATTCCATATATACGGAGCTGCCATAAGTATGAATGGGAATAACCAGAAAAACTCAGAAACACTGAAAATAACTTTTAAAAAATCACATATTTCAATTAATAAAAATGGAATTTAATTCATTATTTAAACCAAAAATGTTATTTTTTTGAAAAATAAATTTACATATTTTAAAAGGTCTAAAAATAACTTAAAGGGCTGGATTTTCGGTTCTGCTCATTTCGGGGCGGTAATGGCGGCGGGGCGGTAAAGTTTGCGCCCGGGAACAGTTTGCGTCTCAATCAACAAAATTCATCAGCTGGGCCCTGATTGTGGGGCAGAGCGCTAAGGGAAGCGTTGCACACCTCTCTTAGGGCAGGCACTAGGCCGGCTGAGCAAGCGCAAATCCAGAGCTAAACCGCCGGCCTCAGAGTGCTCGAAGAGAGGCCTTTGGGGTGGAAATAAAACCTGAAAAAAACCCACCTAAACATTCCCAATAAATAACTCATGCCACCACAACATAAATCGCAAAAAAAACCCAATCACCCTTAACCTGAGGTTGACATTACTTACCTCACTGCGAACGCTGCGGCTAGGACCATCCGCTTTCACAAGAGATCCCAGCAGGGGGCGCTCTACTGAACGCAACGGATCGGGCAGCAGCCAAGAGTCAAGCCGGTGTCGCAGCCAGAGGTGTTGCACACTGGCTCGCCTCTTCCGGGCGGTACTGCTCCGCGCCCCATCAAAACCAGCAGCAAAAGTCCCGGCGTTGCGCTGGAAGCTGGCCGCCCAGCCGGAAGTGCTTACTGACGCCATTGCTGCCCCTCCTGGGTGCTAACAGGGGCGGAAGGAAGCCAAAAAATCCAGCCCTAAGTGTTTAAAATCGTTTTTAAAATGTATTATTCTGTACTTTAAAGCCTTACGCTGATAAAAGCAGGCCTTACGCCTGCACGCGATCTGTCAGAAATATTTCTGGCGGATCACAAGTGCCGGGTTTAGGTACATGCGCTTCGCATAACTAAACCCAGAACTTGCGGGGAGCCCACGGGTGCGTGCGCACCTTGTGGGAGCTCAATTTCAGGCCCACTATCACACACAGTCAAAACCTACCCCCATGTCTTTCTTTCTGGACGGATGGGCGCTGGTGGGCCGATTGGCTTTCCTCGCCCGTGTTTACCTCATGATCACCAACGTTTATATATCAGTGCAAACAGAAAAAGCTGTTTTTAATCAGCCACGCACATTGGACACAGTTTGTGATAGCTGGATGCTGAGCTGTTTCTGCTCGAAATGTTATTAGTTTCACAGACGGACTGACCAGTGCAGATTTTATACAAGCCTTCACTGAATCAATGGACATATTTTTGACTGATAAGTAAAATATCATGTGACAAGTTTATGGCTGTTTTCACTGTAACAAACAACTGACTAATGCACTTAGTCAGAAACCACCGCCCTGATTTAATAAGCTGAAATGCTGCAAAGATTTAATCGATATGCGTTTAATAAATTGGACTAATACGATAGTTTCCATTTATAGCTGTCAAGCTCTCTACTTGTGTTTTATTTATTTGGGATTTCGTTTTTTGCTCCCAATCCTCTCTCTTTTAGTTGGGTGCTGTGGGCACTGGTCCCCAGGTCTGGGGCTGGTGCCTGGATGCTTTGAGCGCAGTCCACAGGAGAACGCTTGCTGTGATCTCCACCTGAGGCACCGACACGGCGACATCTGACCCCGTACGCAGAAAAGGCCAACCTCGCTGAGGACAAGGGGGGTCAACCTCAATGTTCTTGACCAAGTCAGTAGTCCGATATTATTTCAGCTCTGAAGAAGAGCCCCAAACAATGGCTGCCTGCTCACTCGACAGATGCTGACTAGCCTGCTGTGTGTTTCCATCTGGTGCTCAATAGCCAGATTCTTGAACTTCTGACCAGGAGTGTTCAAATCCCAAAACACATTCCCATTCAGACTCCCATCCGGGAGGGCGCTGAGCACCTCGAGTTTCACCGCCGAGAGCATGCAGAAATCAAGCGCAGGCAGCGGAAAGAGCGTGCGGCAAACCAGTCCCACCCACCCTTTCCTTCAACCACATCTATCCCACCTGTGACAGGGACTGTGGTTCTCATATTGGACTGTTCAGTCACCTAAGGACTCATTTTTAGAGTGGAAGCACGTCTTCCTCAACTTCAAGGGACTGCCTATGATGATGGAGAGTGCATGATCGGCCAGTCTAAGCCAATCTGAACCAGGTTGTGCAAGGAGGAAAGACGGACTTGTTCTCTTCAATAAACTATCATCAATGTTTCAATGAAGCCTGAAAGGACAGCTATTAAACTGTCCCAGTCTGTCTTGATTTCATATCTACAATATGCAGTATCTCACCTCCATTAGTGAACCGTAAGAATTGTTAAACAATTCTTTTTTTATTCTATCATGATATTGTCAGTACAATATTGTCAGTACAATAGTCATGTCAAACTGGAAGATGGTGCTATTATGGGACCGTGTACTTGGCTTGATTTGCTGAGGGCGACTAGATTTCAGTCAACTTTCAGATTGCTCTAAGATTGTGGCCTCTCCAATCCAATCAATGGAATCACTCAAGGACTCATTCCTGGACATCACCGGAGTGGCCAGGTGGTAAGTAGACATAAAATAGAGGATCTCTGCTGGGATTAGAAATTTGATTTTTTTTTAAACATTAATCAATATTGTGATGACATTTTTGTTAATATCTACAATGAGAGGATAACAAACCATATTCATTTTGACCTTCCTTCCCCATGAACTGATTTGCAGGTAATTCAAATAAATGTCAGCCTTAGTTCACTTCCACCTCTGAGTCAGAAGGGCATGGATTTAAATCCCACTCCAGAGACTTGAGCACATTATCTAGGCTGACACTTCAGTACTGAGGGAGTGCTGCAACTGTCGGAGGTGCCGCCTTTCTGATGAGACATTAAACCAAGGCTCCATTTGCACTCTCAGGTGGATGTAAAAGACCTCAGGGCGCTTTTCGAAGAAGAGCGGGGGAGTTCTCCCTGCTGTCCTGGCCAATATTTATCCCTCAACCAACATCACTAAAACAGGTAATCTGGTCTTGCACTGCACTGCTGTTTGTTGGACCTTGTTGTGTGCACATTGACTGCTACATTTCCCTACGTTGCAACATCGACTACATTTCAAGATTACTTCATTGGCTGTAAAGCGCTTTGGGATGTCCATGAAAGGCACTATATAAATGCAAGTCCTTTAATTCTAGTGTACATCTGTACATGTCCCTAGCAACTGATGTTGTTATAAAATTTGTACTGAAATTTAGATGTTAAATTCATGAATTAACTGCAAAAATATGAACATGGAAATATCACTATAATAGAAACATTTAAAACCACAAAATGGAGAAATCCTGAAAGTAAAAACAAACCTTGCTTGTCCTGATAGCTGTTCAATGACACTGGGCCTTCTAGCTAGAGGTGCACTGTCTGATTCCATTTTCAAATCTTTGGTTACTTCCAGTGCAAACACGGCCATGTGTTATCTGTGCACATCAGTCTGGGTACTGGTATACTTGGATTGGTGTATTGGCGAGTCGTATCCTTAAATTCAGAGATAGAAAGAAAAACTGTGAATAAGGAAAATCAGAAATGAAACTGGAAACATTCAAATCAGTCAGAATTTAAAGGGAAAAGAGCTATGAAGATTTTGCATGAGGCCCTTCACCAGAAGAGCAGTTCTGATGAGAAGTTTCACACAAAATGTTGACCTATCATTGCTAACCATGATCCTATATCCTATAATCCAGTGACGTAGTACTGAGGGAATGCTGCATTATCAGTTGAGCTACCCTGCACTTGAGACCTTAAATGGAGATCTCACCTGCTTGATCAGGCGGATAATAAAGATCCCGTGGCACTATTGTGAAGAAGAGCAGGGAGTTGTCCTGGTGTCCTGCCCAACACACATCCCTCAAACAATGCTGTCAAAGGGTCTTTCATTTCATTGCTTTTTTCAGGATTTTGCTGTGTGCAGAAAGGTTACCATATTTGCCGACACAACAATAGTCCCTGCACTTCAAAGCATTTCATTATCTGTGAAACACGTTGGGACATTTCTCAGATTAATCTATTGTACATTTGTTGCATTTTCAACTTTTACATCTTCTCAATTTTCTGTTTTCCATTTGTTTGTGAAATCTTTCCTT
Organism: Pristiophorus japonicus; assembly: GCF_044704955.1. Classification (NCBI taxonomy): domain Eukaryota; kingdom Metazoa; phylum Chordata; class Chondrichthyes; family Pristiophoridae; genus Pristiophorus; species Pristiophorus japonicus. Next base: position 269,245,375 of record NC_091981.1, on the reverse strand, counting down.
TTACCATCATTTTCTTTTGCCCTTAACATAATGAAGCACACCGGTCTCGGGCATAAGCTCTTCTGCACAAACTTGCTATCCAATATTGAAATTTTTTCTTTGGCAAATGCACCATTTTGCATGTCAGATTTTCATGCACATTTCACTTGTTGACTCCCTCAGCAGCATAACATTTACTGTTGTAAATTGGTTGAATTCTAATCCAGCACAAAGCCTCCCAGATACTTCCAGACCTTTAGAAGTAAGAATTGCACTTATATAGTGCCTTCAATGTAGTAAAACGTCTTAATATCAGGAAGCTAATGATCAAAGTATTCCCTCATATCTAATGGCAAGTTCTAAATAATTAACTGAATGCTACGTTGAAGCCATGCTCGCTCCTGTGTAGGAGTGATCAGGTGCCACCCTTAAGTTTCTTTAAAATTGCCATTTTTACTATAATGGAGAAATCTGAGACTCCACAAAATTCAGATTCGTTTTTCAGGGCCATAACATTTATTTTGCAGGTCATGCACTGTTAAAACCACGGTAACACCTAATCCAAACAAGCTCTGGTGCCAAAGTTCATCACCTCACCACCCGCTGCCACCGACAATGCTCTTCTTGATCCGCCCAGTGCCACTTTCGAGGTGCCCTGGAGCGGGCGGGATGGGATAGCTGCTGGGAACTGCCCGCTGATGTCAGCGGGTGGCCAAGTGGCGCAACTGGCCACCCGCCCGCCGAGCTCCCAGATTCCTGTGGGCGGGAGTCGGCGGGAGTTGGCGCCAAAACAGGGGTGGACCGCCTGGCTGGAGGCTGGTCTGCCCCCGACGGTGAGTATGAAGAACCTGAAAAAAAGGGTAAGTGAATATTTTTTTTTTTTAATTCCCACGCCGACTTAACTGCATGGGCTCCCCTGGAGGTCTTCTGATTGTTCTTTTATATTTTACTGTTGCATTTTCTTTTCAGGTCTTCGACCCTCTGTGGGCCCGACTCCATCCTCGGCAGCACTTGGGTGGCAAGCGCCTCTGCCACCGAGAATGAGGCCTCCTGCCGCCCAGATTGGCGGTGTACGTCTTCCATTTGCTGCTCGCCAACCTTCGAGGGGCCTCGGCGATGAATATCCCGCCCAAAGTACCATCCGGTACCTCGGCGGCCATCGGCGGCACTTTGGGCGGCACTTGGGTGGCGGAGGCCTTGATGAAAATCGGCCCCCCACTAAACTTTTAATGAGCTGTTTAACCGTGATATCATCGTGAAAAAACCCAAGTTTTCATCAGTTTCCCTCATTTCACAGATGATACTGACTGCTGGCTGTGGGGGTTGGGGGGCACAGCGCAGCCAGTATCGGAGCAGTGAATGGCTGACCGCAGCTTCAGGATTTCCGCGTTAGGACGCGCATGCGCTAAATCCTGAGGTTGGGGTCAGTTTCAAAGGGTAATAACAGTGAATGCTGTTCGTTCACCCTTAGTATCCACCACAAATTCTGGGCCAATAAAACCCTTAATTTCAAATAAGGTAAAAGTAGTTTATCACATTTATTGCTTTGTATTAATTTTATTTCATTCCAGTAATGTATTGACAGCAACTAATAATTACCCTCTCTACGGGCCCAAGTTTCCATCCTCTGTAAAAACGGTGCACCTCCATAAGGTGCGCCGACTTTCTGGAATAAAAAAGACGCCAAAAACTTACCTTGTGATTCTCCGGTCTCCTCAGGACCTCGTCGTGCTCGGCGTGGTGCAGCACAAGGGGTTGGGGGCGGAGTAGTGCCGGGACCTCTGCACATGCACGCTAAAGTGTGCACACATGTGCAGTAGCTCCTCACTCCCGAGGCTGCGTGGGAGGGGTCCAAAGCACACCGGCCCTAGCCCTGGCCGGGTGGGCTCCCCGGGCAAAGATCAGGACTCGGGTCTCCCTCCCGTTCAGCTCCGCCACCCGTCCCGTTCTGCCTCCCTCCCTCTCATTCAGCTCCCCCCCTCCCTCCCATTCAACCTCCCTCCCTCCCCCCTCCTCTCCCCCACTTCTTCCCCCCCTCCCTTCATGTCGTCGGCAGAGCCTGCCCGCCCAGCATCTCGCTGGGGGCGGCCCCCGCCCGAAGTGTCAGCAGCGGCGGCCCGGCCCTTTCAGCCTCGCCCCACCCCCCCCCCCTCCTATTCAGCCTTCCTTCCCCATCCCTCCCTCCCTCTCCTCTCCCCCTCCTCTCCCCCTCCTCTTATCCCACTCCTCTCTCCCCCTCCTCTCATCCCGCTTCTCTCTCACCCCTCCTCTCTTCCCCTCCTCTCTCCCCTCCTCTCCCCCCTCTTCTCCCCCTCCTGTCTCCCCTCCTCCTCTCTTCCCTCCCTCCCCCTCCCTCTCCCTCCTCTCTCCCCCCTCCTCTCTCCCCCCTCCTCTTCCCCCTCCTCTCTCCCACCTCCACTCTCCCCCCTCCTCTCCCCCTCCTCTCTCCCCCTCCTCTCTCCCCCCTCCTCTCTCCCCTCCTCTCCCCCTCCTCTCTCCCCCTCCTCTCCCCCTCCTCTCCTTCCTCCCTCCCTTCCCCCTCCCTCCCTCTCCTCTCTCCCTCCTCCTCTCTCCCCCTTCTCCCTCCCCCTCCTCTCCCCCCTCCTCTCTCCCGCCTCCTCTCTCCCCCCTCCTCTCTCCCCTTGCTCTCTCCCCCTCCTCTCCCCCTCCTCTCTCCCCTCTCCTCTCCCACTCCCCCTCCCTTCCCCTCCCCCTCCTCTCTCCCCTCCTCTCTCCCCCACCTCTCTCCCCCCTCCTCTCTCCCCCCTCCTTTCCCCCCTCCTCTCTCCCCCTCCTCTCCCCCCTCCTCTCTCCCCCTCCTCTCCCTCCTCCCTCCCTCTCTCCCTCCTCCTCTCTTCCCCCTCCTCTCTCTCCTCCTCTCCCCCTCCTCTCTTCCCCCTCCTCTCCCCATCCTCCCTCCCCCTCCTCTCTCCCCCTCCTCTCTACCCTCCTCTCTCCCCCCTCCTCTTTCCCCCTCCTCTCTCCCCCTCCTCTCTCCCACTCCTCTCTCCCCCTCCTCTCCCCCCTCCTCTCTCCCCCCTCCTCTCTCCCACCTCCACTCTCCCACCTCTTCTCCCCTCTCCTCTCCCCCTCCTCTCTCCCCCTCCTCGCTCCCCCCTCCTTTCTCCCCTCCTCTCCCCCTCCTCTATCCCCCCTCCTCTCCCCCTCCTCTCCCTCCTCCCTCCCTCTCCCTCTCTCCCTCCTCCTCTCTCCCCCCTCCTCTCTCCCCCTCCTCTCTCTCCTCTCCTCTCCCCCTCGCCCCTCCCTTCCCCCTCCTCTCCCCCTCCTCTTTCCCCTCCTCTCCCCCTCCTCCACCCCTCATCCACTCCCCCCTCTCTCCCCCATCCGTCGCTGTCAGAAACACAGAGACACTGACAGAGACAGAGACAGAGACACTGGGGGGCCCCTGTCCCAGCCCGCTGTTGGGGGGCTCCCAGTGCTGCAGCCGGTGAGCAGAAACTTAATATTTTATTGATTGATTTTTTATTATTATTTTTTTGATTGTTTTATTGGTTGCTTTATTGATTTATTTATCATTTATTATTGATGATGGCTCTTTATTTGTAAAAGTGAAGTGTTTAATGTTTGTAAACTTCCCTCCCCCCCCGATCTCTCGTTCCCTATGCCTGATTTATAAGTGTAGGCAAGGTTTTTCTGAGCGTACAAAAATCTACACTTACTCCATTCTAAGTTAGTTTGGAATAACTTTCGCTGCCTAAACTTGCAAAGCAGGTGTAAGTGGCTGGGCACACCCCCTTTTGAAAAAAATATCTGTTCTAAAATGAAACTATTCTAACTCACTAGAACTGGAGCAAACTAAATGCCGAGAATTGCAATTTCTAAGATGCTCCATTCTAAACTAGTTGCTCCAATAAAATAGGAGCAATTCAGGCTAAAACTTGAGCCCAACATTTCCAGGGTAAAGTAACGGGCTGGGGATGGGGTTCAGGAGTGGCAAGCGGTTCACATCACCACTGACACATTGTGGAAAGAAATTCATAAAAGCTCTCCTCAGGGGCAATAAAGTAAGTGAAACCCAAAATCCACACTGACTCTGGTGAGGTAAGCGTGTATGTTGGGCTGGTAAGATGTTGAGGGTTGGATTTTTGGGCACGAGCTTTTTCCACCAATACTAAACCCAATTTTCATTCTGCCAAAATTTGCGGCCTGGGTGCGAGGGACACAATTCCTTCAGCAGTGCACACATGCAAATGTGTGGTGGTGATGTCTCAATTCCTGCCAATTCTGCCCTCATTAAACAGACAGAACATTAATCTAACTTCACATGCAGGTAAATGGGGATTAGCGGGGCAACGAGGAGACATGCTTGGCCAAAGAGATCCATTACTACCGCCTAAACTTTTATCCGTTTCTCGGTCTGCTTAATTTGAGATTTTCTTTTCTGATTTGGAGTTCCGCTGAGCTGTACTTCAAACTTCCACAGGGAGCATTTCTCTGTTTACCAACAAATTTTTGATTTTCATCCATGGTAAGGGATACAATTAAACAGCATGAGTTTTGCAAAGGGGAGTCCTCCTTTTTCTATCTTAGTGGAGGAGGAGGAGGAAAGATAAGAGCAAAGGAAAGTGAGGCAGCCCCAAAAGAGGAGACGGTCAACCCACCATTACTCTTTATAGGCTGCGTATAAAAGCTCCAGAGACCTTTGCCTGTAATTTCCATTTACGTCATTTCTCTGGCGTTTCAGCCATGCTTCCACCGAAGTTATGGCATAATGGGGGGGTTGACTTATGAGGAAAGGTTGAATAGGTTGGGCGTCTACTCATTGGAATTCAGAAGAATGAGAGATGATCACCTCTCATTCTTCTGAATTCCAATGAATAGAGGCCCAACCTGCTCAACCTTTTCTCATAAGTCAACCCCCTCATCTCCGGAATCAACCTAGTTAACCTTCACTGATCTGCCTCCAAAGCAAGTATATCCTTTCATAAATATGGAAATCAGAACTGCACGCAGTATTCCAGGTGTGGCCTCACCAATATCCTGTACAGCTGTAACAAGACTTCCCTGCTTTTATACTCCATTCCCTTTGCAATAAAGGCTAAGATTCCATTGGCCTTCCTGATCACTTGCTGTACCTGTATACTAACCTTTTGTGTTTCATGCACAAGTACCCCCAGGTCCCGCTGTACTGCAGCACTTTGCAATCTTTCTCTATTTAAATAATAACTTGCTCTTTGATTTTTTTTCTGCCGAAGTGCATGACCTCACACTTTGCAACATTATACTCCAACTGCCAAAATTTTGCCCACTCATTTAGCCTGTCTATGTCCTTTTGCAGGTTTTTTGTGTCCTCCTCACACATTGCTTTTCCTCCCATCTTTGTATCATCAGCAAACTTGGCTACATTACACTCAGTCCCTTCTTCCAAGTTGTTAATATAGATTGTAAATAGTTGGGGTCCAACAACAGAACTGCTCTATCCATGGCTATCAAAGTCAGGACAATTCTTAGCTTTAACATCACCATCACCTTCCAAGCTGCAAGTGTATGTAACATTGGCCAGGGAGGCATCTGAGCTTGCATATTCTAGGTTACCAAACCATCTGCAGGAGAGCTGGAGAAATTCATCCACTTTGGGATGATTCCTAGGCAGCAGCATAAATGGAACTTTCAAATCTATTGTGTGCTGAATTCCACAGAGCTCAGGCAGCAATAGATGGTTCCCACATTGCACTGTGAGCTCCTACTGTGGAGCCATTGAAGTTCCTGAATAACAAGTGATTCCTCTCCCTCAAAGTACAAATTATCTGTCATCAACTAAAAATCTTGTATGCCAAAGCTAAATTTGCAGGCTGTTGTCATCGCACATTAGTCATGACGAACTCTAGCCTTCCAGACCCATTCAAGGAAGATGGTGAACTGCCTGGATGGCTTCTGGGAGTCAAGGCATATCCATTGTATCCATGTATTAATGATCCCACGTCAACGGCCAAGGTCGACAACAGAACATTGCTACAATCAGGCCCATGCAGCCACCAGAGTGGTCATTGAGAGGACTATAGGGGTTCTGAAGGCAAGATTTCATAGACCTGAAGAGGTACTGATTGGGCTTCTTGCATCATTGTTGCTTGCTGTGCACCTTACAACTTTACAATTCAGAAGATACAGGATATGGATGGCTGGAGGAGGCAGACCTGAATGCGGATGATGCAAAATCATTTGAACTCAGTGTCAAGCTGCTGTCAGGGACATTTGTAAGATTATTAGTAACATTCTCCTCATGATTAAAGGTGGCACTCTTAGCAACATTGCATCCGCCAATAAGTGCAAGTGTAACACACAAATTTGCGTGAGTTACGCAATGTGACACCCGAGTGCGATGCAGACATCCCTCAAACAATACAGAATTTAACATAGTTTTTCACTGCCGCCTCTTTGACCAGTGTCTCTCTTTCTCCACAACAGCAGTTCTCCACCCCCATTTTATGCATAATTCAAAAAGGTACTCATTAATCAACAACAACAACTTGTATATTTTATAGCGCCTTTAATGTAGTAAAACGTCCCAAGGCGTTTCACAGGAGTGTTATAAGACAAAAATTTGACACCGAGCTGCATAAGATATGGTGGTGCCAGAGGACTGGAGGACTGCTAATGTGGTACCTTTGTGTAAGAAGGGAGAAAGGGATAGACCGAGTAATCACAGGTCAATCAGCCGAACCTCAGTGATGAGAAAAGTATTGGAAAAAATTCTGAAGGACAGGATAAATCTTCACTTAGAAATACACAGATTAATCAAGGACAGTCAGCATGGATTTGTTAAGGGAAGGATGTGTCTGACTAACTTGATTGAATTTTTTGAGGAGGTAACAAGGAGGGTCAATCAGGGCAGTGCATTTGATGTCGTGTAAGTGGATTTTAGCAAGGCTTTTGATAAGGTCCCATATGGCAGACTGGTCATGAAAGTAAAAGCCCATGGGATCCAAGGTTTTTCGATGTTTCTATGTAAGGCAAAGTGGCAAGTCGGATCCAAAATTGGCTCAGAGGCAGGAAGCATAGGGTAATGGTTGATGGGTGTTTTTGTGACTGGAAGGCTATATCCAGTGGGGTTCCGTAAGACTCAGTGCAGTCGCTTGCTTTTTGTGGTATATATTAATGACTTGGACAAGAATATTGGGGGGTATGATTAAGAAGTTTGCAGATGACACTAAAATAGGCTGTGTGGTTGATAATGAAGAAGAAAGCAGCGGACTGCAGGAAGATATCAATGTACTGGTCAGGTGGGCAGAACAGTGGCAAATAGAATTCAATCCAGGTGAATGTGAGGTAATGCATTTGGGGAGGGCTAACAAGGCAAGGGAATACACATTAAATGGTACGATACTGAAAAATGTAGAGGAACAAAGGGATCTTGGAGTGCAGGTCCACAGTTCCCTGAAGGTAGCAGGCCAGGTAGATAAGGTGGTGAAGAATGCATATGGAATACTTGCCTTTATTAGTTGAGGCATGGAATACAAGAGAAAGGATGTTATGCTTGAACTGTATAAAACACTAGTTAGGCCGCAGCTAGAATACTGTGTGCATTTCTGCTCACCACATTACAGGAAAGATTGCACTGGAAAGGGTGCAGAGGAGATTTACAAGAATATTGCCTGGACTGGAGAATTTTGGCTATGAGGAAAGATTGGAGATGCTGGGTCTGTTTTCTTTAGAACAGAGGAGGCTGAGGGGAGACCTGAGGTGTATAAAATTATGAGGGGCCTGGATAGAATGGATAAGAAGGAGCTGTTTCCCTCGGCAGATGGGTCAACAACCAGGGGGCATAGATTTAAAGTAATTGGGGGGAGGTTTAGAGGAGATGAGGGGATATTTCTTTATCCAGAAGGAGGTGGGGGTCTGGAACTCACTGCCTGAAATGGTGGTAGAGGCAGAAACCCTCACTACATTTCAAAAATACTTGGCTGTGCACTTAAAGTGCTGTAAGCTACAGGGCTATGGACCAAAAGCTGGAAAGAGGGATTAGGCTGGCTAGCTCTTGGTCAGCCGGTGTGGACACGACGGGCTGAAATGGCCTCCTTCTGTGCTGTAAATTTCTATGATTCTATTCTATGATGCAGAGATAGGGAGGAGCGAGTCCATGGAGAGATTTGAAAACAAGGATGAGAATTTTGAAATCGAGCCAGTGGAGGTCAGCGAGCACAGGGCTGATGGGTGAGCGGGACTTGGTGTAAGTTAGGACACGGGAAGCCGAGTTTTGGATTACCTCTGGTTTACGTAGTGTTGAATGTGGGAGGCCATCCAGGAGTGCATTGGAATAGTCAAGTCTAGAGGTAACAAAGGCAGGGATGAGGGTTTCAGCAACAGATGAGGCAGGCGGGGCGGAGACGAGCGATGTTATGGAGGTGGAAATAGGCAGTCTTAGTTATGCTGCAGATATGTGGTTGGACACTTATTTCAGGGTCAAATATGACACCAAGGTTGCGAACAGTCTGGTTCAGCCCCAGACAGTTGCCAGGGAGAGGTATGGAATCGGTGGCTAGGTGGTGAGGCGGAGCTGGATGTCGTCAGCCTACATGTGGAAACTGACGCCGTGTTTTCAGATGATGTGGTCAAGTGGAAGCATATAGATGAGTTGTCTCCACCAACTCTTGGGAATCCCTGACCCAAGAACGCTCAAAGTGGAGGAGGAGCATCCGAGAAGGCACCGAACACCTCGAGACTCTTTGCCAGGAGCATACGAAAGCCAAGTACAAAAAGCAAAAGGAGCGTACGACAAATCAAGCCCCCCACCCACCCGCCCCTCCAACCATTACATGACCCACCTATGACAGAGACTGTAGATCCTACACTGGGCTCTTCAGTCACCTGAGAACTCATTTTAGTGTGGAAGCAAGTCATCCTCGACTCCGGGGGACTGCCTTAGAAGAAGATAGATGAGAAATAGGAGAGAGCAAAGATAGATCAGTTGTGTAGTTTGTTATTATTTAGTACTCTCTCATCCTCTGGGTTCTGCCTTTTTATTATTATATTCATGTGCAAGGTGGGTTGTTCGTCCCTTGCTGAAATATATAACTTGCTATCCAATAATGTGTAATTCCAATCGTCTCCTAAACTTCCATTCAGAATACAGCAGTAATAAAATGCAACAAAATCAGATTTGTGACCCATATGTAAGAAGTAACAACGGGGAACATCGCCTCAGTGTGCTATTGGTGAAACTTTATAAACTGGTTCAAAATTTTGTGATACTCCGCACAGAGAAAATCTATCTCTGTTGTGGAAAAACACGTTCATTTTGCTTCGTGGTACATTTTATTGCATTTGTAATGTTTAAACATTATTTTTTTCATTACAAATTCTCTCAGGTATGAATGAAGATTTGAAATATAGCATCTTAAGTTTGTTAATAAGCCTTGGTGTAGGTGCGACATAGCACTGAGGTAGTGTTAGGATTTTCAAATTTGAGAATGTTGCTTAAGTGGATTTGCCCCCCTCCTCCACAGTAAATGGGTAAACTGATGTCTTTGATTCATGATACTAGACATATACCAGAATATGTGGAGTAGTTTAACCACTATTAAAAGTGCATTTAACAATGACACCTACAGTAATTTGAGGCATAACATGTGTAGTATACTTGGGAAGAAAGAGGTGCCTTTGGACCTGTGGTTCCAAAAGCTCTCCAGCACATGGGTTTTCCTCACATCCTGTCTGGGTCTGTTATAGACACATTGATTGAAATTGATCGCTATGATTAGCCAACAACTCCATGATCATTGTATCCTGCCACTACCAGGAGAAGGCGAACTAGATGGACCTTGGCCTGCCTTCGTCCAGAAAATCGTAGATTCCCAATCTGCCTGCTGGTAGTTGGATGTTAATATTACCAACACCCTGAACCCTCGTATACTTGCAAGAAATATAGCCAGGTCGAGTGGTAACACATATAAAAGCCTTATGTCACTTCCATCCACCCACTCTTTCCAGTAGCACCAAGGTTGCCCATAAATTGAGCCTAAAGTAGATGACGTTTGATGTTCAGCCTTGATGCCAGTGAGCTGGACTGATTCGTGGTGCTTGCCTTGTGGTTGACAAAACCAAAATGATGGCAGTTTTATATTCATCGATGTACCTCACTCTTTTGTTACTCATCAATGGTTTGGCTAGTTGTTTCAAAGGTATCAGGATGTTTGCACGTCAAGGCATGAAAGTGATTCATGTGAACCACAGAGACGAGCACTGTGGGTTTTTTTTCTCAATAAAGAAATTGAGTGAAGCATATTACCAAAAGTCTATTAATCATAAAGAATTGGATCCAACTCCCCAAACAGCAGCCTTCCTCTTTTTGTGATATTTTTTGTGAGGAACCTAATTTTTGACACCACCGTTTGTTATTAAAGTAATAACATTTCAACCAGACCTTGCTCTTGGCTGCATTCCTGCCACCATAAACACTCCAAATCCATAACAAAGAACTGAAGAGAACATCGTTTTCAAATATCCACAAGGAACTTCCTTTGAAATCTGGAAGCTGTTGAACCTTGCTCAACCATTTACAATTTGAAAGGTTTCTTTTAAACTGGATTATTTATTAATTGATTTATGGATAATTTAGCACTGATTTATCATTTGCCCCTTTGTACTTGCACCTTGTAGCAGAACCTTGTTGGACGTATTGAACTTATTTTATTATTTAGCATAACATCCTGGGAATATTTATTTTCTCGTTAGACTTACACCCTGTACTTGCATTTAAATGAAGAAGCAATATTTGCTCCGTGATTCAATTCTTTGGGCAGGCAAATAGTTTGTCACATTCAGGCTTTACAATATAAAAAGAAAGAAAGACTTGCATTTATATAGCGCCTTTCATGACGCCCTGATGTCCCAGAGAACTTTACAGCCAATGAAGGACGTTTTGAAGTGTAGTCGCTGCTATAATATAGGAAGTATACATATACATGTATATGTACATATATGTCCATAAGATATGAATATGCAAAATATTTTTTTTTTGCTAACGACAATTTTTTTTTAACTGGACATCTATAACGTGGAAATTATGAGTACTTTTTCTGAAAATGATCACCGTACCTTGGCTTCTAATACTGCAGCAATAGCTTTGAAGGCTTGTCTGAGATTGGGGCAGGTTGGGAACAGCGAGCAAGACATACCTTGTGTAGCTCTGGGTGCCCAGCCAGTGCAGAACTGGGCAAATGACAACTCCAACCTGGAGGCTACACATAGGAATTGGAATTTCTGTAATCATTTTAAAGCCTATAAAAAGTTTAATTTTTTTTTTCTTTTTTAAGTACAGCACTGCTTTTATTTTATAAGCAAATTCTAGGATAAACCATTATTGCACCTTTTCTTTCTCCTGGACCATTTCTTTCATAGTCAGCAAAAAGAGAAGACTTTCATCCCAGCTGCATTTAACCTCACGTCCCTGAACTGAGGGGGAGGCTGGTATTCTAACTGTGACACCTGCTTTTTTTCAATGCTTTCTTTTGAGGAAAGATTTTTTTCTCATAGAATCAAAGATTCATGCAACACAGAAGGAGGCCATTTGGCCCATCGTGCTTGTGCCAGCTATCCAATTAGTTCCACTCCCCAGCTTTTTCCTTGACTCTCTGCAAATATGTGGAACACAATCAGAAATCCATTCTTTGTACACGGGTTTACCATTTTGTTACGCAGAAGTAATCTTCCTGTGTGCTGACTGGGGTGAGGAAAGCCTGTACTCGAAAAATGTTCATTCTCCCATATTTTGCACCCATGAAGCTCAACTTGAAAGATCAAGTACATCCAAGCCAGATAATATCACAGTTTCGAACTTGGGTGAATTCCTCTACACTGCCAAATCCCAACCGCAGAAAATCTCCTCTTGCTGAACCCAACATGACATTTCCAGTTCCAACCATCGCCATTTATTGGCATCTTTGAATGAGACTGCCAGCAACTGAGAACATCCAGATTTGCCGAAAAGCTCATGCGTTCCCTGAGGCCCAATTTGCCAGTTGTTAATATTCAGAATGCAGTCACTATATTTTATTGTAAAGTAAATAAGGAGAGGCAGGTCTCCAAGAGAGTCCACGTGTAGTGGGCATGCAACTCCATAGCATAGGACAACACTCGGGTAATGTTCAATAATAACCCCCTTTAACGTCAGTCATTTGATCATTACTCTGAATGGTCTCTCGGTGCCAAGTTATACTGGACCACACTGTCCTTAAAGAACATGTCCTTTATAAGGTCCATTGGTGGCCGTACCTTAAGCTGCCTAGGCCCTAAGCTGTGAAATTCACTCCTTAAACCTCTCTGTAGCTCTCTCCTCCTTTAAGAGGGTACCTCTTTGACCAAGCTTTTCATCACCTGTTGTAATATCTCCTTATGTGGCTCGGTGTCAAATTTTGTCTGATAACACTCCTGTGAAATGCCTTGGGACGTTTTACTACGTTAAAGGTGCTATATAAATGCAAGTTGTTGTTGTTGCTATAATCATATTAACCATCACCAGGACTGGTGATAGTTAACCATTATATGATATTAACTATTCCCCAGCTCATGTCGCCTAGTAAAAGACATTGGTAGAAAGTAAGAGGGAAGTTCTGAGTGATGTGGAATACAGGTTGTTTGTGCTTTGACTGCTTGTAATAAATGCTCAGATGAAAGAAAATTGTCAATGTAAACAGGTAGACAAGCAAACAAGTCAGCCGTGGTTCGCCTCTGAGTCAGAAAGTTGTGGGTTCAAGTCCCACTCCAGAGACTTGGGTACAAAAATACAGGCTGACACTTCAGTGCAGTGCTGAGGGAGTGCTGCACTGTCAGAGGTGCCATCTTTTGGATGAGACATTGAACAGAGGCCCTGTTTGCTCTCTCAGGTAGATGCAAAACATCTAAGTGGGTGCTGTGTTAATAAGATACGCCGGTTTTAGTCGACAATTTTGGGGCTAATTGGCGATTGCCATGATTTAAACGTGCCTGCAGGCACTAAAGCAGAGACCTGCAGGTTTAGCACTCAAATGCTGATTAGATGCAACTTTTGTGGAGCGGTATATGTAGGCTTCATGCACCCACTTCCACTGAACGTGTGGAGTGCGCTGGGGGACAGACAATGGCACGGCTCAGGATGGCGCAGGGACCGATGGAGAAGTCTCAAAGGGTCTCAGACGTGGCACTGAAGATCCTGGTGGAGGAGGTCCCGTGGAGGAGGGAGGTGCCGTATCCGCAAGGGGGAAGGAGCCCACCTTGCAATCCTGTCCCTCGCACCTCCAGCAGCTGGTGCTGCTCTGCCTGGCCTCATGTCCTCGTCCCATTCCTCCTCCAGACCGAGGGGGACCCCCGGCAAGATGCCCACGACCAAGCAATCCCTTTCCCCTGATGACTCCGACAAGGTCTCCATTAAGGTAGAGTAGAACAACACTCGCTCTCTTCAGGTGAAGTCCTCAGATAATTTCTGGGGAATTAATGTTGCTCGAGTGTTGGTGATGTTGTGTATCTGTAAAGCATGCACTCTCATGTTCCACCACCAGGGAGCTCATCCGCTGAAGTCCCAAGGGATCCCAGCATCCCTTGGGAGCACTGTCTATAAGCCTTTTCCTCACTCTGCAGTGTCTTATTAAAAACTGAGGTCACTGATACTTTAACCTCACTGTGTGCAGCCTCATCTGTGTTAAGAACACAATAACTAGTGACGAGAATATGAATCCAACGCAAAGATGCAGCAAACTATGGGCATCCTGGAGAAGTTCTCGGAGGGTGAGGACTGGGAAGCCTATGTTGAACTGTTAGACCAGTACTTTGTAGCCAACAAGCTGGACGGAGAAGGAAGCGCTGCAAAAAGGAGAGCGGTCCTCCTCACGGTCTTCGGGGCACCGACCAATAGCCTCATGAAGAATCTTCTGGCTCCGGTGAAACCCACAGATAAGTCGCATGAGGAGCTGTGTACAATGGTTTGGGAGCATCTTAACCCGAGGGAGAGCGTGCTGATGGCGAGGTATCGGTTCTACACGTGCCAGCGATCTGAAGGTCAGGAAGTGGTGCGCTACGTCGCTGAGCTAAGGCGACTTGCAGGACAATGTGAGTTTGATGGCTACCTGGAGCAAATGCTCAGAGACTTTTTTATACTAGGCATTGGCCATGAGGCCATGCTACGAAAAATTTTGACTGTAGAGACACCGACCCTCAGTAAGGCCATTGCGATAGCACAAGCGTTTATGTCCATTAGTGATAACACCAAACAAATCTCTCAGCACACAAGTGCTAGCAATGTTCATAAATTAACTGGAACTGTGTAGGCGAGCAGAAATGTACAGGGCAGAACCCATGAGTCTGCAACTGCCAGCAGGCCTCAGGTGACTCAGATGACTCAGAGTCCCCAACAAAGGATGAATGCAAGACAATTCACAGCTTGTTGGCATTTTGGAGGCTTCCATTCAGCCTATTCATGCCACTTCAAAGGGTATGTTTGCAAGAGCTGTGGAACAATGGGGCACCTCCAACAAGCTTGCAAACGAGCTGCAAGCTCTGCAAAACCTACTAACCACCACGTGGCAGAGGAAGATCGGTCCATGGTGGATCAAAGCAATTTTGAGCCTCAGAGAGAGGAGGCAGATGCTGAAGTACATGGGGTGCACACATTTTCGACGAAATGTCCACCGACAAGGCTAAACATAAAATTGACTGGCTTACCCATGGGCATGGAACTGGACACTGGCGGTAGCCTATCCACCATGAGTAAAAAGATGTTTGAGAGACTGTGGTGCAACAAGGCATGCAGACCAGCCCTGAGCCCCATCCGCACGAAACTGACAACGTACACCAAAGAGCTTATCACTGTCCTGGGCAGCGCCATGGTCAAGGTCACCTACGAGGGCACGGAGCAGCATGTGGAGGTGCGTCGCTGAGTCGGGAGCAGCGTCGAGGAGGTGCGTGGAGAGGCGAGCCGGTGCAACTACAGGGAGAAGGCAAAAAAGAAGTAGAAAGAAACAGAAAGGTGACATCACAGCCAAGGGGGTAAGTGATTGGCTGGTGATTGGTGAGTAGTTTTTCTTTTTTCTCTTCTATAACAGTGAGTAAACTTTAGCATTGTTGTTGCTTACCTAAGGGTTAAGTCATGGCAGGACAGCTCGGTCACGTGTTATGCTCCTCCTGTACCATGTGGGAACTCAGGGACGACACCAGTGTTCCTGACGACTACGTGTGCTGGAAGTGTATCCGCCTCCAGCTCCTGACGGACCGCGTTGCGGAGTTGGAGCTGAGGGTGGATTCACTCTGGAGCATCCACGATGCTGAGAATGACGTGAGTAACACATGTAGCGAGTTGGTCGTACCGCAGGTAAAGGGTCCACAGCCAGATAGGGAATGGAAGACCAGCAGGAAGAGCAGTGCAAGGAAGGTAGTGCAGGGGTCCCCTGTGATCATCCCCCTGCAAAACAGATACACTGGTTTGAATACTGTTGGGGGGGATGACTCATCAGGGGACGGTAGCAGCAGCCAAGTTCATGGCACCGTGGCTGGCTCTGTTGCACAGGAGGGCAGGAAAAAGAGTGGGAGAGCGATAGTGATAGGGGATTCAATTGTAAGGGGAATAGATCGGCGTTTCTGCGGCCGCAACCGAGACTCCAGGATGGTATGTTGCCTCCCTGGTGCAAGGGTCA
Organism: Pristiophorus japonicus; assembly: GCF_044704955.1. Lineage (NCBI taxonomy): Eukaryota > Metazoa > Chordata > Chondrichthyes > Pristiophoridae > Pristiophorus > Pristiophorus japonicus. Next base: position 269,229,776 of record NC_091981.1, on the reverse strand, counting down.
AGGATGTCTCAGAGCGGGTGCAGGACATTCTAAAAAGGGAGGGAGAACAGCCAGTTGTCGTGATGCACATTGGTACCAACGACATAGGTAAAAAAGGGATGAGGTCCGACGAAACGAATTTAAGGAGCTAGGAGCTAAATTAAAAAGTAGGACCTCAAAAGTAGTAATCTCGGGATTGCTACCAGTGCCACGTGCTAGTGAGAGTAGGAATCGCAGGATAGCGCAGATGAATACGTGGCTTGAGCAGTGGTGCAGCAGGGAGGGATTCAAATTCCTGGGGCATTGGAACCGGTTCTGGGGGAGGTGGGACCAGTACAAACCGGACGGTCTGCACCTGGGCAGGACCGGAACCAATGTCCCAGGGGGAGTGTTTGTTAGTGCTGTTGGGGAGGAGTTAAACTAATATGGCAGGGGGATGGGAACCAATGCAGGGAGACAGAGGGAAACAAAAAGGAGACAAAAGCAAAAGACAGAAAGGAGATGAGGAAAATTGGAGGGCAGAGAAACCCAAGGCAAAGAACAAAAAGGGCCACTGTACAGCAAAATTCTAAAAGGACAAAGGGTGTTAAAAAAAACAAGCCTGAAGGCTTTGTGTCTTAATGCAAGGAGTATCCATAATAAGGTGGATGAATTAACTGTGCAAATAGATGTTAACAAATATGATGTGATTGGGATTACAGAGACGCGGCTCCAGGATGATCAGGGCTGGGAACGCAACATCCAGAGGTATTCAACATTCAGGAAGCATAGAATAAAAGGAAAAGGAGGTGGGGTAGCATTGCTGGTTAAGGAGGAGATTAATGCAATAGTTAGGAAGGACATTAGCTTGGATGATGTGGAATCTATATGGGTAGAGCTGCAGAAGACCAAAGGGCAAAAAAGGTTAGTGGGAGTTGTGTACAGACCTCCAAACAGTAGTAGTGATATTGGGGAGGGCATCAAACAGGAAATTTGTTGTGCATGCAATAAAGGTGCAGCAGTTATAATGGGTGACTTTAATATGCACATAGATTGGGCTAACCAAACTGGAAGCAATACGGTGGAGGAGGATTTCCTGGAGTGCATAAGGGATGGTTTTCTAGACCAATATGTTGAGGAACCAACTAGGGGGGAGGCCATCTTAGACTGGGTGTTGTGTAATGAGAGAGGATTAATTAACTATACCATTGTGCGAGGCTCCTTGGGGAAGAGTGACCATAATATGGTGGAATTCTGCATTAGGATGGAGAATGAAACAGTTAATTCAGAGACCATGGTCCAGAACTTAAAGAAGGGTAACTTTGAAGGTATGAGGCGTGAATTGGCTAGGATAGATTGGCGAATGATACTTAAGGGGTTGACTGTGGATGGGCAATGGCAGACATTTAGAGACCGCATGGATGAACTACAACAATTGTGCATTCCTGTCTGGCGTAAAAATAAAAAAGGGAAGATGGCTCAACCGTGGCTATCAAGGGAAATCAGGGATAGTATTAAAGCCAAGGAAGTGGCATACAAATTGGCCAGAATTAGCAGCGAACCCGGGGACTGGGAGAAATTTAGAACTCAGCAGAGGAGGACAATGGGTTTGATTAGGGTAGGGAAAATGGAGTACGAGAAGAAGCTTGCATGGAACATTAAGACGGATTGCAAAAGTTTCTACAGATATGTAAAGAGAAAAAGGTTAGTAAAGACAAACGTAGGTCCCCTGCAGTCAGAATCAGTGGAAGTCATAACGGGGAACAAAGAAATGGCGGACCAATTGAACAAGTACTTTGGTTCGGTATTCACTAAGGAGGACACAAACAACCTTCCAGATATAAAAGGGGTCAGAGGGTCGAGTAAGGAGGAGGAACTGAGGGAAATCCTTATTAGTCGGGAAATTGTGTTGGGGAAATTGATGGGATTGAAGGCTGCTAAATCCACAGGGCCTGATGGACTGCATCCCAGAGTACTTAAGGAGGTGGCCTTGGAAATAGCGGATGCATTGACAGTCATTTTCCAACATCCCATTGACTCTGGATCAGTTCCTATCGAGTGGAGGGTAGCCAATGTAACCCCACTTTTTAAAAAAGGAGGGAGAGAGAAAACAGGGAATTATAGACCGGTCAGCCTGACATCAGTAGTGGGTAAAATGATGGAATCAATTATTAAGGATGTCATAGCAGCGCATTTGGAAAGAGGTGACATGATAGGTCCAAGTCAGCATGGATTTGTGAAAGTGAAATCATGCTTGACAAATCTTCTGGAATTTTTTGAGGATGTTTCCAATAGAGTGGACAAGGGAGAACCAGTTGATGTGGTTTATTTGGACTTTCAGAAGGCTTTCGACAAGGTCCCACACAAGAGATTAATGTGCAAAGTTAAAGCACATGGAATTGGGGGTAGTGTGCTGACATGGATTGAGAACTGGTTGTCAGACAGGAAGCAAAGAGTAGGAGTAAATGGGGACTTTTCAGAATGGCAGGCAGTGACTAGTGGGGTACCGCAAGGTTCTGTGCTGGGGCCCCAGCTGTTTACACTGCACCTTAATGATTTAGACGAGGGGATTAAATGTAGTATCTCCAAATTTGCGGATGACACTAAGTTGGGTGGCAGTGTGAGCTGCGAGGAGGATGCTATGAGGCTGCAGAGCGACTTGGATAGGTTAGGTGAGTGGGCAAATGCATTGCAGATGCAGTATAATGTGGATAAATGTGAGGTTATCCACTTTGGTGGTAAAAACAGAGAGACAGACTATTATCTGAATGGTGACAGATTAGGAAAAGGAGAGGTGCAACGAGACCTGGGTGTCATGGTACATCAGTCATTGAAGGTTGGCATGCAGGTACAGCAGGCGGTTAAGAAAGCAAATGGCATGTTGGCCTTCATAGCGAGGGGATTTGAGTACAGGGGCATGGAGGTGTTGCTACAGTTGTACAGGGCCTTGGTGAGGCCACACCTGGAGTATTGTGTACAGTTTTGGCCTCCTAACCTGAGGAAGGACATTCTTGCTATTGAGGGAGTGCAGCGAACGTTCACCAGACTGATTCCCGGAATGGCGGGACTGACCTATCAAGAAAGACTGGATCAACTGGGCTTGTATTCACTGGAGTTCAGAAGAATGAGATGGGATCTCATAGAAACGTTTAAAATTCTGATGGGTTTAGACAGGTTAGATGCAGGAAGAATGTTCCCAATGTTGGGGAAGTCCAGAACCAAGGGTCACAGTCTAAGGATAAGGGGTAAGCCATTTAGGACCGAGATGAGGAGAAACTTCTTCACCCAGAGAGTGGTGAACCTGTGGAATTCTCTACCACAGAAAGTTGTTGAGGCCAATTCACTAAATATATTCAAAAAGGAGTTAGATGAAGTCCTTACTACTCGGGGGATCAAGGGTTATGGTGAGAAAGCAGGAATGGGGTACTGAAGTTTCATGTTCAGCCATGAACTCATTGAATGGCGGTGCAGGCTAGAAGGGGCGAATGGCCTACTCCTGCACCTATTTTCTATGTTTCTATGTTTCTGTGTTTCTATGAACTGCCACTCTGGATTGTCCCGGGCGATGGCCCCACACTGCGCGGAAGGAGCTGGCTGGGCAAAATCCGCTGGAACTGGGACGACATCCGAGCGCTATCACATGTCAATGAGGCCTCATGTACCCAGGTTCTTAACAAATTTCCTTCCCACTTTGAGCCAGGCATTGGAAACTTTTCCAGGGTGAAGCTGCGCATCCACTTGGTCCCAGAGGCATGACCCATTCACTACAAGGTGCGAGCGGTACCTCACATGATGAGGGAGAGAGTGGAAATCAAGCTGGACAGGTTGCAACACGAGAGCATCATCTCCCCAGTGGAATTCAGTGAGTGCGCCAGCCCGATTGTTCCAGTACTCAAAAGTGATGGCACGGTCAGGACTTGCGGCGATTATAAAGTAACTATTAATCGCTTCTCGCTACAGGACCAATACCCGCTACCTAAGGCAGACGACCTATTTGCGACGCTGGCAGGAGGCAAGACATTCACCAAGCTCGACCTGACTTCGGCCTACATGACGCAGGAGCTGGAGGAGTCTTCGAAGTGCCTCACCTGCATCAACACGCACAAGGGACTGTTCATCGACAACAGATGCCTGTTTGGAATTCGATCGGCTGCAGCGATCTTCTAGAGAAACATGGAGAGCCTACTCAAGTTGGTACCTCACACAGTGGTCTTTCAGGACGACATATTGGTCATGGGTCGGGACACCACCGAACACCTACAAAACCTAGAGGAGGTCCTCCAGCGACTGGATCACGTAGGGCTGCGGCTGAAGAGGTCAAAATGCGTCTTCATGGCAACAGAAGTGGAGTTTTTGGGGAGAAAGATCGTGGCGGACAGCATTCGGCCCACAGGCGCCAAGACAGAGGCTATCAGGAACATGACCAAGCCACAAAACGTCACGGAGATGCGGTCTTTCCTGGGTAACTTCCTACCGAGGTTAAGCACCCTTTTAGAGCCCCTACATGTGTTATTGCGCAGAGGTGAGAACTGGGTATGGGGAAAAAAACAAGTAATTGCTTTTGAGAAAGCCAGAAACATTTTATGCTCCAACAAGCTGCTTGTATTGAAAAACCCATGTAAAAGACTTGCGCTGTCGTCGTACGGAGTCATGTGTGTATTAGAACAAGCTAACGTTGCAGGGAAGATGCAACCTGTTGCCTATGCTTCCAGGAGCTTGTCTAAGGCCGAGAGGGCCTACAGCATGATTGAGAAAGAGGCATTAGCATGTGTGTTCGGGGTAAAGAAAAAGCATCAGTACCTGGTTGGCCTCAAATTTGAGCTGGAAACCGATCACAAGCCCCTCACATCCCTGTTCGCTGAAAACAAGGGAATAAATACGAATGCCTCAGCCCGCATACAAAAGTGGGCACTCACGCTATCAGCGTATAACTATACCATCCGCCACAGGCCAGGCACCGAGAACTGTGCAGATGCTCTCAGTCGGCTACCATTGCCCACCACGGGGGTGGAAATGGCGCAGACTGCAAACTTGTTGATGGTGGCGCAGCCCGCAGAATTGTTGATGGTCATGGAAGCATTTGAAAATGATAAATCATCTGTCACGGCCCGCCAGATTAGGATTTGGACCAGCCAAGATCCTCTGCTGTCCCTAGTAAAAAACTGTGTACTGCGTGGGAGCTGGGCCAGCATCCCCATTGAAATGCAAGAGTCAATCAGCGGCGAAAGAATGAACTGTCCATTCAGGCAGACTGCCTGTTGTGGGTTAACCGCGTAGTGCAACCAAAAAAGGGCAGGGAGACGTTCATCTCGGATCTGCACAGCACACATCCGGGTATAGTAATGATGAAACGATAGCCAGATCCCACGTGTTTTGGCCCGGAATGGACTCTGACTTAGAGTCCTGTGTACGGCATTGCAGCGTATGTGCTCAGTTGAGCAACGTGCCCAGAGAGGCACCACTAAATTTGTGGTCCTGGCCCTCCAGACCATGGTCGAGGATCCATGTCGACTATGCGGGCCCATTTCTCGGTAAAATGTTCCTGGTGGTGGTGGATGCTTTATCAAAATGGATTGAATGTGAAATAATGTCGGGAAGCACCGCCACCGCCACCATTGAAAGGCTGAGGGCCATGTTTGCCACCCATGGCCTGCCTGACATAATGGTCAGTGACAATGGGCCATGTTTCACCAGTGCTGAATTTAAAGAATTCATGACCCACAATGGGATCAAACATGTCACCTCGGCCCCGTTTAAACCAGTCTCCAATGGGCAGGCAAAGCAGGCAGTACAAACCATCAAACAGTGCCTCAAACGAGTCACAGAAGGCTCACTCCAAACCCACCTGTCCCGAGTACTGCTCAGCTACCTCACGAGACCCCACTCGCTCACAGGGGTGCTCCCGGCTGAGCTACTCATGAAAAGGACACTTAAAGCCAGACTGTCGCTGGTTCACCCCAACTTGCATGATCAGATAGAGAGCAGGCGGCAGCAACAAAATGTAAACGATGGTTGCGCCACTGTGTCACGGGAAATTGATCTGAATGACCCTGTGTATGTGCTAAATTATGGACATGGTCCCAAGTGGATCACGGGCATAGTGATAGCTAAAGAAGGGACTAGGGTGTTTGTAGTCAAACTGGACAATGGACAAATTTTCAGAAAGCACCTGGACCAAACGAGGCTGCGGTTCAGACTGCCCTGAACAACCCACAGCAGACACGACCTTTTTCAAGCCCACAACACACACCCAAAGGATCAACGACACAATGCCGGACCAGGAAATTGAACCCATCACGCCCAACAGCCCAGCAAGGCCAGGCTCACCTCGCAGCACTGCAGGGCCAACAACACGCCAGCCCAGCGAGGGCACAGCCAACACACCAGAACAGACATTTGTACCGAGGCGGTCCACCAGGGAAAGAAAGGCTCCCGACCGCCTCACCTTGTAAATAGTTTTCACTTTGACTTTGTCGGGGGAGTGATGTTGTGTATCTGTAAAGCATGCACTCCCATGTTCCGCCACCAGGGGGCTCATCCCCTGAAGTACTAAGGGATCCCAGCATCCCTTGGGAGCACTGTATATAAGCTGGCCCTTAAGACTCTGGAGTGTCTTATTAAAGACTGAGGTCACTGTTACTTTAACCTCCCTGTGTGCAGCCTCATCTGTGTCAGGAACACAATAGGTGAAGTCTTGACAAAGTGTCCCAGAAAGTCTCCCAATGTGTCTCAAAAGTCCTCTTCAAACCTCCAGCAACAGTGGCAGCTGGAATTCCTCAGCAAAACTTGGTTGCTCCAGTTCAGCTGGTCACTGTTAGGAGAGAGTGTTAATTCCAGGGCTAGCCAGCCGAATGGCATGCAGCATCTTAAAAGAGTGTGAGCCACCAATGTAATTGTCAATTAGAGCATTAGCGATCCTCTGGGTGGTCGCTCTTAGCGCACACTTCAACTCCTTTAGCAAGATGGCGTCTTTCCCTAAAGGCGGGCTAAACCAGTGTTGCAGCTCAACACCCCATCTTGGCCACCTCGGACGCTCTTTAGTGCCTAAAGCATCCGAGGGAAATCGCCTCGACGTTTAGCATCAATCAGTGAGACTTTTACCATAGGGCCAGAATTTGCTGGAGCGGGGCTAATCATGGCAGCCTGGTTAGTTAGACTTTTTCTTGCAGCCTTAAGCGTAAAAATATTTTGTCCTGTGAGTTGCTGGAAACTCGAGCTGATAATGGCACGGCAAGGGCATCAGGGCATCTTGGACCTTGAAGAACGACGGGACCAACAGTGTATCTCTTTAGACAATGAGATTTAAGGATTGAGAAATAAACAGAGGAAGGACTAAGCAGGAAGGTGAATTAGAGTGGGTGAATTCAACATCAAATCAGGCACAGAAAGAGAAATTGAGGGCTCAATTTTCCCCAGTGATTTGAGCAGGCTGCTTTTTTTGGCCTAAGTTGAAAAACTACAGTTTCCCCAATTAATTTGCACCGGCGTAACTCAGTTAGTTACGATTTTTTTAAGTCAGTTTTTTTTTCAGCCAAAGGGGGAATAACCAGCCACCTACCCCAATTCTGGCCATTTAGGTAAGTTTGGCCAACTGAGAGTTGTTCCAATTCTGATTCGGCCAGCGTATGTGGCCACTTCAGAAAAACCTTCCCTTGAGTTAAGGAAATCGCCGCAGGTAAGGAAAGCGACACACTGAAAGTATTGAAAAACACATAGCAGCAACTTACATCCAACCCCCTTCGAAGGCTTTCCGATCCCATTCTTGGTCCCCGATTCAGAGAGAGAGAGAGAGAGAGAGAGAGACAGTTAGTCCCAGGGACCAAGAATGGGGCCGGACCGAGAGACTGGGGACCGAGAATGGGTTGGGACCGGCAAGCCCTTTTGGTGGGCTTGGAGGTAAGTTGCTGCTATGTGTTTTTCAATTTCATTAATGTTTGGGAGCTGGAGTTTGCTTCACTTTGCAGCCTCAGCTCGCATTGTGTCCCTGGTTACCATGGCAGCCTGATCTTTTTGGCACAGATCAAGGCTCCACCCCCAAAACTAAAGGTCGGGTTAGGCCACGCCAAAATGAAGAAATCCAATGGGGAAACATAGAACATTTTTTTTTGTCGTACTTGGGCTCCAAAAAATCAGGCGTAACTCTTCAAGTACGGCAAAAAAATGCTTTGGGGAAAATTGAGCCCAAAGACAGGGAAAGAAAGTTTGGATGGAGAGAGAAAAAAAAAGAGACAGAAAGGAAAAGTAAGAAAAAAAATGCAATTAAAAATGTTTCACCTTTAAAATCTACAACATTCACTACCTGAGGAATGGGACGCCACACTTGTAATTGTTCACTTTCAGGGCAAACGAGATTGATTGGCGGTCATTAACAATTATCACATCGTTAAAAGTGTGCTTGCACTGATAATTACTAGACTTAACTTTCTGTGGCGAGTTTAATGGGCAATTAGTGCGTGAATGCAGCAAATTCATAAAAATCACGCGTGGTTCAGTGCGAGATGTCATTTTTCGCCAAGCTAATGGCGGAGCAGCGCAAATTGTCCAGCAACTTATGGCAATTCGCAATTCACAGGGTTACTAGACAATTTTGCACATTAATAACAGCGTGTGTCATTTCAACAAATTGTGTTAATAAAATTGAAATGTTGCTACATTCAGTTTGCAAAGTGCACTTTATACCTAATTGCAGAGGAAATAAATGTTGTTGAGTTAATGAACATACTTAAACCCAAGCTGACTGTCTCAAACAAAATTGTTTGGGACTCAACTAACTCTTGTTGAACTGAAATTAAAAAGGAAATGGTTTCCCGTGGTAGATCTGTAAAATGTGTATAGTGAACATTTTAACGGTTGTATTAGCACACCAAAATTAGTTGCCGCGTTTCCTACATTACAGCAGTGACTACACTTCAAAGGTACTTCATTAGCTATATAACGCTTTGGGACGTCATGTGTTTATGAAATGCAAGTTATTTCTTTCTATTCTTTATATGGCAACAGAGCATTGCGAGGTGGCAGCCAAACTGCCTTGAAACACTTCAGCCAAACACTGAACAAGCCATAATTCAGGGAAAGTTTGTATAAGCTACAATAATAAGTCTTCAAATCTAATTGATAGGTCATTACCCAGAATAGCAGAATGTGCATTACACTCGTAAGCTGTGGTCTATTTTTTGGAAGTACAAACCTGAAATCCTTCACTTAGTTTTTGACCACAACATGCTGAGGAAGTAATTCAAAAATTATAATCTTGGAACTTACTGATGATCACAGTACCTGAAAGAAAAAAAAACTGCAGGGCTACGGGGAAAGGGCAGTGGAGTGGGACTTGCTCAAGTGCTCTTGCAGAGAGCCGGCACAGGCTCAAAAGGCCAAATGGCCTCCTTCTGTAACCATTCTATGGTTCTATGATTCTATGGGCACGACTATGAATCCTGTGCACAATTTATATAGTCACAACATTCTGTATTTCATAACCGATTTGCAATCGGAAGATATGGATTTATTAGGATGTGGGCCATCATTTCATGGACCAATGCTTTTAACAAAGTTAGCCATTGGTGTGTAATGTGAATTGAGCAGAAATGTACAAAGTACTAAAGTGATCTCAGCAATTGTGCCTGGATCACTCCTGCTGGGAACCTGCACCACCGACAGTGGTGAACTTTATAGGGTCAGCGGGAGGTTTACAACTTTGAATCTCATTGGCTGATGCCCGCGCCAATGGGGAACAGCTGTGGAGCTTGCCAATAGTCCTTCCCACAACCCCCCCCCGCCCCCCCACCCTGAAAGGAACTTATAGTTGTTCCCCAAAGCCCCTTACAAAGTAATCCACTGCAAGAATTGAAAAAGAATTGTGGCCCAATTCTCAATGCTGGCTTGAATGCCCAGTTGGTCCCCATATCTGGTTGGGGAGAGATGCCTGGTCTGACTAGGAGTATTGTCACTGACCATACTCTGGGTCCCGCTGTGGCTCCAAAGGGTGGGATCTCCTGATGTAGAGTCCCTGCAACTAAGCCCCCCCTGCCCCTCGGCCTCACCCCACCACCCAATTTATGTCATTGACCTAGTTTGGAATAGATGAAGCCTCCACCCTCACAAGGCCATCCAAGAAACTTGGTTGCCTGCCCTGGCCTACTTCCTGACCATTCTGGCGGACTGCCAGTGAAGTTGAGGTGGGAGTAATCCGGAATGGTCATGGAATTTGGGGCCTGTATTATAGTGTCACAATATGATGAAGCTCAGACACAGACGGACATGTGCTAAACTGAACTGGTGGCAGCAAGTGCTGGCTTTTGGTACTCATCAATTTAGCAGGTTTGCTCGAAGCAGCCCAATCCAGCTCCCCTCCACTCCTGCCGCCAGCACCCCCACCTCGTATGAGTTTGCATTATTACTTTCTGTTGATGCCATGGTGATACTTTGCAATCTTCCTATTCATTAGCGTCACTCAGTTCGGGTCTGACTAGGAGTATTTTAAAATACTTCCAATCCGACTTGACTATGCAGTTGTGGAGAGCTGCATGAGTTCTTCGTTAATGACCTTAACTAGGCCGCAACCAACCAAAAAGGTTTTATTTCCCAATTTCTGCCAATGATTGTGAATCCATTTTTCGAATGACATGAATCCTTGGGGTGGTACTATACCGGGGCAAATACTTAGCGCTTCCGACTGTAATGACTCCACTTTTTACTCATGTTGACATTATTACGGAATTGAAAACTGTTCTTCACTGAATATGTTTGGCGTTACGTGCAGAGAATTATATGAAAGACTGCGGCTCATGGGCACGCCCAATCTTTCATTCGCTCTGTACAATCGACACCTGGGCAAACATTGGACTTCACGTTTGGCCTGTTAGCGTGAACAGTGGGAATGAATCATAAATTAATGGTGCAATATTTTACAGACACTGAAACACAACAGACAAGTTCAATGACTAAGGACTGTGATTTAGGTCATAGATGAGAGGTGATACGCTGTCCCCATGACTACCACCCTACTCACCTTCCCAAAGTGACATCTTTGATCCTTTCAATTGTCAAATAACATGATTCATTTCTTACTTTTTCTTTGTTTCGACTTATTCATTATCATTTAGTAAATGAAACAAAAATATTTTTGTATCCTATTTGCAATGGTGCATTAAAGTGAAGTCCAAATCCCCACTATAGTCCGTCGTGAAGCAAACTGGGCAATCTCAGGTTACTTTACAATTTGTTCAATTCAGGGGTGGGGTGGGGTGTAGTGCTTAAGCTGTCCCTTTAAAAAACACAGTACAGTATACACAACCAAAGGTGCGCATTATTCTGCCATGCACGAACACCACCATTTTCACACTTTACTCCATTTTCCATTGTAGTCATTTATTGTATGTGTGTGTTGGTGTGTGTGTTTGAGCGTGTGTGTTTGTGTTGGAGTGTGTGTATCTTGGTGTGTGATGATTGCAGTAGCTGCAGCCACAATAGTAAAGGAGGATGGGCTTTTCTTCTTGTTCTTTGCAAGTGTGATTTTTTTAAATTTGTTTCTGGGATGTGGATGTCTATGGCAAGGCCAGATTTATTACCCATCCCTAATTGCCCTTGAGAAGGTGGTGATGAGCTGCCTTCTTGAACTGCTGCAGTCCATGTGGAGAAGGTACTCCCACTGTGCTGTTAGAGAAGGAGTTCCAAGATTTTGACCGAGTGACGATGAAGGAACGGCGATATATTTCCGAGTCAGGATGGTGTGTGACTTGGAGGAGAACTTTCAAGTGATGGCTCTCCAATGCGCCTACTGCCTTTGTCCTTCTAGGTGGTAGAGGTCACGGGTTTGGGAGGTGCTACTGAAGAAGCCTTGGCGAGTTGCTGCAGTGCATCATGTAGATGGTGCACACTGCAGCCACGGTGCACCAGTGGTGGAGGGAGTGAATGTTTAAGATGGTGGATAGGGTGCTGATCAAGTAGACTGATTTGTTCTGGATGGTGTTGAGCTCTTAAGTGTTGTTGGAGCTGCACTCATCGAGGCAAGTGGAGAGTATTCCATCACACTCCTGACTTGTGCCTTGTAGATGGTGGAGAGGCTTTGGGAAGTCAAGAGATGAGACACTCGCCGCAGAATATCCAGCCTCTGATCCATGGTGCATCTTGTAGATGGTACACAGTGCAGAAGAATCTCATTTAATATATATCTGTTGCCCAAGTGGTTCGGGGAAATGGGATGGCATTTAATCACAGACCGGCTAGTAACAAAGAATAGGTTTATTGTCCCTGCCTTTGGCTCATTCACAAAGATTATCATGTTTAACCCCAAGAGGTGTTACACTATAGTCAGGGAGAAACACACTTGTGTTCTCCAAGAGTCTAATACATATGACAGTGGAATAGCAATCAAATCTTCAGATTCCATTATGGACCAAAGTGGAATCAGATTCTCATCACAATGGCATGTTGGCCGAGATCAACCGTCAGCTTGATTGGAAGTTGGACGGTGATGGTCTTGGTCAACCTTCAGTGCACTGATCCCATTTGTAATCTCGGGTCCAGCCCCATTAACATAATGGAGGTCAGCAAACGCCTGTGGTTATTTTGAGTGGCACTGAAATTACAACAAGCAGTTGGCCCCATTAGTCCGTGTTGGTGTTTATGCTCCATACAAACATGAGTTCCAATCCTGTCATCATCATCATAGGCAGTCCCTTGAAATCGAGACTTGCTTCCACTCCAAAAGTGAGTTCTCAGGTGACTGTACACTCCAATACAGGAATTACAGTCTCTGTCACAGGTGGGACAGACAGTCGTTGAAGGAAAAGGTGGGTGGGGAGCCTGGTTTGCTGCATGATCCTTCCGCTGCCTGCACTTGTTTTCTGCATGGTCTCGGTGATGAGACTCGAGGTGCTCAGCGCTCTCCCAGATGCTCTTCCTCCACTTAGGGCGGTCTTTGGCCAGGGATTCCCAGGTATCGGTAAGGATGTTGCACTGTATCAAGGAGGCTTTGAGGGTGTCCTTGAAACGTTTCCTCTGCCCACCTGGGGCTGGCTTGCCATGTAGGAGTTCCGAGTAGAGCGCTTGCTTTGGGAGTCTTGTGTTGGGCATGTGAACAATGTGGCCCACCCAATGGAGCTGGTCGAGTATGGTCAGTGCTTCGATGCTGGGGATGTTGGCCTGGTTGAGAACACTGACGTTGGTGCGTCTGTCCTCCCAGGGGATTTGCCCCCGTACACATAATCCATTACTCACTTTTCCTTCAACCTACTCTTAAATATTGATCTGGTCTCTTCTTCAATCACTAACCCTGATAGTGTATCCACAGCCTCATAAATGTTTGTGCAAAAAGGACTTACCTGCACTATATAGAAACATAGAAAGATAAGAACAGGAGCAGGCCATTCAGTCACTTGAGCCTGTCTCACCATTGTAATCTCCTCTGATTTAATTAAAGCACCCCCAATTTTTCAAGTCTTACTTTGTAATGTTATTTCCTCATGTTAGGCAACATCCTATTGCATCTGTGCTGTAACCTCTCTATTGCCTCAACATCCTTCCTATAACTGCACACAGTACTCTAACTCTGGTTTTAAGAACATAAGAACATAAGAAATAGGAGCAGGAGTAGGCCGTGTGGCCCCTCGAGCCTGTTCTGCATTCAATAAGATCATGGTTTTATTCCGGTTAAACATAGATTCACCATTGCATCTGAACTTTTATATTCTATACCTCTTGCCATAAAACCCAGTATTCCATTAGTTTTTTGTTTAATGGCTTTAGCCACCCGAGATGCTGTTTTTAATGTGTTGTGAAGCTACCCCCCCCACCCCACCCCCCCCAGCTTAGATGGGAATTGAGGTGCAGCCACAGGGTTTCAATGCCTCCATGGTCTGTGCCTTTTAAAGGCAGCAATCACGAGGACCGCAATATCTGGAAGAAATTCAGCAGTGCGGCGAACAGCCACTTTTCAGAAGGGCCTGTAGAGCCACTGCTGCAGGAAGTGAGGCAGCAGTGAGAGAATCTCTTCGAGATAGAGGAGCCCCTAGGCAAACTGCAGAATAACAAGAGGTCTCTACCAGTGTGAAAGCCATAGGCACAATACCTCACACCTGGAAGCAATGCCAGAAGAAGGTTGACGACCTTACAAGGTAGAAGAACTCACTGATACAAAAGCAAAATACTGCGGATGCTGGAAATATGAAATAAAAACAGAAAATGCTGGAAATACTCAGCGGGTCAGGCAGCATCTGTGGAAAGAGAAACAGAGTTGATGTTTCGGGTCGACGACCTTTCAGCAGAAGAACTCACTGCTACCTTCCATTCATTCAATGTACTAAACATCAACAGCACCAAAAAATTACCTTTCCTCGCATGGTCTTAAAGTACCGTCAGTGCTGGTCATGAATGCCCATTGTACTACAAGATGAAATGGCCATTAACAATCTTCCCATGTAATTGTTCTCTCACCTATACCTTATATGCATTCACTCCAAAATAATCCTGAAGTTGTGGCTCAGTGGTTGTGCTCTTAGCTCTGAGTCAGAAGATTGTGGGTTCAACTTTGAGCCCAGAATGTAAACACAAAATCTAGGCTGACACCTCAGTGCAGTACCGAGGGAGTGCTTCGCTGTCAGAAGGTGCTGCCTTTCAGATGAGAGGTTAAATCAAGATCCTGTCTGCTCTCTCAAGTGGACATAAAAGATCTCATTGCAATATTTTGAAGAAGTGCAGGGGAATTATCCCTGGTGTCCTGATCATTAGTTATCCCTCAATCAGCAGCACGAAAACAGATGATGTGGTCATTGTCATATTGCTGCTTGTGGGAGCTTGCTGTGCACAGTTTGGCTACCGAGTTTCCTACATTGCAATGATGGCTACAATTCAAAAGTGTTTCATTGGCTGTGAAGCGGTTTGGGACATCCCGAGGTTGTGAAAGGTACTGCATTTGACCTCGCAGATTCCCCCAGCACAGGAAGCGACCCCTCTCCCTTGAAATATGCTTGTGCCTCATTGCGAAACCTTTCCTAGAAGTGTCGTATGATGCACAAAGTGGGAGGAGAGCCAGCGTAACAGGGTCTCCTTCTTTTCCTTCAGCTATGTGCCCGGGAGATCAAAGCAGAGGCAAAAAGGTTCAGATGGATTTTATGATAGGAATACGAGAAGAGTTTAGAAGTTGTATTTAAAAAATTGGCATTCTTGGTCATTTTCCGTAAGGCAACCACAAGCTGTTGACACAGTGCAGTGGAGAGATGAAAAAGGAATAGGTTTTATAAAAAGGGAAAAAAAAATGTAACGCAGAAAATATTCCCTCTGACTCAATGATTAAGTGTTTGAGTAGAGCAGGCACTGGTGAAGAGAGGGATATGAGATTTTCCTGTGAGTAATAAAGGCTATAAAGGCCTCATTCACAAGTGGAATAAACCTATGTGTCTCACTGTTCACCACTGTGTATCCTACTTACACCACGTTTTACTCAATGTGGATAGAATTTAGCATGAATCAGCTGGACCTCTTATGGTGTCATATGCAAAGAGTTGAGATATCAAAGCAGGTATTATGACACTTATTCAACAACTAAAGGTGAAGAAGATGTCATTTGACAGTTAATAATCCCATGCCTGTGTTGCAAATGCAGGATATTCCCACATGGACTTGTTTAATGCCAGAAATATTCTGACCTCATGGGAGTATGTTTTCCGATTGGCGAAGTTCATGTATGAATGCTTCACACAGTCACATTACATTCCTCTGTCTGCTATTTGTAGAAGGCGTTAGCCCATTTAAAATAAATAGGTTAACAGCTGCCTAAAAATAACGCACAGAGGAATGTAGTGCCAGCACGTGAAGTGTTCATATGAGAACTTTGCTGGTGAAGTACTGGTGGGTTGTGAAGATTCTTGCACAAGCTGATTATTTCGGCCTGTGGATCTTCTGCAGATCTGCTTTCCTTTTCATCTCCATCCCAATGTCTTGCAGCACCCATTCTCTTGCCAATATCTCCTTTACTCACGTTTGAGTCCAGGCAGTGAGTGTTGCCAGGTCACTTGACTGTGTAGTGGGTCATAACCATCCACACAAGCACACTTTCCAGCAAGAGTCAATGGGCAACGATCAGGTGTGGGAAATCCTGGATAATTTTATCTCCCTTCCCAGACCATAGATCATCATCATCATAGGCAGTCCCTCGGAATCAAGGAAGACTTGCTTCCACTCTTAGAATGAGTCCTTAGGTGGCTGAACAGTCCAATACGAGAACAATACTCTCTGTCACAGGTGGGACAGATAGTCATTGAGGGAAAGGGTGGGTGGGACTGGTTTGCCGCACGCTCTTTCCGCTGCCTGCGCTTGATTTCTGCATGCTCTCGGCGCTGAGACTCGAGGTGATCAGCGCCCTCCCCGATGCACTTCCTCTACTTAGGCGGTCTTTGGCCAGGGACTCTCAGGTATCAGTGGGGATGTTGCACTTTATCAGGGAGGCTTTGAAGGTGTCCTTGTAACATTTCCTCTGCCCGCCTTTGGCTCGCTTGCCGTGAAGGAGTTCCGAGTAGAGCGCTTGTTTTGGGAGTCTCGTGTCTGGTATGTGAACAATGTGGCCTGCCCAGCGGAGCTGATCAAGTGTGGTCAGTGCTTCAATGCTGGGGATGTTGACTTGGTCGAGGACACTAATGTTGGTGTGTCTGTCCTCCCAGGGGATTTGTATGATCTTGCGGAGACATCGTTGGTGGAATTTCTCCAGCGACATGGACCATGTACAGTAGACACCTCAAGACCATAGATACTGAAGGGATACTAGCATAGTGGTTATGTTACTGGACTAGTAATCCAGAGGCCTGCAATAATAATCTCTAAATGTGAGTTCAAATCCTACGACAGCAGCTGGGGAATTTAAATTCAGTTAATTAAATAAATCTGGAATTTAAATTAAAAAGCTAGTATCAGTAATGTTGATGACCATGAAACTACTGAATTGTCATTAAAAACCCATCTGGTTCACTAATGTCCTGTAGTGAAGGAAATCGGCTGTCTTTACCCGGTGTGGCCTATATGTGACTCCAGACCCACAGCAATGTGGTTGACTTGTAACTGCCCTCTGAAATGGTGGGTCACCACCACCTTCTCAAAGGCAATTAGGGATGGGCAATAAATGCTCGCCTTGCCATGATGCCCCCGGGATGGCGGGACTGACATACCAAGAAAGACTGGATCAACTGGGCTTGTATTCACTGGAGTTCAGAAGAATGAGAGGGGATCTCATAGAAACGTTTAAAATTCTGATGGGTTTAGACAGGTTAGATGCAGGAAGAATGTTCCCAATGTTGGGGAAGTCCAGAACCAGGGGTCACAGTCTAAGGATAAGGGGTAAGCCATTTAGGACCGAGATGAGGAGAAACTTCTTCACCCAGAGAGTGGTGAACCTGTGGAATTGTCTACCACAGAAAGTTGTTGAGGCCAATTCACTGAATGTATTCAAAAAGGAGTTAAATGTAGTCCTTACTACTAGGGGGATCAAGCGGTATGGCGAGAAAGCAGGAACGGGGTACTGAAGTTGCATGTTCAGCCATGAACTCATTGAATGGCGGTGCAGGCTCGAAGGGCCGAATGGCCTACTCCTGCACCTATTTTCTATGTTTCTATGCCAAGAACAAATTAAAAAAGAGTAATTTTTAGTGACCCAGCTGCTGGCTGAGGGGATCGAACCTGATGCCTTGCTGCACTTTCACACACTGTCTAACTGTCGGGAGGTGAGGGGGACACCCACACCCACACCCATACAGATGCTTACTGACCTGATATTTCTACCTTTTTCTGCTTTTATTTCAAATTGCCTGCTCAGTTAACTGCAGAGAATGCTGGATATTCTGTTTGTACTTGTGGAGTTTTTGATTTGGTTGGCGGGGGTGGGCGTGAATTCGATATTATGGCCCCGCTAGTTACGGGGAGCCTGAAAACGGGCAAAGAACCCGGAAGGGCCGGGGACACGGTGATCCTGCCGAACCTAACGGCGGGACTGCATGAGCATTTCTTTTTTCCGTTTCTCCGCCCGGCAGCAGGCCAAATGGACAACCTGGTGGGCGGCCAGGAGCAATCACCAGTGGTAGGGGGCCGCAGCCGAGGATCCCTGGGGAATGTCCTCGGCAATTGGGAAGGTGGGAGTGGGATGTCGGTGATTGGGGCTGGGGCGGGCGGGTGGGCAGAGAGAGAGGCTGCGATCAGAGGGTTGAAAGAGAGAGGCCACGATTGGCAGGGGGCTAGCCGAATACTTCCTCGAGGAGCCATCCTGCTTCTGCTGGCCCACAAGGAATGTTGGAAAAGGGCACTTACTGTTCGGAGCCGGCAGTTCCCGTCTCCCGTCCCCTGGGAAACACGCGCAGCAACCGTCAACTCTAAATCGGGCTCCCCGTTTTACTGTGGCAGCCCGATTTAAATACATTACATAAGAAATAGGAGCAGGAGTAGGCCACTTGGCCCCTCGAGCCTGCTCTGCCATTCAATAAGATCATGGCTGATCTGATCCTGGCCTCAACTCCACTTCCCCGCCTGCTCCCCATAACCCTTCACTCCCTTATCGTTCAAAAATCTGTCTATCTCCACCTTAACTATATTCAATGACCCAGCCTCCACAGCTCTCTGGGGCAGAAATTCCAAAGATTCACAACCCTCTGAAAGAAGAAATTCTTCCTCACTTCCGTTTTAACTGAGCAACCCTTTATTTTTAAACTATACCCCCTAGTTCTAGATTTCCCCACGAGTGTAAACATCCTCTCTGCATCTACCCTGTCAAGACTCCTTAGAATCTCAATAAGATCACCTCGCATTCTTCTCATCTCCAATGAGTATAGGCCCAACTTGTCCAACCTTTCTTCACAAAACAACCCATTCACCTCAGGAATCAACCTAGTGAACCTTCTCTGAACGGCCTCCAATGCAAGTATAACCCTCCTTAAGTAAGGAGACCAAAACTGTACGCAGTACTCCACGTGTGATCTCACCAATGCCTTGTACAATTGTAGCAAGACTTCCCTACTTTTATACTCCATCCCTCTTACAATAAAGACCAACATTCCATTTTCCTTCCTAATTGCTTGCTGTACCTGCATGCTAACTTTTTGTGTTTCATGTACAAGGACCCTCAGATCCATTTGTGCCTCAGTATTTTGTAATCTCACCCCATTTAAATAATAATTTGCTTTTTTATTTTTCCAAAGTGGATAACCTCACATTTTCCCACATTATACTCCATTTGCCAAATTTTTTCCCACTCACTTAGCCTATCTATATCCCTTTGAAGATTCTTTGCATTCTCCTCGCAACTTGTTTTCCTATCTATCTTTGTCACCTACCATCAGCAAATTTGGCAACATTACACTCGGTCCCTTCATCCAAGTCATTAATATAGATTGTAAATAGTTGAGGCCACAGCTATGATCCTTGTGACATCCCAGTAGTTACAGTTTGCCAACCTGAAAATGACCCATTTATCTCGACTCTCTGTTATCTGTTAGTTAGCCAATCCTCTATCCATGCTCATATATTACACTCAGCCCCGTAACCTCTTATCTTGTGCAGTAACCTTTTATATGACACCTTATCGAATTCTTTCTGGAAATCCAAATACACAATATCTACTGGTTACCCTTTATACACCCTGCTCGTTACATCCTCAAAGAATTCCAGCAAATTTGTCAAACATGATTTCCCCTTCATAGAACCATGCTGACTCTGCTCGACTGTATTATGATTTTCCAAATGTCCCGCTACTTCTTCCTTAATAATGGACTCCAGCATTTTCTCAATGACAGATGTTAGGTTAACTGGTCTGTAGTTTTCTGATTTCTGTCCCCCTCCTTTCTTAAATAGAGGCGTTACATTTGTAGTTTTCCTATTTGCTGGAACCTCTCCAGAATCCAGGGAGTTTTGGGAGATTACAACCAATGCATCCACTATCTCTGCAGCCACTTCTTTTAAGTTCCTCGGATGCAGGCCATCAGGTCCAGGAGACTTGTCCCATTAGTGTGCCTATTACTTTTTCTCTCATGACAGTGATTGTTTTAAGTTCCCCCCTCCCAATAGCCCCTTGATTATCAATTGTTGGGATGCTTTTAGTGTCTTCTACTGTGAAGACCAATACAAAATATTTATTTTAAGTCTCTGCCATTTCCCTGTTTCTCATTATTAATTCCCCAGTCTCATCCTCCAACGGACCAACCTTTACTTTAGCTACTCTCTTCCTTTTTATATAACTGTAGAAGCTCTTACTGGCTGTTTTTATATTTCTTGCTCGTTTACTCTCATAAACTATCTTCTCTCTCTTTATTATTTTGTTAGTTGTCCTTTGCTGGTTTCTAAAAATGTCCCAATCCTCTGGCCTTCCACTATTCTTCACAACATTTGTATGCCTTTGTTTTCAATTTGATACCATCCTTTACTTCCTTAGTTAGCCACGGATGGTTCATCCTTCTCTTAGAGTCTTTCTTTCTCAGTGGAATATATCTTTGCTGAGAGTTATGAAATATCTCCTTAAATGTTTGCCACTGCTCATCTACCGTTTTACCCTTTAATCTATTTTCCCAGTCCACTTTAGCCAACTCTGCCTTCATACCTTTGTAATTACCTTTATTTTGAAATTCTACCATGCTATATTCACTCTTCCCAAGAGGATCCTTTACTATGAGATCATTAATTAATCCAGTCTCATTACACATTACCAGATCTAAAATAGTCTGCACCCTGGTTGGTTCCGCACGTATTGTTCTCAGAAACCATCCCGCATACACTCTATGAACTCTTCCTCAAGGCTACATTTGCCAATTTGATTTGTCCAATCAATATGAAGATTAAAATCGCCCATGATTATTGCCATACCTTTCTTACAAGCCTCCATTATTTCTTGATATATACTCTGTGCTACAATGTAGCTACTATTAAGGGGCCTATAGGCTATGCCCACCAGTGACTTCTTTCCCTTATTATTTCTTATCACCAACTAAACTGATTCAACATCTTGATCTTCTGAGCCAATATAATTTCTCACTACTGCACTGATCTCATCCTTTATTAACAGGGCTACCCCCACCTCCTTTTCCTTTCTGTCTATCCTTCCGAAATGGCAACTACCCCATAATGTTCAGTTCCTGGCCTTGGTCATCTTGCAACCACGTCTCTGTAATGGTTATCAGATCATACCCATTTATTTCTATTTGTGCCATCAACTCATCTATCTTGTTACGAATGCTGCGTGCGTTCAGATAAAGAGCTTTTAATTTTGTCTTTTTACTATTTTTCTCTACTCTGACCCCACTTTCTGATGCACTCTTATGTTTATACACTCTGGGCTAGAACCTCCACTTTTTTGGCATGCTTAACGCCCACAATGCCGATTTTACTGTACAATGCTCATATATCGCCCATTTTGGCACAAAATGGAAACTGACAGGCATTTTTCAGAAACTAATCGCCGAGTGTTACTTTCCCCATGTGCTTAATGCTGGGAAAAAATATCACCGCCTGCCCAATTTTTTGGGGCGGAATCATCAGAATGGGCGAAATCAACGCCCATATTATCGGCCAGCGTTACTTTCCGCACTGATTTAATGCCGAGATTCAATATTAACGCAAGCCCATTGGTTTTTGTCGTAAAGAGCATATTTACCGAAACTAGTGGACATGAGATTGCCCAGTGTCAATTTCACCACCTCACACACATATTGGCCACAATATTGCTCGCCCAAAGGTCAATGCTGGATGCTTGGGGGACAAAGGATATGGCCTCGCTACCTGGCTGATGACACCACCGCGTGACACCCACACCTAAGCCGAGAGGCGATACAACGAGAGCCACAGAGCAACTCGCAATGTCATGGAGAGAACCATTGGAGTGCTGAAGCAGCGCTTTAGATGCCTGGACCACTCAGGAGGCGAGCTCCAATACCACCTGAGCAGGTGACTCAATTCGTGGTGATGTGCTCCATGCTGGACAACTTGGCTATCAGGAGGGGACAAGAATTGCCTGATGAGTCTGACAGTTCACATCACCACAGAGAGAGGAAGAGGAAGACAAGAAGGCAGATGCTGACATCGGCCCAGACAATCAGACTGATGATGAAGTCATGCCCCCGCCTCCCTGTAGACCGCATGAAAGGGCCCATGATGGCATGATAGCTGCAAGAGCCTTATGTCAGGAGCTCATCAATGATCGCTTTGCCTGAAAGAACGTTGGTTCTTTACAAGGCTGACACACTGCTGGGTGTGCAGGTCATCAATGGTGGGCATCACCTTGGTGACAGTTAAAGTTTAAGTTGATTGAAGTTAAGTGTAACAGTGCAGCCATCTGAGCCAATGTGCAACAAGGTTTTGTTAAATAACAAACATTTAAACTGAACATTTATCTGAAATCATCAGTATTTCTATACAAACCTACCCTCCCACCCCCCGCGCCCCTGCTTCCGCTTTCCTCCCCACCCCTTCCCCCTCCCCTCCTGACTCCAAGCCACCTGGCCGAGGAGCTCCTCAGGCAATGCTTCATTGGGGGGCGTGAGGGGGGGGGGGGGCGGGGTTGGGGGTGTAGGGTGTCGGCCGAAATGCTGCTTGGACGGAAAAGGGAGAGGATGGTCCCGATGTGGGAAAGTGCTCCGAGCCAGAAGCAAGATGTTGCTGCTGGCTCTCATGTGTGGTTGGCAATGGGGGCGCAGTGTCATGTTCCAGGACCACTGTGAGCCCTCTGCCACCAGTGTTCCTGGCTACTAGCTCCAGGGCCTCCTCCATCCCTTCCATGTTATATCTTATTTGTTGGACAAAAACTCGGCGCCAATTATGTTCTTGGTGCTTAGTAGGTTTTTTGCTGCTGATGAATCTCCCTCGTGCCTCCCACAACAACCAGACAAGCACACACCACAGCCACACACGCCTTCAGTCCCTCTCAGCTCCCTCTCTCTCTGTCTCCTCTTCTGCACATGTCACGATGACCCTTGACCTCCTGAATCACGGGACTCCAGCGTTGCCATGCCGTTGCTAAGGACGGCCGCACTTTATGGCAGAAGGTCAAAAAAATTGAACGCTACTGTCCATTTCATATCGTTCGCGGTAACACCCATTTTCAAAAATGGAGACTAGGTGCTTTGAGAATGGGCGAGAAGCCGGCGATCTGAAAACCCCTTTATACCCCCCACGCTGGAAATAATGCCCATTTTTGGGCGATAAGCACAAAAGTGGAGGTTCTAGCCCCCTGTCCCTTCCTGTCCCTTCTCCTTTCTTTTTGACGTTTTAATTATGTATGTTGATATGTTAATTAAGTGTCCCACCTCTCCATAACAGGACATTCAGAAACCCGATAACCACTGCCGTAAAACAGGCAATGAGCGCGTGCGTGGATTGGTGGTGACACGTTCCTCATATTTAAATCTTCAAGCCTACCGACCCTCTCCCGTCTGTCGTGAGGAGTTAATATTGAGGCTTTTCATTCTGATTTTGCAGGAACATTTGCCTTTGTTCCAGGAGATCATTTGTTTGTGTCTAGTTTGAGCTTGATTATGCTGACTAACTATTTGGATGTGGCTAGTGGTTCTTAAGAATGTGTTACATTGTAAAATAATTACAGTTAGTGATAGCAAAAGAGTGCTGTATAAGCTTTATATCCACTAATTTAATAAGGGTGCTGAGAAACCTGGTAAAATGAGGGAAGTGAGCCAGGAGGAGTGAATGAGAGGTTAATGCTGGTTTCTGGTCTGTGAAGTTGCAGGCACACGGCACAAGTAATTGAAGTCTTGTGCCAGAATCATTGAGAAATAATCTTGGCTAACATTGCATTCAGCAACTCCACAGGCCAGGAGTTTGGGAACAAAGATCTTTTCTTTCATTTCTCCGCCCCACCTCCCCGCCCTCACCACCACTAATCTTCTGACCAACTACCAACTGTTCTAGTTCTCATTACTGCCTGGGTGCTGCTTGGCTGTGACTTTTGGCTTGTTCCGCCGATTGGCACGAGATTCCAAGCTGGCCCAGATCTCCATCTGCTGCTCATATCAGCAGAGTGCTGTGCAGAATGGGGGTGTGCATTTAACCTGCACCCGTTTGGCAATGGTGTAACTGTCGTGCCGTGTGTAAAAGGGCAAATGAGTGCTCCATAAGCAAAGAGAAAAAAGACAAGGATTAGTGGCCTTCCAAACAAAATGTAGTCAGGATTTTTGGCTCCCTTACACCTCTATAAACGGACGTCATGGGATCATTGCTCCTCACAATGCTCATGATTTCCAATGGTTGCTACGGAAAGGCTGGAGTTTGACGGAGAGGGGTGGCATCCTGTAACGGTCCAGGATATTTCCTGGGCGTTTATGCTGGATCTACGTCTAATGTTCAGAGGCAATAAATTCAAAAGATGTGAGAATTGATGGTAAGAAAGAAAGACTTGGATTTATATAGCACATTTCACGACCCCTGCCTGACTCAAAGCGCTTTACAGCCAATGATGTACTTTTGGAGTGTTGTCAGTGTTGTAATGTAGGTACTTTAAGGTAATATAGTTAGCACACTCAGACATCCACCTTGCACTTTGTGCAACTGTAGTAACTCCCATGATAGACCTGAGTGCATGTGTAGGGACTGAACTATGCGGATTTTTGGCAAAAACTATTGGATTGGCCGATTGTTAATGTTCCTTTCTATTAACTTCAGTTCAGTGAAAGTTCAGGTAAGGCCCAATTTTAACTCAGGATGGGCATTGGAACGGTAGCGAATGACAAACCGTCCGCCCTCATGGAGAGTTTGACTCCCAGGTCTCATTTACATAACAACAACAACTTATATTTATATAGCGCCCCAAAGAGCTTCACAGGAGTGTTATAAAAAACAAATTGGCACTGAGCTATATAAGGAGATGTTAGGGCAGATGACTAAAAGCTTGTTCAAAGAGGTAGGTGTTAAGGAGTGTCTTAAAGGAAGAAAGAGAAATGCAGATGCGAAGAGATTTAAGGAGGGAATTCCAGAGCTTAGGGCCTAGGCAACTGAAGGCAAAACCACCAATGGTGGTGTATTTAAAATCGGGGATGGTCAAAAGGCCAGAAACAGCGGAGCGCAGCGGTCTAGGGGGATGCTAGGGCTGGAGGACATTACAGAGATAATGAGGGTCGAGGCCATAGTGGAATTTGAAAACAAGGATGAAAATGCTTAATTGGGAGCCAATGTAGGTCAGCAAGCACAGGGGAGATGGGTGAGTGGGACTTGGTGCAAGTTAGCACATGGGCGGTAGAATTTTGGATGACCTCAAGTTTAAGGAGAGTAGAACTCGGGAGGCTGGCCAGGAGTGCATTGGAATAGTCGTCTAGAGGTGATACAGGCATGGATGAGGGTTTCAGCAGCAGATAAGTTGAGGTAAGTGCAGAAATGGGCGATATTACGAAGGTGGAAATGGGCTGTCTTAGTGATAGAATGGACTCTGACTCCTGGCCGAAAGCTGGTGGGAATGACATCACTGTCAGTGAGCTGGAGTTAAAGCCACAGAAACAGTCACCGGCAAAGTAACTAAGGATATCGGGCTGGATTGGTCAGCAAATTCACCATCAGGCAGTGGGGAAATCCATGGCAGGGGAGGACCAAGGTATTCTTGGACAGGACTGCTCCTTCTGGCCCCATAATAAACCTTTAAAAATAAAAAATAAACACTTACCTGGGACTCCACCAGCTTTCGCTAGCGGGCCCAAGACTGTACGACCTTTAGTCGGGCTCCTGGTTAAAATGATCTAATAGGGATACACCACTGTCATTTAAATTAGGCTCCCACTCATCTGGGGTGGGTGAACGTTCTGAACCTGAATTCAAAAAATGGTGGGTGGGGCGCTGGAAGACATTAGGAATGGGGTGCAAACAAACTCCCTCCCCTCCCCCACCACTGGCACTGTTCTGAGTGGGTGAGGGGGTTAAAATTGGCTCTGTAAACGTTGAGATGTAATGGTGAATCGATATGAAACCTCAGTAACACCACATCTGTGTGCAGTTTTGGGCCCCACACTATAGGAAGGATATTGAGGCAATTCACTCAGATGCTGCCTGGTGTGAAGAATTACAAATATGAAGAACGATTTGAAAAATTAGGTCTGTTTTCATTAAATCAAAGATTATGGGATGTTTTGATAAAGGTGTCTAAAATTACAAAGGGATAGGAGTAGATAGAAACGGACTTAAAGGGTCTAGAATACGTGGACATAGAAATAAGATTAAATGTAAAAGATTTAGGATAGGGAACAGGAGAAACATTTTATACAGAGGGAGGTGTTGAGGCTGTGGAGTGCACTACCAGAGTTATTGATTGAAGAAGAGATCATGTCAATATCACTTCGGCAGCACCTCCCAAACCCATGACCTCTATCACCTAGAACCACAAGGGGAGCAGGCACATGGGAGCGCCACCACCTCCAAGTTGCCCTCCAAGTCACACACCATCCTGACTTGGAAATATATCGCCGTTCCTTCATCGTCGCTGGGTCAAAATCCTGGAACTCCCTCGCTAACAGCACTGGGGGAGCACCTTCACCACACGGACTGCAGTGGTGCAAGAAGACGGCTTACCACCACCTTCTCGCGGGCAATTAGGGCTGGGCAATAAATGCTGGCCTTGTCAGCGTCGCCCACATCCCATGAATGAATAAAAGAATAGGTTCTGTCGATAGCTGAAGAAAATCGGATTAAAGGGATATGGGAACAGAGTGAGCACGTAAGATTAGGGCTTTTCCTCACATGGAGTATAAACACCAGCACAGGCTGGCTGGACCAAATGGCCTGTGTCTGTGTTGCAATTTTTACATAATTCCACGTCGCCTGTACATGCACTAACCGAGAGGTGCTTTTGTACAGCACTGTAGACATTCACATTTGATTTGGGTTTTTTTTAAACAGAAGTGATAATCATGAAAATAAGGTCAGACAAGCCAACATGAGGAGGGTTTAGCAAACAGAGGTATTTTAAATATTGGGAAGAGTCTCCAGTGGTGACTCATATGGCCATACCTAATTAGAGACTTCTAATTTAGTCCTATTAAAAGTAAGAGCAAGTGTAATACTCAGAGACAATCTAGGCCAATGTGACCCAAGGTACTTGAAGCAATATAACTAGTACATTTAGAAGAGAAAAAAAAATCACTCAAATCTACTATAATCTGCTATTAATCAATTCCCAATTTGTACTGTTGGCAATAAATCAATCATCTTGTTACTTAAATTAGGCTTATTTGCTACTTAATTATAGAGGGACCAATGAAATGAATGAGGATTTGTGGCTTGTGCCCAACATTATTTTCAAGGAGTTTTTTTTTCTTTTAATCAGACCCAATTCAGACTCTCCCCGCTGTCCCCGCCCCCTCACCCCCCTTTCAACTGCTTTCTGGAATTTAATGTTGCTGAGTTGTTAGAATAGAATAAATGGATAGAAATCACAGTTTGCTGCTTTTTTACCATTTAACCCTTGATGAGCCTTGACGAATGTCCCTGAGTTTAAAAGTGCCATTATATACAGGCATTTACCTGAAGCCTGCACCTATAGAATGTGATGTGCAGTTGGCAGACCTGAATTATACTGCTGGCTACCCCTCACACTCCACCTAGTAGCAATGATGCTCTGTGCAATTGCACATGCACACGTGTGCAAAGAGCTGCTCAGCCATGAGTAAATTTTAGTTGGAAGAGCGCATCAACCTTTTTTATTATAGCCTGGTGACTGCACTCCCACCTTTAAATATCTCTGTATCTACATCCTGAGATCTCTCTGTTTATTACAATGTGGCCTATATGTAGCCAATGTGGTTGACTCTTAACTGCCCTCTGAAGTTGCCTAGTAAGCCACACAGTTGTGTAAAACCGCTACAATAGCACTGCGGGAGCACCTTCACCACATGGACTGTAGAGGTTCAAGAAGGCGGCTCACCACCATCTTCTCAAGGCCAACTAGGGATGGACAGTAACTGCCATCTACACCCGCATCCTGAGAATTCATTTTTAAAAACCTTCCCCTCACACTATGATAAAGTGCTTGAATTACTTGCTATCATTTCCCATGAGGTACAACAGTACTCTTGACACACCCAGCCTTTGCCGACAACTATTCTTTACATGTACTCATCCTACAAAAGCCTCTCACATAAGAACATAAGAAATAGGAGCAGGTGTAGGCCATACGACCCCTTGAACCTGCTCTGCCATTCAATAAGATCATGGCTGATCTGACCTTGGCCTCAACTCCACTTCCCTGCCCACTCCCCTTGACTCCCTTAATATTCAGAAATCTGTCCATCTCCACTTTCAATATAGTCAATGACCCAACCTCCACAGCTCTCTGCGGTAGAGAATTCCAAAGAGTCATGACCCTCTGAGAGAAGAAATCCCTCCTCAATTCCGTTTTAAATGGATGACCCTTTATTCTGAAACTATGCCCTCTCGTTCTAGATTCCCCCACAAGGGGGGAAACATCCTCTCTGTCATGTATCTTACATTATTATATATAACTGTATCCTAACATGCTATACATGACTGTAATAAGATATGACCTGTAACCACCAGCAAACCTCACCACCAGGGGTGCACTTACAAGAGACAGGTATATAAGGACAGGTCTCAGGCAAGTGCAGCATTCCAGAGCTGTGAAATAAAGGTGCAGGTCCAGAGTGACTTTGACTTCACTACATGCCTCGTGTGAATCTGTACTGAGGGGACAGGACTTTACAGTGGCGACGAGTTACGGGATTACAGAATCCACAGAATGGCGAACAGCGGATCAGATGAAAAGTACAATGCGGGAGATAATTGGGAGGACTTTATAGAAAGACTCCAGCAAAGCTTTGTAACCAAAGACTCGTTAGGTGACGATAAGGCAGACAAGAGCAGAGCCCATCTCTTGACCAGCTGTGGCTCGAAAACATATGCTTTAATGTAGTATCTGTTAGCACCTGAGAAACCAGCAAGCAAATCGTTTGAAGAATTGAGCACACTGGTAAGAGACCACCTGAAGCCAGCGAGCAGCCTACACATGGCCAGACACAGGTTCTAAAACTACAGACGCTGTGTGGGCCAGAGCATACCCGACTTCATGGCGGAACTTCGGAGGTTAGCTAGTTTATGTGAGTTCTCCGATGAACTGAGGAGAGAAATGCTGAGAGACTTTTTCATTGAAGGAATAGGCCACGCAGGCATATTCTGAAAGCTCATAGAGACCAAGAACCTGACCTTAGAGGCAGCAGCACTGGTTGCACAGACATTCTTGGTAGGGGAAGAAGAAACGAGGTTGATTTACAATGCAGGTACGACAACTAACGAAATATCGAAACAAGAAGTTCACAGCACTAAACAAGCTGCTACCCCCACACACAGACAAAACCAGGAGAACAGGCTCTCGACAGCAGGCAGAAGCCATCAAGGGCCACAGGAACGGCCGTTCACACCTCATTAACCCACAATGCGAGCAATAAACTAAAAACTGAGAGAAGCTTAAAAGAGATCAGCCAGACGCAGCTCATTCTTTGGGAACACTTTGAACAATGGAACAGGTCTGTGCTGGAGGTGTGGGGGTGGGCACTCGTCAAGGGGATGTCGATTTCAGCAGGCTGTTTGCAGAAATTGTGAATATACAGGGCATTTGGCCCGCATGTGCAAAAAAATGGCAGCTCGGCTGGTATACGAATTGGATGGGTTGGAAAGCGGATCAGAAGATTGTGGGGACAGTACCCGGGACACCGATGTACAGCGGGTCAATACGATCAATGGCCGCTGCTCCTACAACAGGACACCTCCTATAATGATGAGGGTCCTACTCAACGGGATATCTGTCAACATGGAGCTGGATACGGGAGCGAGTCAATCTCTCATGGGCGCTCAACAATTTGAACAACTGTGGCCGCATAAAAGAGACAGACCAAAACTCACAAGGGTCGACACCAAACTAAGGACCTATACCAAAGAAATCGTACCAGTCCTCGGCATCGCCATGTTCTCTGTCACACACAAATAGACAGTGAACCGACTTCCACCATGGATTGTCCCCGGAGACCTCCCAGCACTGCCGGGGAGAAGCTGGCTGGAAAAACTAAACTGGAAATGGGATGATGTCCATGCCATGTCATTAGAGGAACGGACCTCCTGCTCAACAGTTATAAAGCGATTTGAACATCTCTTTCAGCCAGGTGTGGGCACTTCCAAAAGGGCCAAAGTCAAAATCTACATCACACAGGATGCTAGACTGGTCCATCACAAGGCCAGAGCTGTACCCTATGTGATGAGGGAAAAGATTGAACACGAACTAGACAGGCTTCTGCGGGAAGGCATTATATCACCTGTGGAATTTAGCGACTGGGCAAGTCCCATCGTCCCAGTCATGAAGCCTGATGGATCCGTACGAATTTGTGGGGACTACAAATCTACCATAAACAGAGTCTCCCTACAGGACCAGTACCCGCTGCCCAGAGCGGAGGACTTATTTGTCACATTGGCTGGAGGTAAATTTTTCTCAAAATTAGACCTCACATCTGCGTATATGACGCAAGAATTGACTGAGGAATCCAAGCTACTCACCACCATCAACACACATCGAGGCCTTTTCATGTACAATCGATGCCCATTCGGCATCAGGTCGGCAGCTGCTATATTCCAGCGCAACATGGAGAGTCTGCTCAAGTCCATCCCAGGGACGGTTGTATTTCAAGACGACATACTTATCACGGGCAGGGACACCAACTCCCATCTCCGTAATTTGGAGGAAGTACGAAAGCGGTTGGATCGGGTAGGCCTACGAGTCAAGAAATCCAAGTGCCTGTTTCTCGCACCCGAGGTTGAATTTTTGGGCAGAAGGATTGCCCCTAATGGAATCCGCCCAACAAAATCCAAAACAGAAGCAATTCGCCTGGCACCCAGGCCCCGGAATGTCTCAGAACTGTGCGCCTTTCTCGGGCTACTCAATTACTTTGGGAACTTTATGCAGAACTTAAGCACGCTGCTGGAGCCTCTCCATGTGCTACTCAGGAAGGGGTGCGATTGGTTTTGGGGGGACGCCCAGAAACGCGCCTTCAATAAGGCACACAACCTTCTGTGTTCCAACAGTGTTTTGACTTTCTTTGACCCAGGCAAAAAGCTAGTTCTCACATGCGATGCGTCAGCGTATGGGGTAGGGTGCGTTTTGCAACATGTCAATAGTGCAGGCAAATTACAACACATAGCTTATGCCTCCAGGTCACTTTCACGGGCGGAGCGCGGGTACGGAATGGTAGAGAAGGAGGCGCTCGCGTGCATGTAGTGTCAAAAAGATGCACCAATACCTTTTCGGGGCCAATTTCGCGTTAGAAACCAACCACAAGCCCCTCACGTCCCTCCTATCCGAGAGCAAGGCAATAAACGCCAATGCCTCGGCGCGCATTCAACGGTGGGCACTCATGCTGGCGTCCTACAATTATACCATAAGGCACGGACCAGGCACAGACAACTGTGCTGACGCGCTCAGCAGGCTACCCCTGGCGACCACAGAAGGGTCTGATGAACAGGACTGTGAGATAGTCATGGCAATCAATGCCTTTGAGTCCACAGGTTCGCCCATGACGGCTCGCCAAATCAGAGCCTGGACGACCAGCGACCCCACGTTTTCCTTAGTAAAAAGATGTGTCCTCACCGGTGACTGGGCAGAGGCTCGGGATGCCTGCCCCGAGGAAATAAAACCCTTTCACAGGCGCATGCATGAGCTATCACTACAAGCAGACTGCCTGATGTGGGGCAGCCGAGTAGTCATGCCTCTGCGAGGCAGAGAGACATTTGTCCGGGAGCTCCACCACGAGCACCCAGGGATCGTTCTCATGAAGGCCATAGCCAGATCCCACGTCTGGTGGCCTGGTATTGACGCGGACTTGGAGCTCCGCGTCCGAAGGTGCACCATTTGTGACCAACTCAGCAATGCCCCCAGGGAGGCTCCACTGAGCCTACCAAACCGTGGTCGCGGGTGCACGTAGACTATGCGGGCCCATTCATGGGCAAAATGTTCCTCATAGTTGTAGATGCATTTTCAAAGTGGATCGAATGCACCATTTTAAACTCGAGCACAACCTCCACCACTGTGGAGAGCCTCGCAACCATGTTTGCAACGCACGGAATCCCTGACATATTGGTCAGTGACAATGGTCCGTGCTTCACCAGCGCAGAATTCCAAGACTTTATAATTGACCACGGCTTAATCACGTCAAGACGGCACCGTTCAAGCCGGCCTCCAACGACCAGGCGAAGAGAGCAGTGCAAATCATTAAACAAAGCATGCTTAAAATCCAAGGTCCCAAGCTGCAGGGTCACCTGTCGCAACTGCTGCTGGCATACAGATCTCGTCCGCACTCATTGACTGGGATCCCCCCCACGCAACTGTTGATGAAAAGGACTTTAAAAACAAGGCTCTCATTAATCCTCCCAGACATGCATGAAATCATTGAGGCAAAGCGCCGTAAGCTGACTGAGTACCATGACAAAAATTCGAGGGGGGGATGGAATGAGATAGGGGACAAAGTGTTTGTACTAAACTATGGCAGGGGTCCCAAATGGCTTGCAGGGACAGTAACGGGCAAGGAAGGAAACAGGCTACTGGTAGTACAAATGGACAATGGCAAAACCTGCTGGAGGCATGTAGACCAAGTCAAAAGCAGATTTATCAACAACACTGTGGAACCAGAGGCAGACTACAATGTGGAACTTGCACCACACTTGGT
The DNA here is from genome assembly GCF_044704955.1 of Pristiophorus japonicus. Taxonomy (NCBI): domain Eukaryota; kingdom Metazoa; phylum Chordata; class Chondrichthyes; family Pristiophoridae; genus Pristiophorus; species Pristiophorus japonicus. The sequence goes on along the minus strand of NC_091981.1, from coordinate 269,197,146 downwards.
GGACAGACAGAGGGAACAACCTGAGGAAAGGGCAATCCCAACAGACAGCCCAGGCGAGTCAACAGCAATCACACCAATCGAAACAGACAGCCCAGGCGAGATACCAGCAACCACACCCAAAGAAAAACAGACTCCAATGCAAACCACAACTCAGACGCTCCACGCGAGAGCATAGACCATCTGAGAGACTGAACCTATAAAGACAATAAGACCTTGGGGGAGGGTGATGTCATGTATCTTACATTATTATATATAACTGTATCCTAACATGCTATACATGACTGTAATAAGATATGACCTGTAACCACCAGCATAGCTCACCACTCGGGCTGCAAGAGACAGATATATAAGGACAGGTCTCAGGCAAGTGCAGCATTCCAGAGCTGCGTAATAAAGGTGCAGGTCCAGAGTGACCTTGACTTCACTACATGCCTCGTGTGAATCTGTACTGAGGAGACAGGACTTTACACTCTCTACATCTACCCTGTCAAGCACCCTCTGAATCTTATACGATTCAATAAGATCACCTCTCATTCTTCTAAACTCCAATGTTCTTAACTCCAAACACGAAATGTAATTGTTTGTTGTGTTCACCTAACATCACACCTATTGTGGAATTTGATGCATGTAATAGGAACAAAATCAAATTCTCTTTTTGTTCTCTTTCAAGAAGACAGGCCATAACAGATGGGAGAGTTCGGTAACAGGCGGTTTCATCCTAAATTTGAGAATACTCATCTCATGGAACCTGGGGAGAGAAGCCATGGAAAGTATTGAAGATGTAGAAGTAGGAGGACATGTGAGTTCTGCTCAAGAAGCTGTTATAAAATCTCTTCCTCTTTTCCTTCTCAAGATGTCCCGCAGCAACAGCATCCAATGATCTCAGTGCTTCATTCTATCAATCCCAAGCAAGGCTCAGAAACATACGTTCCAAGATAGTTAGAAATTGAGACATTGCTTTCCCAGGTACACAGTACCTAATCCGGGGATTGTCCCTGGCGTCGGGAGGTCGGCGAGTTGGTGAGTCGGGAGTTTGGCGAGTCGGTAAGCCGTGAGGTCGGCGCGTCGGAAGTTCGGAGGCCGGGAGTTGGGAGGCCGGGAGTTCGGAGGCCTCAGAGGTCGGGAGTTGGGAGGTCGGGAGTTCGGAGGCCACAGAGGTCGGAAGTTCGGAGGTCGGGAGTTCGGAGGAGGTCGGGAGTTCAGAGGCCGGGAATACGGAGTCTGAGAGGTCGGGAGTTCGGAGACCGGGAGTTCGGAGGCCGAGAGGTCGGGAGGCCATAGAGGTCGGTGAGTTCAGAAGGACACAGAGGTGAGGTGAGTTGGTAAATATCTCTCTTTTCTTTATATCTTTTGAAATAGATTTTAAACTAGACAAGTCTAACTAGAGGGAAGGCAGCTGAGTCCCGTGGAGTGCACATTCTGCGGCATGTGGGAAGTTCTGGACACTTTGCGCAGCTTAGAAAACCATGTGTGCAGGACGTGTCTCCAGCTTCAACTGCTCAAGCTCCGCATTTCGGAGCTGGAGTAGCTAGTGGAGTCAATGAGGTGCAACCGCAAGGCTGAGAACTACGTGGATAGCATGTTTCAGGAGGTGGTCACCCCACAGCTTAAAGGCGTGCAGGTAAAGGCGTGACCACCAGACGTAGTAGGTGTACTAGGCAGGTAGTGCAGGAGACCCCCGTGAGTCCATCCGGCTTTCAAACCGATATCACTTCTGAGTATTAGTAAGGACGATGGTGCCTCTGGGGAGTGCAGCCAGAGCCAATTCCAAGGCACCAAGGGTGGCTCAGCTGCACAGGGGGGGAGGGATGAAGAACAAGCGAGCGCTAGTGAAAGGGGATTCTATAGTTAGGGGAACAGACAGGCGTTTCTGTGGCTGTACACGTGACTCCCGAATGGTTTTGTGCCTCCCTGGTGCCAGGGTCAAAGATGTCACAGAGCGGACGCAGGGCATCCTGGAGGGGAGGGTAAACAGCTAGAGGTCGTGGTCCATATCGGGACCAACGACATAGATAAAATGAGGGATGAGGTCCTACAGGAAGAATTCAGGGAGCTAGGAAGAAAATGAAAGGGTAGGACCTCAAAGGTAGTAATCTCCGGGTTACTACCGGTGCCACGTGCTAATGAGTATAAGAATAGAAGGATAGAGAGGATGAACATGTGGCTGGAAAGCTGGTGTAGGAGAGAGGGCTTTAAATTCTTGAGGCATTGGGATCGCTTCTGGGGGAGATGGGACCTGTACAAACCGGATGAGTTGCACCTCAACAGCGCTGGGCCCAATATCCTCGCGGGGAGTAGTGCTGTTGGGGAGAGTTTAAACTAGCTTGGCAGGAGGATAGGAACCTGAGAACGAATTCAAAAGGGAAGGAAGTAAAGCTGAAATTGGATAGCAAGAATCCAGAAAGCGAATCTGTAAGACAGAGGAAACAGGGCTTAGTATGTAGTAAGCAAGGAGGTCTTCCTGTGCTGAATGTTATATACTTTAATGCAAGGCGTATAGCGAATAAGGCGGATGAGCTCAGAGCACAGGTAGACACTTGGGAGTATGACATTATAGCCATTACAGAAACGTGGCTGAAATAGGGATAGGTTTGGCAGATCAATATTCCTGGATACAGGATTTTTAGACAAGATAGAGAGGGGGGTAAAAAGGGTGGTGGGGGCGCAGTACTGATTAGAGAAACTATTACAGTGGTGAGGAGGGATGATATGTTAGAGGGATCATCAAATGAGGCCATATGGGTCGAATTGAAAAATAAAAAAGTGCCGATCACGCTGCTGGGCGTAGAGGGTGCGGAATTCTTGAAATGCATTCAAGAGAACTTTTTTAGTCAGTATGTAGCAAGCCCAACACGAGAGGGGGCGGTCTTGGATTTAGTTTTGGGGAATGAAGCTGGGCATTTTGAAGGGGCATTAGTGGGAGAGCACTTGGGTGCCAGTGACCATAATTCAGTCAGATTCAAGTTGGTTATGGATAAGGACAAGGATAGGCCTGGAATAAAAGTTCCGAATTGGGGAAGAGCTAATTTTGCTAAGTTAAGGAGTGATTTGGCCATAGTGGACTGGAAACAGCTACTTGTGGGTAAATCAGTGTCGGAACAGTGGGAGGCATTCAAGGAGGAGATCCGGAAGGCTTAGGCCAAACATGTGCCCTTAAAGAAAAAGGCTGGGAAAAATAATTCTAGAGCCCCCTGGATATCTCGGGACTTACAGGGGAGGATTAAGAAAAAAAGGGACGCTTATGTCATATACCAATGACTAAATGCTATTGAATCATTAGAGGAATATAGGAAATTAAGAGGCAAAATTAAAAAGGATATTAGGAATGCTAAGAGAGAGCACGAGAAATTCTTGGCTAGTAAAATTAAGGAAAACCCTAAGATGTTTTATAAATATATTAAGAGTAAGAGGGTAACTAAAGAAAGGGTAGGGCCTATTAGAGACCATGAAGGTAATCTTCATGTGGAGGCAGAAGATGTTGGGAGGGCTCTTAACGAATACTTTGCATCTGTTTTCACAAAGGAAAGGGGCAATGCAGATACTGCTATTGAGGTGGAGTATGATATTCTGGATGAAATAAATATCGTGAGAGAGGAAGTATTAAGGGGTTTAGCAGCTTTGAAAGTAGATAAGTCCCCAGGCCCGGATGAAATGCATCCCAGGCTGTTGAGCGAAGTAAAACAGAAAATAGCAGAGGCCTTGACCATTATTTTCCAGTCCGCTTTGGATCTGGGCATGGTGCCGGAGGATTGGAGGACTGCTACTGTAGTACCCTTGTTTAAGAAGAGAGAAAGGGATAGGCTGAGTAATTACAGGCCTGTCAGCCTAACCTCAGTGGTGGGAAAATTATTGAAAAAGTCCTGAAAGACAGGATAAATCTGCATTTGGAAAGGCAAGGATACATTAGGGACAGTCAGCATGGAAGATTGTATTTGACTAACCTGATTGAATTTTTTGAAGAGGTAACCAAGAGGGTCAATGAGGGTAGTGCATACGATGTACCATATATAGACTTTAGCAAGGCTTTTGATAAGGTCCCACATGGTAGACTGATCACGAAGGTTAAAGCCCATGGGATACAGGGCAAAGTGGCAAGTTGGATCCAAAATTGGCTTTGAGGTAGGAAGCAAAGGGTAATGATTGATGGATGTTTTTGTGACTGGAAGGATTTTTCCAGTGGGGTTCCACAGGGCTCAGTACTGAGACCCTTGCTTTTTGTGGTATATATCAACGATTTAGATTTAAATATAGGGAGTATGATTAAGAAGTTTGCAGACGACACTAAAATTGACTGTGTGGTTGATAATGAAGAGGCAGTTCATGGACTGCAGGAGGTTATTAATCTACTGGTCAGGTGGGCAGAGCAGTGGCAAATGGAATTTAATTCAGAGAAGTGTGAGGTGATGCACTTTGAGAGGGCTAATAAGGAAAGGGTATACACATTAAACGGTAGGCCACTTAATAGTGTAGATGAAAAAAGGGACCTTGGAGTACTTGTCCATAGATCCCTGAAAGTAGCAGGCTGGGTGGATAAGGTGGTTAGAAATGCATACGGGATGCTTGTCTTTATTGGCCGAGGCATAGATTATAAGGGCAGGGAGGTTATGTTTAAATAGTATAATACTTTGGTTAGGCCACAGCTGGAGTACTGCGTACAGTTCTGGTCGTCGTATTATAGGAAGGACGTGATTGCACTACAGAGGGTGCAGAGGAGAGTTACTAGGATGCTGCCTGGAATGGAGAATCTGAGTTATGAGCACAGATTAAATAGGTTGGGTTTGTTCTCATTGGAACAGAGGAGATTGAGTGGAGACCTTATTGCGGTGTACAATATAGAACCATAGAAACATAAAAAATAGATGCAGGAGTAGGCCATTCGGCCCTTTGAGCCTGCACCATCGTTCAATAAGATCATCACTGATCATTCACCTCAGTACCCCTTTCCTGCTTTCTCTCCATACCCCTTGGTCCCTTTAGCCGTAAGGGCCATATCTAACTCCCTCTTAAATATATCTAATGAACTGGTATCAACAACTCTCTGCAGCAGAGAACTCCACAGGTTAACAACTCTCTGAGTGAAGAAGTTTCTCCTCATCTCAGTCCTAGATGGCTTACCCCTCATCCTTAGACTGTGTCCTCTGGTTCTGGACTTCCCCAACATCAGGAACATTCTTCCTTCATCTAACCTGTCCAATCCCGTCAGAATTTTATATGTTTCTATGAGATCCCCTCTCATCCTTCTAAACTCCAGTGAATTCAGGCCTAGTTGATCCAGTCTCTCCTCATATGTCAGTCCTGCCATCCCGGGAACCTGTCTGGTGAGCCTTCGCTGCACTACCTCAATAGTAAGAACGTCCTTCCTCAGATTAGGAGACCAAAACTGAACACAATATTCCAGGTGAGGCCTCACCAAGGCCCTGTACAACTGCAGTAAGACCTCCCTGCTCTTATAGTCAAATCCCCTAGCTATGAAAGCCAATATACCATTTGCTTTCTTCACCACCTGCTGTACCTGCATGCCAACTTTCAATGACTGATGTAGCATGACACCCAGGTCTCGTTGCACCTCCCCTTTTCCTAATCTGCCGCCATTCAGATAATATTTCTGCCTTCGTGTTTTTGCCACCAAAGTGGATAACTTCACATTTATCCACATTATACTACATCTGCCATGCATTTGCCCACTCACCTAACCTGTCCAAGTCAACCTGCAGCCTCTTAGCATCCTCCTCACAGCTCACACCACCACCCAGCTTAGTGTCATCTGCAAACTTGGATCTATTACACTCAATTCCTTCATTTAAATCATTAATGTATATTGTAAAGAGCTGGGATTCCAGCACTGAACCCTGCGGCACTCCACTAGTCACTGCCCACCATTCTGAAAAGGACCTGTTTATCCAGACTCCCTGCTTCCTGTCTGCCAACCAGTTCTCTATCCACATCAGTATATTACCCCCAATACCATGTGCTTTAATTTTGCACAGCAATCTCGTGTGTGTGCCCTTGTCAAAAGCCTTTTGAAAGTCCAAATACACCACATCCACTGGTTCTCCCTTGTCCACTCTACTAGTTACATTCTCAAAAAATTCTAGAAGATTTGTCAAACATGATTTCCCTTTCATAAATCCATGCTGACTTGTATTGATCCTGTCACTGCTTTCCAAATGCGCTGCTATTTCATCTTTAATAATTGATTCCAACATTTTCCCCACTACTGATGTCAGGCTAACCAGTCTATAATTACCTGTTTCCTCTCTCCCTCCTTTTTTAAACAGTGGTGTTACATTAGCTACCCTCCAGTCCACAGGAACTGATCCAGAGTCGATAGAGTGTTGGAAAATGATCACCAATGCATCCACTATTTCTCGGGCCACTTCCTTGAATACTATGGAATGCAGACTATCAGGCCCCAGGGATTAATTGGCATTCAATCCCATCAATTACCCGAACACAATTTCCCGCCTAATAAGGATTTCCTTCAGATCCTCCTTCTCACTAGACCCTCACTCCCCTAGTATTTCCGGAAGTTTATTTGTGTCTTCCTTCGTGAAGTCAGAACCAAAGTATTTTTTCAACTGGTCTGCCATTTCTTTGTTCCCCATTATAAATTCATCTGAATCTGACTGCAAGGGACCTACATTTGTCTTCACTAATCTTTTTCTCTTCACATATCTATGGAAGCTTTTGCAGTCAGTTTTTATGTTCCCAGCAAGCTTCCTCTCATACTCCATTTTCCCCCTCCTAATTAAACCCTTTGACCTCCTCTGCTGAATTCTAAATTTCTCCCAGTCCTCAGGTTTGCTGCTTTTTCTGGTCAATTTATATGCCTCTTCCTTGGATTTAACACTATCTTTAATTTCCCTTGTTAGCCACGGTTGAGGGGCCTGCACATAGTGGATAGCAAGGGCCTATTTCCATTGGTGGAGGGGTCTATTACGAGGAGGCATAATTTTAAGATGGTTGGTGGACTGTTCAGAGGGGATTTGGGGATGGGGGGCTTCTTTACGCAGAGGTTTGTGGGGATCTGGAACTCGCTGCCTGGAAGAGTGCTTGATGCAGAAACCCTCACCACTTTTAAGAGATGTTTGGATGAGCATTTAAAGTGCAGTAACCTGCAGGGTTACGGACCTAGAGATGGTCATTGGGATTAGACTGGATGACCTTTTGTTGGACGGCACAGATATAATGGTAAGTACTGCAGGGAATAGAATACAGACAGGGTGATCTCCTGGACTAGTTTCGATCGCCTGGATGGGTCGGAGAGGAATTTTACCAGATTTTTGCTCCCTAAATTGGCCTGGGTTTTTATCTGGTTTTTGCCTCTCCCAGGAGATCACATGGCTCCGGTTGGGGTGAAGTGTAGAATGTTTCAGTATAAGGGGTGTAGTTGTGTGAGGCAGACTGGTTTGGGCTGGGAGCTCTTTGCCTTTCCGTCATTGTTCATAGATTTATATGTAACCTTTAAGGCTGTTGACCAAGGGCCGTGCAGCTCTTTGTCAGCCAGCGTGGCCACGATGGGCCAAAATGGCCTCCTTTGGCGCTGTAAATTTCTCTGTTTCTATGTTTCTATTTGTTAGGCCCTCTTTAGTGTACTGTGCGCAGTTTTTTGGCATCTAATTGTAGAAAGTACATTAAAGTCATAGTGCTAAACTTTCCTTTCATTCTCGGCGGGCTCTCGCTGATTTTCTCAGTGGTACAGCTGTTTTTCTGCCCAGCAAAAGTTTCCCCTTTTGATTTTCAATGGTACCATCCAAATCTGAAAACGCCTGCCGGGACCAAACCACCAGCGTGCACCACTGAGAAAATCACCAGGGCGTAAGTTTTGTCTCAACGGAAGCCCGTCCAGATCGCCGAGGGAACCGCCCTGTGAAAGCTGCTTAAACAGGGCAGTAGGTGAGCACTCTGCAAAGAAAGGTAAGTTAAAGGTTCTTTATTTTTTTTTTGAATTTTAAAATGGCAATTATGTGTAAAAGTGTCTTGGGAATGTTTTTTTAACTTTTATTTGGTGAATTTTTAAAAAAAGTTTTTCCCCCTCCCTAGGCCCAACCGCAGCCTTGGATTACATTTTTTTCAAACTCTCCATTTTACTTAGTTTCCTCATAACTGCTGAGACAACCGTCAAGAATAATGGTGCAAGACCCATTTTCTCGCCGGGCGATTAGTTTTAATTAGTTTTAACTTAAAAGTGGAAGTTTTCGCCATTGTTACTTACCAAAGTAGTGGTTTTTCTGGGTGGGCAATCGGGCGTTGAGGGGCTCTCGGGAAAGTCTAGCCCAGAGAACATATACAGCATAGATTCAGCAGGATGATGTCAGGAAACGGACACTGTAGTTATGACAAGATACCTAGACAGAAAGGCCCAAGTGGAGATTTAATAGAGATCGTCAAAATTATGAAGAATGAAGAAGGAAATTAGAGAAATTTATTTATGCAGAATATTGTTGGAGTACGAACAATTTTGCCACAGTGAGTGGATGAGGTAGAGACCATTGCATCTTTTATGAGATAATTGGATACAAGGATTATTTTTGAATTTCTCTGACAAAGCTACGATGGGTTGAATGGCTGCTTCTGTGCTGTCAGTATATGGTTCTGTGATTTAATGGCCGAGTTTTGGATGAGCTCGAGTTAACGCCGGCTGCAAGGTGGGAGAGCATTGGAATAGTCATTAGAAATGTGAATGCCATAGGAACTGTATAAACATTGCAAATATAACATTACAAATATATACAAAAGGCACAAAGTAGCATCTCTGAGGCATTGAGACTATCTGCTGGGATTGGGAAAGCAAAGGGGAAAGAAAAAAGGAAGCAAGATTAATCGGCAGGATACTGTTCGAGAAGCTGCAAAATCCCTTAAAACAGGTTCAAGAGATTGAAAACACGCAACTTGTTTATAAAGTCACAGAGAGGCTCATAACTGGATTCGAGGAGGATACAGAGACGAGGAGGGAGAGGGGCGAGGAGGGAGAGGAGCGAGGCCTCAGATGGATTTGAAACCAAGGATGAACATATTAAAATTATGTCGTTGCCGGACTGGAGCCAATGTCGGTCAATGTTAAATCGTAATCATCACAGAGAGCTGGCCCGTGAGTAACGGGTAGAAGCAGGAGAGTTACGATAGCATGGTGGTTATGTCACTGGACCAGTAATCCAGAGCTTGGACTAATGATCCGGAGTCGTGAGTTCAGATCCCACCATGGCAGCTGGGGAATTTAAATTCAGTTAATTAAATAAATCTGCAATTAAAAAGCGAGTATCAGTAGTGATGACCATGAAACCACCCGATTGTCATCATCATCATAGGCAGTCCCTCGGAATTGAGCAAGACTTGCTTCCACTCCTGAAGTGAGTCCTTAGGTGGTTGAATAGTCCAATACGAGAACCACAGTCCCTGTCACAGGTGGGGCAGATAGTCATTGAGGGAAAGGGTGGGTGGGACAGGTTTGCTGCACGCTCTTTCTGCTGCCTGCGCTTGGTTTCTGCATGCTCTCGGCGATGAAACTCAAGGTGCTCAGCGCCCTCCCGGATGCACTTCCTCCACTTGGGGCAGTCTTGGGCCAGGGACTCCCAGGTGTCAGTGGGGATGTCGCACTTTATCAGGGAGGCTTTGAGGGTGTCCTTGTAACGTTTCCGCTGCCCACCTTTGGCTCGTTTGCCGTGAAGGAGTTCCGAGTCGAACATTTGCTTTGGGAGTCTCATGTCTGGCGTGCGAACTATGTGGCCTGCCCAGCGGAGCTGATCGAATGTGGTCAGTGCTTCAATGCTGGGGATGTTGGCCTGGATGAGGACGCTGATGTTGGTGCGACTGTCCTCCCAGGGGATTTGTAGGATCTTGCGGAGACATCGTTGGTCTGGATAAACGAGTCCTTTTCAGAATGGCAGGCAGTGACTAGTGAGGTGCCGCAGGGCTCAGTGCTGGGACCCCAAATATTTACAATATACATTAATGATTTAGATGAAGGAATTGAATGTAATATCTCCAAGTTTGCAGGTGGGTGACGGTGTGAGCTATTAGGAGGACGCTAAGAGGCTGCAGGGTGACTTGGACAGGTTAGGCGAGTGGGCAAATGCATGGCAGATGCAGTATAATGTGGATAAATGTGAGGTTATCCACTTTGGGTGCAAAAACGCGAAGGCAGAATATTATCTGAATGGCGGCAGATTAGGAAAAGAGGAGGTGCAACGAGACCTGGGTGTCATGGTACATTAGTCCTTAAAAGTTGGCATGCAGGTACAGCAGGCAGTGAAGAAGGCAAATGGCATGTTGGCCTTCATAGCTAAGGGATTTGAGTATAGGAGCAGGGAGGTCTTACTGCAGTTGTACAGGGCCTTAGTGAGGCCTCACCTGGAATATTGTGTTCAGTTTTGGTCTCCTAATCTGAGGAAGGACGTTCTTGCTATTGAGGGAGTGCAGCGAAGGTTCACCAGACTGATTCCCGGGATGGCTGGACTGACATATGAGGAGAGACTGGATCGACTGTGTCTTTAGAAAGATGAGAAGGGATCTCATAGAAACATATAAGATTCTGACGGGCCTGGACAGGTTGGATGCGGGAAGAATGTTCCCGCGGTTGGGGAAGTCCAGAGCCAGGGGACACAGTCTTAGGATAAGGGGTAAGCCATTTAGGACTGAGATGAGGAGAAACTTTTTCACTCAGAGAGTTGTTAACCTGTGGAATTCCCTGCCGCAGAGAGTTGTTGATGCCAGTTCATTGGATATATTCAAAAGGGAGTTAGATATGGCCCTTACGGCTAAAGGGATCAAGTGGTATGGAGAGAAAGCAGGAAAGGAGTACTGAGGTGAATGATCAGCCATGATCTTATTGAATGGTGGTGCAGGCTCGAAGGGCCGAATGGCCTACTCCTGCACCTATTTTCTATGTTTCTATGTTTCTATGTGTGGCCGGTCCCAGGACATCACCAGCAAGCAGACTCATGACAGAAACCTGAAGGCTAAAATATTGTTGCTTAATCTACATGATGTTTTAATTGAAATGCGGTCACATTTAATTCTGTCTAACTATTGTACACTTTTCATCTCTATGTACTTACAATGGGGAGAGGTTTAGGGAAATCTATGTAAAATGGCTGCAAGAGGTTTCTGTCAATCAACAGTATATTTCATTATTTGACTATTGCTTAGCTTTAGGTGCTCTATATGGGATTTGAACAGATCTAAGGCATAACAGCGGATTAAGTCCTGAATTTCATATTATTTCAACTCGTTTCTATAGAACAAAGTTGGCTTTGGTTTTGAATGGGTTCTTACAAATCCATGAAGTGCTCTAGAATTGGTAAGAGGCAGTCCTTGAACAATTCCTGGGATTTAAACTGAAGGAGAATTTTAAGGGCATTACTGAGGCTTTTTGCATAGAACGTGAAATAAAAACAGACCCGAGCATCACTAGGCAATAAATGCAAGTCCACACAGATCAAGAGGCCGGTTCCCATTGCTACTACAATGTTGAAGCAAGTAAAGTGTGTCTAAGGGCAACCCTCCTTATGAGGATGTTTCAAAGTCTGATTGGTGACGTAATGAAGGCTCAGTAGCGATTATTGTTTTCTTCTTTAATTTTCTTACAGGTATTCTTTTCTATTCCCAATGGCTGCAAAGAAAGAAAACACTTGCATTTATATAGTACCTTTCACAACCTCAGGATGTCCCAAAGCGCTTTACAGCCAATGAAGTACTTTTGATGTGTAATCACTGTTGTAAATGTGGGAAATGCAGCAGTCAATTTGCACACAGCAGGTTCCCATAAACATCAATGTGATAATGACCAGATAATCTGTTTTTTTAAACTAATGTTGGTTGAGAGATAAATGTTGGCCAGGACACACTTCCCTGGTCTTCATCAAAATAGTACTGTGGGATCTTTTACATCCACTTAAGAGGGCAGATAGGGCCTCAGGTTAACATCTCATCTGAAAGACAGCACAGCTGACAGTGAAGCATTCTCTCAGTACTGCACTGGAGTGTCAGCCTAGACTTTTGTTCTCAAGTCCCTGGAGTGGAACTTGAACCCACAAACTTCTGACTCAGAGGTGAGAGTGCTACCCACTGAGCCACAGCTGACATTGCTGCAATTGCAACCAAGCTCAATAGTCACCAATAATTACAATCACATTGGTGCTTTTGTGCAAGAACACGACAACTTACCCAGTTGTGATGCACGGAGGATTAACTACATTTTCTCACATTGCATGATCAGTCATGATCATACTGAATGGTGGTAGAGGCTCGAAGGGCCGAATGGCCTACTCCTGCACCTATTTTCTATGTTTCTATCCATCAGTGAAATATTGTAATTTATGCCTTTTTGAACCAAGTTAATCAGGTAAATTTAAAAAAAGCACTATTCTCAAGTAATCGTTACCAAGCAAAAGTTGCTGCAGAACTGAAGTTGTGATTTAAGTGGAGTTTTGTGAAGTAACATAGAAACATAGAAACATAGAAAGTAGGTGCAGGAGTAGGCCATTCGGCCCTTCGAGCCTGCACCATCATTCAATATGACTTGGCTGATCATGCAACTTCAGTACCCCATTCCTGCTTTCTCTCCATACCCCTTGATCCCTTTAGCCGTAAGGGCCACATCTAACTCCCTTTTGAATATATCTAATGAACTGGACTCAACAACTTTCTGTGGTAGAGAATTCTACAGATTCACAATTCTCTGAGTGAAGAAGTTTCTCCTCATCTCGGTCCTATATGGCTTACCCCTTATCCTTAGACTGTGATCCCTGGTTCTAGACTTCCCAACATTGGAAACATTGTTCCTGCATCTAACCTGTCCAATCCTGTCAGAAATTTATATGTTTCTATGAGATCCCCTCTCATTTTTCTAAATTCCAGTGAATATAAGCCTAATCGATCCAGTCTTTCTTCATATGTCAATCCTGCCATCCCGGGAATCAGTCTGGTGAACCTTCGCTGCACTCCCACAATAGCAAGAATGTCCTTCCTCAGATTAGAAGACCAAAACTGCACACAATACTCAAGGTGTGGTCTCACCAAGGCCCTGTATAACTGCAGTAAGACCTCCCTGTGGTGTGAGCTGTGAGGGGGATGCTAGGAGGCTGCAGGGTGACTTGGACAGGTTAGGTGAGTGGGCAAATGCATGGCAGATGCATTATAATGTGGATAAATGTGAGGTTATCCACTTTGGGGGCAAAAACGTGAAGACAGAATATTATTTGAATGGCGGCAGATTAGGAAAAGGGGAGGTGCAACGAGACCTGGGTGTCATGGTTCATCAGTCATTGAAAGTTGGCTTACAGGTACAACAGGCGGTGAAGAAGGCAAATGGTATGTTGGCCTTCATAGCTGGGGGATTTGAGTATAGGAGCAGGGAGGTCTTACTGCAGTTGTACAGGGCCTTGGTGAGGCCACACCTTGAATATTGTGTGAAATTTTGGTCTCCTAATGTGAGGAAGGACGTTCTTGCTATTGAGGGAGTGCAGCAAAGGTTCACCAGACTGATTCCTGGGATGGCAGGGCTGACATATGAGGAGACACTGGATCAACTGGGACACAAAGATTAGTGGGAAAGCGGGTTGTGCAGAGGACACAGAGAGGCTGCAAAGAGATTTAGATAGGTTAAGTGAATGGGCTAAGGTTTGGCAGATGGAATACAATGTCGGAAAATGTGAGGTCATCCACTTTGGGAAAAAAAACAGTAAAAGGGAATATTATTTGAATGGGGAGAAATTACAACATGCTGCGGTGCAGAGGGACCTGGGGGTCCTTGTGCATGAATCCCAAAAAGTTAGTTTGCAGGTGCAGCAGGTAATCAGGAAGGCGAATGGAATGTTGGCCTTCATTGCGAGAGGGATGGAATACAAAAGCAGGGAGGTCCTGCTGCAACTGTACAGGGTATTGGTGAGGCCGCACCTGGAGTACTGCGTGCAGTTTTGGTCACCTTACTTAAGGAAGGATATACTAGCTTTGGAGGGGGTACAGAGACGATTCACTAGGCTGATTCCAGAGATGAGGGGGTTACCTTATGATGATAGATTGAGTAGACTGGGTCTTTACTCGTTGGAGTTCAGAAGGATGAGGGGTGATCTTATAGAAACATTTAAAATAATGAAAGGGATAGACAAGATAGAGGCAGAGAGGTTGTTTCCACTGGTCGGGGAGACTAGAACTAGCGGGCACAGCCTCAAAATACGGGGGAGCCAATTTAAAACCAAGTTGAGAAGGAACTTCTTCTCCCAGAGGGTTGTGAATCTGTAGAATTCTCTGCCCAGGGAAGCAGTTGAGGGTAGCTCATTGAATGTATTCAAATCACAGATAGATAGATTTTTAACCAATAAGGGAATTAATGGTTAGGGGGAGCGGGCGGGTAAGTGGAGCTGAGACCATAGCCAGATCAGCCATGATCTTGTTGAATGGCGGAGCAGGCTCGAGGGGCTAGATGGCCTACTCCTGTTCCTAATTCTTATGTTCTTATGTTCTTTATACATTGAAGTTTCGAAGGATGAGAGGGGATCTCATAGAAACAGAGAAGATTCAGACGGGACGGGAGAGGTTAGATGCGGGTAGAATCTTCCCGATGTTGGGGAAGTCCAGAACCAGGGAACACAGTCTTAGGATAAGGGGTAGGCCATTTAGGACTGAGATGAGAAGAAACTTGTTCACTCAGAGAGTTGTTAACCTGTGGAATTCCATGCCGCAGAGAGTTGTTGATGCCAGTTCATTGGATAGATTCAAGAGGGGGTTAGATATGGCCCTTACGACTCAGGAGATCAAGGGCTATGGTGAGAAAGCAGGAAAGGGGTACTGAGGTAATGATCAGCCATGATCTTATTGAATGGTGGTGCAGGCTCGAAGGGCCGAATGGCCTACTCCTGCACCTATTTTCTATGTTTCTATGGGCCCAAGTTTCGGGCCGCGCTGACGCCCGTTTTTCGCGCCACAAAGTGCGCCTAAAAAAACATACCTATTCTCCGGCTCCCTGCAGGTCCTCTGGAGCTGGGCGTGGCACAGCACAAGCTGTGGGGGGCAGAGCCAGGTCCCTGTGCTGAAAACAGTGCCGGGACCTCTGCACATGCGCGCTACAGTGGGCACGCATGTGCAGTAGCTCCAGGCGCCCAAAACTGTGGGAGGGGCCTGAAGCACGCAGCCCCTAGCCCTGGCCGAATGGCCTCACTGGGGCTGCGTGGATAAGGCTCCTCCCACCCGACCGGACCCGACCCGACCCCCACGCTCCCCACCACCCCCTCCCCCGGCGACTCGACCTCTGCTCCCCCCCCGCCCCCCCCGACCCGACCTCCGCGCCCCCCCCCCCGGCCCCCCCGACCCCCCCCGGACCTCCGCGACACTCTCTCCCCCGACCTCCGTGACTCTTCCCCCCCCTCCCGGACCTCTGCGACCCCCCTCCCCCCACCCCCACAAGACCCGACGCCACCTACCTGAAAATCCAGCCCGAAGTCTTGGGCCCGGTCGTTCAGCCTCCTTCTCTCCCTTCCCCCCTCCTCTCTCTCCTTCCCTCCCCCCTCCCCTCTCTCCTTCCCTCCCCCCTCCCCTCTCTCCTTCCCTCCCTCCCTCCTTCCCTCCCTCCCTCCTCTCTCCTTCCCTCCCTCCTCTCTCCTTCCCTCTTCCCTCCCTCCCTCCCCTCTTCTTCCCTCCCTCCATCCTCTCTCCTTCCCTCCCTCCATCCTCTCCCTTCCCCCCCTCGCCCCCCTTCTCCCCCCCTTCCCCCCCTCTCCACCCCTTCCCCCCATTTTCCCCCCTCTCCTCCTCCCCCCCTTCTCCTCCTCCCCTTCTCCTCCTCGCCCCTCCTCTCCCCCTCCCCCTCCCCCTCCCACCACCCCTCCCACCCCTTCTCTTCCTCCCCCTCCCACCCCGCTTCTCCCCCTCCCCCTCCCACCCCCTTCTCCCCCTCCCCCTCCCACCCCCCTTCTCCCCCCCATCCCCATTCTCCCCCTCCCCCTCCCTGTCCCACCCCCCTTCTCCCCCTCCCCTCGCTGTCAGAAACACAGACACTGACAGACAGAGAGTGAGAGACACACACACAGACTGACAGAGAGATAGAGACACTGACAGAGACACACTGGGGGGACCGTCCCAGCACGCTGTTGGAGGACTCCCGGTGCTGCAGTCGGTAAGTAGAAAATGTTTTATTTATTGATGTTTAAAAAAAAATTTTTTTAATTAATTTTTTTTGATTGATTTATTGGTTGATTTATTGATGTATTTATCATTTATTTTTGATGATGGCTCTTTATTTGTAAAATTGAAGTGTTTAATGTTTGTAAACTTCCCTTTAACCCTCCCCCCATTCCCTACGCCTAATTTGTAACCTACGCCTGATTTTCTAAAGTGGAGACAAAGTTTTTTCGAACGTACAAAAATCTTCACTTACTCTATTCTAAGTTAGTTTGGAGTAAGTTTTCACTGCCTAAACTTTGAAAACAGGCGTAAGTGGCCGGACACGCCCCCTTTTGAAAAAAAAATTCTGTTCCAAAGTGAAACTGTTCTAGCTGACGAGAACTGGAGCAAACTAAATGCCGAGAATTCAAATTTCTAAGATACTCCATTCTAAACCAGTTGCTCCAAAAAAACAGGAGCAACTCAGGCCGAAACTTGGCCCCATAGTTTCTATACTCAAACCCCCTCGCTATGAAGGCCAGCATGCCATTTGCTTTCTTTACTGCCTGCTGTACCTGCATGCCTACCTTCAATGAATGATGTACCATGACACCCAGGACTCGTTGCACCTCTCCCTTTACTAATCTGTCACCATTCAGATCATAATCTGCCTTCCTGTTTTTGCCACCAAAGTGGATAACCTCACACTTTGCCACATTATACTGCATCTGCCATGCATGTGCCTATTCACCTAACCTGTCCAGGTCCCCTTGCAGCCTCCTAACATTCTCCTCGCAGCTCGTACTGCCACCCAGCTTAGTGTCATCTGCAAACTTGGAGATATTACATTCAATTCCTTCATCTAAATCATTAATGTATATTATAAATAGCTGGGGTCCCAGCACTGAACCCTGCAGCACCCCACTGGTCACTGCCTGCCATTCTGAAAAGGACCCGTTTATCCCCACATTTTGCTTCCTGTCTGCCAACCAGTTCTCTATCCAAGTAACCCCGCTGAAAATGTTTCTTGATAAAGAGATACACTAGGATGGTAATGATGATGATGATGAATACTGAATTGACTACCACATAGCAGCACATTTGGAAAGCAGTGATGGGATCGGTCCAAGTCAGCATCGATTTATGAAAGGGAAATCCTGCTTGACAAATTTTCTAGAATTTTTTGAGATTGTAACTAATAGAGTGGACAAGGGAGAACCAGTGGATGTGGTGTATTTGGACTTTCAAAAGGCTTTTGACAAGGTCCCACACCAGAGATTGGTGTGCAAAATCAAAGTACATAGTATTGGGGGTAATGTACTGACGTGGATAGAGAACTGGTTGGCAGACAGGAAGCAGAGAGTCGGGATAAATGGGTCCTTTTCAGAATGGCAGGCAGTGACTAGTGGGTTGCCGCAGGGCTCAGTGCTGGGACTCCAGCTATTTACAATATACATTAATGATTTGGATGAGGGAATTGAGTGTAATATCTCCAAGTTTGCAGATGATACTAAGCTGGGTGGCGGTGTGAGCTGTGAGGAGGACGCTAAAAGGCTGCAGAGTGACTGGGACAGGTTCGGTGAGTGGGAAAACGAGTGGCAGATGTGGATAAATGTGAGGTTATCCACTTTGGTGGCAAAAACACGAAGGCAGAATATTATCTGAATGGCGGCAGATTAGGAAAAGGGGAGGTGCAACGAGACCTGGATAACATGGTACATCAGTCATTGAAAGTTGGCATGCAGGTGCAGCAGGCAGTGAAGAAGGCAAATGGTATGTTGGCCTTCATAGCTAGGGGATTTGAGTACAGGAGCAGGGAGGTCTTACTGCAGTTGTACAGGGCCTTAGTGAGGCCTCACCTGGAATAATCTGAGGAAGGATATTCTTGCTATTGAGGGAGTGCACTGAAGGTTCACCAGATTGATTCCTGGGATGGCAAGACTGACATATGAGGAGAGACTGGATCGACTGGGCCTGTATTCACTGGAGTTTAGAAGGATGAGAGGGGATCTCATAGAAACATGTAAAATTCTGACGGGACTGGACAGGTTAAATGCAGGAAGAATGTTCCCGATGTTGGGGAAGTCCAGAACCAGGGGACATAGTCTAAGGATAAAGGGTAAGCCATTTAGGACTGAGATGAGGAGAAACTTCTTCACTCAGAGAATTGTTAACCTGTGGAATTCCCTACCGCAGAGAGTTGTTGATGCCAGTTCATTGGATATATTCAAGAGGGAGTTAGATATGGCCCTTATGGCTAAAGGGATCAAGGGGTATGGAGAGAAAGCAGGAAAGGGGTACTGAGATTAATGATCAGCCATGATCTTATTGAATGGTGGTGCAGGCTCAAAGGGCCGAATGGCCTACTCCTGCAACCGTTTTCTATGTTTCTATGTTTCACCCATACATGTGTCCGATTCTAAAGCTTTCATTGATTTGCTAAAATTTTGTTTTCTACAGTGGTTCATATGCATAAACTTTACAGAGATCTTGAAACTTTTTTGCGGCAATTCTAAAAAAACAGCAGAAAGCTTCATTTGAAACACAAGAACATATGAGTTGTTAGGTCTGGGAAAAGGCCACTAGGTCCAGCAAGCTTGTCTTTTGAGGGTAAATCAATCCTACCGACGCTGGTTTAACATGAATAGAAATTTTGTCTTCGTAGACTTGTGTATACATTCTTATAAAGCAAAATGTCATGGTATCCTAAGTTAAAATGGATGCTGTTACTTTCTCAATTTTAAAATGAAAAACCCAAGACAGTCCATCTATGAGAATTTAGAATTTTTATTTTCATCAAATATTAATTAAAATAATATATTCTTTATTCCAGGAAGTCATTTGGGCCAGTCTACTTGAAAGGCAAATTGTATGATGTCAAAATTTTAGCAAACACTATGATAACACTCTAAGTTACATCTCACCATTATATAGCAGGGCCTTTAGCACCACTGCTTAAAGTCCACTTGAGCTGTCTATAGCAATTAGTCCCTGTAATACTGTATTTTGATTTTACAGAGGTGTCAAAATAGTATTCTTGGTTTGATAATGATTGATTGACAGTCCTATCGCCAAAGGAAAATTAGCTTTTAGGGCAAGATTTTTTTGCTGCTGAGGAGCACCTCAGTGATATATTTTTTGACTGGTAGCGTTCCCATGTAAACGCTTGACGTACTCCTCCAAAAATAAATGGGTTAAAACCTGCATTAAAGAAGTGCACAGAGAGATTTGGTGCAACTGAATTCAATATTTTTACTGGAACAGTGCTGGTTGGAAAATATACCCCATCGAGAGTTCTTCTGAGAACCTTTGGAAGATTCAAGAAACTCAAATGTTGTGTCGAAGGATGTTTGGGAGAAAGCACTTTATGAGAACCTCTAAGATTTCTTGCCGAGAATAGTCAATCGAACAAGGTGGTGTTAACTATTTGTTGACTTTCTACAGGATTTGGAAGTGAGATTGGCTCTTTCGGTAGACATTCTAGAAGAATGAGAGGGGATCTCATAGAAACATATAAAATTCTGTCGGGATTGGACAGGTTAAATGCAGGAAGAATGTTCCCGATATTGGAGAAGTCCAGAACCAGGGGTCACAGTCTAAGGATAAGGAGTAAGCCATTTAGGACCAAGATGAGGAGAAACTTCTTCACCCAGAGAGTGGTGAACCTGTGGAATTCTCTGCCACAGAAAGTTGTTGAGGCCAGTTTGTTAGATATATTCAAAAGGGAGTTAGATGTAGCCCTTAAGGCCAAAGGGATCAAGGGGTATGGCGAGAAAACAGGAATGGGGTAGTGAAGTTGCATGATCAGCCATGTCATATTGATTGGTAGTGCAGGCTCGAAGGGCCGAATGGCCTACTCCTGCACCTATTTTCTATGTTTCTAGATGTATGCATTTTTAAATACTGTCTTGTAACGTGATGATTCATTATTTTTGTGGCTGACTCCTTATGGGTGCTGACATAATCTAGCAAGCCATTCAGTTGTCAAGACAATTAGGGATGGCCAATAAATGCAAACTTAATAGCATCAACCACATCTAAAAAAAAATCTGAAAATAAATATTGCAGTAACCTTAGCCTAGTTCCTTGGTTTTTCGAAGAAGTTGAGATTTCTATGCCATGAGTCATTCCAGGCTGCCCTGGGACATCAGTAACGTAAGTCAGACCACTTTACATCGATGCATCAAGCAAGCCGTAGATGGACTTTTCACAAGACCAAGCAATTTCATCAGCTACCCATGAACAACTGTGACCAAGATGCCAGAGCAGTGCAATTTTGCTAAGTGGCAGAATTCCTCGAGTTGCAACAACTCATATATGGTTCCCATTTGGCCATACTAAAAAACAGACTATCTGGTCATTTATTTCATTGCAGTTGGTGGGAGTTTGCTGTGTGCAAATTGGCTGCTGTGTATCCTACATTACAACAGTGACTACACTTCAAAAGTATTTTATTGGCTGTAAAGCACTTTGGGATGTCATGAGGATGTGAATGGCGCAATATGCAAGTCTTTCTTTTGCATGGTCTCGTTGTCAATAGCCACACATACATTAACAGGAAGACATAACCTTAAAATTAGAGCTAGGCCATTCAAGGGTGATGTCAGGAAGTTCTTCTTCACACAAAGGTAGTGAAAATCTAGAACTCTCTCCCCAAAAAGCTGTTGAGGCTGTGGGTTAATTGAAAATTTCAAAACTGAGATTGATAGGTTTTTGTTAAACAAGAGTATTAATAGTATAGTACGGGATCAAAGACTGCTCGATGGAGTTAAGATATAGATCATTCATGATCTAATTGAATAGTGGAACAGCTCGAGAGGCAGAATGGTCTACTGTTTTTCCTATGTTCCAATATGTAGATGTTTTGTGGCTTGGGGCACATCATCATAAGAAAATAAGAACATAAGAATTAGGAGCAGGAGCAGGCCATTCGGCTTCTCGAGTCTGCTCCGCCATTCAATAAGATCGTGGCTGATCTTCTACCTCAACTCCACTTTCTTTCACTGTCCCCATATCTCTTGATTCCCTTCATATTCAAAAATCTATCGATCTCAGTCTCGAATATACTCAATGACTGAGCATCCACAGCCCCCTGGAGCAGAGAATTCCAAACATTTACCACCATCTGAGTGAAGAAGTTTCTCCTGACCTCAATCCTAAATGGCCGACCCCTTATCCTGAGACTGTAACCCCTGGTTTTAGACTCCCCAGCCTGGGGAAACATCCTCCCTGTATCTACCCTGTCAAGCTCTGCAAGAATTTTGTATGTTTCAATGAGATCACCTCTCATTCTTCTAAACTCTAGACAATATAGGCCCAATCTACTCAACCTCTCTTCATAGGACAATACCCCCATCATGAAAGTGAAGGCCCTGGAAGCTGTCATGATGCTTTCATTAAGGAACTCCGCTGTAGCAGCAGCCTTTATCCCAAATAAACAAATCTCCAGAGTTGCTACTCAGAGATAAAAGTTATCGCTTAGAGCCCTGACTGATGACACCAGTGTGCTTTCACAGGACCCCATCAGAGAAGCAATAGAATCATCGGGCTGGATTTTAACACCCAAGCAACATTCATGCCAATCTTGACAACTACATCTGGCCACTGCATAAACAATGCTGTCTATGTCGTTCCCCTTCCCACCATAGAAATCCAACCACTGCTTGTGGCAGCAGGTATGGTGAATTGTTATATCAAAACACAACAGAAAAGGCATCCAATCCCAGAGATCTTCTCAGGCACATGAAATAAAGGTACTTACTCTTTACTGGGCTCTATCTTTTTCCTCCCTACCTCTTTTCAAGTCCTCTGATTAAGAACATAAGAACATAAGAAATAGGAGCAGGAGTAGGCTATTTGGCCCCTTGAGCCAGCTCCATCATTCAATAAGATCATGGCTGATCTGATAATGGACTCAGCTCCACTTCCCTGCCCGCTCCCCATAACCCTTTACACCCTTATCGCTCAAAATCTGTCTATCTCCACCTTAAATATATTCAATGACCCAGCCTCCATAATTCTCTAGGGCAGAGAATTCCATAGATTTACAACCCTCTCAGAGAAGCGATCTCTCCTCATCTCAGTTTTAAATGGACAGACCCTTATTCTGAGACAAGGGGCTAGATTTTACATTTTTGTGCATATCGCCCAAAAATGGACGTTATTTCCAGCGTGGGCAGTAAAAATGGGTTTTCAGATCGCTGGTTTCTTGCCCATTCTCAAAGCACCTAATCTCCATTTTTGAAATTGGGCGTTACCACGAGCGATATGAAATGGGCAGTAGTGTTAAATCTCACTGACCTTTTGCCGTAAAGTGTCGCCATCCTTTGCAATGGCATGGCAATGCTCGATTCCCGCGATTCAGGAGGTCAAGGGTCATCATGACATGTGCAGAAGAGGAGACAAAGAGAGAGGGAGTAGAGAGGGATTGAAAGCGTGTGTGGTGTGTGCTTGTTTGGCTGTTGTGAGAGGCACGAGGGAGATTCAGCAGCAGCAAAAATCCTACTAAGCACCAAGAAAATAGTTGGCACTGAGTTTTTGTCCAACAAATAAGATATAACATGGAAGCGATGGAGGAGGCCCTGGAGCTGGTAACCAGGAACACTGGTGGCAGAGGGCTCCCAGTGGTCCCGGAGCATGGCACTGCACCCCAAGTTGCCGCACTCCCATTGCCAACCACACATGAGAGCCAGGAGCAACATCTTTCTTCGGGCTCGGAGCACATTCCCACCTCGGGACCGTCCTCTCCCGTATCCGTCCAAGCAGCGGTTTGGCCATCATCCCAAAGAAGCATCACCTGAGGAGCTCCTCGGCCAGGCAGCTTGGAGTCAGGAGGGGAAGGAGTAGAGGTGGGGGGGAGAAGCAGGGGGGGAAGGATTGGTTTTTACAGAAATACTGATGATTTCAGACAACTGTTCCATTTAAATGTTTTTATTTAACAAAACCTTGTAGCGCATTGGCTCAGATAGCTGCACCGTTGCACGCTGGTGATTCCTTAACATCAAATGGTATAATTACACTTAACTTCAATCAACTTAAATCTTAACTGTCATCAAGGTGATGCCCACAATTGATGTTTGACCTGCACACCCAGCAGTGTGTCAGCCTTGTAAACTACACCAACATTCTTTCAGGCAAAGCACTCATTGATGAGCTCCTGACGTAAGGCTCTTGCAGCTATCATGCCACCACGGGCCCATTCATGCGGTCTACAGGGGGGCGGGGGCATGGCTTCAGCATCAGCCTGATTGTGTGGGCCGATGTCAGCATCCACCTCCTTGTCCTCCTCTTCCTCTCTCTGGTGAGGTGGACTGTCAGACTCATCAGGCAATTCTTGTCCCCTCCTGATAGCCAAGTTGTGCAGCATGGTGCACACCACCACAAATTGAGCTACCTGCTCAGGGTGGTATTGGAGCTTGCCTCCTGAGTGGTCCAGGCATCTAAAGCGCTGCTTCAGCACTCCAATGGTTTTCTCCATGATATTGCGAGTTGCTCTGTGGCTCTCATTGTATCGCCTCTTGGCCTCAGATGGGTCCTGTGGGTGTCAGGCAGGAGGGTTATCAGCCATGTGGGGAGGCCATATCAGTGGATTGAGAACTGGTTGTCAGACAGGAAGTAAAGAGTAGGAGTAAATGGGTACTTTTCAGAATGGCAGGCCGTGACTAGTGGGGTACCGCAAGGTTCTGTGCTGG
This sequence comes from Pristiophorus japonicus, assembly GCF_044704955.1. NCBI lineage: Eukaryota > Metazoa > Chordata > Chondrichthyes > Pristiophoridae > Pristiophorus > Pristiophorus japonicus. The sequence goes on along the minus strand of NC_091981.1, from coordinate 269,173,357 downwards.
GGCCCCAGCTGTTTACATTGTACATTAATGATTTAAACGAGGGGATTAAATGTAGTATCTCCAAATTTTCAGATGACACTAAGTTGGGTGGCAGTGTGAGCTGCGAGGAGGATTCTGTGAGGCTGCAGAGTGACTTGGATAGGGTAGGTGAGTGGGCAAACACATGGCAGATGAAGTATAATGTGGATAAATGTGAGGTTATCCACTTTGGTGGTAAAAACAGAGAGACAGACTATTATCTGAATGGTGACAGATTAGGAAAAGATGAGGTGCAACGAGACCTGGGTGTCGTGGTACATCAGTCATTGAAGGTTGGCATGCAGGTACAGCAGGCGGTTAAGAAAGCAAATGGCATGTTAGCCTTCATAGCGAGGGGATTTGAGTACAGGGGCAGGGAGGTGTTACTACAGTTGTACAGGGCCTTGGTGAGGCCACACCTGGAATATTGTGTACAGTTTTGGTCTCCTAACTTGAGGAAGGACATTCTTGCTATTGAGGGAGTGCAGCAAAGGTTCACCAGACTGATTCCCGGGATGGCCGGACTGACATATCAAGAAAGACTGGATCAACTGGGCTTGTATTCACTGGAGTTCAGAAGAATGAGAGGGGATCTCATAGAAACGTTTAAAATTCTGATGGGTTTAGACAGGTTAGATGCAGGAAGAATGTTCCCAATGTTGGGGAAGTCCAGAACCAGGGGTCACAGTCTAAGGATAAGGGGTAAGCCATTTAGGACCGAGATGAGGAGAAACTTCTTCACCCAGAGAGTGGTGAACCTGTGGAATTCTCTACCACAGAAAGTTGTTGAGTCCATTTAACGAAATATATTCAAAAAGGAGTTAGATGTAGTCCTTACTACTAGGGGGATCAAGGGGTATGGCGAGAAAGCAGGAATGGGGTACTGAAGTTGCATGTTCAGCCATGAACTCATTGAATGGCGGTGCAGGCTCGAAGGGCCAAATGGCCTACTCCTGCACCTATTTTCTCTGTTTCTATATCGTTTGTCACCAAGCATCCAGCACTGACCTCGTGGCTGATTGTTAAACAAGTCAGTTACAGTGCTCTCATACAGGATGTGAGCATCATGGATGCTGCCCGGAAATTGAGCATTCACTGCCAGTATAATTTGCTGGTGGTCGACAACGAGTTGGACATTCAGGGAGTGGAATCCCTTGCGGTTCCTGAAAATCTCTGCATCCAGAAAAGGTGCCCGCATCGCGATGTGCGCACAGTCTATTGCTCCCTGCACCTTGTAGAAGTCTGCAATTCTGGAGAATCTTAGAGCCCATTCACTCTGTGCCTCCCTGGTCATAGGGAAGCTGATCGAGTTCCTGTTGCATGCGTACAGGGTTTTAGTGACCAGTCTAATGCAGCAATGTGTGGCATGCTGAGACAAACCGCAAATGTCGCCAGCTGAGGCCTGAAAAGAACGATAGAACAACAGTGCCGCGGTGACTTTGACCTCTATGGACAGTGCAGTACTGATGGTGCTGGCAGGCTGCAGATTCCTCCTTATGAGCCGGCATATCTCAGTGATAATCTCTTTGTGGAAGCGCAGTCTCCGAAGGCAGGTGGTGTCGGGCAAGTCGAGGTAAGACTGCTTCTCCCTGTACTTGTGGAGGTGTAACGTCTGGTCCTCCTCATCAGTCTGGCTTGTCTTAAATTCGGCACATAATGCTGTGGAGCGTACCTTCAGCCATCTCGAGTCTGCAGCATATAATTGGTCATTAAGAGAGGGTGAGAAAGGAAAGGCCTCATTGCAATAGATCTCTGTTTTCCACCGATTGGTCACAAACAATGAATGTCCTGACGAAGACACCTATTAAATTCCAATCGGTCACAATATGGTCAAGATGTTCGTACAGATGTTCACATCAACTCCAACGTCTCCAGAACACATCCGAACTCCCCCGAGGTTGAAGCAAAGCAGCCTTTTAAAGGATGCGACATGTGATGTAGAACATGGCGTCCACAACGCTGTGATTAGTTCCGGTTAGTTCCACTTTTTCTGCCGTTTTTTGGGGGGAGCGATATTATGGGCGATATGTGTGCGAGGTGATAAAAGTAACGCTGGGCGATCTCATGGCGGCAAATATGATCTTTACGACAAAAAAATGTGGGCAGGCGGTATTATTGAATCTCGGCGTTAAATCAGTGCGGAAAGTAACGCTGGGCAATATTATGGGCATTGATTTCGCCCATTCTGATGATTCCGCTCCAAAAAAATGGGCGGGCGGTCTTATTTTTTCCCGGCGCTACGCACAAGGGGAGAGTAACGCTCGGCGATAAGTTTCCGAAAAATGCCCATCAGTTTCCATTTTGTGGCTAAATGGACGATATATGCGCGTTATACGTCATTTCAGCGGTAAAATGGACGTTAAGTGGGTGTTAAGCGTGCAAAAAAAGTGGAAGATATAGCCCAATGTCCCCTAGGTTTAGTTTCCCCTATGACTGGAAATATCCTCTCTGCACCCACCTTCTCGAGCCCCGTCATTTTCTTATAAGTTTCAATAAGATCACCTCTCACTCTCTCTGGGGTAGGGGCAAGTGGCCTTCGGCCCAGTATCTCGCGACACTCCTCTTCAGTTGGGCCGAATAGTTTGCTTCTGTGCTGTAGACTCTGTAACTCTATGTAAATGGGACTGCACCCAGCTTACAGAGAGGGAAAAGTGGTGAATCTGTTGTCACATTAAACCCTGCCCCAAAGTGAATGGGATCCCTGGAAACTTCAGGGTGACATTAAGGGCACAGAGAACCGACACCTGAGACGCCACTTCTTTTCTTCTGTTTTGCTTCTGATAACTGAGCATTGCTTGGCCGCAAAGCAGAAATTGGTTGCTCCCAATCTCTTTCCTGTATTAGTTCACAAGGTGTGGTGATTATTGCCCATCTGTGGTTTCCCTGAAAAGGTTGTGGTGGTCTTTTTTCTAGAACAGTCGAATTTCTTACAGCGATTGTGCTCCCATGATGATGTTACAGAAGGAATTCCAGGATTTTGATCCCATGACATTGAACGGATATCAATACCTGTCCAAGTTAAAGAAAAAAAAGAAAGACTTGGGGCTATACTTTCCATCGGGATCTATATCGGCCAAAAATGGGCGATATTTCCGACATTAGTGATGTTATTATTTTTCGGGATCGCCAGACTATCTCTCGTTTAGATTTTTTTATTTGAGCATTAACCGTAGCGATGTGAAATGGGCGTTAGCGATTTATTCCATGGTGCAAGGCCGGCGTCCATAGCAACGGCCGTTCTGCACATGCATGTTTTTTTTTTAGGTGATTAACTTTTCCTGTGATTCAGGAGATCAGGGGTCATCTGCACATGTGCAGGACAGAGAGAGAGAGAGAGAAAGAGACAGAGACAGAGAGAGTCGAGTGTGGTTGGAAAACTGGTTTTGTTGATTAGATATTGAAGAATTGTTTTTTGAGGCGAATAACTGAAAATAATTATAAATAAATAATGGAACACATAAAGGAGGCTGTGTTTATATAGAGCCTTTCATGGCCATCAGATGTCCCAACATACTTTTTTAAAAGTGTAATCACTGTTGAAATGTAGGAAACGCGATAGCCAGTTTGTATACAGCAAGCTCCCACAGATATTAATGTGATCATGACCAGATAATCTGTTTTTGTGATATTGATTGAGGGATAAATATTGTCCAGGCCACCGGGGATAACTCCCCTGCTCTTCTTCAAAATAGTGCCATAGAATCTTTGATTTATTCTCTATACTTCCTTCGATAGAAGTGTATTGAAATCTCAACCAATTTAGAATTGCTGCAATTATCACTCTGCAGTTGGCTATTAAGACATGCTCGTAGCTAATTAAAACAGACTGTATCATTTTTACCCTCTGTAACTGATGTTGGAAATGGTGCATTGTTGTTCAAAAATGGAATGTTGCCTTGGTTGGTTATGGGAATTCACTCTTGCTTCTCATGATAGCTGTTGGCAGCTGTTTGGGCAGTCAAGGAGGGCTGTGAGAGTAAGTGAGGCAGTCAGTAGGAGGAGGAGAACACGTGACAAAAGAAGGATGATGCTAGCCCTCAGCTTGGACACAGTCTCTGGCTGCACTACTCCAATGTTCAGAGCAGCCTCCACAAAGGCTGTTAGAGGCCTAATATCAGGCTTCTTTCTCTCCTGTTATGAGCCACCTGGTTCACCAAGAAGAGTCAGGTTGAGAAGTTTCAGGAACGCACACAGCGACACCCAGTTACCCATCCTGCATCTCACTGTGAGTGATAACGTACATAAGGCAGCTGTGCTGGAAAGAATTCTAATATGTTTCACTTTTAAAGTGTTCCTGTTGTAATTTGCAGCTTGAATGTTTCCCCTACTGTAGTGTGGGCAGGCATGGGAAGCAATAAAATAACTATAATATTGTCTGATCATTTTGCACAGGGCAGCAATGAATCAGTAAACGATTAAGAGGCAACACCTTATTAGAACATAAGAACATAAGAAATAGGAGCAGGAGTAGGCTATTTGGCCCATCAAGTCTGCTCTGTCATTTAATAAGATCATTGCTGATCTGATCTTGGCCTCAACTCCACTTTCCTGCCCGCTCCCCATAACCCTTGACACCCTTATTGTTCAAAAATTTGCCTATCTCCACCTTAAACATATTCAATGACCCAGCCTCCACAGCTCTCGAGGGTAGAGAATTCCAAAGATTCACAACCTAATTCAGGGTCCTTAGCTTAAATAAAAGAGACTACAAAGGTATGAGGGCAGAGTTGACTAAAGTGGACTGGGAAAATAGACTAAAGAATGGGATGGTTAATGAGCAGTGGCAGACATTTAAGGAGATATTTCATAACTCGCAACAAAAATATATCTCAATGAGAAGGAAATACTGTGAGAGAAGGGATAGATTGGGAAATTTTTAAAAAGTCAGCGGAGAACGACTAAAAAAATAATTAAGAGAGGGAAGATAGATTATGAAAGTAAACTAGCACAAAATATAAAAACAGATAGTAAGAGTTTCTATAGGTACATAAAAAGGAAAAGAGTGGCTAAAGTAAATGTTGGTCCCCTGGAGGATGAGACTGTGGAATTAATAATGGAGAACAAGGAAATGGCAGAAACGTTGAATAAATATTATGTATCAGTCTTCACAGTAGAAGACACTAAAAACATCCTAATAGTGGATAATCAAGGGGCTACAGGTAGGGAGGAACTATCACTAATGAAGTAGTACTACGTAAAATAATGTGACTAAAGGCGGACAAGTCCCCTGGACCTGATGGCTTACATCCTAGGGTCTTAAGAGATGTGGCTGCAGAGATAGTGGATGCATTGGTTGTAATCTACCAAAATTCTCTGAATTCTGGGTAGGTCCCAGCAGATTGGAAAATGACAAATGTAATGCCCCTATTTAAAAAAGGAGGCAGGCAGAAAGCAGGAAACTATAGACCAGTTAGCCTAACATCTGTCATTGGGAAAATGCTGCAGTTCATTATGAAGGAAGCAGTAGCGGGACATTTGGAAAAGCATAAGTCAATCAAGCAGAGTCAGCACGGTTTTATGAAAGGGAAATCATGTTTGACAAATTTGCTGAAGTTCTTTGAGGATTTAACGAGGAGGGTGGATAAAGGGGAACCAGTGGATGTGGTGTATTTGGATTTCTAGAAGGCATTCGATAAGGTGCCACATAAGAAGTTATTGCACAAGATAAAAGCTCACGGGGTTGGGGGTAATATATTAGCATGGATAGAGGATTGGCTAACTAACAGGAAACAGAGAGCCAGGATAAATAGGTCATTTTCTGGTTGGCAAACAGTGACTAGTGGGGTGCCGCAGGGATCGGTGCTGGATCCTGAACTATTTACAATCGATATTAATGATTTGGATGAAGGGACCGAGTGTAATGTAGCCAAGTTTGCTGATGATACAAAGATGGGTGGGAAACCAAATTGTGAGGAGAATGCAAAAAATCTGCAAAGGGATATAGACAGGCTAAGTGAGTGGGCAAAAATTTAGCAGATTGAGTATAATGTGGAAAAATGTGAGGTTATCCACTTTGGCAGAAATAATAGAAAAGCAAATTATAATTTAAATGGAGAAAAATTGCAAAGTGGTGCAGTACAGCGGGACCTGGGGGTCCTTGTGCATGAAACACAAGAAGTTAGTATGCAGGTACAGCAAGTAATCAGGAAGGCAAATGGAATGTTGGCCTTTATTGCAAGGAGGATAGAGTATAAAAGCAGAGAAGTCCTGCTATAACTGCACAGGGTATTGGTGAGGCCACACCTAGAGTACTGCATACAGTTTTGGTCTCCGTATTTAAGGAAGGATATATTTGCATTGGAGGCTGTTCAGAAAAGGTTCACTAGGTTGATTCCAGAGTTGAGGGGGCTGACTTATGAGGATAGGTTGAGTAGGTTGGTCTATACACATTGGAGTTCAGAGGAATGAGAAGTGATCTTACTGAAACTTATAAGATAATGAGGGGGCTCGACAAGGTGGATGCAGAGAGGATATTTCCACTCATAGGGCAAACTAAAACTAGGGGACATAGTCTTAGAATAAGGGGCTGCCCATTTAAAATTGAGATGAGGAGAAATTTCTTCTCTCGGAGGGTTGTAAATGTATGGAATTCTCTGCCCCAGAGAGCTGTGGAGGCTGGGTCATTCAATATACTTAAGGCGGAGATAGACAGATTTTTGAGTGATAAGGGAGTAAAGGGTTATGGAGAGCAGGCAGGGAAGTGGAGTTGAGTCTCTGATCAGATCAGCCACGATCTTATGGAATGATGGAGCAGGCTCGAGGGGTCAAATGGCCTACTCCTGCTCCTATTTATTATGTTCCTATGTTCTTATGACCTTCTGAGAGAAGAAATTCCTCCTCATTTCTGTTTAAATGGGCGACCCCTTATTCTGAAACTATGACCCCTCTCTGTTTCCTGTTAGTTAGCCAATCCTCTAGCCATGCTAATATATTACCCCCAAACCCGTGTGTCATGTTTGTAACTACAATGTAACACCACTGTATTATTGTATACACTCAACTTAGATGCACACCTTGACCACAGAGCCTGAACTTGTGGGAGACACTCCTTACCTGATCGCACAGGTATATAAAGGGAGGTCCCACACAGGGGAGGGCAGCAGCAGCCAAGTTCATGGCACCGTGGCTGGCTCTGCTGCACAGAAGGGTGGGAAAAAGAGTGGGAGAGCTATAGTGATAGGGGACTCTATTGCAAGGGGAATAGATAGGAGTTTCTGTGGCCGCAACCGAGACTCCAGGTTGGTATGTTGCCTCCCTGGTGCAAGGGTCAAGGATATCTCGGAGCGGCTGCAGAGCATTCTGGAGAGGGAGGGTGAACAGCCAGTTGTTGTGGTACATGTAGGTACCGACGATATAGGTAAGAAGTGGGAAGAGGTCCTATAAGCTGAATTTAGGAAGCTAGGAGTTAAATTAAAAAGTAGGACCTCAAAGGTAGTAATCTCTGGATTGCTACCAGTGCCACATGCTAATCAGAGTAGAGGGAGCAGGATAGTTAGAATAAATACGTGGCTTGAGCAGTGGTGCAAGAGGGAGGGATTCAAATTCCTGGGACATTGGAACCAGTTCTGGGGGAAGTGGGACCAGTACAAAAGGGACGGTCTGCACTTGGGCAGGACTGGAACTGATGTCCTAGGGGTAACATTTGCTAATGCAGTTCGGGAGTGTTTAAACTAATGTGGCAGGGGGATGGGAACCTATGCAGCGAGATAGAGCGAAGTAATATGGAGTCAGAAACAGATGGTAGAAAGGTAAAAAGCAATAGTGGAAGGCCGAGTAAACAAAGGCAAGAAACAAAAAGGACAAAGGGTGTTAAAAAAACAAGCCTGAAGGCTTTGTGTCTTAACGCAAGGAGTATCCGTAATAAGGTGGATGAATTAACTGTGCAAATAGATGTTAACGGATATGATGTGATTGGGATTACGGAGACGTGGCTCCAAGATGATCAGGGCTGGGAACTCAACATCCATGGGTATTCAACATTCAGGAAGGATAGAATAAAAGGAAAAGGAGGTGGGGTAGCGTTGCTGGTTAAAGAGGAGATTAATGCAATAGTTAGGAAGGACATTAGCTTGGATGATGTGGAATCTATATGGGTAGAGCTGCAGAACACCAAAGGGCAAAAAACGTTAGTGGGAGTTGTGTACAGACCTCCAAACAGTAGTAGTGGTGTTGGGGAGGACATCAAACAGGAAATTAGGGGTGCATGCAATAAAGGTGCAGCAGTTATCATAGGTGACTTTAATATGCATATAAATTGGGCTAACCAAACTGGAAGCAATACGGTGGAGGAGGATTTCCTGGAGTGCATAAGGGATGGTTTTCTAGACCAATAGGAGGAGGCCATCTTAGACTGGATGTTGTGTAATGAGAGAGGATTAATTAGTAATCTCGTTGTGCGAGGCCCCTTGGGGAAGAGTGACCATAATATGGTGGAATTCTACATTAGGATGAAGAATGAAACAGTTAATTCAGAGACCATCGTCCAGAACTTAAAGAAGGGTAACTTTAAAGGTATGAGACGTGAATTGGCTAGGATAGATTGGCGAATGATACTGAAGGGGTTGACTGTGGATGGGCAATGGCAGACATTTAGAGACTGCATGGATGAACTACAACAATTGTACATCCCTGTCGGGCTTAAAAATAAAAAAGGGAAGGTGGCTCAACCGCGGCTATCAAGGGAAATCAGGGATAGTATTAAAGCCAAGGAAGTGGCATACAAATTGGCCAGAAATAGCAGTGAACCTGGGGTCTGGGAGAAATTTAGAACTCAGCAGAGGAGGACAAAGGGTTTGATTAGGGCAGGGAAAATAGAGTCTGAGAGGAAGCTAGCAGGGAACATTAAGACGGACTGCAAAAGTTTCTATAGATATGTAAAGAGAAAAAGGTTAGTAAAGACAAACGTAGGTCCCCTGCAGTAAGAATCAGGGGAAGTCATAACGGGGAACAAAGAAATGGCAGACCAATTGAACAAGTACTTTGGTTCGGTATTCACTAAGGAGGACACAAACAACCTTCCGGATATAAAAGGGATCAGAGGGTCTAGTAAGAAGGAGGAACTGAGGGAAATCCTTATTAGTCGGGAAATTGTGTTGGGGAAATTGATGGGATTGAAAGCCGATAAATCCCCAGGGCCTGATGGACTGCATCCCAGAGTACTTAAGGAAGTGGCCTTGGAAATAGCGGATGCATTGACAGTAATTTTCCAACATTCCATAGACTCTGGATCAGTTCCTATGGAGTGGAGGGTAGCCAATGTAACCCCACTTTATAAAAAAGGAGGGAGAGAGACAACAGGGAATTATAGACCGGTCAGCCTGACATCAGTAGTGGGTAAAATGATGGAATCAATTATTAAGGATGTCATAGCAGCGCATTTGGAAAGAGGTGACATGATAGGTCCAAGTCAGCACGGATTTGTGAAAGGGAAATCATGCTTGACAAATCTTCTGGAATTTTTTGAGGATGTTTCCAGTAGAGTGGACAAGGGAGAACCTGTTGATGTGGTATATTTGGACTTTCAGAAGGCTTTCGACAAGGTCCCACACAAGAGATTAATGTACAAAGTTAAAGCACATAGGATTGGGAGTAATGTGCTGACATGGATTGCAAACTGGTTGTCAGACAGGAAGCAAAGAGTAGGAGTAAATGGGGACTTTTCAGAATGGCAGGCAGTGACTAGTGGGGTACCGCAAGGTTCTGTGCTGGGGCCCCAGCTGTTTACATTGTACATTAATGATTTGAACGAGGGGATTAAATGTAGTATCTCCAAATTTGCGGATGACACTAAGTTGGGTGGCAGTGTGAGCTGTGAGGAGGATGCTATGAGGCTGCAGAGTGACTTGGATAGGTTAGGTGAGTGGGCAAATGCATGGCAGATGAAGTATAATGTGGATAAATGTGAGGTTATCCACTTTGGTGGTAAAAACAGAGAGACAGACTATTATCTGAATGGTGACAGATTAGGAAAAGGGGAGGTGCAACAAGACCAGGGTGTCATGGTACATCAGTCATTGAAGGTTGGCATGCAGGTACAGCAGGCGGTTAAGAAAGCAAATGGCATGTTGGCCTTCATAGCGAGGGAGGTGTTGCTACAGTTGTACAGGGCCTTGGTGAGGCCACACCTGGAGTATTGTGTACAGTTTTGGTCTCCTAACTTGAGGAAGGACATTCTTGCTATTGAGGGAGTGCAGCGAAGGTTCACCAGACTGATTCCCGGGATGGCGGGACTGACATATCAAGAAAGACTGGATCAACTGGGCTTGTATTCACTGGAGTTCAGAAGAATGAGAGGGGACCTCATAGAAACGTTTAAAATTCTGACGGGTTTAGACAGGTTAGATGCAGGAAGAATGTTCCCGATGTTGGTGAAGTCCAGAACCAGGGGTCACAGTCTAAGGATAAGGGGTAAGCCACTTAGGACCGAGATGAGGAGAAACTTCTTCACCCAGAGAGTGGTGAACCTGTGGAATTCTCTACCACAGAAAGTTGTTGAGTCCAATTCACTAAATATATTCAAAAAGGAGTTAGATGTAGTCCTTACTACTAGGGGGATCAAGGGGTATGGCGAGAAAGCAGGAATGGGGTACTGAAGTTGCATGTTCAGCCATGAACTCATTGAATGGCGGTGCAGGCTCGAAGGGCCGAATGGCCTACTCCTGCACATATTTTCTATGTTTCTATGTTTCTGGAGTCCTGTAATAAAGAGCTAAGGTCACAGAGTGGCCTTGTCCCTGGAATGTGTCTTGTGTGGTTTCATACTTTACATTGGCGACGATAAACAGGAATTCACGACCCACGAGAATGGCCATCGGTAGCACAGAGGAACGGTACTGTGTTGGGGAAGACTGGGACGATTTTGTCGGGAGGCTTCAGCAAAGCTTTGTTACTAAAGACTGGCTGGGGAATGCAACGGCCGACAAGCGACAGGCTCATCTCCTGACCAGCTGCAGGCCAAAGACTTATGCGCTCATGAAGGACTTACTAGCACCTGAAAAGCCATCGGACAAAACCTTTGAAGAGCTCAGCAAATTAATCGGGGAGCACCTCAAATCGGCGAGCAGCATACACATGGTTCAACATAGATTCTACACCCACCGACGCCATGAAGGACAGAGCATACCGGACTTTGTAGCGGACCTCTGGCATTTGGCCAGCCTGCAGGGGGGAGATGCTAAGGGACTTCTTCATCAAGGGTTTCGGCCATGCGGGAATTTTTCGCAAGTTAATTGAGACCAAGGACTTGACCTTGGAAGCGGCAGCGTTGTTAGCTCAAACTTGCATGGCGGGGAGGAAGGGACAAAAATGATGTATGTGCGCAATTCTGCCTCTAACGCAGCGATGGATCAGGGAGTCAACATCATAAATGCTACTCAGGGCCCCACAGGCAGGCAGGGGCAGTCTGACATTTACCAGGCAGCAATAGACCCCAGAGCAGGATCTCAACAGAGAAAATGGCAGGCTGAACGGACATTCACGCCATCACAGTGGACAATTCGTCCCGGGATGGGGCCATTGACACCCACTAATAGGGTACTTAAGAGCAGTCAATGGGACTGTCAGCACGGAATTCTTGGCCATAGTCCCTTTGTCCCCAACAATGGAAACTTTAACTCATGCTGGAGGTGTGGGGGAAAACACTCAGCCAGATCTTGCAGATTCCAACATTTTGTCTGCAGAAACTGAAATCTCAGCGGCCATTTAGCTCGAATGTGTAGAAAACCTGCAACCAGACTAATATATGAGACAGAGGGACCAGAAGAATGTTCTGTGAGGCAGGATGACTTTTGGGGCAAATCGATGGATGCCGAGGTTCAGCAGGTCCATGCGGCGAATATTCACAGTTCATACACCAAAATGCCACCAATGATGATGAGGGTTTTGTTGAACGGTATCCCAGTACGCATGGAGCTGGACACTGGGGCCAGCCATTCACTCATGGGCGTTCAGCAATTCGAGAAGCTATGGCCACTCAAAGCCAGTAGACCCAAATTAGAACATATTGAGACACAATTACGGACTTACACCAAGGAAATCATTCCGGTGCTAGGCAGTGTAATGATGGCTGTCACACACAATGGGTTAGTGAACCGGCTGCCACTCTGGATTGTCCCGGGCAATGGTCCCGCTCTGTTGGGGAGGAGCTGGTTAGCTGAGATGAACTGTAAATGGGGGGATATTCACGCAATGTCCTCGGTGGAGCGAAGTTCGTGCTCACAAGACCTACAACAATTCGAATCACTATTTCAACCGGGCATCGGGACTTTCAAAGGCACTAAAGTAATGATACATATCACCCCGGTCGCCAAGCCAGTGCACCACAAAGCCAGAGCGGTGCCGTATGTGATACGGGAAAAAATCGAGAAAGAATTGGACCGGCTGTTGCGAGAGGGCATCATCTCACCTGTTGAATTCAGCGACTGGGCGAGCCCCATCGTTCCCGTTCTAAAAGCAGATGGTTCTGTCAGGATCTGTGGCGACTACAAGGCCACCATCAATCGGGTGTCCCTACAAGATCAATACCCGCTCCCGAGAGTGGAGGACCTCTTCGCCACGCTGGCAGGCGACAAGCTGTTCACCAAGTTGGACCTCACTTCAGCCTATATGACCCAGGAACTGGCCGATTAATCTAAACTACTGACCACCATCACCACGCACAAGGGACTGTTTGCGTTTAACAGGTGCCCGTTTGGCATTCGATCAGCGGCCGCAATTTTTCAACGTAACATGGAAAGCCTACTTAAATCCATTCCGGGAACGATCATATTTCAGGACGACATCCTCATCACGGGTCGAGATACCGAGGAACACCTCCACAACCTGGAGGAGGTGCTACACCGACTGGACCGGGTAGGCCTGTGACTCAAGAAGTCTAAATGTGTGTTTTTAGCTCCTGAGGTTGAGTTTCTGGGCAGGAGGTTTGCTGCAGATGGGATTCGGCCCACCGAATCCAAAACAGAGGCGATTCGACGAGCACCCAGGCCCTGCAACACATTGGAGCTGCGTTCATTCCTGGAACTGTTGAACTATTTCGGGAACTTTCTGCCAAACTTGAGCACATTGTTGGAGCCGCTACACGTGCTCCTGCGTAAGGGTTGCAATTGGTTTTGGGGGGACTGTCAGGAACGGGCTTTTGATCAGGCGCGAAAACTACTTTGTTCAAACAAGTTGTTGACCATGTACGACCCCTGTAAACATTTAGTTCTGACTTGTGATGCATCGTCCTATGGGGTTGGGTGCGTGTTGCAACAGGGTAATGCTGAGGGTCAGCTACAACCTGTGGCTTATGCCTCCAGGTCACTCTCTCAAGCAGAACGGGAATATGGCATGGTCGAGAAGGAAGCGCTTGTATGTGTCGATGGTGTAAAGAAAATGCATCAGTACCTCTTCGGGAGGAAGTTTGAATGAGGAACGGACCACAAGCCACTCACATCCCTGTTGTCAGACAGCAAGGCTGTCAATGCCAACGTATCAGCTCGCATACAGCGGTGGGCCCTCTCGCTAGCTGCTTATGACTACTCCATCCGGCACCGACCCGGAACTGAAAACTGCGCTGACACACTCAGCAGGCTCCCACTGGCCACCACCGAGGAGACAGCTGAGCAAAGCGCTGAGATGGTCATGGCTGTCGATGCCTTTGACAGTGCAGGCTCCCCCATCACAGCCCGCCAGATCAAAATCTGGACAAACAGAGATCCCCTCCTATCCTTGATTAAGAAATGTGTCCTGACTGGGGATTGGGCGCCCGCACACGGAGCATGTTCTGAGGAGGACAGACCATCCAAGCCGATTGCCGAATAAGGGGCAGCCAGCTAGTCATGCTCCACAGCGAGCACCCAGGCATTGTGATGATGAAGGCCATTGCTCGGTCACACGTTGGGTGGCCTGGAATTGATTCAGACCTGGAACACTGTGTTCGCAGGTGCACGACCTGTGCCCAGCTGGGTAATGCCCCTAGAGAGGCCCCGCTCAGCCCGTGGCCCTGGCCCACCAAGCCATGGTCACGTATTCACGTTGACTACACAGGCCCGTTCATGGGGAAGATGTTCCTCATTGTAGTAGATGCGTACTCGAAATGGATCGAGTGCATCATCCTAAACTCATGCACGACATCCACCACCGTGGAAAGCCTACGTGCGATCTTTGCAACCCATGGCTTGCCAGACATCCTGGTTAGTGACAATGGCCCATGTTTCACAAGCTATGAATTCCGGGAGTTTATGTCGGGCAATGGCATCAACCATGTCGGGTCTGCGCCGTTCAAGCCTGCCTCTAATGGCCAAGCGGAACGGGCAGTCCAAATCATTAAGCAAGGTACGCTCAGGATTCAAGGATTCAGGATACAATGTCGCCTATCGCGCCTCCTACTGGCCCATAGATCCCGCCTGCACTCACTCACGGGGGTCCCGCCCGCAGAGCTACTCATGAAACGGACACTCAAAACTCGGTTATCCCTCAGCCACCCTGTCCTGACCAAAATAGTTGAGGGCAAGTGCAAGTCACAAAACGAGTACCATGACCATAATTAAAGGGGGAGAGGTATAGAAATAAATGATCTCGTATTCATCCTCAATCACGCCATGGGGCCCAAATGGCTTGAGGGTACTGTAATTGGCAAAGAAGGGAATAGGATCATCGAAGTAAAACTCAACAATGGCCAGATATGTCGTAAGCATCTGGACCAAGTTAAAAAAAAGGTTCATCAATGACACGGAGGAACCTGAAGAAGACCATGAGATGGAGCTCACACTACCGCCAGTGAACATGCAACAAGAGCAATCAGAGGAATGAACAGTCCCTGAGGTCAGCCCGGTCAGGCCGGAATCACCACAGGTGACAGACACTCACATCAGTGTCCAACAACCAGAGCCCCAACTGCGGCGCTCCACGATGGAGCGTAGAGCACCGGAAAGATTGAACCAATGATCCCAGTAAGACTTTGGGGGGGGGGTGGGGGAAGGTGATGTCATGTTTGTAACTACAATGTAACACCACTGTATTACTATATACACTCAACACAGATGCACACCTTGACCACAGGGGGTGAACTTGTGGGAAACATTCCTCACCTGATCACACAGGTATATAAAGGGAGGTCCCACGCAGGGTCATCACATAAGAACATAACATAAAAACATAAGAATTAGGAACAGGAGTAGGCCATCTAGTCCCTCGAGCCTGCTCCGCCATTCAAAAAGATCATGGCTGATCTGGCCGTGGACTCAGCTCCACTTACCCGCCCGCTCCCCATAACCCTTAATTCCCTTTTTGGTTAAAAATCTATCTACCTGTGACTTGAATACATTCAAT